>NC_137135.1:6149770-7349770 GCF_949319135.1 Squalius cephalus | reverse complement strand
GTCGATCGAGGTGAGGCTGCGATCCATGGTCTGCAGTGGGCACATGCAACATCCCCGTCAAGTCGTTTGCCAGTGGTGGATGGCTGGTCTCTGACAGTGATGGAGTGGGGCTGGTGACGGAGTCATCCTCTGCGGAGCCGATGGTGAAAGGTGAGTTGTTGTTCACCAGCACAAACTCCACGAAAGCGGCGTAATCCCCTTTTGGACCGTCCGCTGGAAGGCATGCCTTCGATCACTTGCTCAGGCTCAGCGATCAGGGTAGTGCGTAAGGCACTCCAGATGGATGAAGTCCTGAGTGTGTTCTTCCAGCGGACGGTCTTCCTGCTCCAAGCAGAGAAGCTGGACTGTGGGAAGGTCCATGGGAAAACAAAAATCAAACGGAAAGGAAAAAACACCACAATGATACTGTTTCGGTCGGTTCTTCTGTAACGGTACGTGCAATAAAGCTCACGAAGATGAAGATAAACACTAGGAAATAGACTTTAATGACAAATATACTGGAGACAGGAAAGCATAAATGAGAACCGACAAACACTGAGGGAGAACTGAGGACTTATAAGCATGGACCAAACAAAGGAAACTAATGAGATAACTAGACACCAGGTGTAAATGATGACAAATCAAGACAACTCAGAAAAACGAGGTCACAGAGAGCAGAACAGATTAGACGTGACAAAAACTCTTGTGTTTTTTGCATACTGACATATTTAAATGTTAATGGCCAAACGCATCTATATTGTTATTTATATCTTTATAAAGTTGTTGCAGATTAAATATTTATTATTAATAAGGTTGGGTATTGTTTGCATTTTAACGATTCCAATTCTTATCGATTCCTAATTTCGATTCCAATAAGGTAAAAAAAACAACAACTTATATATCATTCACATTCATTCTAAATCTTATTGCAAAACATTTAATTGTAGCCGAATACCATGAACAAAAATCAACAGGCTAAAGAACACTTACACAAGGAACTTTTGCCTATGGTTTAAAAATACCATAAAAACAACTAACATAACTAATATAAATTTCAAGCATTATTAAAACAAGTAAACACTTAGTAATTCAAAAAGAACAAATAAACTAATTAGCCATCACACAAATAAATACAACTGAACAAAGATATGATTGAAATAAAGTGTTTTAAGATTTTCAAGTATTCAGGTACAGAAACAAATCATGTGTAAAATAACACTTTACTTTATAAATAACACATATATAACAAATATAGTTACAGAAGTTATTCAGTCAAGAACAGCGAGCAAATTTTCTCTTTGTCTTTTATTGTTTGATTAATGTTATTATAGGGACGGCAGCAGGAATATTAGGCTGCTGTCACTTTAAGAGATGCACGGATCCAATATACTGTTACACATGCATTTTCTTTCTCAACTGTTTTCATTCACTTTAGACATAACCGACTGTGTTTATGAGAATATTGTGACATTTTTGTGTGTATTTATCCGTTCAAGTGCAAAAAAGACGAGGAAGAGAACTCAGCTCCGTATCGCCTTCTATACAGTATGAGAGGCGGCTTTCTGTGCACACGTTTTGGATGTGAGCACAGCACAAAAAACAGCGCACGGCTCTTCTTGTGCTTGAATGGTTAAAAGTAATATTAAAATGCACACAGAGAAATTGATAGGAGAAATCAAAAATTTTATTTTATAACAAGTATCCGATTTCAGAATTGGAATCGATTTTCGATTCCCAACCCTAATGCATTAATCACTCAGACCCCTTTATCTAAACCTCTCTACCTAACCGTGTCTCGCATATCTGGCATGCCTAGTTTTTTAGCACTTTTTATTTGTGTTTGTAGTTCTGAACCGAATCCTCCTCCAAAGCACAATGGGTTAATATTAGTCGTTAGAGTGTGAACGGATCTGCACTTTGAATTTCCACCAGAAATGGTAGACCATCAGGGTACCTTTGGGATACTCATTTGTGACCCTGGATCACAAAACCAGTCACAAGTCGCACGGGTATATTTGTGGCAATAGCCAACAATACATTGTATGGGTCAAAATTATCGATTTTTCTTTTATGCCAAAAATCATTAGGATATTAAGTAAAGATCATGTTCCATGAAGATATTTTGTAAATTTCCTACCATAAATATATAAAACATTTATTTTTGTGAGTGAATGCAGCACAATCGCCAACATAAATGGACAACTTTAAAGGAGATTTTCTCAATGTTTTGATTTTTTTGCACCCTTAGATTCCAGATTTTCTAATAGTTGTATCTCGGCCAAATATTGTCCCATCCTAACAAACCATACATCAATGGAAAGATTATTTACACGCTTTCAGGTGATGTATACATCTCAGTTTAAAAAAATTGACCCATGTGACTGGTTTTGTGGTCCAGGGTCACATTTCAGAATACTATGATTTGTGAATCGGACAGTAATTCTAAGTCCGACGGATAGTATGCAAATTGGAATGCAGCAAGAGACTTCTCCGATTGATCAGTCTCTCCTCAGAATTATGGGTAATGTACTTTAAGAAGTAGAATTCACACTAATATGTAACTTCTATGATAGCATATATCCTCACTGAACAGCCTCAGAGTTCATGGTAGGTTTACACATTAAAGCCTTAACTGCCTTTGATTTCGGCCCTAATGTTGATGCCTTCCTTCTGGAAGACCCTTCATGTCAGGAGTGAGCCTTGATGCCTTAAAATACTGCTTAGTTAGGAGCTCTTACCTTGTGGAACAGAGCTAATTTGTCTTTAAAGAAAGACAGTCAAATCTCTCTCTCTCTCTCTCTAAAAAAAAAAAAAAAAGCGAGCCTGCATTAACGTTTGGACTGTGGTTAGTTGGCACCAGAAACTGCCTGAAGCATTTGAGAGGGAAAGAAACAGTTGAGCTATTATTCTCCTGTTGAATTAAATGTCAGCTTACGGATGTTGATTGTACTGAATATCTCCGGCTTATGCGTTTAAGGGTAAACCTCTCTCCGGTGATGTGTTGAATGCATCTTTGTCCCAGTACAGGTACTGTAGTGGATGGCCTAACATTGTACAGGTCCCTTTCCTTACAGCTGTTATCATTTGACATGAATGAAAACGAGACTGTGAGGGATAGATGTAAAGTTTTGTTCAGTGAGTTGCAATACTGAATGTGTACATAAGTCACTGAGCAGAAATCGTGCTGCTGATTGATTTGTGAGATAAAGACATTGACGAAAAGAAGCCCACAGAGGCGATGAACTTTTATTGATTCTGTCTTCGGTTTTTCGAAGTCAAGCAGCTGTTCCAGATAAATTCAGTATATATTTCATTTTAATATAATAATTTACATATAGTACTGTCTACACTGGACACATCAAAGTAAACAATATAAACTGGAACATTAGTCTTCTGAACGGGTGCATGATGATGCTGTATAGTCCTGAAGAGTCCATTGTAGCCCGTAGCATCGCAATGCCCCGTCCACCTGTTCATGACATGTTTAATCTTTAAATCTAAATGCAGTCAATTTTGCCTGGAGATCACCAAGTCATAAAGCTGTTGGTTATGGTTATGTTCATATACATAAACTCCAACCATTAGCCTAACCATGACTGAACTGTAAGCCAACAATTATTGTCTATTTTTCTTTCTCCAAAATGTTTTTTAGTTTAAGTCTTCTGATCTCTGACATTTCCTGAGCTTCAAAGCAAGAAAATATCAATAAATCATTGCACAGTACACAGCAACTAATACTCATATAACTATATAACTCACAACTAGATGTATTCAGTGTTTCTGGACTCTGGGGAATGTGTTATATGTCTCATTAATTAAAACACCTGATTCAAATCATCAGCTTGTTTTGTGTGTTGAACCTTGGTTCTGGAGATCTATACCTGTAACAGAACAAGATTATCTACATACGCTCAATCTCTCTAGAGTAGGGATGTGTCCTATACCACTACTAGTCCACTAGACACGATAAACCGGTTCAATTATCGCCTCTATCATGGTGATACTCGTGTGATCATGCAGTGCTGCATCGTCATGAAAGTTTATCCTATGCATCTTTTTTAAGAATTGGCAGTTTAAAACTTTTAAAAAGTGATTTTAGCCATTCAAGCAATAAGACAAACGAGAACCCAATTCAGCTCTCGCACGCTAATCTGACAGAAGCCTATCACACAGTGTGACTACTCAAAGTTTATTGTGCTAAAACGCTCAAATACACATACAGTTATGTCAATATGGCCATATTGGCTAGTATCCACACAAATACAGTCAGCTTTGTCTCCAGTAAATGCTCGACACTTGGATTAGAACCGGACGTGTATCAGTATATTAGATCCGTGCATTTGCTCTTAAAGTGACAGCAGCCTAATAAACCTGATGTCGTCTGTGTCATTAATGTTAAAGTCCGCGTGAACCGGAAGTTGCAAACGACTTTTCTCCAGTGTTGTGACGTATTTCCCAGTGAAAGGGAATATTGAACAGAGGGCAGGGTTTTACTCTAGCGCTCCTCCTCTCAATCTCTCGCTCATAGCAGACTAACGGTTTGAGGGGAGTGGTTAAGCGTTTCCCAACCCAAGCCGTCAAACCTACGTCATCAGAAAAAGACGCCATTCCAGACCGGAAGTAACTTTTAAGACTTTGATTAAAGATTACGACGGCAAACAATTATTTTCCTGTGTATTAACTTGCACAAATTAATTGTTCACCACAAGACTAGTAATATGCGCTAACAAAGTAAAGGGTCAATTTTGATTTCAGTTGGACTTTAATCAAACAACAAAAGACAAAGAGAAAATCACACACTGCTGAAATGACTTCAGTAGCTTAAATAAGAATCAGTTTATATTTAAATCATACAATGAGGATGGTACAGTCCTTTATTTTTACATTTGATTATTTAATTTCTGAAGTATTTCTTACTTCTGTTAGATCTAGTCTGCCTAGATCTACCTGATCAAAAAAAAAAACTAATTTCTGTTGTTTGTATTTGTCCTGTTAATTTAGATTCTTTGTTCTCATTTCATTATTGACATTTTATTTGTCTTGAGTACGTACCTTGAGAATGTCTCGGTTACATATGTAACCCTTGTTCCCTGAAGGAGGGATTTTTTTTTTATTTGTATTTTTACTGCACATTAGCTATAGGCTAGTAATAGTTTTTGTAGCAACCTTATTTCCAGTGAAAGAAATAGCTTTATTGTGATGTATATATTGTTATAGTGAAATAACATTACTCATATTGTGATAATATTGCCCACCCCTACATCTATTCTAAAAAGGTTATAAATAAACATTAATGTCTGAGCAGAAAAACCTCTCGTTGTGTTTCACAGACAAATCCCGACTGAGTCAAAGCTGCGAATGTAGTGTGCTGTTGATCTGAGAGCTGGAGGCAGGCGGACAGGTCGGGTTAAATTAACCATCTGTTCTCATATACCTCTCATTATTCCTCTGCTGACATGCGCTGCTTTAGAGAGGAGCTTTCAGTATATCTCACTCCATAATACGCATCTTAAAACACTCAATGTGAATTAGTCCATTGTTCTTCAGAGGCTCAAAACCAACTGCTTATGTGTTTGAGGACTCAAGGGCAATAAAAATGTCCCATTATTTCCATAAAGTGCAAGTGGGACTGGTAATGGGTAGTTGTTGTGTTTTTACATAATTTCAATGTTCTTATTTAAAAAAAAAAAAAAAAAAAAAAAAGAAAAGTACTGTTTTTTTAAGAGTCATTATGCTTTTTTAAAAATGACATTTTTTGACAATTTAGTACTTTTTTTTCCTAATACTTTTAGTACCATATTGAAGAAATCTCATTATTTCAAATAAATAAATAAAAATAATTGAAATAGAAAAGTGTTTATACAAAATGGTAATATTTGATATACTGGCTTATGCTGATTTAAAGTGAAACTGTATTACAGTACTGAGAATCAGTACAGTTATCAATGAAAACAAGCATAAAAAGCATGGAAATGTGCTTAAGTGTCATGAAAATAAAACGGCTATTATTTTATAACAAAATGACAGCTGGAATATAGTACGTCTCACTGAGGACACTGCTGATGTCAATTTAACCCTGAAAAAAAATATATATATTACAACCACTTGCAATCTACAGCAACTTTCTGACTGCAAATTCTAATGGTGTTTCAACATGTATATATATATGAAATCATTGAGAAACATTGTGTGGAAAGATTCTGACAAGCAATTAAAGAGAAGTAAAGAAACTGACGCACGTACTAACAATAGGCTGAGACGTGCCACTGAACGCCACAGTTAGCATAAGAATGCAAATTGTCCCTGTACAGTTTGTACAGAAATGATTTGATCTTGATTTGTCTGTTTAGTTGTTGTGCAGATCAGATTGTTCCTCTCGTCTCCTATAAAAAGCCTCTAGCTTCACAGAGATTGCTGCTCAACAGATTTTTCTCACTGAAGTGACACCTCGGGGGCCGACGCACTGCTATCGAGCAGATTGGGTGATTTCAGGCGATTGGTCATCTTCCTCTCGGTCTCTCGGCTGAGGAGATCCAGCGAGGTGTTAAAAGTTGATTAGGTGTCTAAAGGTCATCTAGCCGAAGCTGTCACTATCACATTGGACTGCAGTCACAGACTTAATGAGCCGAATCCTGCTGTATTTACTTAATGGAGCCCCGGCACGCTGGAGACGAGCCGCTGTCGAGAGAGAATTGACAAAAAACCCATCCAGAAAGATTATTGACAGCTAGTGCAGCAAGAGCCAATAGATCTGAATCTTCTGGTTACAACAACATCCTTGTGATAAAAAGGTCAGTTAGCCGGAATGCAGTTATTACACTGAATGTGAATAAGTGTTGGGCCGACTGAACCGCAGAGATCAGTGTGTTCAGTCAATGTCCACAACGCGTCACACAACATTACTTTTCACACGCTATTGCTCAGTGTCATCAATATTGGTTTACTGACAGTGTTCTGTTTGCGCTTTAACACATCAGCTGCCGAGGAGAAATATCAATTGTGTTTTTAAAGGGGGGGTACAATGGTGTTTCATGTATTCAGAGTTGTTTACAGTGTTAAAGAGATGGATTCTCATGCTAAACATGGCCAAAGTTTTTTAAAAATATTTTGGACGAATAACGGAGAATTTCTGTGCCGAAAATCTTACTTCCGGGTTGGTACAAGTTTCGGCTGTTTTTTTTTTCGACCGTGGATCTAATGACGTAGACCAGAGTGGAACTCCTTATATGAGCATTTCTCCCGGAAAAGCGCGGCCGCGCACACGTCGACTAGAGGAGAGCGAGACCACGCACATCAACGCGCTTCAACAGGAAATCATCGGCAGCGCTGCATAGTGTCTCCAAAGTGTGTTTTTGGATGTGAGGGAAAGCTTACCAAAGAACCCAGCGTTAGGAACAGTGGATGCTGTTTGTTCCCTGCATTTCGACGATGAATGTTTTATAAACAAAGCCCAGATCGACGGATTCTCTCTATGGCTCTGGCTTCGCCCACACGGCCCGCCTCCAGACGCTCGGTTTTTTCCGGAAAGACTCGGTAGAGCCTATCTTTCTTTTATAAATTTAATAAAACTAAAGACTTTTTGGAGATATGAAGGATGCAATACTACTCTATAGGTACTCAAGATTAACAGGAGATTGAGTGAAAATGAGCATTTCACCCCCCCTTTAATGGAAAAAAAATTGTGATTGCAAAAAAAACAAAACTAGTTTGCTGTGCTTGTTTGTACGGCTCTAAAATTATAATAATAATGTACTGATCACTCTTTACTGTTTTATTTACATCATTTTTCCCTTTATTTCATTTTCATTAATATATAATTTTCTTAAATTTTACTTCTTTTTTTATTGTATTATTTTTTACCTTTTTATGATTACTATTTTGTAATAATTTTTTTGTAAAGCACTTTGAATTACAACTGTGTATGAACTGTGCTATATAAATAAACTTGCCTTGCCCTGAATAATAATTATATTATTATCATTATAATAATAATCATCATCATATATATATATATATATATATATATATATATATATATATATATATATATATATATATATATATATATATAATTATTCAGGGCTGTGATTATTATTATTATTATTAATGATTAGTAATTTTTATTCATTTTTATTAAATAATTAATTATTTAATAGAAACGAATAAATGTTACTATTTAAAATTTTTAATGATAAAAACAACAACTAATAATTAGTATACTTAATATTTACTAATATCTTAATTTCTTAATTTACAAGTCATATCACATTTTCGGTTTTATTTTGAATAATCATGCAACTCTAACTACAGCTATTGCACAGGGTTAGTGCCACGTAACTCTTCCTGCACCATTTATTCTGAGTAAATGCACTTCAGCTTGTCATCCGGTGGGTGAAAAAGACTTACATAAAACTCGAACCATATCTCGAACCGCTCTTAACACGAGGAGGTATCTGTCTATCTGTCATTAGTAAAGCAGAATGGGTGTAAAAAACAAAACAATCACTGTTTTGTTCAGCTAACATCTATAGCTGCTTTCCGACCAAGTAGTTACAAGAACTTAGTTATAGGAACTGTCCACTTCTAAACAGTTCTAAGAACTACTTTCCCCCAAACTCGGTTTTGCTGTTTGCGTTCGCACTGGCCAAATGGCCATAGGAACTGGTAGGAGGGGTAAGGGAGTGACGCAAGCACGGTGACTTTTATTTTGACGGCGCGACGGACCTTTATTTTGACGGCGCTGACAACGCCAGAGCAGAGTGTTTATTAGTTAGCGATCTGTCTAACATGTTATTAGATAGAATTGTTATAGAAAGTAGACAGTATATGAAAAAAAGGTTATTAGCCTATGCCGTGTGGTTGATGTCCAGTGTTGCTAGCTGGGCAGATAAACATAATCATTTTTGGCTTGGTCCCCTCAAAGTTGCGTTGGATTTTCTCTTCAGCATAAAGGTTTAGAGACCCATCTATCACTGTTTTCCATGTTTGTATAGTTAGTTTATGGAGTAAATATATAGGCTATAATCTGTGTGTTTACATTCTAGCTGTTTTAAAAATGGCGGGTGCTGGTGTTCTGCGTGCGTTCGGTCAATCAGCGTACACTAACGTCACGGGTAGTTCCTATAGTGCTGGTTTAGACCCTACTCTGAAGGAGGAGTAAATTAGTTCCTACAAATGGAGATCCTAGAACTAAAGTCGTTTCTAGTTCCTGCGGTGCGAACACGCCGACATCCGGGTACTTTAGCCAATAGTTGGTCGGAAAGCGGCTTATGTTCTCTCTGGAGTCTCCTCGTTTCAGATGCGCTCGAATCACGTGTCGGGCCTGACAGTGATGAAATCTGCTCTGAAAAACACTTCATAATTGTCCATCAGGATGTGGCCTGAGACTCGAATCTATCATCTTGTCTCACGAGACAAAGGATCTTCATTAATCTGCTGCTTTTTCCTCCAGTGACTTTTGATCTGACTGGACTAATTCAGCCTTTTGTTATGTATCTGCTCGACTGGTGCATTATGGTCCAGAAGTACATTCTCATCCTGCCTGGGTCAATCTTCACCTTTTATCTTTTCAGCTGCTCCATTGCTCAAAGCGTTTTAAATCTATACCATTTCAAAACAGAAAATGATTAAATAGGAGGAGGAAGAAAAGCAGTTTCTGAGATGTGCTGCTGTCTTTGGCCAGAAACACGCAGTACGCAGACACAAATGCTTGGCCAACGTTTTACATATCAGCATGTATTCATGAGTTGTGGTGGTAACAAACCTCAGTACTCAAGGGTGCAATAGAGTCCTCATTAAATATTTGTGCCATTAACTCTTTCCCAGATAGTGTGGGTTTAGTGTGTGTTCAGGGCACTGCACTTTGGGACAGTGTGGCGCACTTCCTTCCTGACGCTTGAACGCCTGTGTGGGGATTTGGACAGGGCATCCCTGCGTCTCAATGTCCATACTGTCCATCAGTGTGTGAGATTAAAATAAGTGCATCCCAAAGCATCTGTTAAAAAGAGTGTGTCAAAAGTCCTCGGATGGTCTACTATTTCCGGTAGATTTTCAAAGTGTGGATTCGTGCTCACTATAACAGCTAATATTACCCACAACCCATTGCGCTTTGGAGGAGGACTCGGTTCAGGACTACAAACACGAGTAAAAGAGTAAAACAACTCTAAAACATGGCGGATATGCACGACCGACAGTGAGAGGTTTAGATAAAGGTTTGACTGGCTAATAATCAAAGTTTAACCTGATAAAAATATTTATCTAATGTTATCCGTGTTTCATCTGCAATAACAATGTGGACTTTTATAAAGATCTGACGCTGATAGTCTGTCCCAAAGCTGGTCTACTCTTCTGCTACACACTCAAAAGTAACTACTTTTTCTTCACAAAAACAGTACATACTTTAGGGCGTAGTATAAGTAGGCGGATTGGGATCCAACAAAAGGCTACCTGGTATACGCAGATCTTCTTATTCGCTTGGTTTTGGATCTGGAGATTCAGGACTCTTTCAGAAGATGTGTAACAGCGCCCCCTACCTTGCCGAATTTCAACTCCCTGACAAATAATTACGCCCCCTCCAGGAAGCATATACATTTGACATACATTTTTACATGATTTGTTACATTTAAATCCTTAACAGATTTTGTCTTTTACATTTGAAAAAAAAAAAGCAATTTCAGAAAAAAGCACAATGTTCATGCTTTCCCAGGTGAAAAAGACGTAGTATTAAATGTACTAAAAATATACTGGAAATTCAAATATGTTTATAATACATTTGTATTCCCAACACGCTTATTTGAAGTGCATTAAAAAATATATTGAATTGCATTTTAATACATTTCTAAAAAGTGTACTCAAAGTACATTGGTAATAAATATACGTTTAATTATACTTTTAAGAAATATGCTAAAAACAAGCATAATTTTGATATATTTCTAAAAAGTACACTATAAGTACTTTGGTGATCAATACATACTTAGTTACAATTTTAAGAAATATACTAAACACAAACATACTTTTAATGAAGTTTAGTGTATTTACAGAAAACATACTTGTGTTACTCTTAAAGTATATTTTATGTGTACTTTGTGTAATAACATAGCAAAATTATTAAGCTTTTAGTGGGTTTAAAATATATGTACTTTATAAACGGTTAGGCCTACTGCAATACATTTTAAATATTTATGTATTTATCATTTTAATATTTTGAAAAACATTTTTTACATTTACAATGTACCAACTTATAATGTATTATACACATTTGTCAACTATTATTAAGCATTGCAATAAGCATACCTAAAATTAATATATTGTTCACTTTTACTTGTTTGTACTTGTAAAATCTAAAAGGCTGTTGTCCATTATACGTTTGTACTACATGTACTAATTCCCACAAGGATTTCAACATCATAATATTTGAAATGCATCATAAATAAAATTTCCAAAGATGTTTAAAAAGTTTTTACTTGTTTAAATTCAAACAACACACATAACACACGTGACTAAACCTGATTGGTTCAGAGCCGTCGAACGGCTGTGATTGGTTCTTATGATAATGAGCTCGCACCTCAGAGCTTCCGTTTATCAGATATGCTGTGCGTGCGTCAACCCTACTTATGTTACTTGAATGTGATTAGATTTAGAAGTCTAAATAAGAAACCACACGATTCATATGGATTAGGTGATGTTTTTTGCGATTAACTTTTTGAACAGTTTTGGTGAATCGTTCATCGGAGGGATATAAATCTCTCAGGTTTCATTAAAATATCAGTTTTTCTTTCGAAGATGAACGAAAGTCTTAAATGGTTTGTAACTACTGAAGTGTGAGTGATGACAGAATTTATAGAACTAATTAATAGAAAACACAGTGTTATGGTTTTTTTTAACCCAGCTTTGTCAAGTTTGCGTGGCGTGTGACATTTGGAACCTCATTATTTTGTGATTTTATGTAAGATTTGTTTTAAATCAACGTTAATTGTCTGTGCCAGTCGTATTTTTGACACAAAGTGTAACAGCACGTCTTCTTCAGTGCAGCTTCATTCAATCTGACCAATCAGAGCCAAGCTTTTCAAGTCTCCGTCGAAGCAGACTCGAAGTGTTGAAGATACTGCCCTCAGAAGTTACTGGTGAGTTTGAGTTGCTGTTTGTTTAGTTTTTTCCTGGATAGGTCTAAAGACTTTGATAAATCTGTTTAAAATCTATGTGGAGACATTTGTCTGTCTTAAAACAACTATAAAACATTGTCCAATGCATCTAAAACACAATTAGTCATTATAACATGTAAAACATTACATTAACATTCTTCTGATTTGCAAAATGAAGCTGTGTATTTATTTATGATTTCCTGAGCAATCTGGCTTCATTGTTATGATGCAAATGAAAGTTTGAAAAAATATATATCATGTATGATATATATGACGAGCTGTTATAGAAGAAAAACTGAAATCTGAGTGCAGAGATGAGCGAAGAAGAGAATTAAGTGGTTTAATCTCATATCACCTCAGTTATAGAGATTTTTGAATCGGTCAGTCTCGGTAGGAAAATGTTAGCAACATGTCCATTTCAGGTGTCTAATTTGTGCTGTCTTTGAGTCATTCATGTACAAATCTGTTTATTTAATTGTTTTAAGCTGCAAGTCACTTATCCTAGTTGTCCTGGCATACAATATTTTGCACAACTTCTAATTTCCTTAAATCTTCAGAGCATCAGAGGTGAAGAGAGTGCATGTTCATGGGAAATACCCTAGATTTAAATAAACCACAATTATCAATATACAACACACCCTCTAATACTCACAGGTTGCGTTATTGCTGCAAATAACTATATCAGTGACTTTTTGATAAAGCAGTCTTAAAAAACACTACCGTGTCTGAACCACAAGCCCTCAGTTGTGGAAAATGCGAGTCGTACTTGAAGATGTGACATTCAAACTCTTCTGTTTCTTTGGTTCAGCCATTTGTAGGCCTAAGTTTGTAAATAACGCATTATTCACTTCTGCACATTGTTTTTCCGTAACTTTGTGATGCTTATTTATTTAGTGATGCAATATTCATAGTGTACTTTTCAGTAATGCAGGTATAACAGAAATGTTCTACAAAGACATTTATAAAAATAGCTCTGCCGTAGCATTTCACTGATCTTTCATGTATTATAATGTATTCTGTTCAAGAGATTATATATGCTGCTGTACTTTTTTAATGTACTCTAGGTATTTATTTTGCAATGTACACAAGATAGTATATTAAAGTGTTCTTGACCTCAAAGTGTGTGTCTTAACATTTATATTAAACTATTTTTGCACTTGTAATATACCATTTTGAATGCTGAATAAAACAGCTTTATAATAAACTAGTAGTGTGATGCTAATACATTTATAATGAGCTGAAATGCTAATGAAATGTTCTTGAAGCACATTCAAATGAAGCTTCAAATATATTCTAACTGTAGTTTAAGGAATATGAAAGTATATTTTAAATGAACTGTACAGAAATACACTTAAATTGCACTAAATGTCCTTTAAGTGGTTCCATTTTAGCACAATTTAATATATTAAAATATATTGCGAATAGCTTGAAATTGATCTTAAGCATAACTTGAAATACACTTAATACTTGAAGTTGTTTCAAAATAATGCATTTACTATGCACTTAGTATAGTATAATTGAAATATGTGACCCTGGACCACAAAACCACATGGGTCAATTTTCTGAAATTGAGATGTATACATCATCTGAAATCTCAATAAATAATCTTTCCATTGATGTATGGTTTGTTAGGATGGGACAATATTTGGCAGAGATACAACTATTAGAAAATCTGGAATCTGAGGGTGCAAAAAAATCGAAACATTGAGAAAATCTCCTTTAAAGTTGTCAATTTATGTTCACGATTGTGCTGCATTCACTCACGAAAATAAATGTTTTGTATATTTACGGTAGGAAATGTACAAAATATCTTCACGGAACATGATCTTACTTAATATCCTAATGATTTTTGGCATAAAAGAAAAATCGATAATTTTGACCCATACAATGTATTGTTGGCTATTGCCACAAATATACCCGTGCGACTCGTGACTGGTTTTGTGATCCAGGGTCACACATAATTAAGTGTGTTCAAAAAAGCACAATTTAAATATATTTCCTTTTCACCTGGGTTTCTTATCTTTTTACAATTCCTCTATATTTATAAGAACTTAAAAAGAAACTGTAAATAAAATGTGTTATGTCTTATAAAAAAACCCAGCAATTAATGTTTAATCTTGACATGTGCAATCTGTGGCTCTTTCAATCAGAGCTCAGTACTGATTAACACACATATTAGAGTTGCTAATTAAAGAAAGAGGCATTTTAATAAACCCTAGTGTAAACCCCACGTGTGCTGGAGAGGGTCTGTCTGCCAATTAGAGGAGCTCGCTGCATCTGAAGTGTGACTGGAATAACAACAATTCTCCAAATGGCATATTTCATCTCGCTCTCCGCCGCGTGGCACGGGGTCCACAACGCAGCCGCGCAAAATTTGGTGCAAGGAGGCTCCCAGGCAACGATTGAGCCAGAAGCGGATGAGTGACACGCTCTCTCATATCTGCACTCCAGGGAAATAACCCCGTAATCCAGCGTGCACTATTACACTGACAGGCAATGGGCTTCGTCCGGCGAGGATATGAAAGCCTCTCTTATGATTCAAATAGCAGGAGAAGTAACAAAATGAGAGTGACGCAGTAACTAAGACTGGAGCATGGCGTCAGTGACTGAGTTGTAGGAGCTCAGAGGACGTCTGTCGCCTCAGTGTTTTCCTGCTTCTGCTCACACGGCCCTAACAACCTTTCGTTTTTCCACGCCGCACTTCTAACGCTCCCTTCCTGGCTTTCCTCATTATCTTTTGAACTCTGCGCAAGTGACAAGGAGAAACAGAAAAGGTATCGCTGGTATGTGGGCGGCTCTGCCAGTTTGTCTCCAACAGGCCACCGAATCATCGACACGTTGGAAATCAGCTTAACTATGTAGAGATGCAAAGCTTTTTTACAGGCTCATTTGGTCACAAACAAAAAATGTGTGCAGAGTATAATGCACTTACAGAGCAAGTCTATGGGGCAAGACATTTTACTGAAATTATTCAATTCATTTAAATACTTAATTGTTGTTAAGAATAGCTAAATAAATAAATAGGGGTGTAACTATATATCGTGTCGCTATATATCGCAATACAAAAATGCAACAATATGTATCGTGGATATGACGATATAATGTATAATATTGCAATGGGAGAATATTTGTGGGTACTGATAATGCCAGATTTTTTAAAATACATCTAGTCAGTGAAACAGTTCAAGCATATTCATCTAAACTAATTCAGTATATCTTCAGAATCATGAATATTGTTATTCTGGTGTCTCTATTGTCCTGTGCTTTGGGTTTCCAGTATCAAGTCCAAGACTATTCATTTACACACACAATGTAATGTCAAATTTACCATTTTAATCAACAGTTATTTTTTGTTAACCTTTTATATGTCTTGGAGTATCGCAATAATATGGTATCGTGAGTTCAGTATCGTGATATGTATCGAATCGTGACATGAGGGTATCGTTACACCCCTATAAATAAATAATACTACATGATAAATAGAAGGCTTTAAATAGACCCCGTATCGGTAATTATTTTCGTCAACCACTAAAAGGATCATTTGAAGAGCTTCACACCACAAATAACACATTTCTGTAAAGAAAAATCATCAATAAACATAAAATATAAAGATATAAGTAACTTATCAGCTTTACATGTCTGATTTTAAACCCTCTGAAATGGCTCGCTCCATTATTTCCTATCCGAAGTGCATTTAACACTATTTGGTTTTACAAACTAAGAGTCTAAATTGTTTTCTGTGGTAATTGATAGTGTGTCACAGATGTTGCCGGGAGAGTTTAATTTGTTTTGAGCCCAGAGTATTCCTTTAAGGAACGTTTTTAAAATGTCAGGCTGACGCATTACGCATTGTGGCGCATATCCCGCGTTGACATTAATTAACTGCACTTAGCAATGAGGGAAATCAGGCCTTTGCGTGTTATGTTGTGTGAAACAACCCACTCACAACACTGGCTTTTCATTCTGGTCCAAGGGTGGCCGTTTCTTCATCCGACTCCAGTTAAATCACTCAATGGGAAAGGGCGCTTGGTGCACGAAATGTGCTGCTAAGCTGTCCCTGCACAGTTTGATATTATATTAGCATTACAAAGGTTTTCCCACCATCTGTGACACACAGCCAGGGGGAAGGGGAAGATCGTTTGCTTTTCATAGGCAGAAAATTGTTGTTTCCTCAAGAATGTGACACAGGATTGATAGAACGGGAAGAGCTGTCTTTACACGACGACACAGGTGCTGTTACAGCGACACGCAACTATTGCAACATCATTTAATTCCCCAAGAGCAACCGGAGGGCAGATAATCAGTCCAAGCTGGCACACGTGAAATAATTGAAGACAATTAACAATGGAAAAACAGCGTTTCTCACGTAGTGTGAGTTTACATGCATTACAGATAGGGAGGTGAGCTCTACTTGGCACCGTTTCTTGATGCAGAAGAATAGACTTGGCACTTCCCAATGCATCTCCACTACGGCCCGTTGTCACTAGCCTCTGGTTTCATGCCAATCGCCTACTTGTCGGAGTGAGATTTGCCACAAAGAAGCTGGCAGGCCTGGGAAATACTGCTGATGGAGCGCACTAATGCAGGCCTAGCCTTCGGGTACTTGGATCGCACCAGAGAGCAGCCTGAGTCAAAAACAGGCTTTACACATGCAAAATCTGCTGTGGGACATTTTGTGGGTGCAGAGTTTCCCTGGTGTTGTGGGAGGTTATGAAACATGCCGATACAGCCGAACGACCGCTAAAATGTGTGATTCAGAAATAATAACCGATTCCAGATATGCCCCCATAAACAATGTAAACAAGTCATAACTCTACCATCGTGACAGTATCAGAGCTGGCGATACCACAAGTTTTAAGTTTTATACCATAAGTCCACAAGTTTCAACATATTCAGCAGTGCGTTACTGAACAAATGAGTCCAACCCTGGCATGACTTCATTCATCAGATTTTAAATAACTAATAACAGCCTCGCATGGCAGCGCCGGTGGATCTTCAGATGAGCGCAACTCATCTCTCAGTGAGTAAACTACACCGCTTATGATTAACACGGGACTTATCAACCCTATAATACAGTTCAGAGTGGCTCTCATATTATATGACGTGGAAGTAGACTTGCTGTCCAGTGCGGATCTGTTCATACGGCACAGAGAATGCATAATGTGCAGGTGGATAATGATAATGGTTATGCACAGTTATGTAAAAAAAGTTAGTTTTAGGACCTGGTTATGCACATGTACGATGTATGGATGCAACCGCATTAACTCATTCCTCGCCAGCATTTTCCATAAAAGTTGCAGTTTTTTAAATAGTTTTCACAAAGGAAGAACAAAAGAGAAACAGAGCCTCTGCTTAAAAAAACATTATTCTAGCTTCATTCATTCTTGTTTTTAATCAACATTTGTTGGTAAGTTTCCTTTTTTTTTAAAGCAACATTTTGAACAAAAAACGGAGAAAATCGAAAATCAAAAACCACCCCCTCCCATTTAACAGTGAAAACATGGAAAGCGGAAAAACTCATCAATGGCAGGGAAGCGTCGTCATAAATGACAAAAAAAAAAAGTTGCATGTAATTTATTTCAGAGGCTAATGCTGTGATGAATATGAACAATGATGCATTTCATGCAAATCAACATATTTACATGATCAAAGTCATCGATTACAACAACATGTTGTTCCAGCCCTAATGAGAATGTAGAATTGTTGAAGTGTCCCACCTCTCAGACAGAGCTTAATTTGTAAATTAACAATTACCAGATCAAAAACTGTGACCAACACTGACCATACAACTTCACAAAAGTCACAAAACGGTGATAAGAGCATTACACACCAGTTTCTGCACCGCCCTACACAGCCTGGAGTCTTACTCTGTCACGTATATACAGCTTAGTCGAGACCAAATATCATTCAGTTGATCAATGGTGTTCTCTCTTACCGATGGTGACATTGCTTCTTCCATGACATTGATTTCTGACTGATCTAACTCCTATTGCTCATGTGTCCCGCTCTCCTGATTAGTTTTAGCAGAATTGTCCAGGAAGCAGTCCCATCTCCTCAGGATCTCTTCAGATCAGAAACACAATCGGCAATTTGAAAAGTCTTTTTTACATTTTGCCGATATTACCTTATTTTTATTAGAATAATTCATCAAGTATACACAAGTTTTTTGCGTTGTTAATGCCGGATCGTTTAAAAGCAAATACTGGAACACAAAAATCCAAAATCGGACATTTCCCAGAACAGGATCCGGCTCAAATTTAGCACAGATAAAACTGCACTCACACCCTAGCCTGGTTAAAACCAGACCATTCTCAGTAGTAACTGAGTTATGGTCTGGCAAAGCTCCATAGACAAATCATTTCCAAAGGGGCGTCACCAACAGACGTCGCTCAAATGCCTCTGGGCGCAGTTGGATAGACCTAAAACCAATCAGAGCGATCGTCATTGTGTAAAGCCATATGCTGCGTCCCAATTCGCCTAAGTTACACTACGCCATAAAAGTATGTACTCTTTTTGTGAAGAAAAGGTATTTACTTTTGAATGTGTAGCAAAAAAGTAGGCAAGCTTTGGGACATACTACTTCGTCATCTTTATCGGACGGATCTGTCGCGTGCATCCTGTCACGTAAACTGCCCTGTCAATCATCTTGTCACAGTTAAAATCCTCTATTAAATCTAATTTAATTTCCTACTGTTTCAGAGAGAAATGTAGTAGCACGTTCATCTGCCAGTGGGTCTTTCATGGAGACTGTCCTCATGTGTTTGCAATTTGAATATAATAATGCATTTAAAAGTTGAACGGATGTCGCTCAAATGCCTCTGGGCGCAATAGGCTAGACCTAAAACCAATCAGAGCGATCGTCATCGTGTAAAGCCCGCCTCAACGTTTCTGATTGGTGCCGCGATTTCTAGGCCATGGAAATGGGCTTGAATGAGCTCTTTGCCAGACTACTTCTCGAGCAAATCTGAATTTGCCGGAAGTTGTCTGGGTTTTCCCAGGCTACTCACACCCCTTTTCCACCAAAAAAGAACTGGTTCGGAACTGGTGCTGGTTCACAGTTGGTTCAGCTTGCAAACCTTCTCAGAACCTGTTTGTTTTTCCACTGACTTAGAGAGCCCAGCGAACGACGTCGTTACGTCACTGTGTACGTCGCCATAGGCTACGTCTTAGCTTTCCTAGAAAAGCTTGCGCCAAATTCAAACATAATAATTACAATGGCGGACTACATCGTCTTTCTGCAAATGTTTCTCCTGGCTTTGCGATCCTATATTGGGGTCAGAAGAAGACGTTTAGAACACATTTGTGCTGCTCGTCTGGATTTCTATAGACGGAGGTTACGTTCGAGAAGAAGTTCGACAATAACCCCACCCCCAGCCCCCGACGTAAGCATGACGTGGTAAAAGAACGGTTCTAATCCAGCAAAGAGTTGGTGCCGCTTTGGAACCAATTTTCCTGGCCGAGAACTGGTTCTTTGGCTGTCGAAACACAAAGAACTGGTTCGCGAGTAGGCACCGGCTCCGAACCTGCACCAGCACTGCCTAGGTGGAAAAGGGGTATGAGATGTTTCTCCTGGGAAGAAGACCTCAATAAACTCCCATGTCAGAGATCTCAATATAAACTCAAAGATTTTTAAATCAAATTCTTCCAAGAACAAATGATCTAATCTATGCCATCCACATCCATTTTATAGTGTCAATAGTGGTGTCTCTTTAGGAATGTAGGAGAATTATAGTTCATCTGAACGTAACTGAGAAATGAAAGATGAAAAATGAAAGAACCTCTAACCTCTTGTTACTGTTCACAACATACTCTGACCAAATTGCTATACAGGGAAAGGCTTTCAGTTTGGGATCCTACACTATTGAAAATCAATTCTATCAATGAGACGTTTTAGAGAATCTCAACCACTGCAGCACAACAGATGATTTAACATGGTTTACAACAATACAGCAACTGTGCTGAAAAATGCTCCATTTAACATGGTTTAATACGGTAACTTCTAAACTTCATCTAAAATGTTGTATTGTTAAATATCAATCCTCTGAATATGGATGCAAATGTAAAGCAGGCAGGTTAAATTAGGCTACAGTGGATTCACTGCACTGTGAATATGCTGTATTTTAATCCACTGAGTATGTTCATGTGTGTGAAGAATAAAGAGATAAAGCAAGCGAGCGAATGTGTGCTGGTGAAAGCGAGAGATGTGTGAATGGTTTGATCCAAGGCAGGCTCTTCTCCTTCTGTGCTGCACATACAGCATCATTAGACACGCGCTGTGTGCATCTACACGCTGGCAAGGAGAAAACAGAGTTAAAAGCAATATCTGGATTATCATCGTTTGATGCACACTTATATTCAGCCATCCTTCATGAAGCAGTTGTTCATATATGAAGCCTTTATGACATGAGAATCCATGTCTGTCAATCTTATTCACTGCAGATTTGAAATGTTACAGTTAAGGATATTTAAAGTGCTGTGTGAAAACCCTTAAGTGATTTGACTTTAAGAGTATCCCTGAGGGGGAAAATCCCTGAGGTAAGGGATTTCTTCAGGAGCGTTGCAGCAAACATCTTAACTCATCCTAAGTGTTTATATTTAGCATTTCGCAAACCACGACAATGGAGAACAGGTTGCTTTAGTTACGAAATCTCCCACAATAAACAGAACATAACTACAACTATACAGCTGTACTACAATATCTAAATTATGCAGATTAATTAACGGGGGTCGGACGGATGACACAGATCGCCTAAAATTCAAACGAGCTTGTACGACTCTAACGGACTCAAAGTCCTCCTGCACCACTCTTAAATGATATTTGTCCCAAATTGATGTTATTGTACTCACTGGCTTCACCCTAAGCTGAAGGATACGTTGTTTCTAGACATTTTTTACAGTAACAAGTTTATAATTTAAGTCAGTGATGGGTCTGCGTTTGTAAAAAGCCAAATGCAATTGCTGAAACTGCCCACCTTGACAGGGTATTCATGTAAACGCAATTTTAGTTCACCCATTATTTACTAACCCTCATGTTACCCCAAACCTGTATGATTTTCTTTCTTCAAAATATTGTGGAAAAGGTCTCAGAAAGTAAATGGGGTCCAAAACAACATTATATGGATAAAAAAAACACTGGGACAAACAGAGGGAGTCGGTGAGGTCCAAAGTTGTTTTGAACCCCATGGACTTTTTTTCTCATTTCTTTTTTTGTCATAGAGGATTTAAACGACATGAGGGTGAACAAAAATGTTTATATACATATATATACATACTGTATGTCCTGTATTTCTATGACAGGAACTATTTAAATGCTGATATTTAAAAAAAAACACAATAGAAACACAATTATGTAATTATTAAATGATTGTTATTATAACATTATTATTATTATAAAAAATGAAATGTGAGTAGCTTATACAAATCAGTTAATTGTATCCTTAAATATTTTAGTAAAGTACCAACTAGGGTTTCCTGTATAGTTTGCAGCAATATTTATTTTTCCTTGAGAAAATTTGCCATGTACTTTATCTGATACACACCCCAATGAAACGATATCAAAACGAATTGAATCGGAATCGAATTGAATCGTGAAAATTGTGTCAATACCCAGACAGTCCTATTAAATCCACACTTGTGCTGTGCATTCTGGCCATTTCACACGGCCCTGAGAGAAAGCTCATCTCCTCTCCTTCATCCAGCTCTGACTGTGACAGACAGCTGATAAAAACAGCCCTCTCATTTGGAGAATGATTTTAAAGAAAGCACTGCGAGAACAGACGACCCAGCCGGCAGAGCTGTCAGCGGTAACACCATCTGACATTCATCTTGTGCATTTTCAATCACTGGTGTATTGAGCAGAATACAGCCTATCTAGACCGTCCCAAAACTTAGTGAACCGCATA
Source organism: Squalius cephalus (assembly GCF_949319135.1). Taxonomy (NCBI): domain Eukaryota; kingdom Metazoa; phylum Chordata; class Actinopteri; order Cypriniformes; family Leuciscidae; genus Squalius; species Squalius cephalus. Next base: position 7,327,749 of record NC_137135.1, on the reverse strand, counting down.
CTTGTTGGGCCAAATCCCAACATGAAGGCTCTTGACACATTATGTTCCTTTCAAAGATAACAATATTCACAGAAAAAGTAATGCATTGCAATCACCCCAGTGAAAGAATGTAAGGTGAGAGAAATGTTGATTTCACTGATAAACTACTGGTCAAAAGTTTGGAGATTGTGATTTAGACCCAATTCTGCTCGCCCTCATGTCATTCCAAACCCGTAAGACTTTTGTTCATCTTCTAAACCGGTTCCACCGGATCAATAGAACAATTTGTTCGCGAACTGGACTAGTTAGCATAACATCAAGCAAAGCATGTGTTTCTGACGATGCATATCCTGTGCAGTGAAGCCCAAATTGCCCTTGTATTTCACTTCAACCTTTTCAAACTTTATAAAAAATGATTTTAAAGAAGGTTCAATCAGAGAATCGATTTCTTTCTCCCAACTCAACTGATGTTTAGGTTTCGTTCATGTATTTTCATACTCATGTTTCCTGTTAGTTATGTGTTTCTCGTATGATCATGTCATGTGCTTCCCTTGTCTCTTATGTGTGTTCGCCTTGAAGTGACGCAGAATATGACATCAAATAGAGATTAGAGAGCAGATCCACATGGTTTCCAATCGCTCTCGCAGTGCTGTGTCATGTACCGATCGTCTGAGCAGCGCCGCTCTAAGTCAAACACAGCTATTGGCGCTTTTCCACTACACAGTACCAGCTCGCCTCGACTCGGCTTTGTTTGGTTTTCCACTGTGTAAAAGTTGTACCTGTACCTGCTTCCAGGTACTTTTTTTCGTACCACCTCCGGCGAGGTTCTGAGCGAGCTGAGGCGATACTAAAATGTGACGTGAAAACACTGCAGACTGCTGATTGGTCAGAGAGAATCGTCACTATTCACTACGTCATCATTACACGCGCCAGACGGAGTATCCTGAATAAAAAACAGCAAAAACAAAAACATCCAAAAACAGCATACACTCGATTTCCTCCATTGTCCTGTGTGTGTGGGTAGCGGATGTGTGTCGCGTAGAAGATTAAGTCACGGCAGTTTTCTGCGGCGTCGCTATGACGACCAGGTACTATTGTGGAGGTACTATCTGCAATGGAAAACGGAGCAAAAAGCGAGCCGAGGCGAGCCGAGTCGAGTCGAGCTGGTACTGGTAATGGAAAAGCGCCATATATGTTGATTGGTTGATCATGTCATGTGGTCATCAGTTCTGTTTGTCATTGGTTCATTGTCTTGATCATGCTCAGGTGTTTCTTGTTAATCATTCGTCTTTGTGTATGAATAGCCCTCGAGTTGCATTGTTCCTTTGTCTAACTTTGTTTTCTGTACCGCTGTTGGTTAGTTTACATTGTTCATGTTTCTTGTCGAGACAAGGCAAGACAAGCCAAGTCTTTGTTTAGTGTTTATTGGTTGACGTTTATTCGTAATAAAGCTGCATCTGGATTCTTAACCACTTGCCTTCACTAGACTTATTACAACTGAAGAGTAGAGTAATGGCTACAGAAAATTCAACTTTGCATACATTTTAAAATGGAATAATTATATTTTAAAATGCATCCAAATTATTTTAAATTGTAATAATATTTCACAGTATTACTGTTCTTACAGTATTTTCAGTTAAATAAATGCTACCTCTCATAAACATAAAAAAATATGAATGGTTACAAATGTTTTACCGGTAGTGAATATATTGTATATGATAAGTAGTGATAATTAATATGTAATGTTTATATTCCATTTGTAAACCTCTATTTACAAATGGGCTATTTTACCCAATATGTGTGCGTGTGTTCTGTATTTATTAAGCTTATTAGAGTATCATGTCATTATCTTATGTCAAACAGATCTTATGTATTGAGATTTTAATGTCCTGTATTTATTGTATTGTGTATGGTACATTCTGCATACTGTTAGGGATGCACCGATGTGACAATTTTGGCCGATACCGATAACCAATAATTCTTTATATTTGAAAGCCGATAACCGATATATTGGCAGATAAATCTAAATCCCAATTTTTATGTCATTTTTGAGAGCCGGATTACAAAAACAAAAGTCTCACCATTAAAAGCCTTGTCCCAAACACACAATTATATGTTCTCATTATAATTTGATGTAACTTATATGTCAGACTCGCACTGCACATGTTGCACTTTACTGTATTTTCTGTTTTTAAGTGATTCCAATCATATTTCAAGCAATTCAAAACCATCATGACAAACAGTGCGCATCTGACTCAGCTAAAGGAAATAAACCATTATTTGTCTGCCAAATTTTCTTTTCGGGCCGATAACGATAACAATAAAAATGAACATATATCGGTCAATACCGATTTAGTGGTCAATATATCATGCATCCCTACTGTAGAGTCTTGTCTGTTCAGTACTGTACCTCAACACGGAATAAAAAAAAAACCTATCTGTGAAGATAGATAATCACAAGAAGCAATGTGGCAGAACATTTCCAGGTGCCGCCAGGAGAGAGGAAAAAAAGCAGAGCTAATTGTGATTCTGGTGATTCTGAAGCAGCTGGGCTGAAACGCTGGGTGTGTGTGTGTGTGTGTGTGTGTGTGTGTGTGTGTGTGTGTGTGTGTGTGTGTGTGTGTGTGTGTGTGTGTGTGTGTGTGTGTGTGTGTGTGTGTGTGTGTGTGTGTGTGTGTGTGTGTGTGTGTGTGTGTGTGTGTGTGTGTGTGTTAGAGAGAGAGAGAGATGAACGCAGCCAAATAAAAGCTTGCACAACACTGAAGATCTGCTATACCTGCACCAGCAATGACACACTGGCAAGGGCAGACGTTCTGTTAAATCTTATTACCATATGTGCAAAAACACTCACACAGGAATATATCAGAACATCAGAATTATCAACTAAAGTCCCCCTGTACTCAATAATTCTATCCCTTAAAACTCATCTTTGATCACCAAAATTACATATTTAAGTGTTTTTTCCTTGAAAAAATGTCTTCATGCCTTAAATTATCTTGAATGTAACTCGACACCCTTGCCTCATTTAGTATGCACGGCTCTATGAATATGCAAACGAGCCCCGCCTCCACTCACTCACTCAGCTCAGAGATCCACTCATTGACAATCACACGTTGATCTGATTGGTTACAAGGTAGTTTGTGTCGTCAGAAACACCAGCGATTTCAAACTGCAGTTTTAAGGAGAAAATACTCAGCAATGGTGTCGACTTATGAATTCACACATGGTTTGTCTTAAAGCATATTAGAAACACCACATAGACATATAAACAACATTAAAAGCTTGATTTTCACCACATGGGGGACTTTAAAAGAATAATCTGTCATCATTTACTCACCTACATGTTGTTCCAAACCTGTATGACTTTGTATGAAAATGTAGATGTTTTTCAGTTGAGTGAATAACAAATTTCAGTCTGTTTCTCACATAAAGCTATGACTTCAAGACTTATGACTGCTTTCATAATGCTTGTTTTTTCACTTTGTCACTTTATGCCTAAAAGAGCAACGTGAACATTCACAAACAGATAATTTGGCGGAAAGATAACAATCGGTTACACTTTACAGTATATCAGGTGTCTTTTAACTACTATACTTACATAAAATATTATTAGGTGCAATGTACTTATTGTGCTCAAGTTGTATTGCAAAACACTTTTGCTGCTATTGATGTAGGAGACTGGTAAGCGTAGGGATAGTGTTGGTGGTATAGTTGTATTCAGTAGCGGCTCCTGACCGTAAATTTAGGTATGGCAGATTCTTGGGTCTCAGCGCTTTATGATAAACATTTTGTAAGCTTAGTATTCAAATTGCTGAGACACACTTTTGGCAGAGGTCTAACATCCTTGCGTTATTTAGCCTGCGGGTGGCGCTCTAATGTTGATTGACAGGCAAGTAAACAAAGTCATGTCTATTCTCAGAACAAACATAAAACAAACAACAGCACTATATAAAAGCTATTTACATCAGCACATTTAAACTTTAATTAATATAATACGAAGAACAGACATGCCTACTAGGTCCTACCCTGATGCTGACTAATCTACACGTATAGCTGAAGTGGACCAATAGCTCTCAATTACTTACATAAGCCCCGCTTAGTTTCATAATACACGCCTGCCGAAGCCACGCGCTAAATTTTAGTATATCCTGCTCTCATTTTAGAATAGTCAAGAAAATATTTGTTACAGAATGCTGAACACATTTACAATTTATTATTGATTCAGTTTATATAGAGGTCTATGGCTGAAATCGCATACTCTCTTGAGTAGGAACTTTTTGATAGGGATGCACGATATATCGGCCACCATATCGGTATCGGCTAATAAATGTTTATTTTTAATGTTATCGTTATCGGCCTGGTAGGAAGATTTGGCCGATATAATAAAGCCGATAAATTATGGATTATTTCCTTCAGCTGAGACACTTTAGATGCACACTGTTCATCATTATGGTTTTGAATTGCTGAAATATGATTGGAATCTTTTCAAAATGAGTAAAATACAGTAAAGTGCAACATGTGCAGCGCAAGTCTGTCATATAAGCTACATAAAATTAGAATGAAAAACATTATAATTGTGTTTGGATCATGGCTTTTAATGGTGAGACTTTTGGTTTTGTAATTAGACTCACAAATTATATAAAAATTTGGATTTCGATTTATCGGCCGATTTATTAGTTATCAGCTTTCAAATATAAAGAATTATCGGTTATCGTATCGGTCAAAATTTTCATATTGGTGCATCATCCCTATATTTTGAATAAGTAATTACTTCATGACCGCTAAATAGTATGTTTTATATAGTATGAGTGTGTGAAGTTACTACATTTACCATGCTGTCATTATCATGTGATCCACCAGCGTCGGCTGTGTTGCTTCACTGTCATCCACAATCCTCTCCCGTGGCCTCATGGGATAGTAGTGTCCATTGCATGCACACTTCAGAATCTCACTGGAAGTAGATCACCCGGGACTTTTTACTAACTCTTTTACGAGTATTGTGAATTCGGACATACTACTTTTGTCACGTACTGTTTTTCGCCTACTATATAGTAAGGAAGTATGTGATTTCAGATGCAGCCAATGTTTTTGATGAATACTTTGATAGGGCTCTGCATCACCTGCCCAAGAAGGACAAGGTTGTATAATAAGTGCTTTGTCTCAAACGGCTAATTAGTACATAGTATTTAAAGACACTTAACCAGAAACTCATATTTGTTTGGAACAACATGAGGTGTGAAGAAATGATGACAGGATTTTCATGTTTGGGTGAACTTTACCTATAAGAACGGGCATCATCCAGTTCACATCTAAATGGAGATTTATGTACGCAGCTATTCTGAGCTCTGTCTCGAGTTCACTGTCATCCGTGAAGCAGTGAGAAGCGGAGAGAAAAGTGTGTGTGAGGCAAGACCTGAGTGTGTCTCATGTCAGAGCTCTTGCTGTGATCTCCAGTGAGAGGGATCAATGGCCTCTCCTCCTCATCCTCATCTTCATCATCACATCACACACTCACTCCACACAGACCACAGCATGTAATTAAGGATATACAATCCATAAATTATAAACTACAAGTCAGCCGTTCCACTTGACTACACTGACTTATAAGTACATACTTCTATTCATGTGTGATAATGACAAGTGACTGCGACAAAAAATTGTTCTACTAACAAATTCATCAAAATGATCTCTAAATATCATACATTGTCTTGTATGTAAAATCACCAGTGTTCTTATACTGAAAACGAGGTCAAATGTACAAATGTCATTTCACACTTGTGTTTTTCCAGAGACCAACAACCAGCTCCATCATGACTGGAAATCCACAACAACTGAGCGTCTAAAACAAGCTCATATACAACTGAAGTTCATTATAAAGGCATGTCGTCGCTGCCGGGCGGAAGGCTTGCATCTCCATGTTTCATCTTTTTTTTCAAATATCATTACTATCGGTCACCCTTTACGTGTGTCTTTGGGTTTTGCAAATATTTAACCTATGAAATGTATTTGTGACTAAACCTCGTAACTTCATTGGATCCTCAAACTGTCAGTCAAACCTCATAACTCCACCCGCCGCTATAGTGAATGAAGTGCCTTACATAGTTTGGACCATCTCTGCTTGTTTGCAATGCAATGGTAATTAAAGAACTGGTTCTTTCAATAAGTACAGCGTTTTCTTTACTCAAGAAACACTATATAGGCTAATGTTTTAAGTATTTGAGGAGCGGATAAGAGTGTCTTAGTCTAGCATTTGTCGTCGAGTCATAGCCAGTACTGTTTGCCCACATATCTAACCAATAAGTTGATGAAAACATAATGCGATGCGCTTACTGCCTCAGACGCAACCGAGACGCTTGTCTAACTTTGATGCCTCAGAAAGAAATTTGAACAGACTTTGTGTGCACTGAAGATCGTTCAAGAAAGGTTTAGCCTAACCATTTTTCTTTTCTTTTTTTCATTTAATTTTCCCATTTTTCCGTTGACGTGTAACCTGCACTTGGGACTGATCTTGTAATTGTGTTTACTAAGTGTCAAAATGTTTGCAAAATGTGCGTACTCTGGGTCAAGAGCCTAAATCACCCTCCAAAGGACTCCCATTATAACGCATATAACAGCAGAATATAAAAATTCAGGACACATAATTGCATAACTAATGCCATCCATCACGTACAATCTCTGCTTTAATTTGTGTCTTGTGGGCAATGCTGTCTGCGGCCCTCTCTCCATTATGGACGACTTCTTTTCTTTTGTATATTTTGCTAAGTCGTGCTCCACAGATAATTACAACCATTCAATTAAATTCACAAGCACTTCTGCTTTTGTCCTGGGTTCAGTCCTGTGCTACAGCTGACAGAGACTGGCTCGATTTGATAGACCAAGGACATCAGATCAGCCGTTCGCATGTCTACAACACAAGCATGCACTGGCGAATGGCGATTAACACGTGAGCTCTGTAGTTGTGCTGCGTCACTTGCCTGCAGTGTATATAGGGTGTGATGTCTGCCAGTGTTCAAATCCATACAAACACCGGCGACTCGCGTCACCACTCTGTCGCTGACATGCCTTTACGCGCCTACTGTGATTATTTTTGAAACCTGACTCAAACAGCAAATAACCCACATGGTTTTGAAGCACGAACAATAAAATATGACTGACTGCATCTTTTTCTGATCGCTGTCTTAATCTGAGAGAATTTTACCAAGATAACTGGTCTTTTTGTTTCAACACTGGAAAAAAAAGCATCTAATTAACTGGTTTTCTTCAAGTCAAAACTATTATTTAACATCTCTGAATCAACCGAATATTATACCAACAAAACTCATTTCTGTGGGTTAAATCAGGTATAAATAGCACTTTAAGATAACAGCTGCAATTTACCACTTACAGTGAGGAAAATTATAAATGCGTCCAAGGCTGCTTTTGGTCTTTGAGAAAGAAAGAAAGAAAGAAAGAAAGAAAGAAAGAAAGAAAGAAAGAAAGAAAGAAAGAAAGAAAGTGCTAATACAGAAAGATTTCATATTTCTGTGGTCTTTAGGTCTTATGGTTATATTTGTAAAAATAACAGTTATTAATTAGTGAGCTAAAAACAAAGGTAGGAGCAGGGCCTCAGTTCTACAATTTATTTATTTATTATTACTATACATATCATCGATCTTTAATTGTGCACTCGTTTTAGCTTTTTTTTTTTTTGCCATCATCTAACATTCACTTAAAAGTTCATTTTTTAAAAACACTAATAATTTAATAACACTGTTAATCTTTAGCAAATCACAAAATGAATATCCATTTGAATACCCATTATGTTTAATTTCACGTGTATTTTGGTGTTTTCTCTTTCAGGTCAAGGACAGTCATAGTGAAGCGACAGGGTGAAGACAATCTTGCTGAGCAAGTTAAGTGAAGTTAAGTTGGTTATACTTTATTTGGCAACTTTATTTTAAAGTGTCCTTGTTACATGTTACTACATATATATTAATAGCAATATTAATTAACTACATGTGCTTACTATGGAGTTACAGTTAGGGTTTGTTTTAGGGTTAATTACTTGATTATGCATAATTTACTGCTATTACTATAGTAAGTACATGTAGTAACATGTAACTGCATCACCTTATAATAAATTGTTACAGTTAAAGGTGCTCTAAGCGATGTTGGGTGACGTCACTTCTTGTTGACGTTTAAAGTATTGTCAAACAAAACGGAGGCTATCTCGACCCTCCCTCCTCCTCATCCGCGCACTGACCCCCCAAACCCCACCCCAAATCCTTCTTGTCGGTTATTGGCTGAAACTCTGTTTATGTTTAGTGGTGCAGGTGAGACCAGTTTGTTTTTGTTGCCGTTTGTGGAGCCTGGGCTGTCTACAGAGACAGGGGACAGGCAGCTAGCGGATGGTGAGGAGATGTTTGCTGTATGTGACAAAAAATGTTGGTTAAACCCTTTGACTTGAATTATATTACATCCAATGATTGGCAGGCATTTGAGTACATATAGAGTATGTGCAATATTTGCAAAGTGTAGAGCATATTTCTGGCCTTATTTCCCATATGATCAAAAGCACAGCACCAGTCTTAGATTTTCTAGCTTAACCAGTCGATGTTAATCAATATCTACACACAATGCAGATCATTATTATAAGATGGGAAATTATATTGTCCGTCCACAACATTATAGAAAAGAAAGTGCTTTGGGGAAAGAGGATTCTGGGCAGTTCTTCAAACGGAAACGGCAGGCTCTAGTTCTTCGCCCTGCAGTAATCAGGAATATTGATTGGTGGGTGTAGATGCTTCTCCAGGTCTTTGTGCAGGAGAAGGAGGCATGGAGCTTTAGGGGCGTTTACTCTAAGACAATCCCTCTACCGAATGAGGTGATGAAAAGCCACTTCTTATTGAGCTCACCCAATCAATGATAGCATACAACCCCCAAAACAACACCCTTCAAGACCCAACAGGGGCCAATTCCCACTCGCACAGTGGCCCGTGACTCCGCCAGCTCGTAAAGGGACGTGCCATTTTAGGCTTAGCGATGGCCAATTAAAAGAGTCCAGTGCGGTGTGTGGGGGGGTGTGGGCATCCCATTAAGTGGATAAGGTTAATGAGTTATTTGTATGGTTGACGTCTTCTATGAGTTGGAAAGGTTAGGCGCCTCTACTCAGCTGCCCTTTGGAGTTGTGCTGAAAACTACCCCATTTACACGCTCTCCCAAGCAACCATAATGAGGGTCACGCTGGTCCATGTGTACGACTGAAAGCTCCTGGAACAAACAAGCCACTCGGAGACAAACATAAAGTCCCACTTCCTCTAAACCAATCTAGCAACAGGACCCCTCCATATATTCGGAGCACTAGTTTTAGGATGCATTTGAAGTCAATCCTAATAGTGCACATCCCTAAAATGTGTTCCCTTCAATACCATGTGGATGGTACAATAACAGCTCACAGACGCAAAAAAACCCCCACAAAAACAACAACAAAAAAATCGCACAATACGCTTGTCGCTTCCATCCGAGTGCAGTGTCAGTGTGATATTATTCGACTGACCGCAAGAACGACATGACTTTTGTCAGGTCTCTCATGTCAATGGGCAGCGGGTGCTTCTTAAGAGCAAGTATTGGACAAACACAAACAAATGAGGCAGCTTGCAGTGACTCAGTGCTCTAATGAACCAGTGTATTGACTCACTGAATTTGCGCTCGGTCTAAAATGTCTATGTGGCTCCCAGCTGCCACTCTGAATACCAATTACTGTGTGCTTACAGAGGGGAGGGGGGGGGGCAAACACGGCTAGATCAGTGCTACCTTTACAGAGAGAGAGAGAGAGAGAGAGAGAGAGAGAGAGACTAAAACACAAAACAACAAGAAGGTCTTTGCAGCTTCCAAGAAGTTATTTTGAAGCGGTGTTGCTATTTGACAAGCAGCTTGATGACTGGGTCTGGTTTTAGTTCATGAATACTAAAACCAACTAGATTGTAATGTCCCTTATGTATAAAGGATCTGAAATGAGTCCTGTCTCTGAATGCTGGATTTTCAAAAGTATGTGAAGTTTGACTCTTACATGCCGGTCTGTTATTGAAAGGACATCAACGTTACATTTCCACAATTTCCCTAAACATGACGCTGAACAAAACAAACTGTGATCGGTTGCTTTACATGTCAGTCAGATAATTATGTACAATTATACATAAAGAAACAACGGTTTTGTTTCTTACATTTCTTTGCATATTTATTTATTAATGAACATTCTTTAGATGTATTTATGTGTTCATTTATTTCTTATTTCGGCAGCTTTGGCATTCCCTTCTATGGAGTCGAGCCCTTCAGTCTACAGGTCTGGCTATAGACACAAGCATCAGGTTCTGCATGCGTGTTTCTAATACAACAGCTGAGGGAGCGATGGCAACCAACAATATGTTTACTATGAATGTAATCAATCTTTCGAAAAAAATCCTCTTTTGGAAAAATAGTATAAGTATATAGATAGAATAAGTGATTGTTGTTTGATTCCACATAAAGACCAGGGCCCGGTTCCCCAAAACGTTCTTATCGCTAAGTAGTTCTTAACCTATTCCTTAACCTCTCTCTTAACGTTATGGCACGATTCCCGAAACGTTCTTAGTTAAGTATATCTTCTGTAAGTCACACTTTCGGAAGGTTGGTCTGGACCACTCTTAGCTTTACCTTATCACTGTTGCAGGTCTATATGAATATAATTCTGAAGTTTTAATACACCAAGACAGTATTAAATTAGGCTAATTCAAGTGTTTTCATGCAAAGAATAAAATTGTCATTACACTGATTGTTGTTAGATTTTTAATTATATTATTATACAATAATATTCATTTAATTAAAAAGCACTTTTAAAGGCCAGTGAAAGCATAGGCTACTGTCAGTTAAAGCTATGGTCTACGATTTCAAAGATTGTTCATTATTAATAACCTCGTTTAGATGCTGGTTATGGTTCTACAGTACAGTCCTAACAATATGAAGAGAAAAAAGAATGAAAAAAATCCATTCACTCTATTGGGTGTACAGCTGCAGAGAAGTTGACCAATGTAAGCTGTCCGGCCGGACAGCTTACATTGGTCAACTGCTCTCATCCAATCCCCCGCTCCTCTTGACGCTCGCGTCTCCACCCCACCGCACCCCACCCCGCCCCCCTCCTGCGTCATGAAATTTCGCGGGCAAGCAGCTGACAGTCTATGGTAGCTAGCAAAGTAGCATCAGCTGAGCAATGGAGAAAAAACAAACCAAAAAAAACGACGCTGACACGGCTGACTTTTTGTTGAGCAGGTAAGCATTTATTTTTTACTTTTATGGTGTGAGGTGTTACATAATAGCTTTTTATCAGTCTGACAACATGCTTATGCTGCCGGTCGGCATTGGAATGTTAGCCGTTTAGCATCGCCTATCACGGGTCAAAGTGATTATATTTCTTGAAGTGCTTGAATATATTTCAGTATATATTCAGTTTCTGTTCGAGCCGATCGGAATTTGAACAAGATGCGCCAATGTTTACTACCGGTGATCACAGCTTGACTGAGTGACGTTGTTTAGGTCGTTTCCCGGTGGGAGGGATCAGGTAGCACAGAAGGGAGGGGGGTGTGTGTGGAGGGGCGGGATGAGTTTTTTAAAACTTCACAACTGTCTCAGCCTTTCTCGACCGATTTTCAACATCGTAGACTACAGCTTTAAGTCCTATTCGGACGCTAATATTATTTATCATGGGCTTGTATGGTATTTTAAACATTTATAGGGGTAAGTCGGTGATTTTAGTGCCGTCCGAATCCATAATATCAGTGTTTTTCTCACCCAACCCGCGTAAAAATCCCTGGCCAAATTAGTACCTTCTGTTTTTTGACAAACAGGTCGTGTGGTAATTTAATTGCCGTCTGAATCCACATCTCTGAGTTTACAAGAGATTCAAAATTCACGGTTTAAATCCTTTTTGATCACTGCCGAGCACCGTACGCAAGATGTAAACTTTTATTACTGAAATGCTGGAAAGTATTTACAAGAACAATATTTCATGCAGCTCCACCTCAGCGAACAAAAATGGGAAAGAGAAGAAAGCACGTAAATTTTTGAAAAGGTTATTGTGGCAGCAATATATGTTACAATTTTAAAATATGTAGGCTAGGCTATTATAGGCTATTATAGTTTGGATTATTTTTTATAATATCCAATAGTGCTAATAAATGCAATTTCAACTATTTCTGAAGTGCTTCATTTATAAAGATCACCGCTTTCTCACATAAACAGCCCCTGCACGAGAGAATAATTGATTCTCGAGCCATCGATATCAAACAATTCAGCAGCATCGCCACGGACAGCGCCGGGTAACGTCGCACGTAAGAAGGTATATCTTAAGCAGCTTCCTAAGGTATGGTTCGGGGAACACACTTAGGAACATAAACAACTTTGGTAAGATATAGCTTTCGAGTCTTCTTAGCGCGCTAAGAGTGAGCGTTATCGGGGAACCGGGCCCTGGTTTGTTGACAATTCTTTTTTTTTCGGAAAAATATTTTTTGGAAAAAAACAATCATCTGCATAATAATGATATTTCAACTGAACAGACTTGACAAATCAAATATGAATCCTGTACATTTCTTTACTTTTCACAGACCTGTCAGTAATTGGTCTTTTAAAGGGATCATTCAAACAAAAATGTAAAGTCTCAGTCCCCATCACTGTCACTCCATCGGAAAAAAGTTTGTCATTCTTCCTGCTCTATGGAAAAAAAGAAAGTTTGGGGTGAACTATTACGTTACCTATAAATGAAAAAAATACTAAATAAAAAAAATGTGGAAGGTAACATTCATTTCATTCATGTTTATGATCCACTAAAGGTGGAGAAACATGAGAGTCATTCATTCATTCATGAATCGAACTGCACTGCTCATGTTGCTGTAGATCCAGAGCTCTTGATCAGTAGTGTTTAGAATAGTGTTTGTTTACATCGGCAGAGGAATGTATTTCCAAAAATAGTAATGAGAGCATAAGTCATTTGCCAGGCAGTATTTCTGCAATCAGTTCTGAATAAGAATCTGAACAAGAATAAGTTATCAGTTCCCAACCCTATTCCCTTGCGATTACGACTCCTAGATATGAACAGCAAAACCATATGACGCATGTTTTGTAACAAATAATTGCTCAGGTGATCAGGACCATAAAAAAGCTATTAGTAACAAATTTAGAGGACATCTACTGTACGTGGTAGGGGTGTGACGATACCCTCATGTCACGATTCGATACATATCACGATACTCCAAGACATATGATAAAGGTTGACAAAAAATGCACTGTTGATTAAAATGCTGAATTTGATATTACATTGTGTGTGTAAATGAATAGTCTTGGACTTGGTGCTGGAAACCCAAAGCACAGGACAATAGAGACACCAGACTAACAATATTCATGATCCTGAAGATGAAAATACTGAATTATTTTAGACGAATTTGCTTGCACACTTTCACTGATTAGCTATATTTAAATTAATGTAAGCCACTTTTTTACTGGTAACATCAGACATTTGGCATTATCAGGATCCACAAATATTCTCCCATTGCATAATTATACATTATATTCAACATTATATATAGCAGTTTAATTTAGTACTGGCACTAAAACTCTGAAAGCTTGAATTTTTTCCTCACACAGTAATTAAACATTTTTATTAACTGCACACAATTATTAACTGTTCCACCCCTGGCCCGTGGTGGGCGTGGCCATTACATGTAGCATGTAAACATCTCGTTTAGCTCAGGAAATGAGGAATTTGAACAGGTTAATCCTGCTTGCATGTCCTACTGTGAAGTGACCACAGCAGCCGTCCTCATTTCTCCTGACAACCCTAATGAACATCCTCGCATTCTGCACGATACCACTAATTCGAGAAATTTCCAGCACAAAGACATAATTAGACAAACTAATTAGACGCAGTCTTCGCTGCACAGAGATCCTCCGCAGTTCAAGTCATCCGCCTACCTGGCGTGTCCTAAAATAGGCAGGAGCCGTCAAGAACATATATGTTAATTCTGCTCGGCAAACACGCTTCGCACCGTGTGCATGGAAGCGTGTGCACAACCGTTACAATGTGTCGAGGCAGCAAACATGTTGATCCGTAGGTTTTCCGTACAAGAACGAGACATATGGGAAAGACTTGTTCATTACGTCCAAGACTGGAAAGATGCAGTAATATGAATCTCTACAGAAGCATTAAACGAGAGTCAATAGCACAAGGAAGGCACGTATGGATATTCGAGTCTCTGGAGAGTTAATTATTTATCGCAAATTGCCCCTAGAAGGGCTTTAAAAATGTTCCGAAGAAGGGAGAACCTGAAATGAGGAGAGGCCGGGGAAAGTGAGAAATGCCGGACGGAATGAGATGTAATTGATTTTAAATGTGACGGGGGAAGCCAAGGTCTCCAGAGAAAAGTGGAGCTCGTCGCAGCGGAAATGGCAGTGGGAACGCGGCTCTATGAAGATTACAATTAACACTCCGGCAGTATTAAATACTCTGCTAAAATAGACATTAGCAAGAAAAAAAAAAGTGTTACGTGAAGCCTTTCAACCGAGAAGGGAGAAACGGAATATGTGAACATTTCTTGTTTGGGGGCTTGAAGTATGAAAACATAATTATTACAGCATAAATTCAAGAAATGTGGATCAACATTACAAACCTTCCCCGGATCAAGCTGGATTGATTTTACTAGGCAAATTCACGTCTTCTCATGAAATAAAGTCAAGTCAAGTCACCTTTATTTACAATACAGATTGTTTCAAAGCAGCTTTACAGTGATAACAGGAAAATAATGCAACAAAGTTTGTTTCCAGAAGAAAATAGTCACAGTCCAGCTTAAGCAAGTTCAGTGATGGTTCATTTTTGTTGTAAAAATTAATTTAGTTCATTTATATATTCAGCCGATCTGTAGAAAACAGTGATACCATCGTCCAGCTCAGTTCAGTTCTCATATAATGGGTGTCAATGCAGATCAATAATATTGTTGAATATTAAGTGTTCCCGACTAAGCAAGCCAAAAGCCATCAGGTGACAGAATGGAGGAGAAAAAAACCTTGGGAGAAACCAGGGCTGCGTTTCCCAAAAGCATTCTAAGCCTAAGTTGATCGTAGATAGCATTGGTGGCAATTGTTCAACGATCAACTTGAGCTTACGATGCTTTTGGGAAGCGCAGCCCAGGCTCAGTCAGATAGTGCATGTGCATAACCACTAGTTTGGGTAATGATTCAGGGATGTGCCGGCCGTCTCGATGAATGGTGCGAGTTGAGGGTGGGACTTCTCGTTTGTCCTGAACAATGGCAGTTGGGGAGAGAGGATGACTATAGTTTAAACAACTAAAGCACGGTTTGCCAAATAGAGGCTTGTGTATTAGACATATTAGAATTGTAACTTACAGTGTAACATAGTTTGTCGAATGGGTTTGGCTGACAAAACAATCCCTGATCTAAGGTTAGATGAACAATCTACAGTAAGTATAGCCCCAAAACTGCATCCATAAATTGACAAATCAGTAGGAGAGGGGTTCATCCAAGATTCTTGCACAGGCCTGAACCTTCAACCTTCAATCTTTGTTTACAATAACTCATATTTAAACGATGTGCCGGCTCAGTGCATCTTCATTAGAGTATTGAACTGACAAATAAGAGCAGGACTGAGTTTGTGCACTAGGCCTGAGTGTTGTTCTGCTTTGGCTTTTCCCATAAGCCCTGCTCTTGAGTCAGAGCCCCAGGGGCGGCTGATTTAACACGCCTGCTTGTTGTGAAAAACAGGTGCATGTGCAGGGCCTGTTCATCACTGGTGTAGCTACATTAACTCTTCCCTAAACATTCACTGTCCTGCAAACACATTAGCTATATGTTTTAAAGGCTAGTGCACTGCTTCAGGAAGCTTATAAGGCAGCATGCTCACTGAAATGAAACCTCATAATGCATATTTATAAATAAAATGTATTTAGACTAACTGGGACTAGTCACAATGTGCAAGTGCATATTGTTTCCCTATTGGTGGTTTGATTGCTTCTATTGCTCTCCTGATCTGTTAATCACTTTGGATAAAAGCGTCTGCTAATTGATTACAAATTCACACCCAAAAATGTTTTAAATTTACACAGCATTGCAGTAATGCCTATTATTAGAGATAGCCCAGTGAATTAAATACTTCACATGTGAAAGGTACTTTATCTCACTTGATTATTTTCTTACTTAAAGCATGATGTAAACAAGCCAAAAACAACTTCACATTATGAACAACCGAGTTAAAACAAGACACTACACATTAAAAACTAACATTATGAAATGTATATTGATGATAGCTGATTTACAAACATTAGATGAGTAATATATTAATGCAGCAAGTTGCTCAGCAACTATAAACTACCTGCAATTACCCTGAATCTAGACGTGAGTGGCACAATGCATCAAAACTGAAGTGTTCCCATTAAAATCAACAAAGCACCCATCTGCAACACTGTTTACATGCTAGACATGCCGGCCACTTCTACTCATCGATACAGTGATCAATAGAGTTTACCAATAGCATGTTGATAAGCTAAAAATGTAATGAAGTCCCTTTAAGCCAAGTCATTTCACTCGGCGGCCATCTTTGAAACGAGTAGAGCTCCTCTCTCTTTGAATGGGGAAACATCAAATTCGCCAAAACTGTTCACCAAGCTTGCGCTTACATTTCATATTTGAAATCACCAATGAAATCTGACAACAACTGTCTCATACCCCTTTTCCACCAACAAGAACCGGGTGCTGGTTCAGAGCCAGAGCCAAAGCTGGTTCAGAGTTGGTTCAACTGACGAGCTTACTAAGAACCGGTTTGCCTTTCCACCGGCTAGAGAGCCACAACAGAGCCAGATCTTACGTCACTGTATACGTCTCATGTTGCCCAGCAACCGCTAGTGCGGTAGCGCCAAACACAAACACGCCAGGCTTGTTCGAGATGCATCGGCTTCTCGCAGATCGATCGCCGCATGACATCAAAGCACTGCGATAGCGATCTAAAAGCACAAGGAGTCGTATGCTCTCCAAACACTCCCGCAGCTCCGATCGGTCCTCGCCGCTCCGATGCATCTCGAACAAGCCATCAACAATAACGGATGTTGCAATACTATGGATGCTCATGGGTTTACAAAAATACATCGGAATCCAACGCGTTCGTGCAGCTCGCCGTAACTTACATAGACGGATATTATAATCGAGCTGCTATTAGCTCGACTAGCTGCTATTTAAAAATGGCGGTCACAAGTTTCTATTCGTCTTGTTGGTCACGGTAACCCCGCCCCCAGCCCCTGACGCAACGCGGTTCTTTCTTGGCTCCGTTCTAGACCCTGCAATGATTTGGTGCTACTTAAGAACCAGTTTTACTGGTTCGGAGCTGGTGCTTTGGCGGTGGAAAAACAAAGAACCGATTTGAAACTAGGCTCTGGCTCCGAACCAGCACCAGCTCTGCCTTGGTGGAAAAGGGGTATCATAAATTTGGTTTCTAAACGCTTTAATCGTGACAGAAAACTACATTTTTCAGGCTGGATTAAGCTAATGCACATGTGCACTGGTGTTTCTATGCGATTGGCTCTTGTTTAGAAGGCGGGACTTGTTCCGCCATATTGAGCGTTGCACTTTTCCCCATTCAAAACAATACGAGTGAACCGTCTTTGCTTTGAATAGTCTTTGCTAATAAGTACAATAAATAAATAGTGCAAAAAACTAAA
Source organism: Squalius cephalus (assembly GCF_949319135.1). Lineage (NCBI taxonomy): Eukaryota > Metazoa > Chordata > Actinopteri > Cypriniformes > Leuciscidae > Squalius > Squalius cephalus. The sequence goes on along the minus strand of NC_137135.1, from coordinate 7,310,044 downwards.
TACTAGTTAAAATAGTGAGTTTTCAGTATTAAATTTAATATATAGTTTTAATCACCAATTTGGGATTGTCTTTCTCATGAAGGACACATGCAGTCCTGCCTTAGATATTGGCCAAAATGAGATCCATTGCAGAGCATCATGAAACAGCCCTCACTTTTGGGAGCAATGCCGTCTAGGAAGGCAGCTCACTAGGGTTTCATACAGAGTCATTGTCATCGCTAGCACAACTGAATCAGTCGGTGACTAAAGCGTGCAATGACCTCGGGTTAATGCGTGAGTCAGACTAACTAAGGAACACGAATTTAGAGTGGTGTTATTAATACAATTATGATTAAATACGCCACGTCTTAGTGATTTGACTTCCTACAGATTCATCAACGCTCTACAAATGAAGAAATTAAGCAAATTTGAACCTTAATAGAAAATTAATTGGTGGTGCTGAAGGCGTTGGAGCAGATACACGGATTAATAATGAATAAAAAGGAGTTTTCCTTCTCTTCCTCTCCTGTTTGGATCTGGTGGTGTGTTTGAAATGTCTTGAGTCCAGTGAGGTTGTGCCAGTGAGGTGGAGAAGCGAACCCTTGACAGGTCCCAGTGTGACACCGCATGCTGATGACAGCCCTGTCTGCCAGCTGGCTCAAGCTTCCCGGCCAAGAATGAGTCTACAAACAGGTGAAAGTCTCGCTGCCTACACTGAGAGATGAGACACCGTTTACAGAATAGGTTCACAGTGGGACTAGGAGCGATGGCGGTATGCTGTGCAATCAGAGTCTGAAATGAATGCATTATTTTCATATTTAAACCACCAAATATAAGGAAGCAAATCACAACGTGTCGTAATTTTTTAGCAGTGTGTCACTGAGAGATGTGGACTGGCTCATTTCATATAGAATTTGTGAAAACAAGAGGGGAGTGAGCCTTTGCAGCTGCCGACCCAAGAGTTTACCACAGTATATTAGATTATCATCAACCCTTAGTGAGTTCAAAAGGCATTTAAAAACATGTTTCTTACACGTTAGCTTTTGATCATACATGAGTGTCGAGGAACTGTTGTCACAGGTATTGGTTTTTAAGAGTCTGAAGATTTTGTAGGTGTATTTAGAATCTGAGAGTATACATTTTGCATATTCTTTATGTATAGTTATTTGTGTTTGTTATATGTTAATGTTTTATTGTTTGAGCAGCACTATGGTCAACATTGTTGTATTATCATGTGCTTTATAAATAAACTGGAATTGGAATATACAATGCTGCAAGTGACCCAATAACCTGTGCTGTTATATACTAGATGTAATATGCGAGGAAAATGGGCAAAATAATGCAATACAATGTAAGAAATGTCCTCACTGCATTTTGCATTGGCAGCTGTGATAAACACATGGACAAAGCATGTGTAAAAAGTGTTTAAAATGATATTGGCTTTTCAAAACATCCTTCAAAGTTCTCAGTTCTGAACAACTGAAATCATTTGCGGCACAGAGTAAAAAGTCAAAGGACTTCAAAACATGATACTGCCAACAATAAACGAGTTTAACGCTTATCATCTGACAGCCATACCACATGAAACAGACTAAGGGTGCGTTTACTTGACAACGATATGCTTGAAACGGAGAAGTTTTTCCTTTGAGCTTTCCGCGTTTCCATTGTCAAAATGATCCCCATTCACACGCGAAAACGCCTAACAACACTGTATTCTGCTGCCGGGCCATTAGATGGCGATGAAACACTATAGGCTGAATAAGTAATACGCATGTGCATGACGCCATCGTCTTCAGAGATTTGCGTTTTTATTGTTTACACGGAGACCGTTTTCAAAAACTTACTTTATGAAACCCGTTTTCAAAAGTTTGCGTTTTCAGGCACCAAAAACGCCGCTGTTGTGTAAACAAACGGCCAAAACGCATAAAAAGTTTGATGTTTTTAGTTGAAAACTGTCGTTTAAACCGCCCCTAAAACAATTTCCTACTGCTCCACATTACAATACATTATACTATCGTTAAATTACACCGAGAATATACAATATTTGGTCTCACTTTATTATTTTTAGGTGTCTTTAACTACTATGTACTTACATCAAAATTATTTTTAGGTACAATGCACTTATTGTGTTGATGTTGTATTGTAAGACACTTGTGCTGCTGTTGAGGTGGATACGGGGAAGGTTAGGACAGATTTAGGTAGGTTAAGGTCAACAGTGTAATTATAGATACAGAAATTAATTACAGCTGTAACTACATGCAGATATTTTTAAATTTACAGTAAGTACAATGAAACATTTATGTACACAAGTGCATTGTATCAAATGATTCATTTAAATGTTAGTGTAATGTAAAGTGAGGCCCAATATTCTTACTATATATACCAAAATAAACAATGTTTATCTGTTTTGATTGTTTTTGGTCTTCCACTAATGAGAAGACCATTTTTTAAACGCATTGGAAATTTAACCCATGAAATAAATCCAAAATGGTCACTAATTCCCATTTATTCCTTTTGCTTGACATCTAATTACGTACTAAATCTTCCCTCTATAAATTGACCCTACAGGGGCTTGAACTCAATACCCTCTGTAACAGCCGTGATCACCATCATACCAACCTTTTAAAAATTGGATGAAAGAGACGAGCATGAAAGATTATTACAGTGCTCATTTTTGGCGCTCATTTGGTGGTGTTTAAAGATCCTGAAACCAGAGCCGCCAGCCTCAGAGGCCGAGACACACAAAGACTCTAGTGTCACTGCAGTCCACTGATGATGGGGGGTTGGGGAATGGAAACGCCACCGAGCACACAATTAAAACCCCCAAGATAAAGCAGATCTCTTTCTGTGAAGCCTCTATATATAATGCATTATAAAGCTATTTTAATGTATTATGAAGGCATATAGCATTCATTACATTAATTACGTTATTTGTTGCCCGTGTCACTGCAGTTCAGAAATGAAATGTCTGGTAAGTGGCGCTAAAAGATTAAAGCTCTGTTGTGCTGGGAAATAACGTACCGCCTATATTAAACCCGACCCTAAACATAACCGATAGTGTTAACGAAAGCAAACGAGAGATAAAAACAGTACATTTGCTGAAGCAATCATGCCATTTTGAGCTCTTTTAATGTGATTGGTGTTTCACAGGACTTGCTTCACAGAGCACTGCTCTACCAGGTGAGCTTCCGAGCAAGTTTACTACAGTAGAAAAGCCTATGGTTTTACTATGGTAAAAGTGTTTTGAGGCCATAGCATAGTATTGTGCAAGGAATCACTAATCTGACCCTTATCATAACTGTGAAAAAGAATCTTTTCACGAGTTCTGCAAAAAATTTGATGTATATGCATGTTTTTCTAATGAGCCTGGGTTGATCTAAAATATATCAGTAAAGTCAATTAATCGGCTGCCATTTTGAACCGGCATAGGCCAATGACCAGGTTTGCTTGGTGGATTTACAGAAGCTTACCTTTGAGTCAGATCTACTGTCATCCTCATCAATGCATAACCAACAATTTTGAGGAAATTTAGATATATCTTTAGTTTGAACTGGATATTGAAAAACACATACAGCTTGAGTACTTATGTTGATCAAGTGTTTTGACACTCTTGCTACTCTTTTAATAGGTATAACTATTATTTGGTGACCATAAAGTCTTTTGTTTTGAATTAAGAAAATGTATAGGCCATAAATACTTCCTACTGGCCATTAAACTTTAATTTTTAGTTTTGTTTAGGTGGAATAACATCAAGAATGTGCTCTGTTGGTGTTAGTAAAATGTATAGTAAATGTAAATGTACATGTATAAATGTAACAGTTAGAACAGAGAAAAGACACTTTTGTCTTCCTAGCTAAACATCAGTTTTCAGTCACTGAACTTTTCTGAGGTCGGCTGTTTTTATCTCTTACAAAAATGCAATTACAATAATATTTAGTGTGGAGACGACCATTCACTTTGTGATTTTGCCTTCGATGAAATCAAGCGCTGCGTTGCACCTGCAGTCATCTCTACGTGAATCACCACTGTTGACAAGCGTCTGCGTCGCACATGGCTGGAATATGATTTCATCAAAGAGCTCTTGACCACAGCCACTACAACCCAGCAATTTACATACAGCGTAAAACCACCACAGCGTTCACAATGAAAAAACCCCGCTCCATCAAGAGCTACTTCAGCCGAACAGCTCTGCTTATTCAGATGTGTGCTTCCACACCAGATTCTCATATCATGCAGATATGTGTGTTCAGTACAGATAGAGCGTATTCCATGTGCGTGGCATTTTAATATGGTTTTAAATGTGAGGGAAACAAAGATGTGCGCTTTTAACATGTGCCAAGAATGAGCAGAAAAATGTGCTGTGTGCCAGAAAGACAAAGTATACAGCTTTCCTGAAGGCTTTGCTCACACTGTAACAGCATGGGGAACTGCACCAAAAGTCAAGCATGGCTGAAAATACCACTGGCTAACATGGCTAAGCCGACTCGAAACGTGCTTTGGACAGGCAGCTTATGTTTTGAGACCGTGATGTCCAAAGGTGTGGTTTAGATAGACTGCTCGCTAGGTCTTGAGACCGTGATGCCTAAAAGTGGCATAGACATTGACAGCTCACTTGATTATAAACCATGACGCAGAGTAATGTCATCTAGGTAGGAAGCTCACTAGACTTTATGACTATGGTGCCCAAAAAATGCTATGTTGGCAACTCACAATTCAGTCTAGGTAGGCACCTTACTAGGTTTTTTTTCAGACTGTGGTGCCCAAAATCCACTCTACGTAGATAGCTGACACGGCATTTTATACTAAAATGCACAGAAATTCTGTCTAGACAGCTCACTAGGTATTCAGACCACGATGCCTTAAAATACTGTCCAATTAGGCAGCTCTACTGAAGGGTTCACTTACACTGCAACACCATAAGAAAAGCATGGCTAATGCCCAACATTACTAGAAGCATCTCAGTAGAGTGCATTAGTGCATTCGTTTTCAGTGGCACTGGTTCCGTATTTTTCCCCCATTCATTTTTCCCCAAGGGATTTTAATGAAAGTTTTTGTTAAAGCATTATAAGCCACAAATCAACCAAACCAGCTAGGTTTCGATTTGAAGCAAAAAAAAAAGTACTTGAAAATCAGACAAAAAGGAAAAGGTACAAGACGGTGAACTTAACAGCTTTAATGAGGAGAAGAACTGCAATCCCATGAAGCATTGTAAAGGACATAATCGCATTAAAAACATGGTGAAATATAAAACTATTCATTTAAATCAATTGATTATATATATAGAAACAATATATTTTAAGGTTATTGATTACACACACATATATTTTTTTTTATAATATATATTTGTACTAATTTGACTAATTTGGCCCTGGATCGTTCAAGATTTTCCTGTGGGGTTTCATAACGTTTTTTTCAATTTATGAGTAAAATAAAGCCTGTGGTAAACATAACTTGACGATACTTTGATGTTTCTACAGATAGAATACTTTATGTTCTACAGCGTAAACTGCACACACTCGCACCCCAAGCAGTCTTATCTAGTATTAACATACTTATTTCAAACATAAACATAACTGCTTCAAAATTCACGTTTTCGCCATTTACGTTGTAGAACAAAACGTCAAGTTATGTTCACCACAGGCTTTATTTTACTAATAAACTGAAAAATAAACATATAAAACCTCATAGGAAAATCTATTACATCATTTGCAGTGCGTCACGAGAGAGGGAATTTTCTCTTCTGGCACGATTTGCTCGCTGCGAGTCATTGGTGGAATTTTCTGCACAGCATCATGGGTAATGTAGTTTTCACCACGCATTTCACTTTTAACCACAATTACTTTAAAAAATAAGTTGAAATAATGTGAACAGATGGCTTCAACAGAAGCATTTAGCATTGATTAACAACCTCTGAACTTTGTCTATTAAAGGTTTGAAGTTCTGGTTAAACATCTTTATTTTTTTAACTTCCAGAGCCCGAATGTTGCACTTTATTGTCAATTAGAGAACAAAGTCAAATCAAAAGCAAGACATTTTAACAGGCCAAACATGAATTATTATTAACATCTCTGTGATTGCCTTCACTGAGCTGAAACGCTAGCCTGGCTCCTGAACTTTAGCCTCAGGTGAGCCGGGTGGAGAGTCTCAGGAAGCCTGACGCTGAGGCCTGTGTCCCTCAGGAAAAGCCTGAGCTCTCTCCCCCTCCGGCCATGAAAAGCAATCAAGAAGCGGAACAATCTCCCATGGACCTCACCTCTGTTTAATTACAGCGCCGTCTCACTGAGCTTATCCACGCTCCGAGAGAAGACATGCTGCAATCTGACTCAAACACAGAGAACATGAAGCATGTAGCGACCGAGTGCTACTGATATCAGTGAGGACAATGCAAACCATCCAATGATTGGTGGACCTATTTTTGAATGATTTTAATACCTAGGAAACAGTGTTACTGAAGGCTACTACAATTTTTAATAGCGGTTAATCACCATTTTGTACGATTCGTCGCACACTTATCGTGAAATTAAGCATACACCATTTATCTTGTTTAACATGTTTATTTTGTAATCATTTGCTATATCCAGCAAAGTAGGGTGATTCTCACAAAACTGTATTTTCTGCAAGCTTTTTATAAGGTTCATTTAGGTGTCTTTTAGGGGTGTAATGGTACACGTATTCGTACCGAACCGTTTCGCTACAGGACTTCCGGTACGGTGCACATTAATGTCTCCTGTTTGGGAACACTTGGGTTTCCCAGTGAATTACGGAAGACAACGAAAACAGCGTTGTAGCCTAACCACCATTGACCACCAATACTCGCAATAAGCTCTGCGTTTTGTTCCTTTCGATATGAAACAAAGTGTCATCTTTCAAATACTGTCCATTTTATCACGTAATTAAACAGAAAAACGTATCATATCTTGTGTAATCGCTCAATCAGTGTTTCAACGGTGGAAAGACATCAGTAAAACAGCTTGTAAACAATATCCCACGCCACGTAGCATTACGCCATTCACCTCAGGAACGTCATGCAGTGTCCACAGCTTGTTAGTCAGCTAGAGAAATCAACTCTTTCGCTAAATATATACACCATATTAGCCTATATATTTATTATATTTTACTTAACCTGTTAGTGATGTCTTGATTATTTAATGTAGGTTTAAATAAATCTGTCATAGAAATGACAGCCACTGTGTAAATGATTACATTTCAACAACGAATTGGAGTAAAAACATATAATTAGATTTAGAAGTTAATGCAAAAACGTGTAGTTTACATTTTCGCATACAATTTGTTTTTTGAGTGTTGATTATTATATCTAAAAGTAAATAGCAACTGAATTTAGGCTAACAATTTAGTCTGTTGTTCACCTTTAATATTATAGTAAGTGCAAGTAAGAGCTCACACAATATAGTTTACAGCATTAGGAGAGATAATTTGATTATCCTTAAGAAAGTTTTAGTTAATTGAATTTATTTAAAGACAGACACAATTTGTTCAGTAAACCACTGTTTAATAAAAAAAAACAGTGACGTCAAAACCAATGTACGTACTTATTTTGCCATTTTCATGTTTTTGAATTTTGTGTTTATATATATATATATATTTGTGTGTGTGTGTGTGTATGTGTATATATATAGCTGATAACAGATAGCAAATAAAATAAACAAAAAAAAATATTGAATTAAAATGAACAGTATTTTGCACAATATTTATGCCAAATTCCATTCAAAATATTGAAAAACAGAAATCACATTGATTAGAAGACCCTATTAGAACTGACAACGTTTTGGTGCAATGAGCAGTTAATCAGGCATTAATAGCAGCTAATGCTGATAATCGCATAACGACTGAATAACGGCGATTAATCTGTCCGGGCCGTAACTTGGTCTCACTAATTGAAACATACTCAAGTTTCCTGTGAATCATCAAGGTAGCCTATGTTCTCTACTCACCACAAAACCACTTAGCAAAACTGTTGTTGTAATGTGGCTAAGAAGGGATTTTTCCCACTGCAGTGGCTTAGTAGTATAGAAGCTTTCAGAAATCCTTTCAATTAAACGAACAAAAACAATACATTCACAACGACAGCGACGATGCTTGCAGTCCAAGGCAAATCAATGCAAGAGAGCTGTTTTATGAAGAGATGCATGAAAAAGAAACATAACGGTGGAAATAATGAGTGGAATTAATGGAATGCTGCAAAATAAAGGATAAAAAATAAATAAATAAATAATAGAAACCAGACCTGGAATGTCATTAAATCAAAAAAGATTGAGAACAAATACAATGTGGGGGTGGAAGAGGTTGTTCAACACAATTTCACTTATTTTTATTTCTCTCGCAAACTGGTTCAATGCCATCTGGTCACCTCAAAAACATTCATCCTTACAGAGGGCATTGTTGAGAAGACCATAGGGAAGAAAACCAGCAGACGGTATGACTAAACGCAGGGAAAAGAGACCGAAAGAAACACACTAGTCCATTGATAGACTTGTGACTCAGTGAGTGAGCGGCACAGATTGAGCTGACATAGTGCTCAAAACTGCCAATGTATTCAATCAGAAGAGATTCGGTTCTTTTATATGACTACAAACAAACAGTCGTCACCACATCATTCTTCAAATGGATCGTGCATCAAGCAGCTCTGACACATGCTTTAGTCTGGACACAGTCACTGATGGGCACTAGGTTTTGAGACCATAATGTCCAAAAATGCTGTCTAGGTCAGTCATTAATTGTCAGTTCTTGAAACTGAAAGGACTAGAGCTTGATGAGACAAACACTGCATTTCCATACTGTTACTGAATAATGACAATAAGTTAATGAACTATTATGCATCTCGAAGGGACACAAGCATAATGTATTTTAGGACTATTGAAAGATGACCTCATATTTGTTTGTTTGATCTGATTTGAGTATTAGGCAAGAATGATCCAACACTACCTAGATAGCATCATTGGGCATATTTAAAACTGTGCCTATGATGGAGAAAATATGAAATGTAAGTAAGCAGTCCACTTATGATGACCATAAATGTAGGAACTCGTAATGTCCAAAAACGATTCCAAGGCTCAGTGGGGTTTTTTTTTTTTTTTTTTTTTTTTTGTTGGCACCATATGAAGTCTCCTAAAAATGTCTAATGCAGCTCTAGAGATCATGATGTTCCACAATGCTGTCAGTGTAGCTTGAGTCTATGGTGCCCAAACATGCTGTCTATGGCAGCGCACTAGGTTTTACGACACATCCCCCCCCCCCCCCCCCCCAAAAAAAAAATGCTTGGTTTTGAGTCAAGTGTCAGAAGTGAGCAGGGTTTCATGAAGCCAAAAGTAACATTAATACGCACATCATGAACACCTCCTCATCACATCTCACAATATCAATATGCACTGTATAAGAACAGTCATGCAATGCATGCATATTGGCAAAGTGGTGCGTTTTCGTCCGTATTTCATGCAGAACAGCACTTACCCATTCTTTATGCTGCCAGATAGTGTTTATTTCTTAACGCCGAGTTCTTTTGACCACAATGTTGAAATAATTTCCTTTAATCAGAGGCACTTGTGCATGTTTTCGCGCATCCCGGGCCTCCAGTGCGAGCGCAGGTGGACGCGCCTCCCGTCAGTGATGGAGAACAGCCCGCGGATTCTCTCTCCTCTATCGCTCCATCTGTAAGGACAGCGTCTTAAAAGACCACTCATCAGCTCCAGCGCGTCTCCATCTGTGCATCAGCCGCTGGATGCTGCCATTGTTCGGGCTGCGGGGTCTCGGTGTGGTGGTGGTGGTGGTGATGATGGGCGCAGTCTCGTAAGCGCGTCTCTCCGGCTCCGGCGCGTCAGAGTGCGCGCGCCCTCAGTGCTCAGAGGCTCGTGACGTGTGCGTGAAGGGGAGGTGCTACAGGTGAAAAGGCCACAAAGTTTTGATTCTCATTTTATCAAAATGGAACGTTACCAAACACGCAATATATAAACATAACAATGTATTGTGACTCTGCTGGTTCATGTTTCTTATGAATGCAGATGATGTATAATCTGATTAGATGTGTATTTAATAACGTAAAGGTTTTATGGAGAGGTCAGGGGTTAGTTCATTAATACAGCTTCAAACACTTTTTCACTAATGAAAATTACTTTCAAAAATCTACTAATATTTTTTTTTTCAGCTGATGAAAGATAAAAACATTGACAGCCAATCAGAATCCATCCTGCTTTAAAGCGCTTCAGCATTAAAAATGGCATGCAAAATTGTATTAAAGACCCACTGAAATGCATTGAAACGCACAGCATTATTCAATGTGTTGGTGTAATTTCACCATGTAGAAAATAGTTAATGTTTGAACAAATGACCGATTCTAGCCGCAGCTTCAGCATCTATTTGTAATGTAGGGGGCGGAGCCTCAGATTATAGAAAGCATTTGATTGGACAGAAAATCTGATGAAAAGCTGAAGTGCAGAATGATGTCTTTAAAATCATTGATCCATATTGGCGGAAGTGAGAGACTAAGCTTTGAAAGCTTATATCTTCTAAATGTGAATTGGGTCATTGTTTTGCAGCACACTAGCTTATAAATAACAGTAAGGCTAACATATTAATAAAAGACAAAAAAACAGAACAGTATTGTGCGTTGGTGTGGACTCTAATCTAGTTTGTTAAACTGTAGTTACTCACTTAATGATGTTGGGTTAAAAATAACCAAACGAGTAACCCAAATATGGCGTGGTATAGCACCTTCCCAGCTGTGGGTTATTTTAACCCAACACATTGGGTTAAAAGCAGGTTGGGTTGAAAGTAACCCAACAGTTAAGTGAACTATTTATGACATTATTTTAATAAATAAAACACACGTTGTCTTCAAATACAGATTGTTTATTTGTATAAAACACTAAATATGACTCAACAAATATATTTTTAAATTACAAACTAAATATTGGGGAGTCTAGAATTTAATATAAAAATAATTGTGTACATAAATTCATAATACACAAGTGTACATACTGTACAACATATGTATTTAACCCAACAGCCGGTTTATTACTAGAAATTACCCAACGATTTAAAAAAATGACCCAACATCTTTTGAAAATAACCCAACATAGTGACCCAATATGTGAATATGTGACCCGATATGGTTGTTAAAAAAAATAACCCAATGTTTTTTACTGTGTAGTTATCATTCTAGGTGTGAACGAGCCTTTAGACCAGAAGTGCTGATAGATTAAACAAACACACGTGACACAAGGCAGAATCGTGAACAGATATTTTAAAGTTATCTACAACTGATGTAAAAAGCCATTGTATGTCAAAAAACTAAAATGCTGAAATCCAATCTGTGGTGTTGAGCAAAGCAGCATATTAGAGGCAATCGTTCAAAGCTGCAGTTTGTGTGAGCGCTGCCCTCCTGCCGTCTCCGTTTCCATTGTGTGATTCCCAGCCTACGTATAGAAGCATTATCCTGGTAAACAGAGAAATATAGTCCTCATTAAGCTCTGATCTCTGGAAGCAGCACACACACATCACTGTAGACATGGACATCTGTGGATGCTAAGGTTCAGTTGGCCTTTCATCACAAACCAGCTCAACTAACAAACGCTTCTACAGTTTAACCACTTCAGCTGCCAAATACTCTATAAGAAATGGCAAGGACGTTGTTCTTCATCACAGTTACAAATGAGTAAGAATCAGCCCAACCAATTTAGAAATGTCCGTTTTGATTGTGCTTTCATCTACTGGATAATTAACTGTAAGAAAACTAGACTAGAAGACAAGCAAAATGTTCAAGTCAACATTCCAAAATATTGAATCGCAGATTTTTGTAAGTTCGGAGTTGAGATGAGATGATATACAGGGCACTGCATCACCTCTAAATCCCAGTCAGCGTGTGTATGAGGGCCACACATGCTGGATTATTCTTGGGTACCAAGTGGGCATTGGCTCAAAATGGGCATTTTATCTGCGGCAACTTGGGTAATTCCCAAAAAGCTCCCTATGTAAGTCGGGTCACTATAGGGAAATGAGTGTATGGGCTCAAAAAGCAGAATTACTGGTCAATCTCTACATTTACCAACTCAGCACCAATCATGCACATTTGCTGTGATTCTGCATAATAATTACACTTTCCTCAAATAAACCATAAGTTCATCACAGTCTGTTGCATACATTTAATCATCTGTTGTGCCAGTCTAATGATATGATTTATTATCAGCATTGGCTCTAAAATGCCACGATTGATGTTCATTGTCTATGATGTGGAAGTGTCTGTTGGTAATTTGCTGTTATGATGTGTCGGCTTACGTTAAATTTGGTGGGTTTTGTGTCATACATTTTGCAGCCTGTCCTGTTGTCACATTAATTCCGCTGAAATGCACACCCTGATTGTGCGATGATGCAATTATTTGTGATGAGGATTTGCATTTTATTACATTTTGTTTTATTTTGGTGATAACTCTCTGATTGCTTGTTGCATTTCTTGTCAAAGGTAACTTACAGAAGGACATGGTAATCTAGGCGGATTTTAGGCTGTTTACTTTTTTTCCTGACAAGGGAAGGGGATGAGAGGGCCACGGTTTAAGAGTTACGGTTTGCTATTATTACAGAATATCTCTGGAAAAAGATTTGGGATCACTGACCAGGTGAGAAGTAATATGAAGTTCTATGAATATGCAAATGAGCCCTGCCTCCACTCACTCACTCAGCTCAGAGATCCACTCGTTGGCGATCACACGTTGATCTGATTGGTTACAAGGTAGTTTGTGACGTCAGAAACACCAGCGATTTCAAAGCGTGTTTTTGAGACTGTCTTTGGTTCACTGCCGTTTTAAGGAGGAAATACTCAGCGATGGTGTCGCCTTATGAACTTACACATGGTGTGTCTTAAAGCATATTAAAAACACCACATAGACATATAAATTTTCACCAAAGGGGGACTTTAAAGGGTTCCTTTTAGAGGTTCCCATCATGGGATCATTTTATGGATTTAGTTTGAATTAATTAAAGGTAAAGTATGTAGCTTCAAAACAGGCTGAATGAAGAAGGCGAAACGAAGGGTCTTTGAGATGTCCTTTCAGGGAGCTTGATGACGTGCCAGCCGAGATATGCAGTCTTGAGACCCCGATAAACTCACGGCGAAGTACTTTTTTGTTCTTTGCTTAGGGGTAAAGCAAAGTTTGAAATACGTGATCAGCGATATACTGTTTAGATGAATATGTAAACATATGCTTTCCTCTCCATTACCAAATAAACACAAAACTAAATTGAGAAAAGGGAGGGGGGAGTCCAAGATGGAGTCTTGCTAACTTAACTTTCGCCGAGCTTTGCTGACAAATTTTTATAACGGCATAAATATCATTCTTTAAAGGTGCAGTATGTGAGATTGACAGCTAGGGGTTGAAATGGGTAAATATTGGAGATCGCTGTTTCCCCCGGCCCCTCCTCCCCAGACTCGACGCTCACGCGGGTTGCCAGATTGAGGACACGCAACAGGAACGAGCGCAATCGACAATGGAATGCGAGGAGACTTACACACTGTTGATATCGTGTTTTAATATGCTCTCGTTCATAGAGATTTTTTGATGGGTGCGGAGGCTTTTTAGGTCGGATAGAATCTGTGATCTCTAACCCAGTTTGTTCGCTGGCTTTCAAGGCTGCAATACGCTGTGTTTTCCACCAACTGGGAACCTGTGGTGGCGAAATACTATTGGCTGAACTGGCAGTGGGCGAGATTACAGACCAAAACAAAAACTGACATTCTGACACGGAAAGTAAAATAACTGGCTGTAGAATCGTTTTTCAGAAAAACGAGTATGTATATTTGCTAAATATCTGCAAACATATTATGATATTTTTATGCTTTAGTACAGTAAAAAAAAACAACTTACAATACAGCAACTTTAAAGTTCATTTTGAGCAAAATCATCCACGTCTATCTTTCTGCTTTCTCTGTGCTTTGAAATATTAAGTCGACCGCTGACAAAATGAAAGATATGTGGCGTTTCGTGGCAATCCGACAAGATGTGCTTTCACAGAGCTATGTGTCTGAGGAAACTCTGACTGGGGCCAAAACACTTCCAGATATCCCAGCTAAACCTGCATCCAAAAGAGGGAGGCAAATGATGATATCTCACCAGTTATCTCAACACTCTCTAATCTGACTAACACTCTCTTACACCATAGAGAAGATGCTGAGTGAAAATGCCCTAAAAATTGAAGGTTTGAAAAAAACAGTGGACTTCGTATGTGCTGAATTAAATGACATCAAAGGCAAAGTCAGTCATGTTGAGATGAGACTGAACACTGAAGAGAAGATGATGGGTTTTGTGAAGAAGTCTCACTGACTTGGAAAGGTCCTCCCGTCACTGGAGAGAATGTCGAGCGAAGTCTATCCGTATCTGTGAATCGACGTTCCCTGAGAGAGGAATCAGCCTAGCACACTAAACACACACAGTTCACTGCACTGATGGAAGCTCCAGGATAGTTCACGACCTTCACCCATCATTATTCAGTTTTCTTGGTGAGTGAGTGGCGAGGACGTCTGCATTTCTTCACACCAGTCAACTTCGCTTCACAGAGGATCTCGTGGATTCTGATTGGGAAAGAAGGCGGCTGGAAAGTGGCTGCAACCCTACTTAAGGCCCGTTCACACCAAGCACGATAACTATAAAGATAACGATAAAGATAACTATATATGCGTCCACACCAACGACCGATAACGGTCTTTTTATTCTAAGCGCGCCCGCGCTGCGGTTTCAAAGTAGCGGAAATGGATGACCTGCTGCTGCTTTACGTTATAAAAAAAAAGATCAAAAGAAAAACAGGCGCTTTTGGGTACACGATATCCTTAAAAGACGAGAGGAGTTGGGAGAATCCGTCACTCTGATTAGAGAGTTGTCGTCTTTTGAAGACAAATTTGAATCAACAACAGTTTCCTGGACATCGTGAAAGAGGACATCAGCAAGAGCCAAACAAATTTAACAAAAGTAAATGTAATGCTAGTCAAAACTAGCGCTGGATAGCCTACCTGAGGTAATTTTGTTACATATGCTAAACTGCTTAATATCTCATCGTTAATACTTCTCACCATTTATTCCCAGGATACGACCGATTGCTTTCCATATATCCATCTTTTTTAACGTATCCTTGAAAAGGGGGTTTGACTTGTCAAACAGTGGAGGATTTTTTTGTACCTCGACGATTAACTTCTCTGCAATGTCATCTGCCATTTTAAATGCGCGAGACCGTTAAATTAGAATGGATTCTGATTGGCTGTCAGTGTTTTATCGTTGGACAGCTGGAAAAAAATCGTTCTGAAAGTGATCCCAACGATATCGTTCCTCATATCTTTATCGTTATAGTTGTGGTGTGAACTCTGTTATTCTTTAATATGGAGAACGACTTTTAGAATTATATCTTTATCGTTATCTTTATAGTTATCGTCCTTGGTGTGAACGGCTGACACACACAAATACACTCTCTATAGTTGTTTTTGTTGAAAGGAAAGGCTGTGTTGTTCTCTGCTTTTCGCCAAATCATTTGCACACTCATCTTTTTATTTTCTTCCTTTTTTCCATCCGAAGCTAGCAGCAACATTGAGAGCTCCAGTCTCCGTGTTTAGCATGACTGCCGCCAGCTCGCTGTGCAGGACGGTCGTGCCGGAAAAACTATCCTTCCAGTTGGGGAACATTGTCAGAGCAGAAGGAAGCAATTTTTCTTTCATTTTTCTAATCTTGTACGTGGCTTGAGTTATGCATCCTTCACAAAAACAGATCTGCCAGATTCTAGCCTGATCCTGAAGAAGCACCAGAACATCACCAATCCTCCACCAAACTACACAGTGTGTGTGAGAGACTGTGGGCTGTAGGACTCTCCAGGTCTCCGTCTAACCATTAGAGGACCAGGTGTTGGGCAAAGCTGAAAACTGGAGGAATCAGGAAGATCTGTCTTTGTGAAGGACGCGTGACTCAAGGCACGTTCAAGATTACCCTGGAAGAAAAATTGCTTCCTTCTGCTCTGACAATGTTCCCCAACTGGAAGGATTGTTTTTTCCCGCAGGACAAATCTCCAATCCACACAGCCAGGACAATCGAGCTGAGGATGGAGGAGCACCAGATTGAGACCCTGTCATGACCAACACAATCTCCAGACCTGAAGCACTGAACACCTCAGGAACGCGATCAAGAGCTTCACCAGCCATTACATAAAGACAAACTGGGTGATGTTTTTCACCAGGAGTGGCATAAAGCAAATGTGCCTCAGCAATGTGACCGACTGATGGAGAACATGCCAACACATGAAAGCTGGGATTGGAAATCAGGGTTATTCCACCAAATATTGATTTCTGAACTCTTCCCAAGTTAAAACATTAGAAATGTGTTGTTTAAACATGAATATAAACTTGTTTTCTTTGCATTATTCAAAGTATTTTGACCCGTTATCATTTTCTGCAAACAAATGCTCTAAATGACAATATTTTTATTTGAAATTTGGAAAAAATGTTGTCAATACATTTTGAAGTAAATAAGTAATAAGTTTGTAGAATAAATTAAAAATGTTCATTTGACTCAAACAGACGATCAATCCAGAGAAGTGGTCTCTTAATTTTTTTCCAGAGCTGTATATACATATAAATACATTTAGACCACTTAACTTAATGATTGCTATCAGGATGTCAAGAGGCTTTTAACCAACATGACAAAAACATGTTTCTGGAACAAATTGCCAACCCTGCCTTTAATTAATTTTGTTTTAATTATTATTATTTATTTATTTTTTCAAATCAATTTTATGAATTAAACAGCTTGTATCACTAGGATTTTTTTTAAATAAGCAGTTATCATATAAGTCTATTATCTTTCTACGGATCCTTTTAGCATAAAGTGTTCTTTAAAAAATGTGTCAAGAACCCTAGCGCTCTAGAACCCCACTTTTTTCCCGAGAGTGTGGGACTTGATTTGATCCAGATCTGAATGTGAGCTGAAATGTCATGGCTAAACAGTTGGTCAACAATAAGCAACAGTTTATGCTTTACGTATGTTTCAGTTGGAGAAAGATATTACATTGTGATGAAGATAACTGGACTTTTTTTTTTTTTCAGTAACATGCACCAATGAATCAGACCAATGAATTCATGTTAACTTATAAATTGTTTTCTGTTTTCTGAATGTGAAAACTATTTCAACAGCACTTGTGTTATTGCATGGCTCCTCTGCAAAAGCAATAGGAAATGTCACATGAAAAGCACCTGATTCTGTAAACCTGCCTTTTGCAATGCCCTGAAGAACAGCGGGAAACTAAGAGCAGAGCATTTTCTTGAAGACAAGCCAAAAAATGACCATGATGTGGAAGCACATTAGGCTTGTCCACGTCCGCAAACCCCCATCTGAGTGGCAGCAGGGTTTGAGGAAGGCTGTTCTACTTAAGGCACTTATAAATGCTGAGAGCCTCTTATTCCCTTTCAGACAAACATAAGAGCTCATCCGGAGAACGCTTTCTAAGACCCAAAGAATGCATTCAACCGGTCCCACAATGTCAGAAAACCTCAGTTACTAATGCTCAAATTTACCATTTGAATCTGCATATGATTCATCTTGCTCTATATATTCCAGTGTAACTCATCAGATGTTGCAGACACAGGAGGTGTGCCGCGAGGACATTAATGAGAACAGCTTGAACAGACGTAAAGCAGGATGTGTTATTTGTGCTTCTCTCACAAAAGCTGAGAGGGGGGTCGGGGCAGGCTTTCACGTGCCCGGAGACGACACAATAGAAAACCTGCAGATCCCATTTGTGAAAAACAAGTGAGAGGACGAGTGAGAGTGTTCAGAGCAAATGGAGCTCAACCATAAGGACAGTTCAGTTCATCTACAATGAGGCGCTGTGCGTTTAAGAACGAGCTACAGGATAGAAGCTTATATAATGAACTCCTAATGACTAGAAAATATGGCCTACGATTGTATGATCTGCATTATAGTGTCATTTCCACCAACCCTTGTCAATATCTGAATGCATGTAATGCTATGAAGATATGCTTATCATTTCCCTATTGCCAGTCTTTATTACATTATTACACTGTGCAGTTTTTTCTCTCTCTTTCTTTGCTCTGTAAACATATGGATTTCTGCAGGTCGTTTCGGTGAAACACTGAACATCTGCACCTACACACACCATCAGCCTCCCATCACATCTGTAATCATATCATATCAGCACAGTCAGTCATTAACTGAGAGGAGAGCAATTCATCAACTCTGAAAAGTGTCACAAAGACATTCCAGCTTAAAGTTCAATTATTTGTAATTGTGTTTTTTTATTGTGCTCTGAGTCAATGCGAAACAAAGATGTCAAGATAATGGAAATTAAAAAGGTTTAAAAATCTAGATGTTAAAATGTCACATGTGTAACAATTAAATATAAAAGTTTTTCTAACATTTTGAATACTTATGAGTCTACAACTCTTAATGATAATTTTTTCTTTTATTTAAATCACAGTTGAGACACCTAGTCATGCATATAAATATATTTTTATTTGATAATCAAATGAATTAAATGCATAATGATAATAACTGGTTTCCTTTTTTAACAGTTTAATTTATTTTTCAGTTATTTCCAGTTAATAATATTAGTGCTTCAACTTATTTCAGTTTATATTGTCAAGGCAACATTTCTAGTTTTTCAACTATATATATACTGTATATATATACACTGCTCAAAAAAATAAAGGGAACACTTGTTAATCAGAGAATAGCATCAAGTCAGTTAAACTCCTGGGATATTGATCTGGTCAGTTAAGTAACAGAGGGGGTTGGTAATCAGTTTCAGCTGCTTTAGTGTTAATGACATTAACAGCAGGTCCACTAGATGGGCAACAGTAAGACAACCCCCAAAACAGGAATGGTTTTACAGGTGGAGGCCACTGACATTTTTTCCCTACTCATCTTTTTGGACTGTTTTTCACCAGTTTTGCATTTGGCTAGGGTCAGTGTCACTACTGGTAGCATGAGGCGATACCTGGACCCTACAGAGGTTGCGCAGGCAGTCCAGCTCCTTCAGGATGGCTCATCAATACGTGCCATTGCCAGAAGGTTTGCTGTGTCTCCCAGCACAGTCTCAAGAGCATGGAGGAGATTCCAGGAAGACAGACAGCTACTCTAGGAGTGCTGGACAGGGCCGTAGAAGGTCCTTAACCCATCAGCAGGACCGGTATCTGCTCCTTTGTGCGAGGATGAACATGATGAGCACTGCCAGAGCCCAACAAAATGACCTCCAGCAGGCTACTGGTGTGAATGTCTCTGACCAAACAATCAGAAACAGACTTCATGAGGGTGGTCTGAGGGCCCGACGTCCTCTAGTGGGCCCTGTGCTCACTGCCCAGCACCAGGGAGCTCGACTGGCATTTCCCATTGAACACCAGAATTGGCAGGTCTGCCACTGGTGCCCTGTGGTTTTCACAAATGAGAGCAGGTTCACCCTGAGCACGTGACAGACAGGAAAGGGTCTGGAGAAGCCGTGGAGAATGTTATGCTGCCTGTAACATCGTTCAGCATGACCGGTTTGGTGGTGGGTCAGTGATGGTCTGGGGAGGCATATCCATGGAGGGACGCACAGACCTCTGCAGGCTAGACAATGGCACCCTGACTGCCATTAGGTATCGGGATGAAATCCTTGGATCCATTGTCAGACCCTATGCTGGTGCAGTGGGTCCTGGGTTCCTCCTGGTGCACAACAATGCCCGGCCTCATGTGGCGAGAGCATGCAGGCAGTTCCTGGAGGATGAAGGAATGATACCATTGAAGGGCCACCACGCTCACCTGACCTACATCCAATAGAACACCTCTGGGACATTGTGTTTCGGTCCATCTGACATCACCTGGTTGCACCTTAGACTGTCCAGGAGCTCAGTGATGCGCTGGTCCAGATCTGGGAGGAAATACCCCAGGACACCATCCGTCATCTCATTAGGAGCATGCCCCGACGTTGTCAGGCATGCATACAAGCACGTGGGGGCCATACAAACTACTGAGTACCATTTTGAGTTGCTGCAATGAAATTTCAGCAAAATTGACAAGCCTGCTGCATCATTTTTTCACTTAGATTTCCGGGGTGTCTTTGAATTCAATCCTCTGTAGGTTGATCATTTTCATTTCCATCAAACGATGTGGCATCCTTTCGTTCATAACACATTACCCAGTCCATATTAGTATAGATATCCAGCATGATATTTTTCTCCATTGAGATCTGATGTGTTTTCAAAGTGTTCCTTTAATTTTTTTGAGCAGTATATATATATATATATATATATATATATATATATATATGTCAGTGTCACTGTTTTTCAACTATATATATATATATATATATATATATAATGTCAGTGTCAAGGATGCATAAAAACATTTATATGATAAATATTACAGGAAAATCTGAATCAATATTGTGTCCCATATAAAAAGATCTATTATAGAACCTTAGAATAATTCTGAAAAAACATACTTCCCAAAGAGCTTACAAATCTGGTATGACAGCCTCTTATATATATATATACACATGATGATAAATATGATCAACCTGCAGTGTCCCACTTTACCGGTATTCACCCTTAAAACACTGTAAAACAAAACTGCATTACTACTTATTTTTGAATGAAATCATAAACCATAAAAAATATATATGACAAAACAGCTCCACCACAATAAGTCTAGCCTTATAATAAGTTTTTCTTCATTACAATCTCAGGCTGAAAACACCTCGACACTTTATGCAAAACACAAGGTCACACTTTAGTTTAGGGTCCGCTTCTCACTATTAAATATTAGCTACGACTTTTGTCTCAGTAAACTCCTAGTTACTGCTTATAATTAGTGAGTTAAGTTTAGGGATTGGGTAGATTAAGGTATGTGGAATATGGTCATGCAGAATAAGGCATTAATATGTGCTTTATAAGTACCAATAAACAGCCAATATCCTATTAATATGCATGCTGATAAGCAACTAGTTAACAGTAAGAACTGGACCCTAAACTAAAGTGTTACACCCCAAAAACAAATTTATGTAATGATAAAAGGTTCATCACATTCAAGTTATTGTATGTATGAAATTAATTTGAATGTATTTTTCCAGGCAAAACACAAGTCACATAATTGACCCACTTTATTCACCCAACGTACCGTATTCATCTCAAACTCACACATGAATGTATTTGAGTGGCTGTAGAAATGTTACATTCATGGTCTAAATATACATATCAAACAACGACTGACAGCTTTTGAATGATTTCCACAGACGTCCTGTGGCCTGAAACAATGAACGCTTCTGCCAATCTGCCAATTAGAAATGTTGTAGATGAAGTATGATTAGCTGAAAGAAATAATTCTCAGACACTCAGTGAAGTAAGTTCATTTAATACAAGTTGTTAAATGTACATTCAGACTCAGATTTGGTATAAATTAACATTGGTTAAATATGAGACATCAAAGGTGTCACAGAAAAAACTCCAAAATGATCCATTATCTAACACACTTCAACACACAAAATATGTATTTGATGATATGTGTGCTATATACAATGTGCTTCTCAGCACTTTGAGACAAAAATATTGCATTATTAATATGTACATACCCATAATAAAAACAAAGAGTTCCAGATGAGACGCACAAATCTTTTAAAACAGGTCTGAATCACCTTGATGCGTGTGTAAATAAAGGCATGGCACTGGCCCTGGAGGCTCTCAGCACGAGCAGTTCCCGCAGCCCTTCACGCTGTTCATGATCTCCTCCTGCAGTCTCTTGCGCTCCTCCTCTTTCTGGGACATGCGCTCGGCCACGGGCCCGGGCTTGCCTCCGTCAGACAGGATCCTGCTGTTTTGAGTGTTCCACAGCTCGGCGTACAGACTGCCCTGTGTGTTCAGGAGAGTCTGGTGGTCTCCGCGCTCGGCCACCTTCCCCTGCGTCACGCGGATGAGAAGAGAAACGAGAGAGTCGGGTGAGAAACACGGGTGGAAAACAGGGAAATGTCTGGCATGCTCTCGATCACCACAGAATAAAACAGAGTCGTCTCTCAGTTTGTAAAAACTGCTCCATTGGTTGTGACATACAAGGAATGTGATGGAGGGGAATTTTAAGTTCAATAGCAAGTAGATTTTACTTCATAATAACAGGTAAGTTGTACAGAGCAGTAGCAGTAAAGTTTACTTCAAATGTGTTATGAGGATTTTAGTAAATCCCACAAGTTCACACAAATTCACATATGAGCTAATGTATTAAAGTTGTATTAAGTTACTGTGGTATGAAGCAGGGTGGGGCCGAGAGCCGTGGGAGAGGAACGAGGCCGGTGGAGTGAATGCTAATGAGAGACACCGGCACGACACACCAGTCTCGAGTCCCACGGAGGAGCGACGACAGTGAAGGGTGAGAGAGGACCAGGCCTGGGACATTTTACATTTTGCTGTTTTTATCATGCTTATTTGACGCAGCTGGCCTCTGCCACTCCTTTCTTTGTGTTGTTTGTGTTTATTGTATGGATAAAGTTACATTTAACGTTTACCGGTTCCTGCATCCTTCCCTGAACTTGAACTTTGTCAGTTAAATTCACATTCTTTTATTTCATGACGAAGTAAATCATTGGGGTAATGCAGAGCTGTTTTACTTGGTCAAAACAATCTGGAGTGTGCTGAAAGTTATGTTAAAATTACATAATATATAACAATTATTCGTTTTTCTGTTGATTAAGCTCTCCAAACAGTTGCTCACCTGTTTAATAATACACAATATATTAAAGCGTCTGTGTTTTTTTTTCCATGGAAGAAATCAAGGGGAACGCAGATGTGATGTCATTGACAAAGCCGTTGCACTGGTTAAAATTTGGGATTTCTCTGGATTTAAGCATTGTTGGAAACATTTGAGAATGTAAGTATTTAAGTCAACAAAATATATAATATTGTTCTAGTGGTTTTTGGATATTTTAATTGAAAAATCGAACATATTGTGCCTTTAGGGGCCAAAGTATACTTTGTTTTTTTACGCGTACGCTAATGTATGTGTACAGTCGAACGCATAGCCTTTCAAAGTAGTTGTGTGGATACTGTCATTCGCAATCACAGATTGTACTTTTTGGAGGTATGACCAAAATAAGAATTTTCACCGGAAAATGTTATCGAACAAATAACCACTTTTGTGCTGGCCAACTAACGTCAAGGGAAAAAACGTTGTTCTCAAATTGTTAATGTTAACAACAGCAGCAGCATTGCATGACTACATTTAATGTGTATTAGGGCTACCTGTAGTTCAGTTTCCATTTCTGTGCAGTTTAATGTCTAATTGTCATATCAACTTACCGTTTTGAATCGAGCTAAGGCAAGCAGATAGTTTTGAACACTGGCTGGTTATGGACTTGCTCAAATTTATTTTGGATGATTTTTAACCCCAAAAAAGTTACAGACTGCAGCTTTAGTCAAAACAGTGCAGATGCATATTCAACAGATTAGCGGTTTCAGAGCCATTCGCAATCAATACTGTACATTTATGACAATAGATTGCTAATAATCTACTTCTGATGAATTATGATTTTATCATCATATATGCTATAGATGAAAAGCGCATGATTTATCTCCCTCATCTATTTGAATGAGCAGCTGAAAGTAGTAAAGGGCAGACGTTTCAAAATAAGAGTCCTGGTGTATTTTGTGCTTGCTTATAATTAAAAGTCCTGCATTATACAGAACATTTTTTTCTGGTTATTATCGGTTACACAAACTACTACAAGCCATTCAATTTGTTTAAAATTTAAATAATTAGGCTATATTTTGAAGCAGAACTATTTAAAAATCTACTGTACCTTTTCATCTTTAAATTTTGCTTGTAAAAGTCTCCTCATACACCTTTATTAAGGAAAAAACAAATGATTTTTAACTGTGCCCCTAAAATTCTTTATGCGCTTCCTTTTTTCGTCTTCAAAATAGCACGTGCTCCTCGGGAAAAATTCATCTTAAATAAGCCAAGATAAGAACGTGTACAACAAAATAATGGCAAGATATGCTTTTCATTTGATTCTCTGTGGGCTGTATGCAAAAAACAATATACAACAGTGTGTTGGCAAGATTCCCAAACAAATGATTTTTCTGAGGCGGTTCTTTTAATGAATAATTCAAAAAGGTGAGTTTGAATTATTTCACTGAATTGAAACCATCAGAGCCAGTAACGAAATCAACATCTGACTCACTCACTGAATTTAATTTCTTTTCACCGTGTTTCTTTATTTGATCCCATTTCATTAAATGAACATTTCTTTGGTTTTTACGAACGGAGAGTTAAGCCTGACAATCGGCAGCACGTCACATACAGCTTAACCAGAACATTCATTTAACTTTCAATGAGATTCGTTAAGACCCCGCAAGGTTAACAATAATCATCTATTTTTCCACCAGGGTCGTTGTGTGAGAACAGCACCGATGCACAGCAATGTTCTGATAAACACACACACACACACACACAAGGAAAAAACCCTGAGCGTTTATGCAGGCTTTGCCTTAGGATCGTTTCAGGGGGCCAGAGGGTGTTTTTCAGCATTTACATCTTGGTTTCTTTTATTGATGCCTTGATATTCCCCAGCATAACGCTGCCTGCAGACAGAGAGACTGTGCGGCTGCATCCAAATTGGAAGAACTGGGCAAAAAACAAGAGATTTAGGGCCATGAAGGGGCACTGATGGAGAGAGAGCGTGTGCATGTTTGAGGAAGGTCTAGAGAGAGAGCAGAAAGACAGCGGTGTGGGCGTTCATGCAGCACTGCCTCTTAAAAGACTGCCAGCAACAAAGCAAAGTATGAAATGAGCTTGCACAATGACAACTGAATGCGTCTCCCGGCTGTTTGCTAGTTACTTGCATCAATTACGACGCCACTTTTGCCAAGCAAGACTCAAACACTGATAGCATTTTTAGCAGCCGTGTGGTTTACAGCTTGAATGCCGTGCAATTACAACCCGTTTTAGATATTGCTGGGCGAACGCAACGTTTCACAACAACATTTGAACGCGAGGTTTTTCCATCACGTGCTCCACCCCCACACCCGCATCCAGATTGAAAAGGTCTCCACACACGGGAGACAAACAAAGGTGTCGCTGAGCATTGGGCAAAAGGTATTTCCACTGTTAATGAGCTAAAAAGCTAGCGGCACACGGCTGAAGAGGCTGTGAGAATGCTCTTTATAGTCATGAGCGTACAACACCAGCTTCAGAAGTGTGCATCAACTCGCATACTTCTACTACACACTAAAAGGAGGAATACTACTTTTGAAAAGGGGAAGCTAAAAGTGCTGGCACTTCGGTACCATGCCAGTCTTTCTACAGTACAGACCCGTTCACACCAAGGACAGTACAGAACAATATTGTCAGAATCAGTGTGTCACGGAAACAAAGAACTAGTTTTTTCCAGCTGATAAACGATAAAAACATTGACAGCCAATCAGAATCCATCCTGAGCTTGAACATTTAAAGCTGTATATGATAAAACTGCAGCGCTTATAATAAACAGAACAATATTTGTTGTCTGGATTCTAAACCTCAAATAAATGCCACAATCAAGACCTCGAAGCAGATCTGAGGGAGAAACACCCAGAAACACCTCATATGTGCCTCTCCCCAGTATAAGGGGCTTTTCTTGCCATTAATGCTTGGATAACACACATACGTCTCCTTCCATTAATAATAATGGCTAGTGTGGTGACTGCGATATACGGAAACCTACCAACGTCCGTCGCCATGATGTTTGGAATGACTTATCGTGAGAGGGAAAAAATGAAGTTTTAGTCGCATAACATCGGTTAATGGAAACGCCATCATTTCGCAATAGTTTTTTGTAGACATTTAGAGAGAGAAAAAATAATAATATTCGCAAAATTTTTGCGCGCATATTGACAAACTCCACACCCATTTCAAGGGCACATTTGGAGGATATAGTCATTGTTTCATAAGCTCTGTTTCACCAACAGACTGAATGTTCAAGGTCACGAGGGCAGTGACAGCAGCGAGAGAGCTCTTCTTCATTCCAATGAAGGACACAGAAGATGTGAATGCTTTCTTCCAGTCCATCTGAACATCTGAAATTAAACTGATCACACCACTTGTTTCCATGTAGACCAGCAACCAGCAAAACATTTGCACCTCAATGCAATATACAACAATATATGCAAATATATTCATTTGAATCCATTATTTTAAACAATGTTATTGTTTAATAACACTGACATGCCCCTAGTGCTGCTTTGACCTCCATGTGAAAAGCAGAGCAGACAACATCACATAAAGGCGATTTCAGGAGGCTGCGTGAAAACGGGCTGCGTATGACATGCCTTTGTCGTGGTGTCATCCAACTTAATGTACGTGTCGACATCTTAACTGCATTCACTAGTCGATGCATTGGGTCTGGCTGAACAGTTGAGCTTGATCTACACGTGGCGACAGCAGAAGGACCATCGTTTGATCAAAAGCTGCATCAAAAGCACATCATTCTCTTTCTATAATAACCTGAAATAGTCAAACATATAAAGTGAACCGGATTCTTGCGAAACGAATGTCGCCCACAGGCTGACAGACACAATAAGCGAGTGTTTCTTTGCAACATTCATGGCAACACAAGCAGCATGAATCCTTCAATGGAGCGATGTGAGCTTTTGTTTCTCGCCTGCATCATCTCTCCACTCACACACTCTCGGTCGACGTCATGCTGGACTGGCCAGAAACAGGACCAGATGTCCTGCGTCACATGTGAACTCTACAACTAGTACACAAATAAAACTCAATAGCCATGCAATCCTTAATAATTTCCAGTCCCGCTTTTGTAAATCAATTTGCTTTGATTTTTCGGCACTGTATTGACACGGGTTCAAATAATCTCAGCTCGCTGTCATATATAACCATTTCCTACATACATTCAAACCACAGAATAAAAGGGAGTGGACTTTTATAGCTATAGTTTTTTACATGCACATTGTAGAGTAGATAATAAGTACTCCTTGTAATGTAACTCGCTATTTAGGTGTTCGTTATAAATTGACCAATAATCATTGCCACTGGGGTCAGGGTTCAGAATCGACTGAACTTTGACCTGGTGGTAACACTGTAGCTTCAGAGTCGAATGCATTGCAAAATGTTGGTGTGAAACTTCATAGTTTTTTGGATTTAACAAAAAATCAGTTTTGTTTTTAGCTTCCTGAACGTGATTTCTGTATGTTTCGCCATCTGTCACACATATTTAAAGGCTTCAGGCGAGCTTACCTGGTTTAGCACAATAATCTCATCTGCATCCACAATGGTGGACAGCCGGTGTGCAATAAAGACAGATGTTCTGTCCCTCACCATCTTCTTCATGGAAGTCATAATATTCTGCAAAGAAAATGAAAAAAAAATAAAAATAATAATCATGAGGTGTTTGAAAAGTGTTGTTTCTCTTTTATCCTCACTCCTCTGAATGAGAGTGCAAGGTTGAAGTGATATTTTTCAGATGTTTCTTTCATTAAGGAACCGTCTGCCTCATGACAGCAACATTTCTCTGCAATAACAAGCTCTGATATGATTGACAGGATTTATATGAAGACCTTCTGACAATAAGATACATTAAAACAGGAGAAAGCCAACAGAGCAAACACTTCCTTGACTATAATAAGGCATAAAGCCTCATGAAAATGAAAAAGCTTAGTGTAAATATCAAATGAAGTGTTCTCAAAACAGGGGAAAACTAGCAGGATTGAGCAGATATTCTTTCTTCAAAGATCTGTTAGTGATCTACTAAATAGTTTTAAAAAACGAGGCAGATAAACCTAGTGGCCCGGTCGAGCCAATGGTTCAAACTGCCCTGACAAAATCTGGCTCAGTTGCAAATAAATAAATATAATAGTTGTTGTTTTCATTGTTCTTGACCCATGTTACGCTGTATTCTAATAAATAAACATAGTATGACACCAACATTTTAGACATGTGACTTATGTGAATAAAAATTAAATCTGTTGGTCATATAAAGTGATCATGTCTCTTCAGAACATTTTTACTAAACCAGTCGATTTATATGGATTAGTTTTCCGATCTCTTTAAGAAGTGTCAGTTGCATAGCTGTCAATGGAGGGACAGAGATCTCTCAGGTTTCATTGAAAAATCTTTGTGTTTCAAAGATGAACCAAAGTCTCGCAGGTTTCAAATGAGTGATTAATGACAGAATTTAAATGTTTGGGTGAAAGATCCCTTTACGACCGAATGCACAGATCTAATTTACTGTTACACATTGTGTTTTCTCTAAACTGTTTGTGTTCAATTAAGACATGCATGACATTTTTGACATATCTGTGTATTTTAGTGGTGCAACGCATCACCAAACTCACAGTTCGGATCATTTTTGGATCAGCAAGAAAGAAAAAAATTTGGGGGGGGGGGGGTGTGTGTGATTGATGATACACATTCGGTTCCGGATTCACCGATTTTTTTTCTTAAGAAAATGAATGGCTTATTGGCTTTGGTATTATTTGATTGAAAGGTGGGTATTGCTGAAGACTTCCCGAATGAAAAACACCTTTACACAGACTATTTTTGTCCGTCTAGCTTAATGGGATTTAATCACTCAGCGCTGAGATTTTAATGCACCATGACAAGTTAAAATGAAAAGGGCCAGTGTCAAAATGCAGAGGTCTTTCCCATTAATTTGCGCTCTGTCTTTATTGCGCTCTTTCTTCAGTGAATGTGTCCTGTATCGGTGCGCTGCCTCGCTAGCTCTGGCCAGAGGGAACACATCATGTATACGCGTTCCCTCTATGATCCATCTGTGCCCTTGTCCACATTCCTGGCACTAGTAATACGCATTATATGCAGCTTGTATTTTGTTGTAATGCTTAATCTTTAAAACAACCCAACAAAGTCATTAATCATCTTACCTTTGGGGATTTGAGACAGGTTGGAGGTTATCCTACTGTTAAGAAGTTATTTACAATTATTTTTAAGAGCATTCTTTTCAGGAATATGAATACTCCTTAAATGTTGTCTTCAGAATGTTCTTAAGAAAAGTTTTTGTGAATACAAAATATTCGTATTATTTTTTTCTTAAATTAGAAAGTAGCACTGAAGAAGAATTTTATTCTAAAGAATGTTTCGTGAATCCGGCCCCTGATTCCTTTCTCAACTGTTTACGTTCACTTAACTTTTTACAAAAACGCTGGCAGGGAAAGAGTTGTAAGCCACCGCCAGCATTTTTGATCATTTTTACAAAAACGTCAGGGTCCCCAGAATATTTTGTTGTATGAATATCTGAAAATGCAATATATCAAAAGAAAGAACAGTCTCTGCTTTTAAACAAAACCCTTTTATTCTAGCTTCATGCATTATCATCAACACCTGAATGTGGGTAAATTTCATAAATCAAATTGCAAAAAGCTGAGAAAAACTAATTTTTTGTCAAAGACTACATCTGGATGGGATTCAGAACGATGATCAAAACACAGATGGAGTAGATCGAGTCCAACACCCCCAAAGCTTCACAGCCCTACAGCTCGTCAGTAACATTAGGCCATTTTGATTTATCTGCTGTTCTGATGTTGATGATCGTGTTATTTTACATATAATTCTGCTTACATATGCAATCGCTTGTTTCTGCTTCTTCGCATGCGTTTAGATCAGGAGATTCAATGCTCTTTCAGAAGATGTGTAATAGCGCCCCCTACCGTATAACAGTGAAAACACGGAAATTTCACACAGCTTGTGTGCACAGATAGACAGTACTGTGCAACTGTGTTTTCATACCTGTTAAGGAATCTACTATTTAATTGATAAAGAGTCCAAAGCTCTTACCTCTTCAGTGATAGAGTCTAGAGAAGATGTGGCCTCGTCGTACAGCAGGATGGGAGGGTTCTTGAGGATCGCCCGTGCGATGGCCACACGCTGCTTTTCTCCACCTGTCACAACACAACATGCACCAGATCACTCAAGAAGAAACTAACCCTAGTCCTCTAAACCCAAGGAGCTCGTCTTTCTTTTCAGAAATACTCCTGAGACAAAGAATGAGGTGTGTACCTGAGAGCTTCAGGCCTCGTTCTCCGACCTGCGTCTCGTATCCGTGAGGCATTCTGAGAACGGCATCGTGGATTCCTGCAAGTCTGGCCACCCGGTACACGTCCTCCGCTGTGGCGTTGATGTTCCCATACAGCAGATTGTAAAATATGGTATTGTGGAAAAGCACAGCGTCCTGAAATTATATTTACATTTGATTTCTCAGTAGATGCTTTTAAAACCAACATGGCATAAAAATAAGTTTCATGAATTTATTTATTTTTCTACAGCCTCAAATTAAGTCTGATTATGGTTCCCATGGTACCTTACTTATAAAAAAAGAAACTAGTTTCTAATAGAGATTTCTTAAAAAAAAAAAAAAAAACCCTGTTGCATTTGTTTTTTAAGGAGGTGATAATCTGATAGTTCTTAAGATGTTTACACTTCCAGTAATGCCTAGTAATGTTTGAGAATGACATTCACGGATGCAGTAGACTAGAGCTGCACGATTAATCTTTAAAACATCCCGATCTCGATCCAAAGACCCACACGATCTTATTCCTCAATGACAACGATTCGCCTGTCTATTAAACCTTTGACAAGTCCAATCATAGCGAACATTCAAATCTGCGTTCACGCCGTCACTGAACCAGAGAAAGCAGTTGTCATGCATGAAACTTCAGAGTCCTTTCGACAACTCAGAATCAGTATTTCCGTGTTACAGATGTTCAAATTATATCAGAAGTTCTGAGATTGAAGTTTATAGTTCGGATATAAACACTGATTTATGTCTACAGTAGCGATCAAAATAGAGCACATCACCTTTTGAAAGTTAATAAATGCATCAAATGAATAAGATTGTATCAATTACATCGTTATGCCAAAAGGTGGCGACAAGTGACTTACATTTAATTGTCTTTGAATCATTAATTCAAGAGATTAATTTAAAGGCGCTGATTCATCCAGTAAATGAAACGAGTGAAGGATTTATGAGCAAGTCATTGAATCATTCATTCAAATTTCTTCTTCGATTTCTTTTTTAAACATCTTAACTGAAGCAATTAACATTATGTCAGAACCTCTAGTACCTTGCATGTTTTTTTGTTTAGTTGTCTATTGAATCTTGTGAAAAAAATTGTGATTCTCAGTTCATCCAGAATCGTGCAGCTCTACTGTAGACAGCGAATCGGCTTTCTTGCCGCTAAAAACAAACATTTTGGAGGGAAGACTAAGATTAACTAAAAACTGAAAACTTTTTATGCGTCTTGGCCATTCATTTACACAACAACACAAACTTTTGAAATCGGGCTTCAAAGCCATTATCGATTTTAGTCGCTTTTCCGAAACCTTGTGAACGGTGATCGTTTTTTCACCGTTGTCGTCTGTACATGAAAAAAAACAAAAAAACATGTTTTTAGTACATAGTCGTCTAAACACCCTAAATATAAATGGAATTGATACATAAAATGCTTAATATTAAAGGTGAATGAGAAACAGCGAGTGCTCTTTGCCAGCTGTCTATCTGCAGTGAAAGCACAAGTCTATCTGGGTTCACGAAACCATTCACGTTTGAAAGCATTAAGTCGGCATGCCAAATACCCCAGTATGTACAGAGACAAATCATAAACTATAGGAAAGTTGCTGAACGCTAAAATAAACGACACTACAGGGTGTTGTGACGGATCATGTGCGCTTTAATGACTTCACTCCATATTGGTTGTCGTTGCAGAGTCGCTCTTCACTTGCATAAAGTTAAACTCAACTTTGCTACATCGTTGGACACGCCTATATCCTGTCGCCGGAAATCTTCAGCTCTCCATTAAAATGAGTGGGATCATGTGGCTTTATGGCTGGCGGTGTGAACGGCGAACCCTCACCTGCGGTATGACCCCCACAGCTTTCCTCAAGCTATCCAAACTAACATCACGAATGTTCTGGCCTGCGACGTAGATGTTGCCCTGCTGTGGCTCGTAGAAACGAAAGAGCAATCGGACAATTGTGCTCTTCCTGGAAGAAATTGAAAACATTCTTAAAGCACGGTCTCAACTGTGACCAACATAAAGACACTTTGCACGAACTCCGTACAAAACAGGACTTTTCAATTGTTCTGTTGTTTTAACAAAGGGTCAGCAAAGTTTATATCAGCTATTGGCATAGAGTTTTAAATGCATTACATTTTTAACAACTTAAAATATAAAAAAAACTGTGAAAATGCATCGTAGTCTGTGAAAACTGTCCGTTTCAAAA
The DNA here is from genome assembly GCF_949319135.1 of Squalius cephalus. Taxonomy (NCBI): domain Eukaryota; kingdom Metazoa; phylum Chordata; class Actinopteri; order Cypriniformes; family Leuciscidae; genus Squalius; species Squalius cephalus. Next base: position 7,277,819 of record NC_137135.1, on the reverse strand, counting down.
ATGCTTTAAAAAGAGTTGAAATTATGAAATTTCAATCATATCACAGTTTTAAACGCCAATAATCAAACTTATCCAATAGTTCTCATAACTCTTGCCTTTATTGTTGTATTTCTAAGTAATAGGGCTCCAATTTGTACCCTATTGTGCCAAGATCAGAAGTTCAGTGAAAGCTGAAGGTAAAATAAAGCAAGTAAACCTTCCCTGGAGCACTTACCCAGATCCACTGCCACCAACAATGGCCACCTTTTTCCCTGCAGGGACTTCAAAGGAAACCCCGTCAAGCACCTTTTGTCCCTCCAAGTACTCAAAATACACATCCTCAAACCTGATGGTGGCTTCCTGGGGAGCAACGAGCAGCGGCGGGGCCATTTCCTTCTCCTTCAGGACACAGAGGTCAAAAAGAAGAGAAAGAAAACACATTTAGCAGTCAGAAGTGTACGCTTTGAGGCTTGAAAGTTTCTTCTCACACGGGTTTCGACGACAATCGATTGTAATGGCGTCGTCTAAAACAATAGAACTCGGCACATTTACTCTAATTCTACACACAGATGCGTTAGAGAAATCAAATTAGGGTCTCGCAATAATGGCTTGATGGGCAGTGCTGTCATGCGGTGAAAACCATTACTGATCGCGGCGAACAATCAGACAGATTTTATACACGGTAATTACAGGCTGCATTCGAAATTAGCCAAACGAAGAATGAGATTCATCAACCTCCCCCCCCCCTAATGCTATGAAAGACAGGAAACACTCGAATGTTTTCAAAATCAAAACAAATACTAGGACGAACGACATGCTTTAGAGCTTCAATTTGTAATATTCAAATATAAAAGAAAGCTCTTGTCATGGTATTTTAAAAAGCTCTGGCATTTTAGAGAATAATACAGCTCCATTCACAGGGTATTCCTTTCACATTAAAATAACCCAGTGAAGCGGCGAAGCAGGCCGCAGTGAAGGCCTAGCACACCTTTATTTTCGTGTCCACGTTGAGCAGCGTGAAGAGCGTGTTCATGTCGATGAGGGCCTGTCTGGTCTCTCGGTACACGGTGCCCAGGAAGTTGAGTGGCAGCGAGAGCTGGAAGAGCAGCCCGTTCACCATCACTAGATCTCCCACAGTCATGGTCCCTACAGCAGAAAGAAGCCAGAGTACCGATTACACCCTGTTTACACACACACGTTTACACCTGCTTTTATAGAGGGTGTGCACTGACGTCACTTTCCCGACGGACTGAGTGGCAGAAGAGCTGCTGTGTGACTGCGTTTAACAGGGGAAACTGAGTAAATCAAATGATTATCAGTTAAAACTAAAGGTTGGACTCGATATAAGTGTTCCTTACAACTTCCCAAAGATCCAGTGATCCATGGATATCGACATGCATCCAGGAATCGTGTTTCCTGGTTTTGACGCCGGGGAAATATATAAAGCAAATTTGCCTGTGAACGCTTTATATAAATATAAAATTTGTAGGTCTAAATCCATGTGATCACTTTTATCAATGTTATACATAACATATCGTCCAGCCCTAAAACCTGTATAGTTTTTTGTCAGTGTTTATTTAAAAACATCCAATTATGCAGAATATACGATGGTACATATTTAATTGATGAGTTGTCAATACAATATACAGGGTGTGATTTTACCCCTAAATTGAGCGTATTGACACACAATGATAACTGCAAATCCACGTTTCTCTGGCTGGATCCAGTTGTTTCTGTGAATTACAGCGATCCATTCGCTTCTCTGTTCTGAAGCTTTCAGCAGTCTGTAAAAATATACCTCAGATTTCTGGTAAAATCTAGTTGTACAGTCAATCTCAAATCTCTTTCCCGTTTTAGAAGTGTTTTTTGTCTCCAATGCTGCCGCTCAGTCTTTTTGCCACTCAGTGTGTGTAACGTCACATGCATTCCCTCTATTGGTTGGATTGGGAACATTCAGCTCTTATTTTATCATCGTACAACTGCATGTTGATGAAGCACTACAAAAGAAGCTATATGGTTCTAGAAGTTGAACCCATTAAGGTAAAAGACTTCAGTACAGCCCTAAAGCTATTTTGTGTATCTAGTGAAGGAAAAGAGACATCACTGATTTTCACCTGCCATTATGCCTTTGCTTGCCAGCACCATAATGGCGGTGAGGCCGACGGTGAAGATGGCGCTCTGACCGAAGTTCAGCAAGGCCAGAGTAGAGGTCGTCTTCAGAGAGGATGACTCGTACACCTTCAGGAAACCATCATACCGCTCAGACTCGTACTTCTCATTGTTGAAATACTGAAAGAGAGATAAAGAGAGAAAGACCTTGGGAAAAGAGCACAAAGAACTACTAAGGCTAATAAAGAAAGGTCATGACAATGACCCGTGTGAACACTAGTCAAATAAAAGACATTCTGTAAGAGCAAATCCGTCATTTTGAATTTTACTTGATATTGTATAACTAACTGGAATCAATCGAATGGTAATAACCATGGCATTTATCATGCTAATATAGTATGATAACCATAGTATATGATTACATTCATATACTATGACAATTTCATGCCAAGGTACTAAAAGAAACATGAGATAATCATTATTTTTATTCAACAAAACCAATAAACCCTTTTAAGTGTCATCATCTAAGCAGTTCTCAGGCCTCTGGGACGTGAGCTGAAGCGTGTAACAGCACCCATGCCACATGCTGCTGATGCCTCAATCACATATCCAGATGTCATTAAAGCTACAATTGCATCTCTCCAAATATCAGCAGCTGAGTAAACCACAGGCTAATGCCTTCACAGGCTCGGAGATGAGGCCGAGTGGCTCAAACATCTGACTCTTCAGCGGGGAGAGAGACGGAGTGCAGACAGATGCAGACAGTGTGTGCCTCTGAAACACAAGTGCGTCACAATTAATTAGCTCTGAAATGTGGCGAACGGAGGAGTGGCGATAAACAGAGACTGTTGTTTATGTGGAGGACAGAGACAGGATTATGAAGAGCACCAGAGCAAACAAGATAAAAAACTGAGCACTGCTTTTCTCCCCCAACACATTAATATACGGGCACACATCTGGCCTAACGATAAAACTCATAGAGGTCGACCGATTTATCGATTGCGGTTATCGGTAAACATAAGCGATAGTTTTTCCGGGTTGTGTCCATTACTGTGCGCTGTCATTAAACAGTACGAGAGCGGCCTCTAGAGGCCAAATAAAAGCTATCACCGACGCCTCGTGGAGTTTGTTTTGACACGCGAGACTGTACGCTGCACAGAGCGGGACACTTCAGTTTAGATGCGGATTTAAAACAAGAGAATGAAACCGTGTGTATACAGACCACCACAGTACATGCTTTCATATGATTATAAAGTAATTAAAGGTACAATATGCAAGATTCTGCCGCTAGAGGGCGCTACATTCCAAACATCAACAACGGCGTAGCTTGATGACGATGTAAAGGAGCGTGGAATGATGGGAACTGTCGTTTTCAACTCCACCGTGGATGTAAATCAGTCAGACGGGAATCGAAAAATCATGTTCATGGATGAGGTAAAGTTCTATTTTTATAAATGTTGCGTTTAATGACATGCTTTTTGTGGCGAGGGGGGCGTGGTTCAGCGCGGTCTGTAACCTGAGAGAGAGAAACGAGACGAGCGGGACGTAAATAGGTCAAGTGCAAATGACGAACACCTGTGTCTTATTGCAGTACTTGGCGTGGAGAGAGAGAGAGAGAGAGAGAGAGAGAGAGAGAGATGGACTGAGGACTCGTACGAGAGACTAGAGAGAAAATTGGACGCAGAGAAAGAAAACCGGTGGATCCGAGCTCTCATTTTTGAACTGTTTTGTGCCGTCGCGGTTGCCACGGTGAATGCGCGACTTTTGTTTGTTTTGTTTTATTTTAATAAAGTACGAGTCCCAGTCACGCCGACCCCTGTCTTCTTCCTTCCTGACTCTTGAACCTCATCACACTTTTATTTCATTAAAATGAATTAACCGCAAGAAAAGTATGGTTTAATACTAACTTGGTTATCATAGATGTTACTGTATTTGTCGAATTCATTCAGTTTTACGTGTTCTAAACAATTGTTGTAAAAGTACATTCGAACATACCGACATCATTTGCAAAAATACTGATTAATCTTTATGTATAACACATGCTATATTTATTTACATGGCCATAAACACCAGACGTGTGATAACAATGTCAATAAACTAAACACAAACCTAAAGCAATAATACTTTCCTTATGTAAACATAACTATTACCGAATGCTACATTTGGAAAATATAAAATTAAGCATGCTTTGTCGACAGAACCAGCTGCAATCGGTAAAGAATAATTGTGTTCCATAACGACTGCACGAAACAAGCTAACGTTTGTTGCTTGATAGACGCTACAACTACAACTTCTGCATTTGTCCAGGACTCCACGCAGTACGAGTGGAAACCGAGGGTAACACGGATATGACGCCATTGACTGGCGACTCCCAGCTCACACGCCCCGTTTCCTTGGTTAAAATTGCAATTTTCTCACGATTTAAAAATAGTTGGAAACATTTGGGATATTGTAAGTAAACAACTTAACAAAATATATAACACTGGCCTTGAGATTTTGGGATATTTTAATGCAAAAAAATCTTACATATTGTACCTTTAATTTGTTGACTGGACGTTGCATTAGTAGAGAAAGAACAGCAGTATGTTTCAATCGAGGCTGAGGGGATGCTAACATTAGTACCTCGAGCAGTTAAAAAGTGGGGTCTGTTTGCATTAGTTTATATCCAGCTAGCAGGGCCGTTTCTAGGCATAGGCAAACTAGGCGGTCACCTAGGGCGCAAACAGCTGGGGGGCGCCATTGAGAGCCCCCACCACATTTTTGCCCAAGCGAGTGGAAGAAAAATCCTTCTTTTTTTACATTTCCGATAATGGAGCGTATATTTTCACTAAGTGCTTGTCTTTTTTAGCAAAAATACGCCAACCACTAAATATCTACAGTGGCATAGGTCGTAAGGCGTGAGGTGCTTGAAAGTAGCTTTGGATGCGTTCAACCCGAGTTCGAATCCCCCTTGTGCCGAAATCGCTCTTCTCCCTTTTCCCAACACTTGAGATGTAAAATTTATAGCCTAACATAAAGGTCTCTAGCGTTATATTTTGTCAACGAATTAAAATCTAAATTGTGATATGGCTTTGTGCCTTTATAAAACAGCACAAGACTTTAATTAAGTAGCCTAGACATTTTGTTTGTGCTGCGTGATTTAAAGAAAAGTGCGCACTTTGCTCATGTGATCAGCATGGTAATCTGGTGTTTTTCTCCAAAATAAAAGCTCAAGGGTTTATTTCTTGCAAGTGAAGAAATTAGGAGGACAAAAGTATTGTAATTTTCCGATACTATAGTGTAATGTAAAATATACTTTTGAAATATTCATTTTAATTTATAAAGTAGCCTACATATTATTGGCTATATGGATTTTACATCATAGGAATACTTATATAAATCATAAACTCCGGTGATAATGTAATGTAGACTGAGACTCTATATCATGATAACTAATAAGATGTTTGAGCCCGCTAGTGTCCAGGTACAAGTCAATGGTTTTTCCTTGTTCAATGTGCACAGTTCATGGGTTGAAGCTCTTAATTTTTAGCTCTCAAAGTACCAGATTGATGCATTAATTTATCCTTAAAATGTACAAAATTTTCTTGCGGGGGAGCATGCCCCCGAACCCCCCTAGAGGGACAGTGGGGGGGGGGGGGGTTCAATAGGAATCTTGCCTAGGGTGCCAAAAAGGCTAGAAACGGCCCTGCAAATCCAGCTGGTCATTTTAATGCATTCCTTTGCATATTTAAAGCTAATTGACATGTTCAAAAGCTGACAGAAACAAACAAATTGGAAATGCATCTGATTTCAGTTTTTTTTTTTTATCGTCACTGTAATACATAATTTGATCAAGTGTTCTAAAACAGAAGCAAATAAAGTGTGAAAGTATACATACAATGTCTATTTTCAATGCTATGGCCTTTGTGTAGATATTTAAATATGATCTTTAAGCATGACTGTTTGGATTTATATGAAATGGTATGACACTTTATAATAAGAGTCCATCTGTAACATAAAGGTTAATAAATGCTGTTGAAATATTGCTCATTGACATAACGAACGCATTTTTAAATTTTAAAGTTGTATCTGTTAGCATTAATGCACTATGAACAAATGTGAATGAATAATAGGTTACCGGTTGACCTCTACATAATATATCAATTTCACTCAAATGATTCATTTAAAAACTACTGTGTGTAGCTCGAAGACGTAGAGCTTGATTTTCATAAAAACAAAAATAGACAAAGTAACTGTTAAATTTGTGTCTAAAATGTAAATTACCAAATACTAACTACTAGCTTATTGAATGTTATATGATAGCAATATCACACAATTGTGCTTTTAGTTGGAATATTAGCACAGCATATGGTATATATTGAATAATAATAAAAAAATCTCTCTACAGTGGTGATAAGGAGATAGATGGTGCATCTTGTTAGTATTACGACGATAATCTCAGCGCCTTTATGAAATCATAACGGACAGCTCTCCTGGACTGCCATGACATTCAGAACATTTCATTACAGCTCATCAAACTCAGCTAAGACTCCTGTGTCAATTATCAGAGCAAGCGAAAAGCAAGATTGTTTCGCAAGTGTGTCTTTAAAGACGTGCATAGTGCTGTCAGAAAGAGTGTTTAGAGAGAAGCAGACAGATATAGGTGCTAGTGTAACGGATTTGGAGTGGGTGGAGATCTCATTATGCATGCACACTGGCTTAAAGTGACATTAAATCCACATGCACTGACGGCAATGACAGAAAACAAAATATATCTGCTCTTGAACACAACAGACTGAGATGAAGGGCAGAAGATCTGAGGGTTGAGACACAAACAGAGCACAACAGCTGTTAGGAAATAAGATACTTTATGTAAAGGTCTTGAAGTATTCCTGACACAACACCTTTCACTGATTAGAACATATTATACGACTGCATAAATCAAATGTGTCTAACTGAACAACACTGCATGTGGAAACTTAAGTGACATGAATTTGCAGTACAACACAAAACTAATAGATATATAAAGAGAGATATAGAGTGCTGTATTTTAGAGTAACTTTTATATGCCATTGCTGTTAACTTCAAAGAAACCTTAATAAAAACAGAGCATACATGCATGAAAAGTGGCTTCAGTAGTTTTAGTTACATGCACACCAATACAGTGACAACGACCAAGCATAACTTGAAATATGAATAATGAAATAAATGTTTTACTGGTTTAGATGCAAACCAATAACCTGGTAATGCAAAAAAAACAAACAAAAAAAAAACACCTTTTTTTTAAAAACAGGTTATTTCCCAGTAGTGACATCAACAAATAATTATCTCTGTGTCTCTTCCAAAAATGTTGTCCCAAATGATCAAGCCGCTGCTGAGTGCGGCAAACCTGTTATTTGCAAACTTTTTCCATTTGTTAAAATAGAACGTAATAAACCAGATTTTTTTTATTTATTACATTTTAATTGTAAAAATTGCTGTAATTTAAAGGGATAGTTCACCTAAACCTACAATTCTGTCATCATTTACTCACCCTCATGCCTTTTGTTCCTTTTCGGAATAGAAATTAAATGAAAATATTTTTAATATTATCTCAATTTTCAGTCTATCCATTGAAAGTCAAGGCAATCCGCATTTTCAAGCTTCAAAACGTTCAAAAGACATTGTAAAAGTAATCCATATTAATTGGTGACTGTTTGAGACTGACAACCACATTTACTTAAAGGTGTGATTCTCAAAAAGACCTTATTGACAATAGTGTCTGAATCGAGTAACCGAAGTCAAGTCTGTGTTCTATTCGTGACTATCACATGTATCATATTATTGAAGACATCCATAAAACTGGAAAGTCTGATCACAAAACGACACAAGAGTCCAATCAAGGTGCATGTTCGTCAGTCAAATCTTAATTAAGAGCAGCTTTTATCTCGGAGTTAGGGCTGCATGATCAGTCGTGCTTTAATCGTGATCATTTCTGCTTCTCGATTCATTAAAAATAGACTTACCATTGCAATATCTGCCCCGCTGATTATTTGTTTTGAAAACGTTTTCTAATTTAGACATTTCCATTATATTGGATTGGGAAGAAGCCTCCACTGTCGTTCCTGCTTGGGGTTGCCAGATGTCAAGAGATTAAATCCCCCAAATAATGGATACATTTTCTGCCATGTTTTACTTAATCTTCTCAATCTGGCAATCATGCACACGCTGCAAAAACAAGCTCTAATGATCCGATAACACGTTTAGTGTTGTTTATTGTGAAATTCTGCTCGATTGAAAGTGTCATAGGGGTCTTCACGAGGCCGCGTGTGCGAGTTGCTGCTACTAAATGTGCGAGCGAACCTTCTCTGACAAACTGTAATAAATCCAAACATGAATCTCGACCATATTGTTAGCGATCATGGTTGATTAATAAATGCAGTCTGTGCAATCTCTGTGCTTCAATACAAAGTAAAAATGAACTTGGAATTAATATTGGGAATTTAATTTTACACGTTTTAGCTAAACAAAACTAAATTTGTTTTATGTAAACAAACAAAAAGCTTGTGTTTACACACAGCTTTTGTGTGTGTGTGTGTGTGTGTGTGTGTGTGTGTGTCAGATTAGGGCTGCACGATAATGGTTAAACTGATAATCATGATTATTTTGCTCAAAACTTATAATCGTGATTAATCACAAAACTGACTGGCGCAGCTCCAGTGGAGAGACTGCCTGAATATGAAACCTTTGAATGACACAAACGGCTCATATTGTCTTCTCTGCAAGCAAACGAAACCACACATGAAAACCCACAACACTCGTATGTGCCTCTCTAAAGCCAGTTTCACACAGCGCTTTGAACCCAGGAAATTGCCGGCAAATTGCCAGAGAGCCTTCTGTGTGAACGCAAACATGACCCGGGATCGATGCCAGGTTGGGGATCTAGTAACATTGCCGTGTTCAGTCCCGGAACGCGCGCTGTGTGAACAAAAGCCGTAATAAAGCCGTGTCGTAGTGATGTTGCTGAAGCCAGGATCGTTCGCCAACTGTGAAATGGTACGTAATGCACAAGTTTATGATCGAATCAGAGAAAAAATGCACAAGCGAGGTTTCTCGAGAGAGAGAGAAATCGCAGCTCATAAGCAAACTTAAGACGCTGCTGAGACATTAAAGTCACATCGATGCCACGTGTCTTTACAGGATTTTTATGGGTTGTGTGTGAACTCTCTGATTCCGGAAAATCACTGGTAGTGTGAATTAGGGCTGCACGATATTGGAAAAAAAATTACATTGCAATATTTTTTTCCCAACAATATATATTGCGATATTGCGAGCCATCAATCCAGGCTAAAGTCAATAATTACCATTCCATGATATTAATAATTTCACTAATAAGCAAGCTTCATTACAAGTGACAAAAAGGCCACTTAATATTTTATTCCAAAATTAGAATTCCAAAATCTCTCTCTCTGTCTCTCTGTCTCTCTCTCTGTCTCTCTCTGTCTCTCTCTGTCTCTCTCTGTCTCTCTCTGTCTCTCTCTGTCTCTCTCTCTCTATGTTTTCGGTGCTGATGCAGTGACGCGTTCAGGTAGAGTTAAAAAAAAATTGCTGATAACTTCTGGATTTGAAATAAAAAAAATTGTGAGTATGTGTTTCTGGTACAGCCGCGGATCGGTTAACCTACAAACTGCAAACGCAGTATACGTGAAAGCACTATAGCGCGTGCTGCTCCTGCAATATTGTAGTTCCAGGAAATTGGATAATGAAACACTGATTAAAATTAAGATACAATTAATACAAAATGAAATTCGCTTTAACGAAAGGCTTTGTGCTTTCTGTTTGAGGTCTCTGTGAAAGTTTTAAAGCAGTCTGTGCCGCTTTCATAACGGTCGCATTTATTTCCTCATAAATGCGAACACGAAAAATAAAAGACTTTTTAAAAAAGACAACCATCCACAACTTTATAACACTCCAGAAAAGTACCTCTTTTTGGTCAACATCCTACTTTTTGTAGACGAAATAGTCCCAAATAGCTGATTTTGACTCGTGTTTACTGTGTGCTACCGTTCTCTTAATACACTGTGGGTGCTACTACCCTTCACATCACATGTTCCGGCGATGTGACTATCGCTCATTCGCACATCGCGATGTCGATGTTAAAACAGAATATCGTTCAGCCCTAGTGTGAATTAACCAAAATCAAACGAACCCGGGGCAAATCCCGCGTCACTTTATCCGTGTATTTTCTGGAATCTCTGTGTGAAAGGGACTTAATACTGTATGACATGGCAGACAATTAGTGATCCAGCAAAACGCAATCCCTATCATGTTTTTTGCTAGAAAACAAGCAAACAAATAAAAAAACAGTTGACTTTCCTCAGGCGTGTCACAAATGTTGCAGTGACAATGCAGATTATGATGTGACCCACCTTAACAGTCTCATAATTGAGGAGAGAGTCGATTGCAGCATTTCCAGCCTCATTATCAGCCTTATTCATCTGGATCCTGAACTGCGTCCTGATCAAAGACAGACGAGAGATTAGTACAACAGTTTGTTAATGTAACAAACAACGGCTGCTATTTGACAGACACATACAGTACCTCCATTGTGTGAAAGCGACTGTGAATGCGCTGTACGCCGAGAGGGTCCCGAGAGTGACCAGAGCAAACTGACCCCCGCATTTATAATACTGCAAAGAAACAGCAAAACAGCTGTGGGTTACTGAAAGAGCAACTGAATATCAGGCACATCAGCACATGTGGGACACCACTATACAAGATTATCACGGGTCCTGGCGTTAATACCTCCTGTGAACGCATTTCAATGAAACTTTGGATGTGTGCGCTTCACATGATCGGTGTCACATGACGTTAAAGGGGTCATATAATGGTACATGCACTTTTACAAGTTGATTGTACTGAAATGTGTGTTGGCAGTGCCTGTGCACAACCATCATATAATGATAAAAATCCATCCAGTAGTCTTTTTAAAATCTCCTTGTATGTTTTACCCTCTCTCAAATCAAGCCGTTCAACTTTGTGACGTCACAAAATCGACGCCCCTCCCACGATTGTTGATTGACAGAAGCGTTTCAACACAGACCCGTCCTCGCTCGTGAGCGAGCTGTCTGTCATCATAGTCCGCACGTCATTGTTGATACCCTCACTGGAGCGCTGTCTATGAGCAGAATGGCGTCTGTGATTGTGGTGTTCTGTTCTTGGGTGTAATAATGAACACAGCATCATTTTGATGTTCCTAAATCCGAACCGCTGAAGACGCAGTGGCTGAGTTTGTTTTCAAAGGGAATATTCCCCACGATCAACGTCAATGCTTTCATGTTTGCGCGAATCATTTCACACCAGACAGCTTTACAAACGAGAAAAAAAGGATCGGTACCAACGTGTTCCTGCTGCACCTCCAGAAGAAGTGAGTGTAATGTTTTATTAACCTTTATATTAAAGCTCCAGTATGTAACTTTTGTATTTGACCACAAGAGGGCGCAGTTTCCAACAATAACAAAGGCGAAGCTTGATGACGCTATCAAGGAGGTGACGATGGTAGATGTCGTTTTTAATGCGTTTTCACCATCTAGCGATGTATCTAAATGGAATTAATGAATCATGATCACGGATGAGGTAATTTATTCGTTTTTGTATTACCTGTATGTCTGATCGTATTATTTTATGTCATCATAATTAATGAACTGCAAGGAACGTGAAATGTTATGCTATATTATCCCGTTACAACATACAGCTATTTGTCAAATGATTTGTTTGGTTTATGTTGTGCAGTTTTACGTTTTTATGGTTAATGCCGTGTTGTTTAACGTGTTCAAACCAATATCTAAAAGTCAATTTGAACGAACATTTGCAAGTAATGACTAAATATATTTTTTTAACAACATATCCGATTGTATTTAATTGTACTGCCATAATCTCGGTCACCACACGTGATAAAAAGCCTTACCGAAGTACAAAGAGCAATATAACTTTGTTTATAAGTGCTACTATTGACAGTTGCATGTCTTACCTGTCTATCAATACACTCGCGAGAGCAGAGTCTCTGTCAAGTCCAAGATTGTCGCGCAGCTCTCTCCATCTCGAAAACGCCTGGCCGACATTTATCCGGGTTTTATTCCTTCGTTTGTCACACAGTCCGTGACTCCGCGTGTATCCGAATATGGACGCTTTCGTTTTGTTGGCACTTCAATACTTGCCAAAGAGTAATCGTGATCCATAACAGCTATAACCATACAGTCTATGGCTTTAACGCTTTAACCACCACTTCCGCACATGTGATATTCCGGTGTGGTGGGTCATATTTTTTATTTTATTCTTTTTTTATTCTTTGTCAGATGTCTTTATTGTTTATTGTGATAAGAAAAAAAAACTCAATAAAGTTGTTGTAAAAAAATTAAAAATAAAAATTAAAAAAAATCCGGTGTGGTGGAATATCCTATCACATGGTCCACACCGGAAAAAAAGGATAGAGCGGACATTGCGTCACTGAGGCGCGACATTTCTTTTCCGGGACGGCCAATTATTTAAAATCGGAATTTCTCTGAAATAAAAAATCTTTGGAGACTTTGGAGATATTGTAAGTACACAACTGGAGGAAATTTTCGGAAATTTTGTTACAAAATTCCTACATATTGGAGCTTTAATATTTATATTAATATTTGCAAATCGCTTGCACGCTTCAAGATGAATGAGTCTAAGGTTTACACTCAGGGTACATTACGGCATGTTTTCTATGTACAACGTTCTCAATATAATTCATAATCCCATGTTTATAATGAACAACACGTTATAGTTATTGTGTTATTACAAACTGTGTACGCACAGAACAGAGGGGCGGGGTGAGCAAAGCTCATTATCATTTAAAGACACATGCACTTAAACGGCGTGCTGAAAACAGAGCTGTTTTTGACCAGGTAAAATGAGTGTTTTCTTACAATACTAATGAGAATTTTTAATTAAAGTGTATTACAAACTTTTCATTTAGACCCTAAAGAATCATATTAGCTTGTACAAAAATGGCATTATATGACCCCTTTAAGAATACTGAAGATGTCAGGTGAAATCTTGTACATGTCTCTGTATGTGCTCATCTGGTTCTCAAATGATCTTTTCATTGAAGGGGAAGATTATCAGTGAATAAATAACACAAAGCTATCATTTGACTTCAGGAGATTAGAAAAACAGAGCTGGACTTCCGAGCTCATTCTTGAACACTAGCATTAATGATGTGTTATACCAGGGGTGCCCAATCCTGCTCCTGCCGATCGCCTGTCCTGCACAGTTCATCTCCAACCCTAATCAAACACACCTGAAGCAACCAATTAAGGTCTTCAGGATCACTTGAAAATTAAAGGCAGATGTGTTTGATTAGGGTTGGAGATGAACTGTGCAGGACAGGCGATCGGCAGGAGCAGGATTGGGCACCCCTGTGTTATTCTCAAGAGTGTCACACTTCTGATGAAGTCTCATATTAAGCCTGGGGAACCAAGAATGATTTTTATTCTATATATTCACTGTGATTTAATATATACATGTTCTGGTGAATGTCAACAAAAATAGTCATTTCCAGTGCAAATTTAGTACATGAATATCCACTGAAAATAAAGACAGCGCATATCATCATAACAACTGTATTTGACTATCTATAGTTGTAGTGTTCTTGTTAACACAGACTCAGAGTGTTTTATGTCATAATGCACAGGCAGTGAAATTCTTGTCCTGCTGATTATCTCTAACAAAAACAACTAATTTTTAACGACTCCAAGCTTTATAGACTAAACTGCAACAACTGAAGGAAAATTAAATTTATAAAGCAGATTCATCTCAGTATATTTTTTGGTAAACCGTATTCAAGTGGTTGTAAAATGCTGACCACGCATCAAATGAATTTTCTGTAAATGTTGCTTGTTATTGCAATTTCAGCTAATACTGAATTGATTCCTCTGTCACGTATTCTTGCGTTTGAACGGACAAATACACGCAAAATTGTCACAATATCCTTGTAAACAGTCTTATGTATTAAGTGAATGTAAACAATTGAGAAAGAAATCATGTGTAACAGTACATTGGATTCATGCATTAGTCTTAAAGCAGCCTAATATTCCTGCTAGGGCTGCGTGATATAGCTAAAAAAATGTATCACGATTTAATGTTTCATATCGTTCGGTATCGATAATTATTGACATTTTTTATAACCTTGTTTTTTTTTTTACAGTCAAGTAGAAAGGTTTGAATTGAGTTTTTTTATGTATCCACATTATTAAGGCAAACAACAAATTATATTAGTTTTAGCAGTCAAAAACAAAATAAAATTTAAACTCTATGTCTTATATTAAGATAAAAAAGTAAGTGTTAAAGAAACACTTGAACTAAAATAAAATGTTACAAAATGTGTGCAATGAAGTGTAAACTTAGAACAATCAAGGCAAACTTTGAGGTAGATTAACACGCTAATTCACGGTTCGGTTTGAGAGGACACAGTGGTGTCACGGTGGTGTACCGTCGATAAATACTGATACCGTTTAATCGCTCAGCCCTAATACCTGCTGCCATCAGTGTCATTAATGTTAATCAAGGAGAAAAAGAAAATCACTCCCTGATCTTGACTGAATAACTGCTGTAACTTTAATAAGGATTTATCTATATTTTATTTATAAAAAGGAAACATGCAGGGTTATTTTACATTTGATTTCAATTTCTGAACTTTGTTTAGTTATATTTAGTTGTGCTATTGCTAATTTGCTTATTTGTTCTTGTATACTTGTCTTTTTGAAATGTATTCGAGTTAGTCTAGTTTTAGTTAATTGTTCTTTAAGCTGCTGTTTTTTGTTCATATTATTCAGCTGTAACAATCCTTTGCAAACAGACAGAATACATGTTTGCTATCTATGTTTGACTTGTTTTTACCATATTGTAATCGAAACTGGGAATTGATAAGAATCAGAGTCGATAAGCAGAATTGGTATTGAAATTGCTAAAAAATGCAATCAATACCTAACCCTATGTAGACAAGTCCCTTTTAGTCATGCGTCAATTATATCAGCCCTCCAAAACAGTTTTGGTCAGAAATGAAAATTAATTTCCGGCTGAATATTTTAATCTGCTAAGATTACGGTACATATAGTATAATCAACAGCAGCAATGAATGCACTTTTTGAACATTGTTCTCTTTTATCCTATTAATGTTGTATTATGAAAGCAACAAGCCATTGTACCCCAGTTAAAGGGAGATTTGGTGCTCTTCATTTTGTCCAAGACTCCAAGAACAGACTTTATCTGTGGTAGAATTGTGGTTTAATATGAAGATTTCATTTGGACTTACCAAAATGCTGCTGACTAGTATCATTTCAAAGAGCGTAGGCCCCAGGTTAAAGACCAGGGCACTGAGCACAAAGCTAATTCCTCGAGTGCCGCGGTCAATGGCTTTGGACAGCGCTCCGGTCTGCCTGCTCAGGTGGAAGCCCAGATCCAGGTTATGAAGATGGAGAAACACGTTCTTGGCTATCCTCCTGATGGAGCTCTGAGCCACTTTCCCAAACACTGCGTTCCTCAGCTCATTGAAGAGAGCCGCTCCGGCACGGGACACACCGTCTGAAAACACACACACATTCTCAATGAAATACTGCCAACAGAATGAAAACTTAAAAGTACAGAAAGGAAAAACAGCATGAAGTGTGTGCCAGTTAATTTACGTAGTTGCTGGATAAACAGAGGGAGTCACTGCGTGCGGCAGAGACGACTGCCTCTAATAAATCCTAATATATCGGAGGCAGTCGTGGCACTCTTAAGCCCGTTAATGACAAATATGAAGAGCCTAACATTGCATGTATGCATGTTAACAAGCTTCAGGGAATATATTCACAGTCATAGACAACAGTGCACTTCTTCACTCAAGAGCCTCATTAAACCAGCCAACATCCCATCACATACGGGTGCAGTTTAAACACTTCTTGACCCATTAGTATATCTGACTCACTGTATAGTAGGGCTGTGCGATATGAAAAAAAAAAACTATCATGTTCTTTGTACCATATTGCAATGTCAATTTTAATCACGATTTTGAAACAATATTTCTCTAGACCAGCGCCTCGTGTTTTTAACTGCAAATACGTGCTCTGTGTGGATGACCTACTCTGTTTTACCAGAGTAATTTGTCATGTAAATCTATGATACATCGTCTCTCCTGTATCCAAAATATTCCCAAACCTCGGATGTTGATTTTATTTTTGGGCCATGAATCCCTTTCCCTGTTTCTGTGCTTTCTTCTATGTTGTTATGATGAACCCGCTCTCTTCTGTTCTCTACGGTTTAGAAATAGAGCATGATCACATCGTGATTTTATTACCATTTCGATTAAATCACATTGCCCTACTCTAAAGCAGCTTTCCAACATTAACACAGTATAGATAATAAGTGCCTGCTATAATTTCAAACTAAATTAAGGAACGAGCAAAGTTGAAAAACGTTGCGCCAGCATTTAAACGCCTCTGAACTGACATTGGTCCATGACGACTGTGTAATAGGCAGAGGTGTTGTAGTGACTTGGGAGGTGGGCATACTGTAACATTTACCTCACCTGCATACACATGCAATTATTCTAAGTATATTATTTAACCACTTATTTTAAGGTATTTGAGGCCCTGTTTACACCTGGTATTAAGATGCGTTTTGGTCGATCGAATCACAAGTAGACGAGGGAACCAAATTCCCGTTTACACCTGGTGTTTTAATCAGTCTCTTTCATTTGTGTCTGTTTTCGTATGTGTTTTGACTACCTCTGGAAGTGGTCGAAAGTGGACAAGCTTTAGACCCCATATTTATCGTCGTTCCCTTGTGATCCGATCGACCAAAACTCATCTTAATACCAGGTGGAAACGGTCTTTGTTAAGCTGTTTGTCATTTTTTTTACTGTACTAAAGCATAAAATACAATAATAGGAAGAAGCGCAAGCAAACAGCAGGCAGAGGATTCTGTTTGTTCCCAAAGCCTTTCGCAAATGGCCATGTTCACAAACAATAGTGTTTCCATTACAGATTTGCACAAATCTTTTGCGATATTTTCTAAATGTCGATAAAAAACTAATTGCGAAATGACGGCGTTTCCATTAACCGATGTTATGCGACTGAAACGTAATTTTTTCCTCTCGCGATAAGTCATTCCAAACATCATGGCGATGGATGTTGGTAGGTTTACGTATAGCGCAGTCCCCGCACTGGCCATTATTGTTAATCGAAGGGGACGTAGGTGTGTATCCAAGCATTAATGGCAAGAAAAGCCCCTTATACTGGGGAGAGGCACATATGAGGTGTTTCTGGGTGTTTCTCCCTCAGATCTGCTTCGAGGTCTTGATTGTGGCATTTCTTTGAAGTTAAGAATCCAGTATTACTGTAATACTTTTGTCTTTTTTACTTTTTGTCTCGTCTTCTGTCCAAACAAACAGCGTCATCTTTAAAGAATGATTGACGTTTATGTATGTCAGGTGATCTGTAAAAGCGCAAAAACTGTTTCAGGTGCAGTTTTGCGAAATATTCCTTTTTCGACTGCCTGAAAAAGCACCTCATGTGAGTGTAAAACTCTTTTGGGAGTTTTTGCGGAATTGAAATGTGTTTACATTGGGCGTAGGGCTGGGCGATAAAACGATAACGATAATTATCGCGATATAATTTTTCTCGATAAAACGATATCAAGAGTTCAATAAATGTTCGATAATGTTTATGCGCCAAACGAAACTCATTTGAACCGCGCGCCACACGGACCATTTATCCGCTCGGCTCAAAGTCCAAACGGCAGCGCGAGCTCACTAGAGCCGATGCCTTTACTCTGATCGGTCTCGGTCACGAGATCCAGTGAGAAGCGCTTGAATTCAGCGAGGAACACAATGTCTCAGTGATTTAAACCAGTTTAAAGGCAGATGAAACAGCGCTGACAAACAGGAGAAACTCTGTGCGCAGAAGGCTTTTCCGTCTACAAATTCCCATCATTTACCATGGATTTACTGTAGCATTAGCCTAGTAATATTAACTGCACTATGAAATGTGGGATATACATATTGAATTGTATTATATTATTAATGTAGACGATGTATTAAAGGACTGATGGAATTTAATTACAGTATTTAATGATGTATTTAGGCTACTGTTTTTCATACAAATACCATAGAAACCATAAAGTTGCATTTTGCCATGAGTGAGGTTATCATGATCTAAATGCATGATACTGGATGACCAATGGTTAAGTTTAATAAAACTCAAACAGTCAGAATATTACATTTTACCAAATAAAAATTAGCACATGCAGAAACTAAGAAATTAATTTTCCAATGAAGATATTTATTTTGTTAAGGAAAAATGACAAATGTTGAATGTTCTACCTCAGATTTGTGAAATGTTCTCCTGTTTGGCAAGTGTTTGTCCTGATATGTTCTGACAATAAAGAGTAGTTTAAAACCACAATTAACGCTCTGGTTTCTACAACTTTCACTTAGGAGCAAAAATCTGCCTTTAAACTTGAAAGAAATAAAGATTTGATTTTTATCGTGATAATTATCGATATCGACTGATATAAAAAAAAATTATCGTGATTTTTTTTTTGGCCATATCGCCCAGCTCTAATTGGGCGTATTTGCAATTTCAATTTGCGCAATATGAAGGGTAATGGAAACGTGGCTAATGACTTGCCCAAAATGACTACACTACTGGAAATAGGTGAGAGTGCTCTGGAGACACGAGCTAAAACACGAACACACTGGAGGGCTGCGTTATAGCTTAAGTTGTAATTATAAATTAAATTGCGATTCTTGAAAGTGAAGAACTTTACAACACTGACAGTTCTTTAGGTGTAATACTGTAACACTGCTCCAAAGCAATCTGTTTTATATAAAGCCCAATATAAATAAACATGACTTGAATAGTGTGTCGAATTGCAGAGCTATTGCTGTGATCAGACGCTTTCCTAACTGTAGGAAAGCACACAACGCATATTTACATGCTCATCTAAACGTCGCTCACAGCTGTGCTGGAAAGTTTGCATACATTTTACTGTTACTTACTTATTTTGTAATAGCTCACGCTTATTATGGATGCGTCAAGATGGTTGACTAGTCATCCAACAACCTACTAGTCGACCAGTGAGGTTAACTTATCAGTTGATTTAGATGCATGTAAATAAGTTTTGTTTTGTAAATAAAAAAAAGTGAAGAATTTAGACATATAAAGCTGTGTAATTACACAGGGCTGGTTTATAATCATTAATTAGTTCATTTTTAAAATTATGTTAGAACTCAGATTTCAAGGGTCAAAAATGAACTTGACCTGAACATCCGATTAAGGTTTTATTTGCTTGTGGCATTAAAAACCACTCATAGTGCATCACATTCACAGCTTCAGGATGAATAGTGCCTCGAATACAATATCAATCAACAAAAATACTGCACGGATAATCTGTGCCTTGCAGCGCAACACAAATCACACAAGCAGCAGCACGGAGAATAATGGTCTGTGTGCACAGGACCTAATGGCTCTCATTAAAACACACAGTTATGGGAAGACAGTGAATTTTCATTTTAAGACACAATGACTTGCTAAGTGTTTAGTTACCATTAGTCATCATCTTCATTTATCTTTATTTAAACATGCACTTGGTCTCCATTCAGTGGCACACACTGACAACTTCAACAGAAGCAAACTCTGAATTGGGGCTGGGCGATATGTAAAAAAATATGATACTCGTCTTAAAAAAATAATGCAATATTCAACTATATCATCTACCCAAGCCCTGCCCGCTCCCCCGCTGGAGACAACACTTCCGACACCGTAAACACACATCATGTTGAGTTTGGCCGCACTTTATCTAATGATAGCCTGCGATTCATTTAGTTTAATTTAATGAGTGACACATTAAAGGTTTTACTTTTGCTGTTATGTTAGTAATTTCCACACTGTTCTTATCGAATTTGTGTTTGAAATGAATTTCGTTTCGTGAGGAGAACTGTTGTATCCAATTGAACAGAACAGAATCCAATTTGGTGATTGTAAGAATGATAAATGCATGTTGATGTCACATAGCAATTTGCCTATTTTTTTTTTTTCATAAGGTCTGATGTTTTCTCTTTCTTTTTGGCGGTATCGCCTTAGTAGACACATTTCATGATGATAAGTTTAATTTACTTAAAGCCACAGTATGGAATTTTTCGCCACTAGGGGTCGCTAACCTCTTTACAATGACAAAGGCATAGTTTGATGACGCAACACATGCTAAGAATTATGGATCTTGTCGTCAACGTCAAGCCGACCGATCTAATAATGTTTATGGATGACTGAATACATCGATGCTTTTATCATGACTGTGATATGAAGCAGTTCGGGATTGCTAAGATACAGCTATCAGCTCCACATGACGCGAGTCCCGCGGATATAAAAGGAATATGGACATTTCATTCTACCGAACTACACGTGCAGAATTACAACTCTCAGGTCAGTTTATTAGACAAATTAAACTTGTGAGGTAACGCAGCGCTGTTTCACTTGGTCTAACATTACACTATCACACTAAACTGCATTTAAATGTGTTGAAATGTATGTGTTAGTTTGTCTGTATGAGACTAGCAGTAAGCTAGATCAACATTAGAATAACATACAGATCATATTCTAACATTTTATCATTGTTGAACTATATAACATTGATTAGTTTTATGTAAATGTGCTCACCTGTTTAATAAAGCACATGTAGGAGCGGTCGAAGTCTCGGACGTGGAGCTCTCGTTTATATACTGTCTATGGGAGCTCTCGGCATCTCGAAAACACCGCGCTGATATTGATTCTCCTTTTAGTTCTCCTTTTTTATCCAAAGTCTGCTTGCCATGGTCCATAATGTTTGAACGAAACAACAACAGCGTGAAAATAGACATTGCGAACTCCACAGTTGTCTGCGTCTGTCGCTTTGGTTACTATCAGAGGGCTCTGGTTCATAGCTCTGGTTGCTATAGCAGTACGAGCAGAAACCAGGGACAACGCGGATATGACGCCATTGACTGTGACAAACCGGAAATAAAGAAACGTCCCGTGTCTAAAAATTAAATTAAAATTTCTCCTGGTTTGAACGTTGTTGGAAACAGTCGGGATAATGTAAGTACACAACTAAAAAAAATATATAACATAGATATAGTGATTTTTGCTAATTTTAAAGCAAAAAAGTTACATATTGTGCCTTTAAAGTCCCCCTGTAGTCAATCTATTTATCCCTTAAAAGTCATCTCTGATCACCAAAATTACATATTTAAGCGTTTTTTTCCTTGAAAAAAGTCTTCATTTAGTATATGCGGTTCTATGAATATGCAAATGAGCCCCGCCTCCACTCACTCACACAGCTCAGAGATCCACTGGCTGACGATCACACGTTGATCTGATTGGTTAAAGGTAGTTTGTGACGTCAGAAACACCAGCGATTTCAAAGCGTGTTTTTGACACTGTCTTTGGTTCACTGCAGTTTTAAGGAGGAAATACTCAGCAATGCTGTCGACTTATGAATTTACACATGATTTGTCTTAAAGCATATTAAAAACACCACATAGACATATAAACAACATTAAAAGCTTGATTTTCACCACAGGGGGACTTGAATTATAATGTGTATTATGTAGCGCTGTTTTTAAACTTGTATTCAAGCTATAATGTATTTGGTATTCATCTAAAATTGGGGATTAAAAACAAATTGGTTCGTTCTGCATGAAAAAAACGGTATGGTTATTTTTCCTTTATGGTTAGAGTTCCAAATTTGCTTATAAAAAAATAAAAATTACAGCTTTATTTATTTAGAAACAGAAGTAATTAATGATATTTGAGTTTTATTTTTATCATTTTTTTAATCTACAGCAAATTAAAATGCTTGCGATATGCTATAAATGGAGCTGCCAATATTGGAAACACCGGACACCACAATAATACTTCATCCATTTGCAATATAGCTAAATTGCATTTATTTGTTGCGACGGAAGCGAATCAATCAAAACTAACTTTAACTGGAAAATAACTTTATTAAAGAACCGCTATAAAGCCAAAACAACCTCTGTTACCATAAATTCTACGTTTATCTCTGTAAAGCTGCTTTGAAACAATCTACATTGTTAAAAGCGCTATATAAATGAAGATGACTTGACTTATAAAATAATTGTAATTACAATGGTCATGTTTGTGATTTGTTTATTCATTATGTACTCTGTTTAAATTAATATTCAGAAACAGGTGCAGTTACTGCTACCATTTCATTATTTATCAGACTGCTAACCTAAATAAAATAGGCCTACTTGATAGTAGTATTGCAGAAATGCAAGTTAAGTTAAACGTCATGCAGTGAAGTGTTCTACGCGAACACTTGGATACGCGGCTAATAATAGCACACATTAATGTAGTAGGATAACGTTAGAGCGAGCCGCCATGTAAAGTGGCTAATAACGTCAGGCTGCTACTAGCGTGTTTCAAATGATAGAACACATTTGTGGAAGAAGAGTGATATGCAAATGTTTGGCAAGTACCAAATATGAAAGTATTGCTATCGGACTCGTTCTGGTGAGGAGCCAATGAAATGCAAAATTAAAAATTGCATTAGAACCTAGAGCAGACGCATGCATGGCAAAACGCATTACAATGAATCTAAAAAGCCATATTGACACAAGGTTTGCAGGAAAGGTCAGATGGCATTTAATATGCAGCACACTTCCCAAAATGAAGTCAAACACCTGCCAAACAGGAGCAGGCAGAACTTACAGCCAATCAGAATAGCCGTTGCCATGGTGGCCACCGTGTTTGGCGCATCGCTCAGGTTCAACATGTGTCCCGACATCTGGTTCAGGTCGTCCACCGCATATTTAAACATGAAGGGCACCATCACATTGGTTATCTGGAGGACAAGCAGAAAAAAGCAAAGGTTGATGTGAGCACACCAAATGTTGTTCTGTGTTCTGAGTGCACTGATGGGCAGAAGCTCAGCACTGCATTAACAGCAAGCTGTGTGTGTGTGTGTGTGTGTGTGTGTGTGTCCTCCTGCAGACTTGCTTGATGCATCCACTAATGGAATTGAAATGGTTATTAAAGCTAATTAAAAGCTCGCAGAAAGCTGCTGGGTCGTGCCAATAAACAGCAGCACATTAGCCGGACGACATTTGCCTTGAATTAGGCCTCACTGTTGCTCACCCCTTTTTATTGTATATGACTCATTTCAGGTGAATGGCAAACGTCTACGCCACACAATGATGAATCTCGAAGGCGAACGTCAAGCAACCGGTCAAGAACAAGTCCTGCTCGTACTTTACTCTGAAGATTATATTTAGTTTTGCATCATTTATTTTCTACCCCAATTCCTAAATGACTATAAAGCAAAAATACTGATATACAGTCAAACCAAAAATTATGCAGACACCAGATATAATTTGTTATATTTTTTTACTAGTGGGTGCAGGACACTATAGTTCACTTATGTAAGTGAGGATAGCAAAATAAAGTAAACTGTGACACATTATACCCAAAAATTATTCATACAGTGACTACCACTAAAATTTGGGACCAAAAATGATTCAGACACTTTGACCAGACCATGTTTTGCTTGAATGTGTTTTTTCTTTAATTGCTAATGCGACCTTTTTACACCACAGACTCAACAAAATTAAGCACTACTTGGTAATTGGTTGTGTTAAATTAGTATTATCTAATTGTGTAGTTAAATTTAACAGCTGACATCTATTAAACCTAATTCATCTGTGAGACAGTCTAACAGAAGGATGGCAAAACCAGTGAAATATCACCCGATCTGATAAGTTCTTGACATATTTTATTATCATTTCTAAACTATAGCGAATAAACTGTGATATTGTGAGAAACATCGAAGTCTAGATGAATTTTGGTTCGACTGTATCATACAAATTGTGAAGCAAATTAAACATACTGCTTTGTGACTGCTTTGTGTCTTGACAAAAGAAAGTGAACCAAATGCGAGACAACATAGCATTGACCCTATAGGACAGTTCGATCCCAAACTCATTCACCCTGCGGCCGAGTCACCCTTATTGTTGAGCTCTGCATGGTAATATTTGTTGTGCTGTCTCTCATTTATGCGGTTTTACATTAAATTGAATTGTACAGAAGTATGTTCAAACATATTGAGAATCACCACTGAGAAAAATGAGAATTATAAAACAAACAAACTAAAACAAATCTTAAAACAAAACTGTGTGAATTACATTAAAGTGCCCTTATTTTGCTATTTTAAAGGTTCCTACTTTTGTTTTGGAGTCTCCTGCAATAGGTTTGCATGCATTCAAGGTCAAAAACACTTAAATTCTCTCATAATATGCATTTAATATAACCTCATTTCTCAAAGATTCTCAAATGATTAGTTCAAAGCAGTGTGAAGATTCAATCTCTCTCTAAACCCCTCCTTTCCGTTAGCCTACTCTGCTCTGATTGGTCAGATGGCCCAGTCTGTTGTGATTGGTCTACTCTGCTCTGATTGGTCAGATGGCTCAGTCTGTTGTGATTGGTCTACTCTGCTCTGATTGGTCAGATGGCCCAGTCTGTTGTGATTGGTCTACTCTGCTCTGATTGGTCAGGTGGCCCAGTCTGTTGTGATTGGTCTACTCTGCTCTGATTGGTCAGGTGGCCCAGTCTGTTGTGATTGGTCTACTCTGCTCTGATTGGTCAGGTGGCCCAGTCTGTTGTGATTGGTCTACTCTGCTCTGATTGGTCAGGTGGCCCAGTCTGTTGTGATTGGTCTACTCTGCTCTGATTGGTCAGGTGGCCCAGTCTGTTGTGATGGGTCTACTCTGCTCTGATTGGCCAGGTGGCCCAGTCTGTTGTGATTGGTCTACTCTGCTCTGATTGGTCAGGTGGCCCAGTCTGTTGTGATTGGTCTACTCTGCTCTGATTGGTCAGGTGGCCCAGTCTGTTGTGATGGGTCTACTCTGTTCTGATTGGCCAGGTGGCCCAGTCTGTTGTGATTGGTCTACTCTGCTCTGATTGGTCAGGTGGCCCAGTCTGTTGTGATTGGTCAGGTGGCCCAGTCTGTTGTGATGGGTCTACTCTGCTCTGATTGGTCAGACGGCCCAGTCTGTTGTGATGGGTCTACTCTGCTCTGATTGGTCAGGTGGCCCAGTCTGTTGTGATGGGTCTACTCTGCTCTGATTGGCCAGGTGGCCCAGTCTGTTGTGATTGGTCTACTCTGCTCTGATTGGTCAGGTGGCCCAGTCTGTTGTGATTGGTCAGGTGGCCCAGTCTGTTGTGATTGGTCTACTCTGCTCTGATTGGTCAGATGGCCCAGTCTGTTGTGATGGGTCTACTCTGCTCTGATTGGTCAGGTGGCCCAGTCTGTTGTGATTGGTCTACTCTGCTCTGATTGGTCAGATGGCCCAGTCTGTTGTGATTGGTCAGGTGGCCCAGTCTGTTGTGATGGGTCTACTCTGCTCTGATTGGTCAGAT
Organism: Squalius cephalus; assembly: GCF_949319135.1. Classification (NCBI taxonomy): domain Eukaryota; kingdom Metazoa; phylum Chordata; class Actinopteri; order Cypriniformes; family Leuciscidae; genus Squalius; species Squalius cephalus. The sequence continues at coordinate 7,252,290 of NC_137135.1, read as the reverse complement.
GGCCCAGTCTGTTGTGAGTGGTCTACTCTGCTCTGATTGGTCAGATGGCCCAGTCTGTTGTGATTGGTCAGGTGGCCCAGTCTGTTGTGATTGGTCTACTCTGCTCTGATTGGTCAGGTGGCCCAGTCTGTTGTGATTGGTCTACTCTGCTCTGATTGGTCAGATGGCCCAGTCTGTTGTGATTGGTCTACTCTGCTCTGATTGGTCAGATGGCCCAGTCTGTTGTGATTGGTCTACTCTGCTCTGATTGGTCAGATGGCCCAGTCTGTTGTGATTGGTCTACTCTGCTCTGATTGGTCAGATGGCCCAGTCTGTTGTGATTGGTCTACTCTGCTCTGATTGGTCAGATGACCCAGTCTGTTGTGATTGGTCTACTCTGCTCTGATTGGTCAGATGGCCCAGTCTGTTGTGATTGGTCTACTCTGCTCTTACTAGCCATGTGTCCAACAAAGCGTTTCTCCTGTGGCCGCGGCTAGGGCATTTATTTATTTCATTTTTTTTTCAAACGTAAAACACAGCGCTCATTGCTGTCACTTTTCACCCTGCAGCCATCCAATCACAGTGGAGAAGGGGCGGGACAAATCCCACACCAACCAACAGTCACATTCTGCTTGTACAACGATAACAAATGACAACGATACTCGATACTCTGACGATATTGAAGAAAATTGCGATATGCGATAACTCATTAAATAATGCGATATTCGACATGCGGTACGATAATGCTTAAAGTATGTAAAATAAACTTAAATTATCTTTAAAATATATTTAAAATTATATAACCTACATGCGTGTTTCACATTCTTTTTGTGACAAGAAAACATCTCTACAACTTCTGACAGTGAACCGCAGTGTTTTACTGCAGCATAAGAAGTGTTATTTTAACATCAGTGTAAACCACAGGGTTCAGGTTATCCTACATCAGGTCTATTTAACAACAGAAACTGAATAATCAAATGTAAAAATAAAACACTGCTTAGTTTTCACTGTATGAATTAAACGTATACTGATTCTTATTAAAGCTACAGAAGTTATTAAGCCAAGAGCAGTGAGTGATTTTCTCTTTGTCTTTTGTTCATGATCCCAGTTATTGCAAGCCGTTGCGATATGCATATCACGATTTATACATTTGCGATATTTCGACAATTTCGATATATTGTGCAGCCCTAATCCAAAACTAGTGCCAGAGCAAGTACGTTGCATTGTGTCGCCATTTTTATATTCAGAAACAAACTATTAGCACAATTAGATACCAGTTCTGCGGTTAGTCCGTATCACAGCACGTGCATCACTCTCAAGCGCCCGCAGCGTTCAGTTTTTCAGAAGAGTGCTGGTGTTTTCAGCTGGCTAAACACACTTTTGTGGACACACAACCTTTCTCCTGCGCAACACAAAGATACTATGAACAATGTTGGTGTCCAAACACATTGGACCTCGCTAACTTTAAATTTAAAGTACAAAAACTGAGACATTTCAAAGGAACGTTTTCCGCAGAAAAAAGAAAGTCATGCAGGTTTGCAGGAAGTAATGTCGTTGCAAAGCAAATCACGGATCCGTAACTTACCAATTACTACACTGAAGCTTAATTTGTGGAAGATAAAAATGAGCTGCCAACACCTCAGTGATAATTTGCTTTCAAACAGCACACATCCATAGCAATGCCCTTTTCCAAGAGGACAGAGTCAGGAGGCAAGTGGTTATAAACAGGTTTTAGTTACCAATATCACACACAGGATGACACAACAGCAGCCTCTAATGTACAGCAAGAGGCAAACAAAGCCTGTTTGCAAGGAAGATGAAAGTTTGTCAAGCTTTTCTCTTTTGGGTCAATAATAGTGGAAAATTCCCTCCATGTTGAACTCACATGATAGGGATCAGACCAGCTAATACAACAGGGAGTTATCCGTTTATAGAGAGGAAGAGTGTTTCCACATGACCTCTGGTGGCCTACAAGTCTTAACCCTCTACAATGAGACTAAATCTTCACTCTGGGCAACTAAATAATGTCTCTCATTAGACACTGGCTAATAAATTGTACTCGCCTATGTGTGTGTGTGTTAAGAGTGCTAAGTTTAAGTTTAGCAGAGATGCATTTTCACTTGCTGAGTTTCGCTCTCCGTCAAGCGATCTGTAATCCATTCTGCATTGAAGAGCTCCAGCATTTAAAGTGGCAGACGATGAAACTGCAGTACATTTAGAATGAACAGTGTTATCGTTCATTGCTGTGGACGCTAATGTAGTTACTAGGGCTGGGTAAAAAATATTAATTTCTCGTTTTAATCAATTCTCATTTTTACGAACTGATATCGATTCTTAAATCCCAAGAATCGATTAGGTTAGTCATCCTGTTTTCATTTGATGAATGAATGGAAGATTCTAGCGCGCATCCCATCCAATAAATCACAATAATCTTTGTGCTTTGTTACTATTGACATGAAACAAAGTCTCAGATTTCAAATTACGTCCATTTTCTTACAAAATTCAAAAACATAAATAGCGTTTAAGCGCTGTGGCGTGAGATCGCTCTGACTCAGCTCAAGAGAAGCACATGATCTTCTCTTCCGCCTTCACACCAGTGACAGCGCGAAATAAACATGAATGAGCATCTGAAAGTGTGTTTAAAGAGAGTACAACTTATCGAAGTCCGTATCATGTCACATGGAATCGCTCAATCAGTGTTTCAACCGTGGAAAGACGTTAGTAAACAATGTCATGTAACGTCACATTTACCTCAGAAAAACCATATCCAGCGACCATAAACTCGTCAGTCAGCAAGAAAAATTAACTCTAGAGAGGAGCATTTTGCTAAATATATGCACCATATTACATATTCATTATTATTTTTAATGTTCTTCAATATTTAATGCATGTTTGAATAAATCTGGCAAGTTTTTATGACAGCCACCATTTAAATGTTCATATAACTTTGTTATTATAAAAATAAATAAAAGTGTAATTTAAGTGTTTGTATACAAATCAGTTCATTTTTACCTTCAATAACAGTAGGCTAATGAAGCCTAGTCGGCTACAACCATAGTTTACAGCATTAGTTAAGAGATTTGTTTTCCTTGAGAAAATTTGCCATGTATTATACCTGATATCCAAAATAATCAATATCGAATTGAAATCTAATCGAATTGTGAAATTTGTGTCAATAACCAGCCCTAGTATTTACCATTATAGTTATCTTTATGGCTATTGTTCTTGGTGTGAATGGGCTTTAAGAGTGTCACCCTACTGGGTCTGCATTTACTTTTTGGCTGTTTGGCATGTTACAGTGCCTTTCAACTGTCCCTGTTCATGGGCATCTTAAACAACAATGCAAAGATGCATTTAGGATATTTGTCAGTGCTAAACATTAGGGTTGGGTATAGACAATAAGTTCAATAAGTTGTACTCTATCTTTAAACACACTTTCAGAAGCTCATTCATGTTTATTTTGCGCTGTAACTGGTATTATTAAGGCGGAAGAGAAGATCATGTGCTTCTCTTGAGCTGAGCCAGAGCGATCTCACGCCACAGCGCCTAAACGCTATTTATATTTTTGAATTTCGTGAGCAAATGGACGTAACTTTAAATTTGAGACTTTGTTTCATGTCAATAGTAACAAAGCACAAAGATTATTGTGATTTATTGGATGGGATGCGCGCAACAATGTTCCATTCATTCATCAACTGAAGACAGGATTACTAATCGATTCTTGGGATTTAAGAATCGATATCAGTTCGTAAAATTGAGAATCGATTAAAATCGAGAAATCAATATTTTTTACCCAGCCCTACTAAACATTCCTCATTTATCTGTAATATAAATCAGATGCTAAATTGTTGTTTATACAGTGATCCTGTCATTCAATGTAATGGATGATACTTTGGTGTCACAGAGAATTTGCTTTACACTGAATGACAAAACTTCTACTTCTGCTTATATTGCAGGCAATCAACGGGCCACCCATATCAAACGGTGAGCTTGACCAGTGAAGTTCATCACAATTTTTCACAACATCTACATATTTAAAAAAAAAAAAAAAAAAAAAAAAAAATATATATATATATATATATATTATATATATATATATATATATATATATATATATATATATATATATATATATATATATATATATATATATATATATAAGTGTTTTGGCATTTCACTGAATGACATGCGTGTTAGCACAGCATGAAAAGGTGGATTTATTAAATATTTAAGTGCAATGATCTCACTTTTCTGCAGCACCACACGGCCTTCAGGGTGTATTAACTATTATTTAAACAAATATATTTTTAAAAATATGTTTATTTAAAGATGTAATGGCAAAATCAAAGTCCGGACGATTACACTGAATAACACTTGTACACTTTGGAACATTATTTCCCCCATATGTCGACATTATATTTTTCACAAAAGTTATTTGAAATATTAAAGTAGACACTTTACTTGCATTTAACATGTTTTTTATGCATGTAAAATTACTTTTGTAAATTGTATTTGATGCGGACACAAAAAAGGTGATGTCCTCCATTTAGCATAAAGGCTCATCTCCATTAAACTTCACTGAAGAAGCGCTGGCGCGTCAAACACAGACCGCAACAGAATGGGAGCACAATAACTCTGACTCAAATGTACAGTTTGCTCAAATATTTTGCACTTCAAATCTGCCAGATCCAGCAGTATTGACAGACATTTTAATGTAGAGCCAGAGTTTGTTCAGTAAACAGCCGTTTAATAAAAATAAATGTTGTTTCTAGCCCCTGCTGTACTGAAAGCAAGCCGAACCGTGACTTCAGAACTGTCAGCCGTGATTTTAAGTGTGCCATTACACACCTAAAGGCCCTTTCACACCGGATGCGTAACGAAAAAGCGAAACGAAAAAGCGAATAGTTCGTGTGCGAATAGTTCGCATCAAAACCATTCACATCAGCCGCGACGCGAATTTGCGACGTCTGTGACGTTCAGAGAGCTTCAACATTCCAAAACTTTCGCGCGAATCGCGCCGACAGCTGAGAAAACATGGACACTTCATCATCATCATCATCATCATCATCCAGTCATAGTCATAGCATCCAGTGAAGACGAGCTTTTCATTTTATTTAAAAGACAGAAAAGAAGGTTTTGGGTGCACCCAATCTTACAGAACAGAGAGTCTGAAGGGGAGTATGCTTATGTGCACAGTTTTGTTTTGTTTTTTGCGTCTTCAACAGTGCGTTTTGTAATGTAACTACACATTACATGTAACACACGAAGTAAGTAAGTTAAAAATCATTCGACTAGAAACTGTAGATATCACACAAAGAATGTATAGTATAGCCTACTAAAAGCAGCCCTAAATATAGTCTCACTGCATTTTGTTACGTGTTCAAAGTAAACACGGTCTCTGTCTCTATCTTTGACGATAATAGTGTTAGCTTTCTATCCCAAATGTAGTTTGGTCTGCTAGCCTACACAGCACAGGACTATACAACGACTAAAACTATCACACAACACACTCACAGTCGTGATAACCGGTTGGTTGGCAATGCTACGCCACACATTGTCTTTCAAATCATTGTTCTTGTAGTATGTGATTGGCTGAAGCCTATTCTGTCGCCGCAAAAGTAAAAAAAAATCGACATCGAAGCGAAAAAAATAAAAGTCGTTTTTTCGCCTCAGCACATTCGCGTTCGGTGTGGAAGCGCTCATTACACAAACAGCTGATCAAAAAATAAACCCATCGCGCGAATTATTCGTGCGTCAAAATCGCGTCCAGTGTGAAAGGGCCTTAAGGCACATCATGTCAAAACAGCCTGAATGTTACATTTTTGTCTCAGAACTAGAAGTGTATAAAAAGACAATTGAGCCATTAGGTGATATAGTGGTGGGATAGATGAACGCACCTTAGATCCAGCGAGCAGACCCAGTGATATGGCCACTCGAGCACGGAGGTCGGGTCTGTCTTTGGGCCAAACGTACATCAACATGGCTGAGAGAATCTTCGTTGAGTTCACTTCCTTCAGCTGGAAACACAAAAAGAAAAGTTATTTTTTTAAAGGGTTTCCCACTTTTAAAACCATAAATCTTAAAGAAAAAGAATAAAAAAGGAAGAAAGAGGTTGCAGAATTTCATTCTCTTTAAGTCCCCCTGTAGTCAATCTATTTATCCCTTAAAACTCATCTTTGATCACCAAAATGGCATTTAAAAGTTTTTTCCTTAAAACAAAAATTCTTCCTGCCTTAAAATATCTTGAATGTAACTCGACACCCTTGCCTCATTTAGTATGCGCGGTTCTATGAATATGCGAATGAGCCCCGCCTCCACTCACTCACACAGCTCAGAGATCCACTGGTTGACGATCACACGTTGATCTGATTGGTTACAAGGTAGTTTGTGACGTCAGAAACACCAGCGATTTCAAAGCGTGTTTTTGAGACTGTCTTTGGTTCACTGCAGTTTTAAGGAGAAAATACTCAGCAATGGTGTTATACAAGAATAATATACAAGAATATTAAAAACACCACATAGACATATAAACAACATTAAAAGCTGGATTTTCACCACAAGGGGACTTTAAAACATGCGTGTTCAGGCCAAAACAAAATGTATCTCAACATCCCAAGCATTTTCTGTAATACTCTTGTACTCTTCTGTAATAACTTGCTGGTTGTACATGATTATGTGACGCTGTATCAACATCTGCAGGAGGGGGCAGCAGAGATCCACAAAGCTGCTCAAGACTGCTCAGTTCAGTCCGCTGGTGACAGGTTAACCAGCACATCTACACCACAAGAGAGCAACACGACGTGCCAAACCAGAGCGTCCACATTACAATCAAAGCTCTCTGCAAGCACACTAATTCTAGTTTATCACATTTGTTAGAAGTGTAGATGAGGCTATTGTATTCAAAGAAAAGCATAAACCACAGACACATGTGAATATGGTGAGTTTTGGTATGGGAACATGTAAATCCACTTAAAATAGGAAACATCTGAACTTTACCATATGCAAATGATCCAATCATACGCAAATGCACTCGATAGTTTGAAAGCTATAAGAGGAAGAGGCTCTGTTTGTTTTAGATGAAAGAATTATTGACCATTTGCACTTAAATGTTCAAATAAATCTGCACTCAAATACTGGTCACCGAGTAATCAAATGAGGCCGTTACATAATCTGACAACTCTTAGCAACGAGGACTAGACAGATCTGAACCTTTATCTTTCCCCGAATTCAGCGCATTACGCTTAGATTGTTCTGTTTTAAGGCTTAAAAAAATAAATTTAAAAAAATTATATATATATATACATACATACATACATGTATGTATGTATGTATGTATGTATGTATGTACATGTATGTATATATGTATATGTATGTCTGGAGCCCTGATTGGTTGTTTTTAAATAAACACTGACAAAATATATTTTTAGGGCTGGACGATATGATGATATATATAACATTGATAAAAGTGATCACATGGATTTAGACCTACAAATATTATATTTAAGCGTTCACAGGCAAATTTGCTTTATGTATTTCCCCGGCGTCGAAACCAGGCACATATAAATATCAGGAAACACGATTCCTGGATGCATGTCGATATCCATGGATCACTGGATCTTTGGGAAGTTGTAAGGAACACTTATATCGAGTCGAACCTGAGTTTTAACTGATAATCATTTGATTTACTCAGTTTCCCCTGTTAAACGCAGTCACACAGCAGCTTTTCTGCCACTCAGTCCGACAGAGGGACGTGATCCGACGGGAAAGTGACGTCAGTGCATACCCTCGGTTTCTTAATGTTTAATCAAACTATTTTGTTTCCATCGTAAAGACCTTTGAGTTTTTGAGATTCCATGTTACACATTAAATTGCATCTGAATCCATGATTTCAACCAGAAGTGAAAAACCCCTCTACCATACACACACACCCCTCTACCACACACACACACACACACACCCCTCTACCATACACACACACAACCCCTCTACCATACCATACACACACACCTCTACCATACCACACACACACACACCCCTCTACCATACCACACACACACACACCCCTCTACCATACCACACACACACACACCCCTCTACCATACCATACACACACACACCCCTCTACCATACACACACACACACACACACACACACACACACACACACACACCCCTCTACCATACAAACACACACACCCCTCTACCATACACACACACACACCCCTACCATACACACACAAACTCCTCTACCATACACACACAAACCCCTCTACCACACACACACACACCCCTCTACCATACACACACACACCCCTCTACCATACACACACACACACACCTCTACCATACACACACACACCCCTCTACCATACACACACACACCCCTCTACCATACTAGGGCTGGGCGATATGGCTGAAAACTGTATCACGATATAAGTGTTTCATATCGGTCGATATCGATAATTATTGATATTTTTTATGACCTATTTAAAATAAGGACCAGGAGACAAATATATTACATTTAAACATTTTTATTTTAAACTTAGCCTTCCTCTGATTATAATCCCCTCAGTTATAAAGGCAGAAATGTCAACACAAGCATGGAAAACACTCAAATAACTAAAATGTAAACATAAGTCTAAAATCACGATGAAACCTTAACAATTATCTCTTAACATGAAGGTGCAAAATTAAAGAATACGTAAGAAATGCTTAATAAAGTGTAATAAAATAGTGCAAAGTGTTAAATATAAACAGAGAAACCGACAACGTTCTTGTATGATTTGCAGACGACATTGGTCTGACTACAGTCAGACTTATAAAATCCAAAAAACTGCCATACTGGCGAGCTGACTTTTCCTGCTTTATCAACAATCGCTGCTGCACTCATTTTCCACTTATCACTCCACGCCGACTCTGTTACTGAAGAATCCAACACGAGACAACGATATGGTGCAACCATACTGTTACATGACCGGCTGTTAGCGTGTCACCCCCTACGTTGCTAGGTTACCAGAGAGTAAGTGCCTTTGTTCATGCAACCAAACTTGCTTCGCAAGTTTAACGAAGAAAAAAAAAATTGTCGAATGTTTTATCGAACGCATTTTTTATTGATATTGATTACGTGTCTATCGCGATTAGTGTTGTCACAGTACCAAAATTTCAGTATTCCGTACCGATACCAGTGAAAATCCACGGTTCTCGGTACCAATTTCGGTACCAAACCAAAGTTTAATTTAGACTAAATTTACCAGTAAAAATTCAAGGTTCTCGGTACCAAAGCAAAACACAAAAACATGCAAGCTGAACAACACACTATTTTTATTAATAAAGTTAAGCAATGCCATTCAAATATATTCACTCACTGTAAGTTGATGTTAGATAATGCATGAAGTAGCATAATGTTAGTGAATGGTATCATAAGTTTTTTAATGCACTTTTATTTAATCAAAATGTGTTCATTTATTTTTTTATTTTTTTAAACCTGCTAGTTATCCAGCCAAGAATAAGTCTAGGCTAGAACTGCTTTTTTGACAGACTGATTTTGAGGACATAAACACTGAACCATACATGTTTGTACACCTTTTGGATATACAATCATTAAAAAAACCTCTAGTGTGTAAAAGCAGTAAACGCCTTTATGTCGTCCTGTTTGTTTGTTTTTTACCCTAATTAAGTGTATAGGAGCTTTAAAGGTGCATTAAGCAACTTTTCATGTTAAAAATACCCGTTTTCTAACCCATACATGCTTAAACAATTGCTTGATGGGCTGAATGAGCCCTTCTCTGATCACTGAGATTGTCTCTATAATCCTGTAAAGTAAAATAAATAAGGGGTCGAATTTTAGACTGGGCGTGACGTCATGCGCGTTCACGGCACGCTCACATAGCTATGCCTGGCAGGTTTGTGTATTCGCCGGCATTCTCCGTAGAAGATGGATTGTAAGAGACCTGCTTATAGTTCATTTCAAACACCAACGCAAACTCCACGTAAGATAAAAAAAAGAAAACTTTTGTCCGTGAGCGTGCACACCTCTGGTTGCAGCTTCGCTTGCCGCCAGAGGGGGCATAGTTCTGCAAAAACTCAGAGACTTGCTTAATGCACCTTTAAATAGTTAATAAAGAATCTTAATTCTAACACTTATTATATTAGCGTTAGCCGCATCACGGATGCTCCGATTTACTACACAAACGGCTGTTTATTTCTATCCGACTGATTCCGACATTCAAATTAAAATATGATATATAATTCATAACAGAAGCTCTAAATTTGAAATTAGTTTGAAACGTAACAGTTACCTGCTTGAACTCTTTCATCAGATCCGGGTGTCGGTCTTTGAGGTGTTTTATTAAGTTAGCTAGATGTGTTTCTTTTGAGAGAAAACTTCGATGACATCGTTTGCAAATGGGTTTTTGATTATCAATGATGTTCCCATCGTCATCAGCCGCACATCCGAAATAATTCCACACATGGCTCTTTCCTCCTTTTTTATCAACAACTGGATTTACCACATCAGCTGCACCGCCGGTCGCCATGTCTCAGCGCTTTTAATAAAGAGGACGCGCAACTGCACGGGAACCGGGTTTGAACGGGTCCTCGGTACCACCGGTACTTGGTAAAACTTGGTACCGTGACGTTTACATTTTTTTAGTACCGACTTGGTACCGAAGTGCCGGGTCTTTTGACAACACTAATCACGATACATATCGTTATCGTTTTATCACCCAGCCCTCTACCATACACACAAAAACATATCGTTATCGTTTTATCACCCAGCCCTATAACAATACCATACACACACAAACCCTTACCACATTTTTGGGATCTGCGCTGAGGCCTCCGCCCGCATGCCCGTGCCAGCACTGTCTCTCTGGAAGATGTAAATGCTGGAACACACCAACTCACATATTAACACTTTTCCCCCAGCATTTTAGTTATTGAGATGAAGCATGCATCAATTTCATGAAAAATCAAGCACAATGTCTTATATTATGCACCATTTTAATAAAGACTTACTTTGGCCGCTTCTAAGATCTGTTGGCTGCTCTGACCTCGGCTGTTGGCCCATGTTGACGACGCACTCCGCTGACTTGACAGCTGAAAGAAAGTGAAGAAATATGAGATATGAAAATAAATGGGAATCAATAAGATTGCTTTCACACTGCATCTCTACTTCCCCTCATAAGCACATTTAGTTTACCGCTTTTTATTATTCACTCACCATTCTCCTCAAGTAACTGTTCAGGATCCGAAAACAATCAGTTTCTCTGAAAGTTGCAACTGTGTCATGCTTTGTGAAATATGACATAAAATGTGATTTGTGCCATATAGATATTTAGCCTATTTATTAGTTGAATACCTGTCAGTTATCTATTGAAGGGCTGTACATTCTTCGCCTGAATCTACACACAATTAACTGTTGACCGTCAGTGAGACTCTTGACTAAAGGGGTCATATGATGCTATTTTAAAAGTTCATTATTTTGTTTATTGGTTAATGGAATAGGTTAAAACATTATTTTTTAACATTCATTATTAGGGGTGTCACAATATATCGCAATACAAAAATGCAACAATATGTATTGTGGAGTGACAATACGGATTGTGTATAGTTCACCCAAAATGAAAATTAGTGTGTGAGGATAAAAAATTCAAGTTTACAGAGTTTTAGTGTCAGTACTTCATTAAACTACAATATAATGTTGAATATAATGTATAATAATGCAATGGGGGAATATTTGTGGGTCCTGATAATGCTAATGTCTTATTTTACCAGTAAAATGTGACCTACATTATTTTAAATATATCTAGTCAGTGAAAGAGTTCACAGCAGTTTCCAGCACCAAGCCCAAGTTTCAAGTTTATTTATAGAGCACATTTAAAAACAACCATAGTTGACAAAAATGCTTAACAATATCAGGATACACAAACAAATAAACAAACAAACACAGTAGAAAATGTCAGTATCTAAACTCAACTCTAAACCAAAGCTACTCCAAGTCTATTCATTTACCCACAATGTAATACCAAATATAGCATTTTAATCAAGTTAAATTTTTGTTAACCTTTTCCCATATGTCTTAGTGTATCGCAATGATATCGTATCGTGAGTTCAGTATCGTGATATGTATCGAATCGCGATATGAGGGTATCGTTACCCTATTGCAGCTCCTCTATTAGTCTGTCTGAAACACTGATTTCCACAAAGCCACTCCTTCTGGAAAGCTCAGAGTGCTCTGATTGGCCAGCAGACCGAGTGCGCTGTGATTGGCCAGCAGACCGAGTGCGCTGTGATTGGCCAGCAGACCGAGTGCGCTGTGATTGGCCAGCAGACCGAGTGCGCTGTGATTGGCCAGCAGACCGAGTGCGCTGTGATTGGCCAGCAGACCGAGTGCGCTGTGATTGGCCAAACTCCTCAGTTGCGTGTGGGAAATGTTAACGCCCCTTACCATGATCGCTAGCTTCAGCTTCCAAGGCTTCTAAAGCAATTGTAAGCAGTTAGTAGTAATGTAGTCCGTTTTACCGCATCAATTCGAGCCCGAGTCGGGTTCAGAAAACGAGGTTGATCAAGCCAATCGATCGGAACCAGTTTTGAGCAGAATATTTCACAGTGGAAAGCCAAGCTTCTTCTTTTCCTTTCAATGACAGTTGGCAAACCCACTTGAAGGAGCATAACGCCCCCTACTGCACATGACAGATGACGCAAAATAAAGGATCGGGCTCGGGATAGCCGACACAGATCAGTTTAAAAGTGCTTTATCGGCCCGATACCGATCCTTGAGATCCGCTCGGGACATCCCAGGTAAGTGGTCTGTGTTTATAGCTGGCGTTGTGCTCTCCCATGTTCAGCTGTCCTCTGTAAAATGTGTTGTGCACGAGCAAACCATTGGGTTGTGCTGCTCAGGAACAGCCTAAAGGGCCGTACACACCGGGACGAATATCGGCACGTGTTATTCGCCAGCGTTTTTCAACGCGTTTTTTGTGTTCACACCCAAGCGATTTTCGCTGACGATGAGCCGAGTGAACATGCAAATTCATTCCCTGACATTAGATGGTGCTTAATGTAAAACAGAATTACCCCGGTACACAAGGTTTGCTCTGCAATACCACTCCATAACAGTTCTCTTTTATCAAGATTTTTGCAGTCGCTGTCGCGTTTGTCATATAGTTCATGTTCCGACACCAACGAGACCAGCAGCTCTACAATCATCTTGCCTTGCATCTTCCTCGTCTTATTTCTTCCCGGCAGTGTAGACCATAGACAGTATATAAATGGTGTAGACGCTACTTGGTGTATATCTTCTTTGCCGTTACGTATGTGTGCTCGGCAAGACCGTTTTGTGTTTGAGCGCCCCCAAGTTGTGTTTTACTGTAACTTCAGAAGCTCCAGACACGTGAGCAAAAGCGCCAATCTCATTGGTCGGACAGTTTTTGACGCGGTGCGTCAAACCAAAAAAACGAACCCGAGGCGTTTTTTAAAAAATGACGCTTTTACGCGTGGCGTTTTCCACGTCGGTGTGCACACTCACATTGGCGCCCTTTGTTTAGTCACGAGGCATTAAACGTCGGCGAATATCGCGCGCGAAATTCGTCCCGGTGTGAACAGGCCTTAAAGCTTAACCTCTGAAAGCAAAAGCACAATTCGCATCCAAACCATGGCATCTCCGCAACATCATGACAACACTACAATTCACTGATAAATTTAATACATTTGGTTGTCACAGTCACTTCACATTTTAGTGCCCAATCCTGCTCTCTACACCTGAGTTCAGTAATTTACAAAGTAAAGGCCCGTTCACACCAAGCACGATAACTATAAAAGATAACGATAAAGATAACTATATGCGTCCACACCAGCGACCGATAACGGTCTTTTTATTCTAAGCACGCGCGCGCCCGGATGATCCAGATCCATTTTAAATGCGCGAGACCTTTAAATTAGAATGGATTCTGATTGGCTGTCAGTGTTTTATCGTTCGACAGCTGGAAAAAAATCGTTCTGAAAGTGATCCCAACGATATCGTTCCTCATATCTTTATCGTTATAGCTGTGGTGTGAACTCTGTTATTCTTTAATATGGAGAACGATTTTTTGAATTATATCTTTATCGTTATCTTTATAGTTATCGTCCTTGGTGTGAACGGGCCTTAATTCTACAGCTGAATTAACCGATGACAACCGCACTTACAAAAGTGCTATGTAGTTTGTACGGAAACAAACCACAGTGAGCGTGGCTGAATCTTTACTCGTACACACATTGACACTTAAAGCTGGGGTAGGTAAGAATGGTCTAAAAACTTATTTTTCAAATTTGTTTAAACTTTATGTATATATCAATACATAATTAAAATGTAAGTATTCTGAAAAAGAAAGTATAAAAATCGAGTGTATGTAGACCTCTCACGACTGTTTTAAAGACAGCACATTATTTCCATTCAGTCCACCCTCTCCCTTCTGGGGTCCTTCCAAAGCCACGCCCCCAAAACACATGAACGCGCGACTCCGACAGCTGAGCTGGAGACGCATTATTTACCTGAGACGAGCGGAGAGGAAGGAGCGCAGTGCATGTAGCATCATGTCAGAATCACATGTAATAAAAAAATCCAACTTTATCATTATGAATATAAACAAATAAGATGTATTTTAGTAGCCTACTCACTATCAAGCTATCATATCGATATTGGTAAAGTTTAAAATATATATTTTTTGATTCGCTAACGAGCTAGTTATAACTATAAGGCAAAGCTAAAAACAGGTTGCATTGATACACGTTTTTCCATTTCCATTAGTTGCACTGTGATGAAGATGAATTTCGTGTAAGATTCATAACATATAACGTTAGGCCTACTAGCTGTTAAACATGTATTTTGTTATGTAAAGTTCCCCCCACAGCGGAGCCTGCCGTGAGCGCGCAGGCTAGTAAACATGATGACGATGGATAAACCGATGACGACGGATAAACAGTTATGGCACATTCACTGGTAGGGACGAAATGCTTTACATTGACTGGCCTGCCCATACTTTGACTACAAACTTGGTCCTCAAATCATTACGTATTATGCAATACATGTAATGTAACTTTATAACGTTGCACTCTTTCTATGAGTTATAAATAGCTAGTAAGATAATATAACGGTAACTAACGTTGCAGTAGGCTATGTAAATAATTATTCTAGCGATATGTAATGCTAAATAAGGTTTGCTAGTACATTATTTTAGCAACATGACAAGCCAGTGAATTAACAGGTTTCAATTGTTGCTTTGCACAGTGCGTGACATTTTATCTGTATGTTATGCGGCTAGAGTTTTAACACTGAGTCAATGGACTCCGACGGGCTTGATTATCGTCATCGGTCTTTTCCCGTTTACCTGTCTTTGTTGTATGAGCAGGTTCCACTCGAGAAATTGGTAGTTTTGGTTGTTTGTCCGCCATTAGCACAGCTGCTCTGCACACCGGCAATCTTGATTTTGAATGACGGTACGCGCTGTGCAAGAGAGGGGCGATCAGCGCGTACGCGAACTTGATTGACACTGCTAAGACACTCCTTCTGGCTCTGAAGGCATCTGATTGGTTCTTTACATTCGCACCGAATGGCAGTGATTGGTCAGAGTTTTTACTGTCCTGCAGCTGCTACTGAGGTCTGATTGTTTTCATTCCTTTTTCTGAACACATAATGTATTGACTACTCTCGGGATGGAAGGACCATTTCACCCAGTATAAAAAAAAGTGTTTCTGAACAGGATTACCTACCCTAGCTTTAAAAGACACTTTCTGGTAAATTCATGACTTACTAACTTACAACGCAAGTACGACAATTTCATTTGCTCTTTATAGTGAACTGATATATAGAAAATGGCCTTTTATTTCTAAATTATGACAGATTTTGATGTAAAAAACATTATAAGCGTACCTTTGTGACCCATTCAACCCTCGTGCATCAATTAAAAAGAGTTACTCTGAGGTTCATAGAGGACAAAAATGTCTGTGTCTAAAAACTGCCATAAAAACGTGAAGCTTCAGAGCACAGACTTAAGTTTGGCCTCGTTTTCAAGACGACCCATGGCCGGTTTATTTTGAAGTGAATTTTTTAACGGGTTTCAATGGGGACATTTTTGTCCCGACGAGTGTAGGGGTGTGCGATATCACGATTTTTGATCGTGGACGATTAAAATGTCTCCACGATCTGCTTTTGAAGAAATATCGTAACATTTAGTAAATTTTGGGAGAACTATCCTATCCCTTTAATGCTAATTAAACAACAAAACACAAGGAGGAAATCACTCACTGCTCTTGACTGAGAACTTAAATAGCTTTTATAAGTATCAATGTATAATTTTTACAATGAAGTCTAAGTTGTGTTTTATTTTCATATTTGTTCATTTAAACACTTTCTTCAATGCTACTGTTAAATACACCTACTGTAGATGAAAACAAAGCACTGTTTATTTCATTTGGACATTAGTTTGGCTGTAATGCTCAGTCACAAAATAGTAAAACTAACATGAAAAAGAATCGTGATAAAATCGTGAATCGTGATTTTCCTTAAAATCGTGATATGATATTTTTTGCCATATCGGCCACCCCTACCCGAGTGTAACTATTTTCTGTACCCAGTGTAAAACAGATTTATTAAAGGAAATGAGGGTGAAATAGTAAAATTCCAATAAAAAATACACACTTGTGCCAGAATTTATACATTTGTCATTAACACGGGCAAAATGGCCAAAAAACAAAACTGAAAAAGACTAAAATGTCCTTAAGGATGCAAAAGGGTTAAGATTGACCACTTGACTAGTTGTTTTTAGACAACTCAACCACTAGTAAAAGTAATATATAGGCTAGTTCACACACCTGTTGAATCACTCATATCGTGCAAACTTGGTTATTGCCTATTTATCAAAAAGTGCTTGTGACACTATCATGTCTATGTCTTGACCGTAAATCATACTGCAATGCAATCACAGATCCTTTGCAAAACAACACTACATGAGAGTGTTTCTGGTGTAAATGGAGTCTGTCACGTGACTCTGATATGAGCTGAAAAGAGGGCGGGATTCAGTCTTATCTAAAGCACACATGTTGTTGTATGTGTGTTACTTATATATCATGTGACCTACAGGTTAAAGGAGTTAACTCCAAACCAACAGCTAAAAGTTAAGTTAAACCATCAAATTAATCTACAAACTAATGTGACCTAGTCATGTGACATTATATATCAGAATACTACAAGTTCCTCCATATTAGCTAGCAGAAATGAAGACATTTACACAACAGAATAGGGACAACTTCATTAGTCACGATGGACCACGTCAACTTCCTACTTAACAACAACTAGTCACAAACAACACAGCACAGAGGTGTATGGTCAATACTTCTGCTGTGTGTGACACTATATAGTGTAAGGTGGTGTTTGTAAAGTTTGAGGACTGCCCTTGTGTGCCGGTGCCGTGTGTCCTGAAGTGTGTGTGTGTGACAGAGGTGAATGTACCTGATAAGTGCTCCGCTGTTTCCGATGGCTCGTCGCTCGGTGGTCGTGACAGATCCACGCGTGGACAGATCGACTCTGCTGGAGCAACAGGGACAATTTACGCCTTTGAATGTGAAATCCACATTTCAGCGGGACCAACAGCGGCGCCATGCTGAACCGAGGGGCTGAGGCGACGTCATGCGTGACGTCACTTCCGCTCAGCCGCGTCCTGTAGCCACTAGAAACCAGTCTATGCTAGAAACACGACCGCGGGTTTCGTACTATTTTGTACAGTCTATGGTTTCGTAGGAAAAAAGGAAGGAAAAAAAAACCCAAAAAATTATATTAATACTTTAATTTAGCAAAGGCGCGTTTAATTTATAAAAAATAAAACCGGTAAAGACATTTATGAAATTAATAAATATTACAAAAAGTTATATTTTTAATAAATGTTGTTCTTTCTAATAATCAAAGAATCCTGAAAAGAATATCACAGTTTCCACAAAAATATTAAGCAGCACAACTGTGTTTAACATTAATAATAATAAGAAATGTGTCTTTAGCATCAAATTAGCATATTATAAATGACTGGATCTGAAGGATCATGTGACACTGGAGTAATGATGCTAAATTTTTAGCTTTACATCACAGGAATAAATTACGTTTTAAAATGTATATGTGGTGAAGTGAGTGACTCGTTGCCACGTCACCCTCATTACATATATGGCCAATAGGGTTCTGCCCCTTGGTGTATATAAACTCTTTGGATGTTCCCTGGGATACGTCATTGAAAGCCCGCCCCTTTGTCATTCATTCCAAGAGACCGCGGAGGTATGTGTGTCAGCCGTGCAGCCGGTTGTTTTGATGTTAGTATTAAGTGATGTTTCATTGTGCCTTCATCTGTATCTGTTTAGTGTGACACTCGGCCATCGAGGCTGTGCGCGTTCTCGTGGCAACACCCACATCGTGGTAAGTTTTAATGTTAGTTTTTAACTTTTTGTGTAGTTCGTTTGTTTGAGCGACCTGCAATTAGTGATGGCCAGATCGAGGCCTCGTGAAGCAATGAAACAGTTGAACCAAATGTGCCATATTGTTTCGAGGCTTCGAATCAATCCGACACCCGTCTCAACGGTGACACCTAGTGGTCACTTGCAGGTGTTGATCTAAAACAACCTTGACAAGCCATTAAAAAAATGTATTATTTTTATTATTGTATTTTTCTAATATGTGAAGCTTGTAACCTATAGGCTCCTCACTGTGCATAATGTTATTTTGGTCCTGCAAAATGAATATTAATAAAAGAAATCAAGCCACAATGTCTCACTTTTCTTAGAGATTTTTTTTTCAAAAATATTATTTCTCTGCTGTGGAAGGACTTAGCCTACTTCTTTTTTTACAGATAATTTCTCCACCCTTTGAAAAAATTCTCTCACAAGGGACACTTGTTGCTGGCATGCAAAGATATTTTTTAGCTAGGACATACAAATGAGGAAAGATTACTGCTCTCTCTTTCCAGTAAGTTAGTGGATCATGAGTTCTGGGCAAATATGCATTGCTGATGTATTTTTTCACTTCCACTGTGGCATCAGCTGTAGCATTGTGTGTCTCATATGTAGACCTATAAAATGTATATTCACACAATATTATATTATATTATATTATATTCACATTGAAGCTATTTTTAACATGATTGGCAGTTGTGATTGGGACATTAGATTGTAGGGCATAGGGCTATGGACTTTCTAAACAGTGTCCCAAAAGTTTGTAATTATATTTCAATTATAATTATATTTCAAACAGTGCATTGCTTAGATGGCCCAGCAGTGTCAGTTGCAGGCCTTGGGTAATGATACCATCCTCTGCACCCTGCACAATGGCAGGATGAGTGCTCCTCAAATGGCGCATAATGGATGATGTATTGTTGCAGTAGGCTAGATACCGATCACAATACACACATCTCACTTTATTTGGGGTTTCTAAACGGAAATGCTCCCACACCACAGATGTACGGCATCTCTATACTGCGGAGCCTCCATTTTATCTATCTATCCAAATCTATCTATCTGTATCTATCTATATGAATCTATCTATGTATCTAGATATGTATCTATAATCTATCTATGTATCTAGATATAATCTATGTATCTATATGTATCTACCTATAATCTATCTAGATATTTATATATGTAGCCTATCTATAATCTATCTGTATCTATCTATTAATCTAGCTGCCTATATTTATATTTATGTATTAATGTGTCACTATATACTCTGTCAGTCTCTAGCCTATCAGTCAATGTGTTGTGTAAATTTAAATGTTAGCCTAACTAATCAAATCTCACTATGTCACTATATAATAAAATCCGCTATCTCAAAATCAAACTCCCAAACAAAAACCCACGAGGTCAATATGCGTTGATTTCACTTTTATACAGATGTGCGATTGTGTGGTCTGTTCCCGACCGTGTCAATCAAACGCTGATTCGGCGGACCACACCTGATGAAACACTTAGTGAAACACTTCGAGGCTTCGTTTGGTCATAGTCACGTGACATGGGTGTTTCGAATCACGCTTCGGATCAGTGTTTCGAAACATCTGCGCTTCGGGATCTCGCAAAGCTTCGGAACGACTGTTTCGCGTCAGCCATCCTTACCTGCAATGCATTTTAGTGTGGCGTGCCTTCGGTCTCCCATTGGTGTGACGTCTCCTCATAGCTGCGTCGGAGTATCAGCTGTTTATTGACTCGCTAACATCAGATGACTGTCATATGACTTCCGTGTACCTGTGATTTGTGTGTGTGCGCGCCGAAATTGAATCAGGGTGAGTACATTTACGATCGTTTCTTTTAATCTGCAACTGTTTTTAATTAGATAGTTAATGAATATTTGTGTTTAGGAGTTCTCTTTTGCTCGTGTTAGAGCCAGGCTGAGCAGCTACTTTAACAACGTGCTGTCAGCAACCCATGTTTCATTGAGCCACGTCTGCTGCTTTGTGGAAGCCGAATATTACTGCTGGACTCCACTTTATCTATTGCTCAGGCAATTTATTTGTTCTTTCGGGCTCAAGTGGGCCAGAAGGGTTACTTTATTTAATCTCATAATTTTGTGTTTTTTTGTTTTATGAATGTGGCTGGTTTTGTTACCAGTCCTTAGCCGCATGATCATCACTATTATAACTGTGATTTATTACATGGATTGATAATTAGCCTACCAAACCGGTCCCATCTGTGTAGGTTGGACTGATTGTGTGACTTTTGTGTTGTGACCGTTTGAATGGTTTATATTTATTTATTTTTTTTGTCTTTATTATAGATGACCATTTATCTCATAACTTGATTTTGTTTTCATTATTTGTCTCATTGTGATTTGGTTTATTTCTAATCATTTCTATATTTATTTCTTTTCTGTATTCTGCAGGAGCTGGGATTTCCTGGAGGCAGGCTGGTGGTTTTAGCTGCAGGCCTTCACCCTAAGTAGGGGTTATAAGTGTGGTGTGATTCTTAATCACTATTTTGTAGTGGAGTGATTCTTCAAAGTGTGTTTTATTGCCATATGCAGCTATAGCTAGCCTGCTTCTCTGTGGTCTCAGCCCCTGCAGTGATCATATTCTTTTTTTTGTTTTGGTTACCTTTTTGATTATGAAATGACACAATTGATTGTTTAATTGTTTTCTTTAATAAAACTTGCCTGTTTCAATGTGAACCCACGTCTCTTGCCTCTCCTGAGCAAACGGACTTGTGTCCTATTTATTAGATTATTTCCCCGGCAATTCGGGGTGGCGTAGTCACTACTAGACGGCCACGTATTGCTACATATATCACTGTTTTTACTGTAATTTTGATAAAATAAATGCAGCTTTGGCGAGATTAAGAGACAACTTTCAAAAACATTTAAAAACCTTAAAGTGTCCAAACTTGACGGTACTGTCTATATGTATTATTTGTACAGTCTTTAACGTCCATAATAAACAATCAAAAAATACAAATATCTGAAAAAATCTTGAAATTGGACTTTTACAGACCTTTTCTTATAATTATAACCAATAATATCAAGAATTACATTTTGGGATTTAGAACGCCCCAGCTGTTTTCTTAACTATTCAAGTAAATGTGTCATTACCATCACATCATCGAATATATGTAAAAAATAAAACTTAAATGATAAATCAGTGCTTTTAAAACTTTTTGTGGTTTCACATGGAATCTATTTTATCTTGAACTTAATGGGATTGTTGATTTTTACTTGCAAGATGAATTATAGTCATTTAAGTATCTACATTTCTGATTCATCAATCTACCCTGGCTTGGAATATAAGCTTATTTTAAGTGAATGCCATATATCAAAACTTTTTAATACAGTGATCATTTAGACTGTCCAACATTGTCAGAAATATATAATTGTAGGATGTTTTTGTAATTTATACATAATTCATTGGCAAAAATATGTATGGTGATGGTGTTGACATTGCAGTTATGGTAATGACAATTTGTTTCGGTAATGACAAATCACTGATCATAAGCTATTGTAATTTAAGAGCCTAAGTGACTTCAGACCAAAAAAAAAACAACAACAACAAAAAACACCAGCTAGTAATCTGTTTAAACATTAAAACATAGTTTAATCTGATTATGGAAGACCAAACATAAACTGTGTTCCTTGTGAACAGGATTGGTTCAGTATAATTATAGTCTAAACAGACTATTTAATCATTTCATAGCCATGTTGAATAAAAAAAAAAATCATGAAACAGGAGGGCAGTTAAGAACAGGTTTTCACAGTTGTGTTCTGTTTGTGTTTGTCCTAATAGTCCTATTTTGGTGTGTGTAACCTTCTGCCTGTCTGTACACATAACACATTATAGACTTCAATAATTCAATGTTAGGCTGCATAGTTTAGATTAGCCGGGACCGGGAACACTTCCCATAAATCCTGATGTACTTGGTACATCATAAGAAGGATGGCATCTATGATAATATTAGTCTCTCTGTTTCTCTCGAGGTTTACCGCTGTCCACCGGAACCAGGCCGTATCCAGATCTGATGGAGGACCAGCGCCTGGACACGATGACACCGCTGTCCTGAAGTGTCAACCAGTCTCTCCCCCTCTGCACTCCGACTCCAACCAGCTGGAACTGGACAAATATCTGATTCATATGATTCATTCAAATATCTGAAATAATCTGATTCATTCTGCCTTCTGACCTGTAATGCTGCCATCATAATCATTCACTGTTCGCTCGTTGACCAGAGGAGAACTGGCCCCCGACTGAGCCTGGGTTCTCCCAAGGTTTTTTTCTCCATTCTGTCACTGATGGAGTTTTGGTTCCTTGCCACTGTTGCCTTGGCTTTTGGCTTGCTTAGTTGGGGACATTTAATATTCAACAATATTATTGATCTGCCTTAAGGTGGACGATGATGCAATTTTGTTCTAAAAACAAAATTTGTTGTACTATTTTCATGTTATCACTGTGAAGCTGCTTTGATACAATCTGTATTGTAAAAAGCACTATATAAATAAAGGTGACTTGACTTGACTTAATCTTATCCGGGGCGTCCGCGCCGAAGAAGGAACTGTCCATCCACTTCCTAGACCGCTGTTCCTTGGGGGCTGCCCAGTCGAACCCCAGACCCGCTACTGCCTCGCTGAGGATAGCCATGAGCTCCACGTCCATCGAGGCCGGGGTGGCCTCTGAAGGCACCCGTGGACATGGTGTCGTCCTCACCATATCTGAAAGAGTTCATTTCCCACGCTTCCTTTGGAGGGCGGTAACTAGCCTCAGCGAAGGTGAGAGGTTCTGAATCGTGAGGGTGGCGTGGACGTTGGGCCGACGCTAACTCCTCGACAGAGTCCACTGACGGAGCTTTCTACAGTCTCTCGGTCCGCGGCTCGACGGCGGTGGGCGGAGGAGAGGCAGGAGTCATAAGGCCACCGTTACGGGTAACGGCCAGCCTTGAGTGAAGGATCTTGATGGGGAGTTCCTCACAGGCTCGACAACCTGATCCTTCGAGTGCTGCTTCCGCGTGGGCCCGACCCAGACACAGCACACATTGTTCGTGTGCGTCCGGGAAGTCGATAGGACCACCACACATGCGGCAAAGAGAGATTTTCTTTCCTATTTCAAGAAATCCGCCGGAACGCGAGAGGGGATATTCCACGTTGTCCACTCTGATTTCGTGAGTCTACGGCGAACCCAGGCTCCAGGTGAAGAAGAAAGATTCTGAGGTTTTTGGCGCCCGTCGTCACCTATATTGGAGGCTGTCAGCCAATCAGGCGAGGGCGCGGGCGCCATTGGCTATTTGCAAGCAAAAGAGTTATTCAAATCAGGCTTCAGCATTCGAGGAAAATGGATTTCCCATACGTAATGTCGAGGGACCGACTCGATAAGGGAACTAATATTTCACTTTTTCTTTGCTGATGCATATGTGTCATACTGTCACAGTGGCCAAAAAAGACCAAAAGTTTGAGCTAAGAGTTAAAAAGAGTTAAGAGCCCAAAGCCTAAAAAGAGTTAAGAGCTCTTAAAAAGAGTTGAGGGCCCAAATAATGCAAGCACTAATCACAGTTATGGTGACTTCAAATGAAGCACATTAGAGTTAAACCCCTGTTAAAGCTAGGGTAGGTAATCCTGTTCAGAAAAAAAAAACATTCCAAATTTGTTTAAACTGTCTTTATATACCAATACATAATTAAAATGTAAGTACTCTGAAAAAGAAAGTATAAAAATCGAGTGTCTGTAGACCTCTCACGACTGTTGTAAACACAGGTCATTATTTCCATTCACTCCACCCCCTCCCTTCTGGGCTCCTTCCAAAGCCACGCCCCCAAAACACATGAACGCGCGACGCCAAACGCTCAGGCTCAGCTGAAGACGCATTTATTATTTACCTGAGACGAGTGGAGCGCAGTGCATGCAGTGACATCATGTCAGAATCACATGTAATACAATACCTAACTTTATCACTATGAATATAAACAAATATGATGGCTTTTAGTACTCACTATCAAGCTAGCATATCGATACTGGTAAAGTTTAAAATATATTTTGTTTGATTCGGTAACGAGCTATATTTAGGCTATAGGTAACGAGCTATATTTATAAGGCAAAGCTAGGTTGCATTGATACACGTTTTTCCATTACCATCAGTTAAACTGTGATGAAGGTGAATTTCGTGTAAGAGTCATAACATATACGGTGTTTTGCATGTAAGAGTTTCCATGATGAAAACATTGTTGACTCTGATGAGGACTAATGTTACACTCCGGTGACAAGTACCGCTTCGTCGGTTCGAGGACAGGTCCACTCCGGGGTCGAGGGCGAAGCAGAAGAGGTCGTTCAAGAGTGCGGGCAGGGTCCGAGGAAGTAGTTTAGCAAAGTAGCAAAGCTGGCATTGGTACTTTTTGCTGCATTTTCTCAGCCATTGTGCCGCAAACTCCTGCTTACTCGGTGTAGTGAGCTGAATATTTCCGGGAACGGTGACATGTGATGATGAGTGCACGCAGGGCTGTGCACGCAGTGGTGCTCGGGCACGAGACATGAAGGCATCTGATTGGTTCTTTACATTCGCACCGAATGGCAGTGATTGGTCAGAGTTTTTACTGTCCTGCAGCTGCTACAGAGGTCAGATTTTTTCCATTCCTTTTTCTGAACACATAATGTATTGACTACTATCAGAATGGAAGGACCATTTCACCCAGTATAAAAAAAAATGTTTCTGAACAGGATTACCTACCCTACCTTTAATTCTCAATAAAGTCTTGAGAGAAAAATAAAAAAAGATCTTGAGAGATTTAATGTCCTTTATCTTCAGTTGATTTCATCTAAGGCTGTGTCTGAAGTCAGTTGTAGTTCTTGTGTTTCTGCTCGTCTCTTTTTCTGTTCTCTTGTTTCCTTCAGTGATTCTGCTTGTTAACAGGCTTATTAAGGGTACCATCCCAGTGATGGCCACTTGTACCTTAAAGGGTAAAATTGTGTACTTCTTGTTTGTATGTTTTTTTGAGAGTGTATGTTAGGGAGTTGTCTGGAATGTATGCCAAACATCAAGTCCAACCAGTTTCTGTGTTGTCATGAGTGCACAACTTTTGATTTAAAACTCGCTTACAGTAATGCAAAGGTCGCTGTAACAGCTTGTTTCTTAATGTCTGAAGTACAACAGTGACATTTGTGTGAAGATGGCCAAATCGAGCAGATCCACACAACCTGGTGAGTCCGTTTATTTCTGTTCATTAACTTCTTTGAAATAATGCAGTGTTTTGAGAGTGCGAACACAAGGCCTCTGGATTTAAAATCTAAATATTGTATTAAGAGTAAATACCTTACAGTTCCCTCAAATTAAACCAAATTATGTTTTGCCTGTAGCGCGATATTGTCCTGTGCGCATTTTGCCAGCACGGGTCACATATCTTGTTGTACAGTACTACGCTTTTTTTTTTTTTTTTTTTTAATTCACTGTTTAGAGGCTGACATTTGCTTCCTCTTTTGGCAAATAATCCTGAACTTCCCTGATTTTCACATGTTACAATAAAGTATTATCATCATTAATGATGAAAGAATGAATTGAAATGTCAGATCAATAATACTGTTGAATATTAAATGTCCCCAACTAAGCAAGCCAAAAGCCAAGGCAACAGTAGAAGTCTTGTCACTTACTGTAATATTACTTCATGTCATTGTAACCCACATAATTTAATATATATATAATTTTTTGCAGTGAGAGAGAACAAGCCTGCATCCCAATGTGCATACTATCCATCCTAAATATTATAAGATTAGTAATCCAGTCTATTTTTAAGTGTGATAGTTTTGTTTTTTTTTAGACCCCAGCTCGGTCACATTCAAATTCCACTAATTACATAACTTGCAGTTCAGTAAGACATTTGAACTACCACTTAATTGAGGTGTAGGAAACTGGGACATGCAATTATGTAATAATAAGATTTGATTTTGATTAAATATAAGATACATAGCCTTGAAAGTTAATAGTGTAAAAGCCATTAAACAAATGTCTCTTCCACCATGTATTTTCCTCTTCCATTGTAAATTATGGTCTGTTCTTATTAAATTGCATTTAAAAAAATATTTTTTTTTAATTCCTCTTCCGCTGTCGGCAATGCAGGGAGTCTTGTGATTGGTTGTCAAGCCAGCCAATCAGGATTTAGCAGCCTCATCTCTGATTGGCTGGGGTTTATGAGTATATTGTAATGCAGGGTAGCATTGAGCAAGCCGTCGGCGCTTAGAGAGGACCCAGGTTGGGTATCAACAAGCAAGTGAAACAACACCGAATAAACGTATTTTAAATATAAAATGAGTTTTCGTTCACTCGAAATACGCTGATTCTTGATGTCTCTCTTGATGTTCAAATGTTTGAATCTTATGCATTCAAAATACTAAAAAAATCAGTCAGTTGTATGTTTGGAGAACGTTCTTATAAGAAAAATCTGTTATCTGGGTGTCCACTCATACTGTGAGCTCACCATGTGACACCATTGTGGCATCACTGTGATAGTGTTGAGAAACAGAAGTAGAATAGGCTTGTTTGAGATGTGCCTTGCCTGGCCTGAAATGAAATCGAGAGTAGTCACTGCAGTGAGGGGAGGAGTGAGAAAAGTGCAGGCAAGCCGGACAGATCTCTCTTCTCGTAGTGGATCAGACACCTGTGAGATCAAAGACTGAAATCACAGGATTCACACTCGTGCACGGTGTTGCTAATAAACTGGATGTAATTTAAGTTCTGTTGCTTTTATATGAAAATAAATATAATGAACAAGACACCCAAAGTAGGCTACTATTTATTTCCATTAGAAAGATGTGTTTATCAATCAATTTTACTTTAATTACAGACATGTTTTTATATTTTCTTTTAATAAATATGACAAGAATCAAATAACCAATATAGAGATCGCACTGTCAGAGAGTTTGAGAATATTCACACATAATGTATACACATAGAACATGAAATCAAACATTTTAAAAGAGATCAATACATCATGGTTGTTTAAACCAATGAGCATTAAGCTGTGTTGTCAGCAAGTCGTTTCCCATCATGCTTTTGATCAGCGCAGTCGGTGGAGAGCAACTGCGCTCGACTGCAGAATCCGACACGGCCGCCTCGTCATCGCGAGAGTTTTTTGACATACATCAGCATGACATCAGAGCAAGGCGGACTGCACTCGGACACATTTCTAACCGGCATGCATCTCGCGGTGATCACCGGTGATCGGTTCTGCGCAGATTTTGCTCATCTCAAACAGGCCTATTGTCCCCCCAGTGACCGATATTTGAACCGCATCCTCTCAACCTGATCAACATTTTGAATTCACAATGAGCTCATATATTACTCACACTGTGAGTATCACCATATGAGAATGGTGTGATGTCACTGTGATCATCACATTGTAACACCTGCTTTTATAAAAACGCTTTTGATGCTACATAAAGAATTAAGAGACCAGAGACTTTCACGTGTCAATGAGCCATGTGTATTACACCACAAATCACCATACAGTCAGTAAACATACATAGTCATTCAGTTGCAAGAAAAACATCAAATAGTTCAGACTTGTATAGTAGCGTCTTTGGCTACCAAGAGCTCAGTCTTAAGAGTAGTAGGAGCAAGATGAAACAGTACTTAAAGCTTCCGCAACTTTTTTGGGATAAAAGTTATCCAAAACAAATTTTTGAGCAAGTACATAACCAGCCAGTGTTCAAAACTCTCAGCTTGCTTTAGCTCGATTCAAAACGGTAAGCTTGTAATAATGTTTTTAATTCCAGTGTTACTGGTAGATTTCCACGGGAAATTCGAGCATGTCTTTGCGTCATTACGGCACATCTGTACACATAAAGAAGGAGTCTCGGCCAGTAGAAAATGTTCATAATTTTAACGGAAAACTGTAAAAAAGCAACGGAAAAGACATGTTAATTGTGTAACAGTATGTACCCTTACTATAAACAGTGAAAAACTGTAATAGCTCTCACGGGACATTTCATTTCGTCTTAAAAGTTTGGTGAAAATCATCAAAAATGCTGGCGGTGGATGGCAACTTAAAGGTCCCGTTCTGCGTGATCCCATGTTTCAAACTTTAGTTAGTAATGTTGCTGTTAGAGCATAAATAATATCTGTAAAATTATAAAGCTCAAAGTTCAATGCCAAGCGAGATATTTTATTTAACAGAAGTTGACTACAAAAAACGGCTTGATTGGACTACATCCCTCTACTTCCTTCTTTAATGATGTCACTAGAACCGTTTCTTGACTAACCTCCGCCCACAGGAATGCTCCCTCAACTCTACTGGCTACTTGCGCACTTCTTATAACTTAGGCTACTGTGTTTACTCAGCTCTTACGGTGATTTTCTGAAGTAAAACTGACGCTTCATCTTTTGTGTGATGTACAATAAACTTTATTAAACTCATCAGTATATGTTTGATCATCATTCAGACAGCAGACTTGTAGGCTATTAATAAATAATGGATACATACAAGCAGATGACAAATACGTTATAATAACCGTAATTAAACTACTAAACTATACCTGTTTCATCTCTATACAGCTCTCTGACTCTGTAGGCATTATTGTCCGACTCGAAATGAACGCAGTTACTGAGAGTTTCTGATATTATCATCATTCCGTGAGATGAATTTGTCCTGACAGACTGAGCGCGAGCTCATGAAGCTCCGCCCCCTGTGTCGTCCAGCAGCAGCTCATTTGCATTTAAAGGGCACACACTGAAACAGCTCGTTTTTCTGAGCCCCAAAAAATGTCAATTTAAACATGCTGTAAAAAATGATCTGTTGGGTATTTTGAGCTCAAACTTCACATACACACTCTGGGGACATCAGAGACTTATTTTACATCTTGTGAAAAGGGGCATATAACGGGACCTTTAAAGCAACACTAAGGAACTTTTCCTCTTCTGTCGCCCTACAGGTTGGAAGCGGAATTGTTCATTACCGATGTCGTAAATAATTTAACCTACCGCAGCCTACCGTCGCACGCACGCTCGCTGTTTATCCAGCATCGGCTTTGGAATGAACGATGTCCACAGATAAGGTAGAGTATGTTGCATGATTTAATTAAAGTATGATGTATTGCGACATCAGAAACGAAGAAAAACTAAATAATGAATACTGTAACGCTTGACGTAAAGCAAGTCAAATTTGTAGTTTTCTTTTGTCTCATTCGAACTACAGAAACGCGACCCGGTTTGGCAAACTTGCATTGTGTGGTTATAGCAGATATAGGGCAGAAAAGCGAATCCAGAAGTGCCTTTCACCCTGTTACGACTTGATGAACTACTGATACGATTTGGTAAAAATTTTTCCTTAGTGTTGCTTTAAAAAAAAAAAAAAAAAACACTGGCGTGGAAAGAGTTAATAAAAATTCACTGCATTGAGTGAGTGTTGTGGTTTGTGGTAATGTAATGGTATTGTTTTTTTATTATGTTATAAAAGGTACAGAGATGCTGAAGCAGAATCCAATGAGAAGAAAAATACCAAAAGATTTTGACCCAGCCACTCCTGCTGTCAATCTCTCATCCAGACGGATTGTTCTTCTGGGTAAAAGTGGAGTTGGGATGAGTGCAGCTGGAAACACAATACTGGGAAAGAAAGTGTTCAGATCTGAGATGAGTACGAGTTCAGTAACCAGTAAATCCTCAGTGAAACACGCCACTGTATCAGGCAGATCTGTGTCTGTAGTTGATACTCCTGGATTATTTGACACACAGATGAACACTCATGAGTTAATGAAGAAGATCATGAGATGTGCTTATTTATCCAGTCCTGGACCGCACGCTTTTCTTATTGTGATTTCTGTGAATAACAGATTCACTGAACAGGAGCAGCAGATTCCTCAGAAGATTGAGATGATGTTTGGTCAGGAGGTGTTAAAATACTCCATCATTCTCTTCACTCATACAGATCTGCTGAGAGGAAGGTCTGTTGAGAAACTCATTGAGGAGAACTGTAGATTAAGAGATCTAGTTGATCAGTGTGGAGGCAGATTTCACGTCTTCAACAATAGAGATGTGAATAACAGAGATCAGGTGAATGATCTACTGAAGAAGATTGACACAATGATAGGGGAGAATGGAGGAGGACACTACAGTAATCAGATGTATGAAGATGCTAAGAGATTCAGACAAGAGGAAGAAGAGAAGAGACAGAGACAGAGAGAGGAAGAAGAGCAGAGACAGAGAGAGGAAGAAGAGGAAGAAGAGCAGAGACAGAGAGAGGAAGAAGAGGAAGAAGAGCAGAGACAGAGATATGAAGAAGAGCAGAGACAGAGAGAGGAAGACGAGGAAGAAGAGCAGAGACAGAGATATGAAGAAGAGGAAGAAGAGCAGAGACAGAGAGAGGAAGAAGAGGAGAGACAGAGAGAGGAAGAAGATGGAATACAACAAAATAATGAATGTGTCTGTAGTTGATGATACTCCTGGATTCTTTGACACAGAGTTAATAACAGATCATGAGAAGTGTTTATATATCATAGAAAACCTCATTGAGGTGAACACTAGATTAATGCACACAATAAAGACAACAGAGATGAGAATAACAGAGCAGGAGAATGATACTGAAGAAGATTGACACAATGATAGAGAAGAGAGGAGGAGGACACTACAGTAATACAGATGATTGAAATAACTTGAAAGCAACTTGAATTGCATATTAATAGTAAGAAATTGTAATATGTAAAATAATTCTGTAGTATTTCAGTATTGGTGTTTCGTACATTATGATGCATTTGTAACGTCATAATCTGTCAAATTGACTGTACACACTGTAAAAAAGGGATGTGTTAAAAAACAACACACAGCATGTGTTGATGGTATTTTGACACACAATGTATATTTCCTTTCCCTATCCCGTCCCCCCTCTCTCTCTCCCCCCTCACTTTCTGTCTAGCTACTGTCCTATCCTAATAAAAGGCAAAAATGCCACAAATAAATCTTTAATATATATATATGATATTGCTTGTATGTTTCGAAGACACACATAATGAATTTGTACTTGTAACACAAATAAAGTACACATTAATCTCACTATCAACAATCGGCTCAGGCAGTTTTTGAAAGAAATGAACACTAGAGGAGTAAAACAGCAAGCACGGTTAATGGTTTTCACACACAATTATGATTACAGGGGCAGATTATAGATTAATAAAGACTTGTTTTCAAGCGGCTCCTTGCACAATTATGTTATGACCTCAAAACACTTTTTACCATAGTGCATGATTTGTAACCTAATATATTTTGGAGTTTGCATCAACCAGCTCCATATGTTCAGTTTTACTGACGCATTAAGCTTTCTCAGTTGCTATAGAATTGTTCTTGAGACACGAAGAGCTCGGGTACAAATCCCGTGAAAGAAAGAAAGAAATCATCGTGAACGAGCCCAAAGTTCAAAATCCCAGTCAACAATTTAATCTCAGTGATCTCACAATGAGCTCAGAGGATATGCGTGATGTGTTCATAATCTGAGGTCACAGTGATCTAAAAGTGTAACCTCAGCGCACTCACTGTGTGCTCATACTAAGGCCACAATGTGAGGTCAAAGTGCACAGAAAGACTAGATACCCAATATGCATTGCAGCATGAAGCTTTTGATCGTCACCATTGTTGAGATTCATACGCTGATGTTCGATGCCATGGTTACGGATATGTTTTTATGATGCATTTGATTTTGTTAACACTATCGAGTAGGTTTATAGGCCATAGTGTAGTTGTGCATTATTTTAAAACGTAAAGGAGCATTAATCTTTTAGCGCCACTCACTGGACATTTCACTTTGAAACTGTCACAAAACGTGCACGACGCAACGTATTTTGCGCTTTGCAAAATTGTTGCCACAGGTATTTCCAATGAGCCAGTAATTAGGCCCTACACAGGCATATATTTAAAGTATACTAAGTATACTTGAAGTTGTTCCAATTTAGTACACATTATGTAGTACACTACATATTCGTCTAGTTCAGGGGTCCTCAACTCTGGACCGTGAGATCCACTTTCCTGCAGAGTTTAGCTCCATCCCTAATCAAACACACCTGAACAAGCTAATCAAGGTCTTCATGATTACTACAACGTTACAGGTACACAACAAAATCCCCAGTGTTAAATCAACATTGCTCAGGTAGCCTACATATTGTCCCAATCTACAGAGTGTTAAAAGTGTTAAAGTTAATGAGATAATTAAGTGATTAATTAAGAGATGATTGAGCATTAGTGATGAACACCTGATGTTAACAAGCAGAATCACTGAAGGAAAGAGAAACACAAGAACTACAACTGACTTCAGCCACAGTCTTAAATGAAATCAACTGAAGAGAAAAGAAGACATTAAATCTGTGAAGATCTCAGCAGAGGAGGATTAAACAACTCCACAAACAGCATTACCAGCTTCACTTATTACTGACCAGACTGATTTGATTTTTGCCATGCTTCTACAGAAGTTATTTTTGAGAATTAACAGAGGTTTAGATGTTGATGTTTTATTGGTAAAAATACAATGCCACCATTATGGAGATCAGTGTTTGCTTTAGTTGGGCTGTTGACCCGTCACTTTCTATGTTAGATTTTCTCTGCAACAATGTATATAATGTTTGTAAAGCAGTAAAATCAGAAGACGATAGCATATCATTGGAACCTGAACTTATTGAATGTAAAGTATTTAATCAATGTTTTGTTATTAATACATTTGAGAGTTTTGCGTTGCCTACTCTGTGAAACTGCAGCATGAGAAATAAGTTTGGCATCAATCATTTATCATTTATCATTTATCATCAAGTGCATACAAGATATTATTCTGCAGTTTTAACCGGACACAGACAGCAAAAATCAGCATACGAATCTCAACAATGGTGACAATAAACAAAAAGGTTCATGCTGCAATGCATGCTGGGTATCACAATTTTACAAAAATCCCAGCATGCACTGCAGTATGGATAATTATTGTCACCACTGTTGAGGATTGTATGATAAGTGTTGATGTCTAAGTGTATATTTTCAGAGGATGTAGATGTCAATTTTTAGCATTGACAATTGTTTAATAGAAAACAAAATAATTGTTTAATATATATATATATATATTTTTTTTAAAGATTTGCTATATCTGAATCTGTCAATAAACAAAATTAAATAAATAAATTTGAGTGACAATTGATCATTAACAAAGACCACTTTATGATTTTCATTTAAAGAAATTTGATTTTCATTGCAAGCATAAAAGCTGATTTGCATTTTTAACCTTTTTGTTCAGCAATGCCCAAGTGTTTATCATGAAACACTATTGCAAACAATTAAAAGAAGCTTGCTTTAGAAAAACAAATGGGTCACGAGCCCAACTAAAGCAAACATTGATCTCCATAATGGTGGCATAACTTTCCCCAAATTATGCCACCAATCACCATTGGTGGCATAATTTGGGGAAAGTTATGCCACCATTATGGAGATCAATGTTTGCTTTAGTTGGGCTCGTGACCCATTTGTTTTTCTAAAGCAAGCTTCTTTTAATTGTCCCATTGATCCATTGAGGTCCCATTGATCTCCCCAACACCACGGGACTGAACTGGAGAGAAACTGTTCTCCGGTGTCTGAAAAGTGTCGGGCTTTGATCAGGAACACAGCCAGAGCCAGGGAATCCTCACGTCTCACCGTCTGAGCCCTTAGCCAAGATGGCCGCCGCCTCGCCGCCTGAACCCTCAGCCAAGATGGCCACAGCCACGCCCGTCCAGAGTCTCGTCAAATATTGAGTCTATTGAATCATTTAATTTGTTCAAACCGGTTCAAACGGTATGGTTCATTCAGGAACGAAGAATCTAATTGAATCGTTTACTCAACAGATTCGTTCAAAACGCTGAATCAGTGTTGCTCGGAGACGCAGAACGGTTCTGCTGTGGATTTGTTTGGAAAACTATTTTCGTTGGCGAAATAGAGCAATGACAGAAAACCCTACGTTATGAGGACAAAATGTCCTAACAAAGATGGCAATATCCAAAATCCTTGTCCTTGTGGGGACATTCTTAGACTACATTATAAATCATACTAAATTATTTATTTATTTATTTTTTTTAATTGTACAAAATGCAGAAAGTTTTCTGTGATGGGTAGGCTTAGGGTTAGTGGGGAATACAGTTTATATAGTATAGAAATCATTATGTCTATGGAAAGTCCCCATAAAATATGGAAACCCAACATTGTGTGTGTGTGTGTGTGTAATAGAGTAATTGTGAGTGTGTGAGTGTCACGGATCACAGAGGATGCAGACAAGGTTGGTAAGTTAATAGATTTATTTGCAGATAACGGAGATGCAGACAGATGGTGAGTAATAGTAACACAGAACAACAGTGATTGCTTAGCTGGAATGGTAATGTCTTTCTCTTTCGTTCTCTAGGCAGATGCAGGATGGACTGAAGGCAGAACAGGATGCAAGAAGGACGGACCGGAAAGGAGTTCAGCAGGTAGGTATCCAGGTGAGTGATCGGGAGTCTGTGAGTCATGTATTGACGAGACCAGACACTGAATGAAGGGAGACTGTGGGTTTTGTAGGGAGTGCTGGTAATGGGACACAGGTGATGGTGCTCAGTAATCAGGGGAGAGTGAACGGGTGACGTGATGACTGGGCGGAGAGAGAGAACGAGTGGGCGGAGGTGAAGGAGAGCGTGGTGGTGAAGATGGAATCCTGACAGTACCCCCCCCTCCCAAGGCGGCTCCTGACGCCTGAGAGGAGCGCTGCCGACGGCGAGGTCGACCCCGACCTCTGGGTGCTGGACGATCAGGATGGTCTTCGTGGAACTGGGATAACAGGGCAGGATCCAGGATGTCGTCACGAAGAACCCAAGAACGTTCCTCTGGCCCGTAGTCCTCCCAGTCCACCAGGTATTCCAGGCGGGGACCTCGCCGCCGGGAGTCCAAGATGGTGTGGACGCGGTAAATTCGTTCCTCTTCGACTGGAACGGGAGGAGGAGGTACGTCCGAGGAAGAGCCATCTGTGGGAACAGGAATGACAGGGTCAGTGAAAGGTTTGAGTAGGGAGACATGGAAAGACGGGGAGAGCCGATACTGAGGAGGAAGGTTGAGCCTGTAGGTGACTTCGTTCAACTGCCTCTGGATGGTGAAAGGTCCGATGAATCGAGGACTCAGCTTACGGCAAGGCAGTCGGAGGCGGATGTCCCGGGTAGATAACCAAACCTTCTGTCCTGGTTGATACTGGGGTGCCTCTAGTCGACGACAATCCGCGTGTTCCTTGTGCCTCCGAACAGCCTGTTGGAGGTGCACGTGAGCTGAGTCCCATACCCTCTCGCTCTGATGGAACCAGAAGTCGACAGCTGGAACCTCTGAGGGCTCAGGAAAAGAGAAGGAGGTTGATATCCAAGGATGCATTGGAAGGGGGTGAGCCCGGTGGTGTTCTGTCGCAGGGAGTTCTGAGCGTACTCTGCCCAGGGGAGGAAGCGGCTCCAGCTGTCTTGGTACTGGTGGCAGTATGATCGCAGATATCTTCCTATCTCCTGGATCTTCCGCTCAGTCTGGCCGTTCGTCTGAGGGTGGTATCCAGAAGAGAGGCTGACAGTGACCCCGAGGAGCTTAAAGAAGGCATGCCATACCCGAGAGATGAATTGGGGTCCTCTGTCCGAGACGATGTCCTCAGGGATGCCGAAATTCCTGAAGACGTGGTTGAAAAGGGCTTCCGCGGATTCCAAGGCAGTGGGGAGACCTGGTAGAGGAATTCGTTTACACCCCTTGGAGAACCGGTCCACAACAACGAATACGCAGGTGAAGCCCTCAGAATTGGGTAGATCAGTCATAAAGTCTATACTTATATGAGACCAAGGTCGCCGAGGAATAGGCAATGGCACTAGCTTGCCTTCGGGAAGCCTCCTCGGGGTGTTGGTTATGGCACAGACTGAGCATCCGCGGACG
The DNA here is from genome assembly GCF_949319135.1 of Squalius cephalus. Classification (NCBI taxonomy): domain Eukaryota; kingdom Metazoa; phylum Chordata; class Actinopteri; order Cypriniformes; family Leuciscidae; genus Squalius; species Squalius cephalus. The sequence continues at coordinate 7,215,938 of NC_137135.1, read as the reverse complement.
AATCTGGATACATCCTGGGAGATGGATGGCCACCAGTACCGTTGACTGAGGAGCGAGAGGGTACGCTTGCTACCCGGATGTCCAGAGCCCAGAACGGTGTGTGCTGAGTCCAGAAGGGGTGTCCGCAGATGTTGAGGTACGAAGAGGCGCCCTTCTGGACCTCCCGGCGGAGCGGGTTGGCGAGCTGCCTCTTGGGTGATCTGCTGGTCGATGTCCCAAAGGATGGGACTCAGGATCATGGCTGGAGGGAGGATGGTTTCAGGTTGAAGGTCGGTTTGAGATGCATGATGGAGTCGGGAGAGTGCGTCCGCCTTACAGTTCTTGCTTCCAGGTCGGTACGACACTACAAAATCAAACCGGGTAAAGAAGAGAGCCCAGCGGGCCTGACGAGGGTTCAGTCTTTTGGCTTTTTTGAGGTATTCAAGATTGCGATGGTCAGTTATTACCTCAAACTGGTGGTTGGCTCCCTCCAGCCAGTGTCTCCATTCCTCCAGAGCCAGCTTGATGGCCAGCAGCTCTCGGTTGCCGATGTCATAATTTAGCTCCGCCGGGGACAGCTTTCTGGAGAAGAAGGCACATGGAAGGAGTTTACGTGACTCACCCTGCCGCTGAGAAAGGACAGCTCCTACCCCGGTGGAAGAGGCGTCCACCTCTACCACGAATGGAAGATCTGGATCAGGATGAACAAGGATAGGAGCTGTTGTGAAGGCTTCCTTCAACTGCTGGAATGCTTGAATAGCACCGGGAGACAAGGACAGAGACTTGGGTCGGCCCTTGAGTGCAGAGGTGAGAGGAGCACTGATCTGACTGTAGTTTTGGATGAATCGACGATAGAAGTTCACGAAGCCCAGGAATCGTTGAAGGTCCTTTATGGTAGAGGGTTGTGGCCAGTGCTGGATGGTTTCCACCTTCCTCTGGTCCATCTGAATGCCTTGTTGGTTAATGATGTAACCCAGGAATTGGACAGTCGAAATGTGGAACTCGCACTTCTCCAGCTTCAGATATAGTCGGCGCTCTCTCAGTTTTTCTAGAACCTGAATGACGTGATGGTGATGTTCAGACATAGAAGAGGAATAGATGAGTATATCGTCGATGTAGACCACTACGAATCGGTTGAGAAACTCTCGTAGGACCTCGTTCATGTATCCTTGGAACACGGCAGGAGCGTTGGACAGCCCGAAGGGCATAACCCGGTATTCGTAGTGGCCTGAGGGAGTCACGAAGGCAGTCTTCCACTCATCCCCTCGTCGAATACGAATCAGGTTGTAAGCACTTCTGAGATCTAATTTCGAGAAGATGCTCGCACCACGAAGCTGTTCCAGGGCGGCTGGGACCAGAGGAAGGGGATAACGGAACTTGATGGTCTGAGAATTCAGTTGACGATAATCAATGCACGGCCGCAAGCCTCCGTCCTTCTTGGCCACGAAGAAGAAACTCGAAGCGGCAGGGGAGGTAGATGGTCAGATGAACTGCTGTTCTAGTGCTTCTTTGACGTACTCCTCCATGGCCTCTGTTCCGGGATGGACAAAGGATAAATGCGGCCCTTGGGAAGGATGGCTCCGGGTAGCAAGTCGATAGCGCAGTCCCATGGCCGGTGAGGTGGTAGCTTAGTTGCCAGGACCTTACTGAAGACATCCTGGAACGCCCGGTACTCCACTGGGATCTCGACTTGCGTTGATGTCTCGGGACTTTCCACCGAGGTTGAACAAACAGGGAAACTGGACTCACTCATTGAAGACTTGGAACGGACTGAAGGTCGAGTTTTCTTGACAGAACTAAGACAGGATACGTGACAATCCTCACCCCAGAGAAGAACCTCTCCGGATTCCCAGTGGAGTGTTGGCTCATGTTGGATTAACCAAGGGCGTCCCAGGATGATATCTGCAGTGGACTCCTCCAGCACCATAAACGAAATCTCCTCAGAATGAAGACATCCGATGCGAAGAGTTAATGTTGGTGTGAAGTGACGAACACGACCTCGCCCCAGTGGCTTGCCCTGGATGGTTTGGATTGGCAGATCTTGAGCCAAGCGTTGCCGGCGAACGTTCAGTTTTTCAAGACACTGGGTGGATATAAAGTTCCCCGCTGACCCGGAGTCGATGAGAGCTTGCGCTGGGATACACATAGAATACGTCAGGATATGTACTTTAGTACGATTTAATGCTTCAATCTTAGGAGTGAGTTGGATTGAACTTACCGCCGACCGCGGTGGACGAACTGGACAGGAACTGAGGAAGTGTTTATCCGATCCACAATAGAGACAGAGATGATGCAGAATCCTGCGCTGACGCTCAGAGGATGAAAGATGTGTGGAGTCGATCTCCATGGGAACTGGTGCTGGAGGAGTATTGGAACTGACCGTGGGCGGAGAACTTACAGTGGGTGCAGATAGATCACAAGCAGAGAGGCGTTGCGAGATGCGGATGGATTTCTGAATCAGGTTCTCCAAACCCATGCTGTCCTCATACACCACCAGCAGATGGCGGATGTTAGGGTTCAGGCCATGGCGATATGCGGTGATCAGAGCGGTTTCGTTCCAACCACTGGATGAGGCAAGGGTTCTGAACTGTAAAGCGAATGTACTCACCGATGAATTCCCTTGACGGAGATTATACAGTTGATCATGGACTGATAGTTCCGAAACAGTTTGTCCAAAGACCTCCTTGAAATGCCGCGTGAATTCAGTAATGGATTTTACCACCGCAGACTCAGAGTTCCATAATGATTGAGCCCACTGTAGGGCTTGGCCTGAGAGGAGAGAAATCATGAAGGCGACTCGGGCTGCATCGTTGTGAAACTGATGTTCATTCATGGTGAAATATAGTGAAGTTTGAAGAAGAAACCCACTGTAGTTCTCCGCCTCACCGGAAAAGGTCGCTGGCCGGGCCATGGGACTCGCGGAGGCAGTGAACGAAGTAGTGGGTGAATGCGGAAGTGGACGTGTTTACATCAATGAGATGGATGGAATGGAAATGGCAGGAATGTCCGTGTACAGGTCTTCGGATGACTCCGCTTTCTGCATGTTGGGTCTGGTCTTCTGTCACGGATCACAGAGGATGCAGACAAGGTTGGTAAGTTAATAGATTTATTTGCAGATAACGGAGATGCAGACAGATGGTGAGTAATAGTAACACAGAACAACAGTGATTGCTTAGCTGGAATGGTAAAGTCTTTCTCTTTCATTCTCTAGGCAGATGCAGGATGGACTGAAGGCAGAACAGGATGCAAGAAGGACGGACCGGAGAGGATTTCAGCAGTGATCGGGAGTCTGTGAGTCATGTATTGACGAGACCAGACACTGAATGAAGGGAGACTGTGGGTTTTGTAGGGAGTGCTGGTAATGGGACACAGGTGATGGTGCTCAGTAATCAGGGGAGAGTGAACGGGTGACGTGATGACTGGGCGGAGAGAGAGAACGAGTGGGCGGAGGTGAAGGAGAGCGTGGTGGTGAAGATGGAATCCTGACAGTGAGAGTGTGTAATAGTGTAATTGTGTGTGTGTGTGTGTGTGTGTGTGTGTGTGTGTGTTTCTGTAAACGGTTTTCTTTTAATACTCAACGTGGTTGAGTGTTTTCCCTCGTTATTATAATTATTGTAAATGTCACTGTTCTCAGCACAGAAGCTGTAGAGGTTGGGGTGCCAATTTTTCTTTGTTGTGAACTTTGTTGTCTTGTGCTTACCTTTACCAATTTGAACAACTTGTTTCAAAAATAATAAAAAGAAAGAAACAAGAAGTCAGGTGTTATGAAGTTATTTATTCTCCTGGACCCTAGACCTGGGACGTAACAATGTACTTTCAAGATAAAGGTGTGTTGAAAACAGATCTGACTTCCAAAGAAACAGAACTAGAGGCTTCACTACTCGCAAAGCCTGTAAAAATGAGACTGTTTATGAACTGTACATTTGAAATAGGGATGCACTGGTATGAAAGTTTGGCCGATACGGATAACCGACAATTCTTTGTTTGAAAGCCGACATGAAGGCAGATAAATCTAAATCCAAAATTTGATGTAATTTTTGAGAGCCTGATTACAAAAACAAAAGTCTCATTATTAAATGCCAGGTGTTATGGAGCAGGCAGTGCAGGCGACCAGGGCGGAGCAGGCAGTGCAGGCGACTCGGGTGGAGCAGGCAGTGCAGGCGACCAGGGCGGAGCAGGCAGTGCAGGCGACCAGGGCGGAGCAGGCAGTGCAGCCGACCCGGCCGGAGCAAGCAGTGAAGGCGACCCGGCCGGAGCAGACGGTTCAGGGGGACCAGGCGGACCTGGTGGTTCAGGGCTACAGGGCAGACCAGAAGGTTCAGGAGCGCCACCATGGTTCTATCAAGGGTCCTCCTGCGCTGCCATGGTCCTATCAAGGGTCCCCCCCCCAAAAAAAAGGGACAGGCGTGGCGGCGGCCATCTTTGCTGAGGGCTCAGGTGACGTGGCATCGGCCATTTGGTCCGGAGACACTGGCTCGGTGGCGGCCATCTTGTCCGGAGACACTGGCCAATAAGCCAGTAAATTACAGTAATTCATACAAAGTTTAATAAAGCAATAAATAGTTTACTCAGTAAAAATAATTCTCAATATTATATGTTGGTTTGTTGAGCTGTAGAGATCCCTTGCAAGGTTTAATTTTTTAAATGAACAACACTAAACCTGAGAGAAAGTTTAACATTTAGAATACAGCCTCTTTTTTTGAATGCATTTATTCAGGAGACATGACTCTCCATTTGTAGTCAGACTGTCAGATCTGCTAGAAGGAGATCATTGACTCTCAGACTCGTCTTGTGTCTGTACGGTGTCTCGTAGGGCAGCATACTGTGCCATGTTAGGCAATCCTGATGCTACACAACAGCTCAGAGCACTGCGGGAAATGTCCATTTCATTTGCATCAAACCTGTGTAGACAACAGATGCAAGGAATGCAATGAAATATAGTCTGTATTAGACTTATAGACTTATAGTTATATCAAATGCAGTGTAAAATGATCTGTAAAATTTAATGTTTGTGGAAGTTACCATTGATCTGTCTTCCCGTCGTAGCGCTCCACTTCAGAGGTGGTGCTGAATCCATTAAAGCCTCCGACAGCAAACAACTGACCATCGACTACCTGGATTTTGAGGAAGGTATAAAGGAAAATAAATAATGTACAGCTAATGTCTTTAACTTTACATTAATAAATCTTATTATAGATGCATGCATCACTTAATTTAAACATAGTTAGAATGTTTTGACACACATTGATCATCGAAGCCTTCTACAATTTTAGAACCAATTATTCTCAATATGGAACCAAAAAAAATTCCCCCATATTCAATATCATCAAATCATTGTTGTAATGTTATTTCATAGTTTCACCAGATACAGATTTTAACTGTCCACATCTCACCTCAATGCCAAAGTTGCTGCGTGGGTTGTACATAGATGCAACGTCACTCCAGACGTTAGTCAGCGGATTGTAGGCCTCCGCACACCGCAAACGACTGGCACCATCAAAACCACCAACCTTTAAATAAATACACTCTTTATTTATGTATTCTGTGCATTTGTAAATGCACATCCATGCATGCATTTGCATAAGTGCAACCTTTAAACTGTGATTCTTCCATATTTCTGTATTTGTGTCATGGTTATCATAGTTAATTAAAACTATAACACTGATATGTGTGTTTAATACTCACAGCATACACTCGATCTGCATAAGCGATCACACCAACACCACTGCGGCGGATACTCATGGGAGCGGTGAGAGTCCACTGGTTTGTTTCAGGGTCGAAGCTCTCAGCAGAGGAGAGACACTCGGTCCCAGTAAAACCACCACAGATATAAATCTGACAAACACAAACATAACATGCATGATGTTCGTGCACAATCATTACAGACTGATCAGAAAACCAGTGTTTAAAACACTGTTCAAATTTTATGATATTCCTTTCCATATTAACACTATTCCTTAACTCTATTTCCCCTTTCCTTCATGCTTTACAGGCATTAAGAGTCTCCAGCAGAAGAGTGTGGAAGTGCTCTTACCCTGCCCTGCAGTGAGGTGGCGCTGGCGTCACTCCGTTGTTCATTCATGGGTGCCATCATTGTCCACTGATTGGTGTTCGGATCGTAGCGCTCTACTGTTTTAAGCCGTTGTTGTCCATCAAAACCACCAATGGCATAAATGAGCCCGTCCAGAACAGCAACACTAATATAGCAGCGGCGTTCATACATGGGGGCCACCTACAACACACCAAATACATCAGTGTGCGAACACACACCAATACACCATTTCATTGGTTCTGTCCTATCAGTTGCAAATAAATACAATAGTATTACTATTATTATATTTTTTAATGGTTTTTTTTTTTTGACACAGTCATGATGGTAATTCTATTCTATTCTATTCTATTCTATTCTATTCTATTCTATTCTATTCTATTCTATTCTATTCTATTCTATTATACAAAGCTACAACAATTGCTGGAACACACACAAAAAAAATGTATCATGGTTTTACCACTTTTTAGACATGTAATACGGTAATACAGTGGTATTCTTTGAAGTAATGTGGAGTACAGCACATCATTCAGCACTATGGTCCATATCAAAGTACAATCCGGTACCATCACTGTACCACAATACTGTTTTGTGAAGGAAGCTAAATTAAAGTTACATGTTGACCTACAGCATTACTCACCTCATGCCAAGTCTGAGTGATTAGACTGAATTTCCTCACGCTGTTGAAATACTCCACATGGTCAAAACCACCAATACAGTAGACAAACTCATCCAGGACTGCTGTACCGTGATAGGCTCTGGGACGCTCATCCTCTTGAGTCACACTGACCCAGCAGTCTGCCTTCACATCATACGCCTCAATCTCATTGGTGGGATTGCCGCTGCTCCATCCTCCGATGGCCAGTAGGATCGATGAGGGCAGACGTGGGCGTGTCAGTTGATGCATGAGTTCTGAGTTGGTGGGTTCATCCATGTTGAGGTCAAACAAAGTCTTCATTGCATCGATGATAACAGGCATGCAGGCTTCATTCTCCATCACTAGTGCATTGCTCTTCACATTATTGATGAAGTATTCTGGTGTTATCAACCCCAATCGAACCTGAAGCACAAGGGAGAGTTTAGACTTTCAGAGACTGTTGCAAGACTGTTACTAAGCAGTTATATGGTGTTCAACAACCAAAAAGGATTTCCAAAATGGCAAAATTTCTAACATTTAACTAATAGCAGAAAATGTATCTCGATTTTAAGAGTTTTAAGATATTTGTAATTAAAAAAAAAATGCAAAAATCTCTGTTTTACCTTTGGCAGAAGCACAGCAATGTGTTGCCTCCTGTTTTCTGGTGCGTGATTAATCCAGTGGAGGACGGCTTCAAAAGCCACCTCCTCCTGTCTGACGTTCAGCTCATCCTCATCAATGATCTCCTCCAGCTGTTCCAGGGAGAGCTCCAGGAACTCCTCAGATACGTGCAGAACCTCCTCAAAGTGCTGCAGGATGTAGTGCTGTGCTTTACAGTGCAGCTTTGAGCAGGAGTTAAAGTGCTCTGTAAACTTGCAGATGCCAATGCAGTTCTCTGGGCATAACTCTGACTCCAGGAACTGACAGCAGGCGTCTACAAGACCTGACACCAAGATCATTTCAGCCGCCACCAAGAGCTCCAGCACATTCTCTTGAGTAATGGGTACAGATCTGGTGTACGCATACTGGATAATAAGAGGCATGATGTCTTGGGATATTCCTTGAATTTCACAGAAATGTTGTGCTGGGCTGCTCCAGTTGTTGGAGAAAAGAGTCCTGTGAACCATTTTGACAAAGAAATACAGACATTAATAATGAGCATATATGATTTTAATTTCAGCCAAATTTACTTAGAGAAACAGATTAGTTTCCTGTATTAACTTTGAAATGCTGGGTAAAACTTCATTCATAGCCACTTCCAGAATCAAATTTCAAGAATGTTGTTTCCTAGATATCATAGTTACATTCTTTTCTCTGGCAATACACTCATTTATATATTTGGACTTTGGCAGTTTCAACAGTATAATGTTGGCAGTGGAAATTATGTATATAATTATAATCATTTCTAAGTAATTTGCACACAATTGCAGTTCAAATGCTTCTTCTCACCTAAAGTAGGAGCTGCAGCCACACATGATGATCTTGTGCACTTGAAATTCTCTGTCATTGGACTTGATGATCATGTCAGTGTGTTCGCCCAGTAAACGTGCTTCATCAAACACGTCAAAGGCTGTTGCTCGTATGTTCTCCATGTTCTCTCAGGACTGTAAATGTATTCAGTCTTCTCACCTCAAACTCTGAGTAAAGTCTCCTTGAGTCTCCTTGAGATTGAGTGTCTGTGGGACTTTTGCTCAGGAGAGTTCTATAGAATGTCTCTGTGACATCATAGTTGTAGAGCTTGAATATGTCTCTTCAGTTTGTGTCACATAATTATTATAGAGTTTTGTTTTATTGATTCCTTTTGAATGAAACATCTTCACAGTAACAAAGATATTAAAATTAATTTAAAGAAATTAACTCAGTGACAAATAAAATAAAGCATTAGTCATTTGAATATGCACTCATCCATTTGTTATTGCACAACAAACACACTAGTGAGTTTTTGACAGAAGGACAGATTTTTCTTGCATGGTGTGACTGTGACCCCAAACAAGTTTACCAGAGGCCTGTATGAAGAGGATTGTTCTTCACAGATCTCATATTCCCATTACATTTCAAGGTCACGCAGCATTAGGCCACATCATGAGTGCAATGTCTTGCTTTTATTGGTTAAATCTGTAAATTCAGAATTACTGCCATTATAAGTAAAATTACAAATAAATGGGCAAGCTGACTTTTTTTTTTTTTTTTTTTTTTTTACAATATTTACAACTGGAAAAATTCAACAAACAAGACTTTGAACAGTCACTAAGACACTACGGCTGTATCTGAAATTGTCCCTTATACTGTACCAGCAGTTCTCAACTGGTTTGGCCATGGGACCCACATTTTCCCATGGACATTAATATTATTATTGTTTTTTTTTTGTTTTTTTTAGGAATTTGACCGAATATATATGGTATTATCACGATATTGAAATGAGCATTTTCAAACAATAACAGGTTTTATATTTTTTTTTTATTAAAACAAAAATAACTCTAAATTATATTTAAATCAATAAAGTAACACACACAAAAACTACATAAAGTAAACAAATGTTTTAAACTGATTCAAGTGTTATAAAGAATTATAGGTAACACTTTACAATAAGGTAAAGTCAGTTAATGCATTAACCAACATTAACAATGAGCAAAAGCTACATTTGTTACCATGGTTATTCTTTGTTAACATTAGTTTAAAAAAATACAACTGATCATTGTTAGTTCATGTTAGCTCAGGTCCATTAAATCCTTCTGAATTTAATAATGTGTTATTAAATGTTGAAATCAACATTAACCAAGATTAATAACTGCTTTAGAAGTATTGTCCATTGTCAGTTTATGTTAACTATAGTGAATTAACTAATAAAGCCTTATTGTAAAGTGTTACCCGTTACAGAATGCAGATCCAGACACAAAGAAATACATTGAAATGTGAGCTTTATTAACAGCACTGAGCAGAATGGAGAATACGGATGAGTATGCCGTTCAAATAGACTTTGAAGAATGAGTAGTAATGAAGACCTTCCTTGTTTTACAGGTGCAGGAGATCATGGAAAGCTGGACGGATGGCTGGATGGACGCACACACCACGTTTTTGTTTGTTTTTAAACGTAAAAATGCAGAACATTTTCTGTAGGCTAATGGTAGGTTTCAGATTAGGGGATATAATTTGTACAGTAAAACAAATCATTATTTCTATGGAAAATCCCCATAAAACATGAAAACACAACATGTGTGTCGGTGTAAATTAGTCTACCACAAACTTCCTTAACAGTATTTATGCTTAAAGATCAACAGCAGTGTACCAATGTAAAGAACATGTACTGTAGGTCTAACAAAAAACAATGTCAGTGTGTGCGCGAGATTGTGTCTATGTGTGAATATTCTCAATCAAACAAATGGTGAAAAATCAAAACTTTTAACCCTAGAGTGCAGGCTTGGTGGGCCTAGAGACTGCATTTTTCCTACACTTCCTTAGGCTTTAAATGACCAAATGGCTCCATATAGACAACACAAACGTTTTAACTGTCTGAGGTCTCAGAATCCTCACGACTGGCTTTCAACATTTTCTTCGCAACTGCTCTGACTGTCCTGCCCTTCTTTGAAACCTCATCAGTTCCTTTTTATTAAAACACTGGCCGGCGACACATCCATCTGCCTTTATTTTCCACTGTCTAGGCATTCAGTAAAATTATTAAAAAGAAATCAGCAACCAACATGCAGCATCCCATGCTGGGACCAGCCGTGTTAACTGAAAGCAACTTGCACTGAAACACCTTAAAGGGGTCCTATTATGCCCTTTTACAAAGTCTTGATGTTGTGAACTTTTGCAGCGTGTTTCTGTATTGTTGTGAAAATGATGAAGATGTTTTCTTAATTTGCGGGTGTTTTTCTATTTGCATGTGTTTTCTTCAGTCGCAGCGCATTGAGCTCTCTTGGCCACCGTAGTAAACTCTATATATTTTTGCAGTGTGTGCATGTCAAAAAATCTATTCTGATTTGAAGCTTGTAACATAAACGCGCACATCAACCTGATCACTTGTTTAGCATTCATGTAAACACTACATTCAGATTCATGAATTCAGGGTGTCATCAACACTCAAAATGTCCCTCAGTAACATTTACTAAGACTGCCTCTGACTAAAGGTTTTTTAAGGTTGACCAGTAGTCATTCATTTAAGCCATTAATCGACTAAAAGCTTGCCTCAAGGAACCGGTAAAAGTAATGATTATGAATGTGTCAAAAAAAATAAAAAAATAAATAAAAATAGCAGGGAGATATTTTTTTAATTTATTATTAAACTAGTGTTAAACTAGAAGAAAGAAACTTATTTGGGTTTAAAAAAAACTTGAGAGACTTAATGATGGAACTTTCCCTTTAATGTTAATAAAACAACAAAAAACTAAGAAAATCACTCAATGTTCTGAAAACTTTAATAATAGCTTCAATTCACGAATTCACACGTACATTAAATCAGATGCAGTAATTTATGTGTATTTGGCGTGCTGTCCGGGAGAGGCCTCCGAGCTCGGAATTTGGCCCGAACCCAGAGTACTCCCCCCTTTTGACTGGGATAGAAAACCAGCCGAGAGTGAGGTGCTGGGGTGGTGGAGGGATGCTGTGAAGTCAAATTCAAATTTGTCAAAAAGTCAAATTCACGTTTTCTGCCGTCTTAAGTCCGTGACGGTGCTAGTGTCCGTGCTGGTGACCGTGCCGGTGACCGTGCCGGAGATGGTGTTGTCTGTGTCCGGGCCAGAGACGGTGGTGTCGGTGTCCATGCCAGAGACGTTGGTATCCTTGCCGGAGATGGTGGTGTCCGTTTCCATCCCGGAGACGGTGGTTTCGGTGTCCGTGCCGAAGACGGTGATACCCGTGCCGGAGACAGTGGTGTCCGTGGTCAGGCACAATTGCTTGCCTTTTGTTACTCTTATTGCTAGTTATTATTGCACTTAAGTGGCGTACTGTCCTGCATTAGTTTTGATTTGAGAAGTACCAGGTATTTAAGTCAGCAGAAGAATTGTCAGCAGTCAACATAGCTGACTTCATTCCAGCCTTTGCAACTCAATCTGCTCTCAATATCTTGGGCTTGACTGAGACCTGATTCGTCCAGAAGATGCAGCAACCTCCTCTGTTCTCTCTAACAACTTCTCTTTCTATCACACTCCTCTCCAGTCTGGGAGGGGTGGGGGCACAGGTCTTCAAATTTCTAACAATTGGAAATACTCAACCCACTCTTCTCTATGCAATAAAAATGCATTTGAATTCTATGCTATTGCAGTTACAACTTCTATTAAAATCCACATTGTAGTAATTTATCGCCTCCAAGGTCAATTGGGCTCCTTTGCAGAGGAGCTGGATGTGCTGCTGTCCTCATTCCCTGAGGATGGCAGTCCACTTGTACTCTTTGGCGATTTTAACATACATCTAGAGAAGGCTTATACTACAGACTTCCTCTCTCTCCTAGCATTATTTGATCTCAAACGGCTCATCACCACAAGTACTCACAAATCAGGCAACCAACTTGACCTAATTTTCACATGCAAATCAAAAGACCCATCTGACCTGAGTATGTATCAGTGTCTGTCTCATCCTTTTCTGTTGAAGTTAATGCTGCTAAATCTTCATATTTCCACAACATGATACACAGTGCTTCAAACACACGCACACTTTTCAAAACATTCAACTCTGTCCCCCTCCGCCACCACCCACCACCTCTAACTGCTGATTATTTTGCTAATTTCTTCACTGACAAAACAACAACCATCAGCAGTCAGTTCTCAGCTCCAGAAATCTTCTCTCCTCCTTCTCTCCACTCACTGAGGCAGAAGTATCTAAACTTCTCCTCTCCAGTCATCCTACCACCTGCCCACTAGATCCCATCCCCTCACACCTTCTACAAGCCATCTCTCCTACACTTTTACCAGCACTCACACAGATCATCAACTCATCTCGCCATACTGGCATGTTCCCTACCACATTTAAGCAGGCTCGGGTAACCCCACGGCTTAAAAACCCCACATTAAACACGTCACTTGTAGACAGTTACCAGCTGGACATCAACCAATCTGGTTTCAAGAATGGCCGTTCAACCAAGACTGCATTACTGTCGGTCACTGAAGACCCGCGGTTTGCAAAAGCTGATTTCAAATCATCGGTTCTCATTCTTCTCAATTTATCTGCTGCCTTTGACACTGTGAATCATAAGATCCTTCTGTCCACCCTCTTATCACTGGGCATCACAGGAACTCCACTTCACTGGGTTGAATCTTATCTCACAGGTATGTCTTTAAGGGTTGACTGGAGAGAGGAGGTATCCAAATCACATTAACTGATCACAGGGTTTCCTCACTGTTCAGTTCTTGGACCCATCCTCTTCTCCATTTACACTACATTAAGTTTCTCTTATCACCATTGCTATTCTGATGACACACAGCTCTACCTATCATTTCAACCAGAAGATCCCACAGAATCTCAAGCTGTCTGGAGCACTTGCATCTCAAGCACTTGCAGCTCAACCTGGCCAAGACTGAGCTTCTCATTTTCCCTGCTTGCTTGCAGTATTCCTCATTTGTAAGTGGCTTTGGATAAAAGCGTCTGCAAAATGAGTAAATGTAAATGCAAATTAATTCATTTAATTCAATTAATACTTTCAAACCCATTCCTTCCACTCAGCATGGACTGATGGTAGCTTGGATGCCCAAAGGCTCTCAAAGGCTGAGTTTGTTTTCATCTGTCATGACGCTCACCGAAATTCTTTGCCGCCCTCGTACGATGGGCCGTTTCGAGTCGTCAAAACGTTCCTGGTCGACATCACAGGCCGTCCAGAATGAGTCACTGTCGATCGACTTAAATCAGCTCATGGAGAGCTAGGTCAGCTGATGGTCGTCCAGCCACCAACAATGGGACAAACCCCAGGGAGAAATCTCAAACTGTTAAGGAGGTTTAACCTCACATCACTGCACATGTTCAGGAAGACAAGTTCGATCTCCAAGCAAGCTGATGTTGCTGGTGTTGGTGAATTCTGGCGGGACCTGTAGGGGCAGATATAAGCAACCCACACATCACTGATCCATAATGCACACATAATTAATACATCATTGACATAGAAACACACATGCATATTTGACAGTCCCCTATAAGAAGCGGGAGAGTTTGAGAGTTTTGTTGATGCGTTGTTTCGCCGCAGAAGTTGACAATAAAAATACAGTGGTTTTGGTCAGTTTAATTTTTTATATTGAAAATATCAAAAAAGCTACACCACTGCTATTGTTTTGTTGTAATGTTTTTTTTTTCTTTGTCTAAGGCACGTTTAAAAGTGAAGTATGCTGGGGCAACTATAAAACCACTGACCATTTGTTACTGTAAACCTGCCCCACAAAACTGTTGAGTATCAAATACAAAGAACAAAATTGTAAAGAAAAATGCTTAAACACAAACATTAGCCTGTACTAAAATGTATAAATTTAAACAGAGTAGGCTACTTCAACATGTTTGTTAAACCAGTTTAACACACACACACACACACACACACACACACACACACACACACACACACACACACACACACACACACACACACACACACACACACACACACACACACACACACACATTTGAGGTCCCTTTATGGGTCAAGAAACTGTGTCAGGACTCTCCTGACCCTCTTCCCTTCAGCTGACATTCCCTCTCTGACAGTTGGTCATATTGAATAGCCTCTGTAACCCTGGTGTCATCAACAGTGTCCATAGCAGCCTCGCAGTAATTATGCAGGACGAAGCATGCATATACGACGAAGGGAAGGTCATTAAGGTTAATGTCCATTGCTCTTCTCAGGGCTCCAAACCGGCCTTTCAGCCTCCCAAACGCGCACTCGATAACCATCCGTGCACGGCACAAAGACAGTCCAAAGTACTGCTCCTGAGCATTGGTCCCCCCATTCGCATACTTTTTCATTAGGTATGGGAGCAGAGGATATTCAGGATCTCCAAGTAAGTACACTGGTATGCCTCTTCATCGTCAACTATTTGCTTGGGACATGGTGGGATTTTTCCATCTTTCAGATGGCCGTTGAGTGTGGAATTTGCAAAAATGCGGGCGTCGTGAACGCTCCCAGGCCTTTTAACTACCACATCAATGAAAGAATATTGATAGTCGCAGGTAGCCTGCACGTTCAAACTGAACATCCCTTTTCTATTGACATAATCTGTGGAATTTACAGATGGCTGCTTTATTTCCACATGTGTGTCATCCACAGCACCTATGCATTGAGGGAGGCCATGCACTTCTTCAAATTTCTGCACTAGTTTCTGGCACTAGTATTATTGACACGGTCGATCGAGAAAGACCGAAAGCGTCGGCTGTCTTGCGCAGTCTAACTTTTTTTATGACACCGACAGGGGACCGCATGACGGTCGTCTCAGCCTCGATGTAGGGACGCAGCAATTCGGACAGTGACAGCAGCGATGACCTTGACATCCTAAAATTTTCACGCCACTCATCCGACCACTTCATTTTCGAAGTTCTCTCACCAGACAGCAGTTCGCCCAGGTCCAGAGCCGCCTTACCCTAATGTTAGGCCCCGGGGCGGAGAGGTTTTGTAGGCCCCCCCATCCCCTCGATTTATAGAGTCTCATTTTAAAAAAGTGTAATATCTAGGTAATCTACATCACAAAATGCATTAGTTTCTTTCGAGACCTACAACAGTGAGTTTTCCCTCTTTGAGCCAGAAAACACCATAATATTGTTATTAACATATCACTGAGCCCACTTGAGCATAAACGCAAGACACTTTATTTAACAACCACACACAGCAACTAAATTTCAACTTTATGCAAATGAGAAGCGATTTTCGCGAGTGATTTTCCTTTCAGTGAAGCTCAGCTCCCTTCACTGTCTCGAGTGCAGTGCAGGCAAGACAGAAGAGTTCGAGGGCGATTTCACTGTTTTATGATTTGACTGTAACCACAAACATGGATATAATAAAATGATGCATGGAAAAGAAACTGTCGACAGTCTCAGTGAGTTTAATTCATACATTTATAGTTCGAGTGTTGTAGTTTTATGATGCAAGTTTAGCACTGCTGCAGTTCATTTTACAGTTTCCCCTGCATTATGTTGACTATTAGGGACAAGAAAATTGATTATTTGTCAAATTCGGATGACGTTTTAGTAATTTATGACAGTATGAGTGAGTTTAGTTTGTAGATCGATCGTTAATCTAGTAAATTATTTAATCCACTGTATGGTAATATAAAAACACTCTCCCGACAGCATACTGTTTCTTTTGAGCCTATTTCCTAGCCAAATTAAAATATTATAGTTCTATCACTTGTGATGGTGTTTTGTATAGATGTGGCCAGACGAGCAGTCTACCAATAACATTAGAGCGACAGCACTACCAATGCCCACAAGCGACTTCACAGTATAGAGACTAGCGACAAAATAGACAAAATGGCTGGCTGTGTGAACGGGGCTTATGGGGCCACGTGGGTCACTCAATCAGCAGATATGTAACGTGCGATTAGAGTGATTGACAGAAAACCTGACAAGTTCCAAAACAATATGACCATTTCAGATCATGATGAACCTGAACATGGGAGGCCCCTGGGCTTCAGTCCAGGTAAGCCCGTGCATTAATGCGGCCTTGCCCAGGTCGGACCCAAAACCGGCGACGCTGGCGGGGACGCGGACTGGTTCTTCGTGTTGGAGGGAGGAGAAGTTGTTGCAAAATTTCTGACCTCCGAGCACTCATTCGTCTCTGCTCCTCGACATAATGGAGCAGCTGTATTTGCAAATGCAAACACACGAAAAGAGTTTGCACCAACATAAATGTGACTGCTACTCTGAACGCTTCCATGATCACCAAAGCCAAATGAAAATGTAAACATAGGTCGCACTTTTGGCGTAGGTGCGAGCTCTGGCGCATACTGTGACGTTGGCTGAGTTTTTATAAAGAATCGGTTTCAGAGGCGAATTCTCAGTTTGCGTGTAAACGAAGGGAAATGTCTCCGTTTTTATATAATGAAGTTGTGACACCCCATTGTCTGAGAAGGTTCTCTGTTTCCTACACCCATTCCCATTCTGCAATTGATAATGACCATTTGCTCAGGATGTGATCAACCCAAATGGTGAAGAAACAATATAACTTAACTTTATTTTATCTCTATGATAATTAAGCCATTTTGGGGATGAGCTCATTCTAAAATATAGTTTGGAGTGGAATCTGTGTCGAGGCAGACTACAATTTCTTACAATAGATAGACAGACAGACAGACAGACAGCTTATTGTAGATCAGTATTGTCTTCCCTGAATATTCTGTCCGTTTTGGCCTCCTGAAAAGTCATGTAATTATCTGCCATTAAAAATGTGAAATCAGAAATCCTCCACCTCTCTGTTCTGTTCCTGCTGACCTTTGCATTCTGTTCAACATTTCAAACTCATTCAACATCCAGCCAGCCATCAGTGATAATTGTAGACCTGGGGAAATTACACAGTGCCTGGTAGCCAGCCAAGTAACAAGTGCTGAATGGTACAAAAATGGTCCTCCAAAATAGCACAATAATGGACAGTTCACGTCGGCCATTTTTACACACAATAATTCTGAGGATTCAATTTTAAATGCTCAGCTTCTACTTAAAAAAAAAAACACAAAAAAACATTAGTTCACTTTATAATTCGTTACATTTATATAGTGCTTTTCTGGGTACTCGAAGCACTTTACATAAAGAGGGGGGGGGGGATCTCCTCCAACACTACCAATGTCCAGAACCACCTGGAGGATCCAGATCTTTACCACCACATACCAGCTTACTGGTGGAGAGGAGACAGAGATGAAACCAGTCGGCATATGGGGATGATTAGGAGGCCATGATGGACAGAGGCAATTGGGCAAATTTGGCCAGCATGCCGGGGTTAAACCCCTACTCTTTTTCCGAAGGACATCCTGGGATTTTTAATGACCACAGAGAGTCAGGACCTCAGGTTAACGTCTCATCCAAAGGACTGTGCTTGTTACAATGTAGTGTCCCCATCACCCACACAGAGCACAGGGTGAGCAGCGCCCCCTACTGGCCTCACTAACACCTCTTCCAGCAGACACATAGTTTTCCCAGGAGTCTCCCATCCATGTACTGACCAGGCTCAACCCTGCTCCGCTTCAGTGGGCAACCAGTCTTCGGCTTCAGGGTGATATGGCTTAAAAAAATTATGACTAAGGTTCAGACACTTCCATGTGCACAATACATGCAGAAAATGTTATTAAATCACATTACTTAATCACATTAATTGTGGAAATTGCATCAATCTGAGTTTGTAGCTGGAGATTTTACTGATGTTGTTTAGTAATGCAGGGCTGAGAAACTCAGTGTCCTGCAGAGTTCAGCTCCAACCCCACAAAGAATATTATAATATTCAAGAAATCCTGAGAAATTTGGTTAGATTTTTCAGATGTTTTATTAGTGTCAGAAAGGTAAACTTGTGCTGTTATTGTGATATTGTGTTGGTCATTATGGAAATGATGCTGTGTCTGTGTACTTCAACACTTTTTTGGAGTTGCAGTCTCATGCTAATTTGCCCTGTTTAGTGAATCTAAAGTCTTTATAGCTATTTCTATTACGCATTTTCTTGTTAAATTGCCCTTTTAAAAATAATTATTTGGTCTTTTTTGACAAAGAATAAATTGGACATTTCCAGCAGAGGTTGGGTTCATTTTGATTACTCACACATGGGCTTGATAATATTTCAGCTCTGATAGGAGACACAAAAATCTGAACAGTAATTTACAAATTTGGGTAACACTTTACAATAAGGTTCATTAGTTAATATGAACTAAGAATGAACAATACTTCTACAGCATTTATTAATCTTGGATAATATTAATTTCAACATTTACTCATACATTATTAAAATCAAAGGTTGTATTTGTTAAAATGAATGAATGCACTGTGAACTAACATGAACAAACAATGAACAGCTGTATTTTTATGAACTAACATTAACAAAGATTATTAATACTGTAACAAATGTATTGCTCATTGTTAGTTCATGTTATTTAATACATTAATTAATTAACCTTATTGCAAAGTGTTACCCACATGATAATCTTTGCTTGTTAAGACTATTATCAGCCATTTTTGCTTTGACCTTAAAACCTGAAACATTTTGAAAGACAAATATATTGATAGAAGTATTGCGATTTTCCAATTATAATGTGTGACTTAACATTATCCCCATATCTTTTCAGTACCATACAATGTCATTGTTTTGTCTAATGTTTTTTTCTTTTTCTAAGGCATGTTTCTAAAAGCTTTCTAATGTCTTTATCTGAGTCTATCTCCTGGCTTAGTCTAAACCCTGTCTGTGAAACCAGGCCTTAAACTTTATGAAGTGAAGATCACCAAATAAGTAAAGAATCTTGTTGATATTTAATGAGCGAACAGAACTTTCAAACAATACATATTTTGTACCATTTGAAAAACATTGGCATGTAATGACTTGAACATGTAGTGGATATGGAGTCCAGTAAAAGTGTTTGAGCACATACACAGTCAAAGGAAGCAATAATCGCCCCAAAATTAGGGTCAGTGCAAAAAAACAATAAGCATTGGCTAATGAGGATCCTCGTAAGAGAGAACCATATCATGGGTATATATGTATACAATTACAGTCTCTGAAAAGGGGCACACAAACGGGACTCAAACATACAAGTACTTTCAAAGAGGACAAAATTCAAAAGGATTACTCGCCCACTTACAATACCATACTGCTATCCCATATGTTTTTGTACTAGAGGAAAACAAGGTAATTATTTCACCATCACCTCACAAGGTAGTCCCATAGTCTGAAAACAGCCTGGTAATAAACATATCCCGTATTAGGATTTACATGCTAGAAGTCCTAATAAATACTGACCTCAGCAGTCTCTTCCTAAATATATACAGAGAGAGGTATCAAAATGTGTTTACATTGCATCACAATGCAAAAGGAACGAGGTGAATCCAGACTGCTCTCTACTGACCACAGGAAAACAGTCGGGATTACTCATTAAGGATTAAAAAAGCTTCATAAAAATGCCAGCCAAAGTATACAGTGGATAAATGCATAGGATTGATTTCTTACCAACTGAATATGGAAACTCATATTGATGGTGGCAACACACACACACACACACACACACACACACACACACACACACACACACACACACACACACACACACACACACACACACACACACACACACACACACACACACACACACACACACACACACACACACACACACACACACACACACACCCCCCCCAAAGGCAGAGCTCTCTGTACTTCTTTCTGTTTGCACCATTAGGTGAATGTCATAAAACAGTTCTAGGTCACATTTCACCCCAAAATGAAAAGAAAAAGGAAATTCGAGGAATCATATTGTGCATAAATAACAAGAAACCTATTTTACTTTGTGACATCCCAATTTTCATTATAGTAATGCATCCAGATATTTTCATTTTTTAAGATTTGCTGTAAGCCTCATTATTCTCGATGGTTTTTCTCATTATTGCTATACAGACTTTGTTTATTGTAATACAATGCTTTTAATTTAAATCAGCATAAATTAAAGCCAGGATAAGAAGTAATACCAAAAT
Organism: Squalius cephalus; assembly: GCF_949319135.1. Classification (NCBI taxonomy): domain Eukaryota; kingdom Metazoa; phylum Chordata; class Actinopteri; order Cypriniformes; family Leuciscidae; genus Squalius; species Squalius cephalus. The sequence continues at coordinate 7,195,653 of NC_137135.1, read as the reverse complement.
GTTTAAATACTTCACAGTTTAAACAACTTAAGTTTTGCTTTCTTTCGGGTGGAATATGATCTGGACAGGTTCTCTAGGTTTTAAAAGATTCATTCAACTATCTGAGAAATAAAACTCGGCAACCAGAAACATTCTAGAAATACCTCCAAATGGGTGCTGATAAATTTGATCCGAGACGTGTCCGTATGTTGTCCTCAAAGCAAGATAATAAACAGTCCGACAGGTCTATGACCTCTGAAAATGCCAGTGATTGTCCTGTGGCTCTCCTTTTCATAAAATATGAGAAATATACTTGATAACATTCAGCATGATAAGTTCTAGGTAATCAGCATAACAAGAAAAGTCCTCACTGTTCCCGATATATTTGGCTCTCTAAAAACATGCTATCCAGGCATGGTCCAGGGTTTGGAATGCAGTCGTCTCATTCAACGATGGGTGCTTTCTTAAACCACTCTTGATGCTGAAGTCAGTTAAGGGTCCCACTAGTAAAATAAATAAGAAACCAATGTTAGTGTAAAATCAGTGAATAGATTAGATACAGTGAGGAAAATAAGTATTTGAACACCCTGCTATTTTGCAAGTTCTCCCACTTGGAAATCATGGAGGGGTCTGAAATTGTCATCGTAGGTGCATGTCCACTGTGAGAGACATAATCTAAAAAAAAATCCAGAAATCACAATGTTTGATTTTTTAACTATTTATTTGTATGATACAGCTGCAAATAAGTATTTGAACACCTGAGAAAATCAATGTTAATATTTGGTATAGTAGCCTTTGTTTGCAATTACAGAGTTCAAACGTTTCCTGTAGTTTTTCACCAGGTTTGCACACACTGCAGGAGGGATTTTGGCCCACTCCTCCACACAGATCTTCTCTAGATCAGTCAGGTTTCTGGGCTGTCGCTGAGAAACACGGAGTTTGAGCTCCCTCCAAAGATTCTCTATTGGGTTTAGGTCTGGAGACTGGCTAGGCCACGCCAGAACCTTGATATGCTTCTTACAGAGCCACTCCTTGGTTATCCTGGCTGTGTGCTTCGGGTCATTGTCATGTTGGAAGACCCAGCCTCGACCCATCTTCAATGCTCTAACTGAGGGAAGGAGGTTGTTCCCCAAAATCTCGCAATACATGGCCCCGGTCATCCTCTCCTTAATACAGTGCAGTCGCCCTGTCCCATGTGCAGAAAAACACCCCCAAAGCATGATGCTACCACCCCCATGCTTCACAGTAGGGATGGTGTTCTTGGGATGGTACTCATCATTCTTCTTCCTCCAAACACGTTTAGTGGAATTATGACCAAAAAGTTCTATTTTGGTCTCATCTGACCACATGACTTTCTCCCATGACTCCTCTGAATCATCCAAATGGTCATTGGCAAACTTAAGATGGGCCTTGACATGTGCTGGTTTAAGCAGGGGAAACTTCCGTGCCATGCATGATTTCAAACCATGACGTCTTAGTGTATTACCAACAGTAACCTTGGAAACGGTGGTCCCAGCTCTTTTCAGGTCATTGACCAGCTCCTCCCGTGTAGTTCTGGGCTGATTTCTCACCTTTCTTAGGATCATTGAGACCCCACGAGGTGAGATCTTGCATGGAGCCCCAGTCCGAGGGAGATTGACAGTCATGTTTAGCTTCTTCCATTTTCTAATGATTGCTCCAACAGTGGACCTTTTTTCACCAAGCTGCTTGGCAATTTCCCCGTAGCCCTTTCCAGCCTTGTGGAGGTGTACAATTTTGTCTCTAGTGTCTTTGGACAGCTCTTTGGTCTTGGCCATGTTAGTAGTTGGATTCTTACTGATTGTATGGGGTGGACAGGTGTCTTTATGCAGCTAACGACCTCAAACAAGTGCATCTAATTTAGGATAATAAATGGAGTGGAGGTGGACATTTTAAAGGCAGACTAACAGGTCTTTGAGGGTCAGAATTCTAGCTGATAGACAGGTGTTCAAATACTTATTTGCAGCTGTATCATACAAATAAATAGTTAAAAAATCATATATTGTGATTTCTGGATTTTTTTTTTAGATTATGTCTCTCACAGTGGACATGCACCTACGATGACAATTTCAGACGCCTCCATGATTTCCAAGTGGGAGAACTTGCAAAATAGCAGGGTGTTCAAATTCTTATTTTCCTCACTGTATTTTAATAGATTGCTAGAATTCGATTTTTACATTGAGAGGTGTTGCCAGGATTGCACTGTTACTATATTTAATTCACATTTTGAAGTATCATTCATGTCAATAGTCCACACTGAGCAGGAGTTACACACTTAACTTTAATACTAAGTGCAAGGGAAACTCTTTAACCACATTTTAATTGTGATAGTGGTGCTAAAATCGATACTCACCAAGGGTTCGTCCACTCCAGTGATTATGATTCAGTCCTAATAATGACTGAAGGTCCATTTTCATCTGAAACAACATTTGATTGGAGAGATTTATTTGATCCACTCTTTTTCATATTTATTTGAACAATGTGATCTGAGAATAATTGACTACATGTGACGCATGCTGGCAAAATGAGTGGAAATGCGGACGGGCTAATTACGAGCTACAGGCAAAACAAATGAAATTGAGGTTTTCACAAAAATGAGTTCATTAAGCCCTCGTCTAGCGATCCCAATGCTCCTAATAGCTATTAAACATCTAAAAGTATCTTTATTTGTACGTTTTCTGAGAGGAGTATCTTTCCCTTGTCCATGAAAACCTGCATTTTTCTCTGCTCGTTTCTCGCGCTTCCCCTCAGCACAAGTTTGGTATCGTTTTAAAGCCAAACATTCCAACTTTGTGAATATTCATATGAATGCTTGATGGCACAAGTCTGAACCAATAAAATGTGATTTTCAAACTCATACTGAAAACTGAGACAGCGCGCGATCCCGATATACACATACAGAATTACAGTATTTCAAAATTTCTGTCTTGGCAAGTATTCACGCTGACATTATCAGTTATGTGTCAAGTGAACGTTTGGTTAACTGTTGGGGAAAAACATCTGATGTGTAACATTATATTAGATCCATGCGGTACAGTAGGTCTGAATATACAGTATAGGCTGTCTGTTTCATTAATGTTAATCAAACAATTGTGGTTTCATGGGGGAAAAAAAGTTGAATATATATTTTTCCTATAGATGTTTGGTTTTGACTTGGTGTGTGCTACATTTGGTGTTATTACCAGGGATTTTAAGGTATGGTTGCTATATGATTTTGTTTTGGAATCTTCACAAAACTTGAACTCGATTTTTCTCCAAATGGATTTTGCTGACTCTATTGACTTCAAAAAGGTGTTGCTCATCATTTAGAAGGTTTTCTTAAAAGAGAATGTGAAAATAACAATAACTAATTTTTAAAAATTTGCTCATTGTGACTCATTTTGCCAGCACGGGTCACAAATATCAATTCATACTGAACCCAAACATCCCTAAAACCTAAGAAGTGCACTACTGTAACTGAAAATATTACAATATTATAATTGTTATTGTGAGTGCAGTTCCTAATATTACATATTTTGATTCATGGAAATGGGCAAGTTTATAAATGCAATGTAAATGTACTTTTCTGTGAAAATAAAAGTTTTTACAAGGTGGAAAAAATGTCAATATTCTGACCATGCGACTGAATTTAGACTTTATAGCCGTTGACTCTAACAAACTTTACCATTGTTCTTCTACAGTATCATAAATTTGTAGATCATAGTAACAATAGGTCAAACTCAGTGGCTCAGTAAAAAAAACAAAAAAACAACAAAAAAAAACTATATATTATATACTACAGTATGTGGTTTGCAAAACACTATAGTATTTGTTATGAAAATAGTAGCCTAAAGACTTCTAGTATAAATACAAATGCATAATACTGGCATAGCTTCATAACAAATTGAAGTGCTTCTAATTGGATCTTAAAGAGCTGTATAATAAAATACGTATAAAATATATAAAAAATAAATAAAAAAAAAAAAAAATAAAAAAAAAAAAGCTTTTAAAGCTTTGTTGTTTCTCATAATCAGCAGAAATGGCAGAGCATAATCAAAGAGACTCAGGCAAAACTACAGTGGCACCAGTGCGACACCTCTAACAAAGTGCTGTATTTTTCAAAGTGCTGTATTAGCATCCGCAGGGGAAAAAAGTGGAAAAATACACAGTCTGGAGGCCTCAAATAGAACATTTCTTTTAATTACTTATTTATTTTCAGGCTAGGGTTGGGTGTCGTTTGAATTTGAACAATTCAGATTCTGCTTATAACAATAACAACGATTTCTCATTTTAATTCCAATAAGGTAAAAAAAAAAAAGTATATATCATTCACATTTATTCTAAGAATTATTGCAAAACATTTCATTGTAGCCGAATACCATGAACAAAATTCAACAGGCTAAAGAACACTTACACAAGGAACTTTTACCTATGGTTTAAAAATACCATAAAAACAACAAGCATAACTAATATAAATTTCAAGCATAAACACTCAGTAATTAAAAAAGAACAAATAAACAAATTAGCAGTTGCACAAATAAATACAACTGAACAAAAATAAAATTGAAATAAAGATTTTAAGATTTTCAGGTACAGAAACTGTAATGTCAAATAAAATGTCAAATTTAAAATAACACTATATTTATAACATACATTTTATTTATAAAGTGCAATATATTTGCTTTTATTGTTTGTTTAATGTTGTTATAGAGACGGCAGCAGGAATATTAGACTTAAATATTAGAATATCACTTTAAGAGCTGCACTGATCCAATATACTGTTACACGTGCGTTTTCTTTCTCAACGGTTTACGATTTTATAACAAGTATTCGATTCTGGAATTCTTCGACAAGGAATCGAAGTATCTGATTCCTAACCTTATTTCAGGCAGTATAATTTAAATAATTTAAAGGGTATTTTAATGGAATACACTATAACATTAACTATATTTTTTTCTCTGAAGTCCACTTATAATGTGAATTTAATAAAGTTGAAAAAAGGTAATTTAAAAAAAAAATTTAATGTAACTTGCCAGTCAGACTGAAATGGTCAAGGGTTCACCCAAAAACAAAAATTGGAATATACGGCACGTGTCGCATGGGATCATTGATACTTGCGCGTCTTTTTTTTAAAAGCTTGATCCTGGTCGATATTCACTGCCATTATATGGACTAGCATGAGCGGGACATTTTTTTTTATTTTCCTTTTGTAGTCCGAAAAAGAAAGAAGGGTATACATGAGGGTACATGAGGGTGAACAAACGATGACAATATTTTCATTTTTGAATGAACTATCCCCTTTAAGTTGTGGAACAACTGACATTTGGTGGCACCAAAGTATTTCAGATATAGCCAACCTGATAGTGCATTGAAGTTCAAAAATACATACTAAGCTTTAGCTGCTGCATTTAAAGATACATTTAAATGTATAACATTCAATTAAAATCACTTAGATACATTGTTGATCTCACCTGCGCTTTCTTCATCTGATCCACCGTCCTCTAACCATTGCTCCTCATTGGCCAATAGAGGATTCTCGGATTCACGCAGGGTCCTCAGCGGGAAATAGTGCCCATCACCCTGGCTATAACATACAAACACACGGAAAATATTTACATAAGGCATAATTCTTCATAGTGTATTTTGAAATTTGCATCCATTTATACATCTAGCCAGTGTGACGTTTGTGCTTGAGCCACACAGTTGCTTTTGAGTGTGACCAGTTTTGATATGAGCTCACCTTGTGAACACAGGAATAAACCAGAGCTTTTTATCCTCCCCGAACACCTGCTGGAGGTTTCTGCTGAGCCCAACATGAAAGCCATTCCTGTCAGGCCCGTTCTGAAACACTGGTGCAGAAAACGCCTCTGGAAAACAGAAACGTTCATGGAGGTCAAACAGTCCACAAAAAAAAAATAAAGAGCCACATTATAAATCACATCTGCTAACCAAAGGTCATGCAAGTGGTATACGACTATGACCTTTAAACGTCTTGCAGAAACAATGAAAGGATAAATGAAAATCAAGAAATTCAGTACAAAAAGAAGTGAAATCTTCCTCACCTAGCGTTGATCTGTTTTTAGCCACCAACCAACAGTGGTAGCCAAACAGGAACATGAGACTGACAAAAAACATGAGCGCCACAAACAACAGGAAGAGCACGTGGAATTTGGCGGAGCCATTGGGAAGATCTCCCTAACAAACAAATACAAAGAGACTTGAAATTTATGTGTTTAACAAAATTAACAAAAACACATTTTTAATATTTAAAAACTAGCCTAGTTATTTTTCCAAGTTATAATGACGGAACACAGTTTTAAAGAATCTCTTTGCATCTACAAGTGCACACACCACAACTTCATTCGCATGCAAAAACTGTAGCTATCATCAAAAAGCCAATATCATTCTACTTGCCCGTAAAGGGATTGTCATTATTTATTAATTCAGTCATCTCTTTCTTCTGCAGAACACCCACAAGATACAATATTTAGAAGAATGTATAGACAAAAACAGTTGAAAAAAAATGAAAGTCTATGGGGTCCAAAACAACACTGTCATTGAATGGACAAAAAAACTGTGTGTTCCACAGAGAAAATGAATGCTCAAAGGTTTAGAATGACATGAGGGGGAGACAATTATTAGAAAAGTATTTTCATTTTCCTTTAATTTGGCTGTCCTACACTGTGAGCTAATTTCATGTAGGCAACAATTAATTGTTTTTGACTGAAATACTGCAGGAATATTGATATTGCTAAAAATATGCCATCTTGTGAATGTTGTTCACAGTCCTTCACGTGTCGTTGCAAACCCATAAGACTTTTGTTCATCTTCAGAACACAAATAAAATGTTGTTTTTTTTTTAAATCTGAGAGCTTTCTGTTCCTCCATTGACAGCTACGCAACTGACACTTTGACACTTTAAAAAGTTCATAAAGAGATCGTAAAACTAATCCATCTAAATTGAGCGGTGTAGTCCACATTTTCTGAAGAGAGATGATCGATTTAACCCTCAAGCCTCCTTCACATAGCAGCCGTTAATTCCACCTTCGTGGACAAATGTGGGCTTTGGATCAGGTGTGATCCAAAAACATTTTTTAAAATAAATGTTATATCACTATCTTCGATAAAATAAAAACAATCAATTTATGTTATATTTAATATTTCTTTAACTTCAGTAAAAATAAATAAATAAATCATTCCAGTAAGTTCAGACAGCCAAAACCGAAAAATTTGGTGACTTTGGTGTCATCTGGTGTGAGAGTGAGTGTTTGCCACATTGAGAATGTTGTACAGTCTCACCTCTTCATTTATGTGTATGTATGATCTGCATTGTGTTGGATCTATTGATTTTTATTCAACAAATAAAAAACCAAAATGCTCTGAATTATAGATTTTCCCATTCATTCCTATGGGTGCCCATTTTTGTCCACAATTTCAGTTAACATTGTAGAATCGAGTCAAAAAAATTGTTGTGTGTTCAGGTGGCAAACTTAGGAAAAGTAGCCAAGTCTTGTACTGCTCAGATTAAGGAAAGTATAAAACAAATATGCAAAAAAATGCGACTTGAGGGTTAAATGATGAACAGATTTCATTTAGGCTTTTATTCACATATAAACATTGATCAGCGAACATAAACAGAAGCTCAACCGAACCTGCTTAACACACGAGAATGAACCTCATTGCTTTTTGCAGAAGCTCAAACGTGCTGCGTAACACAAGAATGAACCTCATTGGTTCTTGCTGAAGCTCAAACGTGATGCGTAACACAAGAATGAACCTCATTGGTTCTTGCAGAAGCTCAAACGTGCTGCGTAACAAGAATAAACCTCATTGGTTCTTGCTGAAGCTCAAACGTGATGCATAACAAGAATGAACCTCATTGGTTCTTGCAGAAGCTCAAACGTGCTGCGTAACACGAGAATGAACCTCATTGGTTCTTGCTGAAGCTCAAACGTGATGCATAACAAGAATGAACCTCATTGGTTCTTGCAGAAGCTCAAACGTGCTGCGTAACACGAGAATGAACCTCATTGGTTCTTGCTGAAGCTCAAACGTGATGCGTAACACAAGAATGAACCTCATTGGTTCTTGCAGAAGCTCAAACGTGCTGCGTAACAAGAATAAACCTCATTGGTTCTTGCTGAAGCTCAAACGTGATGCATAACAAGAATGAACCTCATTGGTTCTTGCAGAAGCTCAAACGTGATGCGTAACACGAGAATGAACCTCATTGGTTCTTGCTGAAGCTCAAACGTGATGCGTAACACAAGAATGAACCTCATTGGTTCTTGCAGAAGCTCAAACGTGCTGCATAACAAGAATAAACCTCATTGGTTCTTGCTGAAGCTCAAACGTGATGCGTAACACAAGAATGAACCTCATTGGTTCTTGCAGAAGCTCAAACGTGATGCGTAACAAGAATGAACCTCATTGGTTCTTGCTGAAGCTCAAACGTGATGCGTAACACAAGAATGAACCTCATTGGTTCTTGCAGAAGCTCAAACGTGCTGCGTAACACGAGAATGAACCTCATTGGTTCTTGCTGAAGCTCAAACGTGATGCGTAACACAAGAATGAACCTCATTGGTTCTTGCAGAAGCTCAAACGTGATGCGTAACACAAGAATGAACCTCATTGGTTCTTGCTGAAGCTCAAACATGCTGCGTAACACAAGAATGAACCTCATTGGTTCTTGCAGAAGCTCAAACATGCTGCGTAACACGAGAATGAACCTCACTGGTTCTTGCTGAAGCTCAAACGTGATGCGTAACAAGAATAAACCTCATTGGTTCTTGCAGAAGCTCAAACGTGCTGCGTAACACGAGAATGAACCTCACTGGTTCTTGCAGAAGCTCAAACGTGATGCGTAACACAAGAATGAACCTCATTGGTTCTTGCAGAAGCTCAAACGTGATACGTAACAAGAATAAACCTCATTGGTTCTTGCTGAAGCTCAAACGTGCTGCGTAACATAAGAATGAACCTCATTGGTTCTTGCTGAAGCTCAAACGTGATGCGTAACACGAGAATGAACCTCACTGGTTCTTGCAGAAGCTCAAACGTGATGCGTAACACAAGAATGAACCTCATTGGTTCTTGCAGAAGCTCAAACGTGATACGTAACAAGAATAAACCTCATTGGTTCTTGCTGAAGCTCAAACGTGCTGCGTAACATAAGAATGAACCTCATTGGTTCTTGCTGAAGCTCAAACGTGATGCGTAACACAAGAATGAACCTCATTGGTTCTTGCAGAAGCTCAAACGTGATGCGTAACACGAGAATGAACCTCATTGGTTCTTGCAGAAGCTCAAACGTGCTGCGTAACACAAGAATGAACCTCATTGGTTCTTGCAGAAGCTCAAACGTGATGCGTAACACGAGAATGAACCTCATTGGTTCTTGCAGAAGCACAAACATGTGCGTAACACAAGAATGAACCTCATTGGTTCTTGCAGAAGCTCAAACGTGCTGCGTAACACAAGAATGAACCTCATTGGTTCTTGCAGAAGCTCAAACGTGATGCGTAACACGAGAATGAACCTCATTGGTTCTTGCAGAAGCACAAACATGTGCGTAACATAAGAATAAACCTCATTGGTTCTTGCTGAAGCTCAAACGTGCTGCGTAACACAAGAATGAACCTCATTGGTTCTTGCAGAAGCTCAAACGTGATGCGTAACACGAGAATGAACCTCATTGGTTCTTGCAGAAGCACAAACATGTGCGTAACATAAGAATGAACCTCATTGGTTCTTGCAGAAGCTCAAACGTGCTGCGTAACAAGAATAAACCTCATTGGTTCTTGCAGAAGCTCAAACGTGCTGCGTAACAAGAATAAACCTCATTGGTTCTTGCTGAAGCTCAAACGTGATGCGTAACACAAGAATGAACCTCATTGGTTCTTGCAGAAGCTCAAACGTGATGCGTAACACGAGAATGAACCTCATTGGTTCTTGCAGAAGCACAAACATGTGCGTAACACAAGAATGAACCTCATTGGTTCTTGCAGAAGCTCAAACGTGCTGCGTAACAAGAATAAACCTCATTGGTTCTTGCTGAAGCTCAAACGTGATGCGTAACACAAGAATGAACCTCATTGGTTCTTGCAGAAGCTCAAACGTGATGCGTAACAAGAATGAACCTCATTGGTTCTTGCAGAAGCTCAAACGTGCTGCGTAACACGAGAATGAACCTCATTGGTTCTTGCTGAAGCTCAAACGTGATGCGTAACAAGAATGAACCTCAAACGTGATACGTAACAAGAATGAACCTCATTGGTTCTTGCAGAAGCTCAAACGTGATGCGTAACACAAGAATGAACCTCATTGGTTCTTGCAGAAGCTCAAACGTGCTGCGTAACATGAGAATGAACCTCATTGGTTCTTGCAGAAGCTCAAACGTGATGCGTAACACAAGAATGAACCTCATTGGTTCTTGCAGAAGCTCAAACGTGATGCGTAACAAGAATGAACCCCATTGGTTCTTGCAGAAGCTCAAACGTGATGCGTAACACAAGAATGAACCTCATTGGTTCTTGCAGAAGCTCAAACGTGCTGCGTAACACGAGAATGAACCTCATTGGTTCTTGCTGAAGCTCAAACGTGCTGCGTAACACGAGAATGAACCTCATTGGTTCTTGCAGAAGCTCAAACATGATGCGTAACAAGAATAAACCTCATTGGTTCTTGCTGAAGCTCAAACGTGTGCGTAACATGAGAATGAACCTCATTGGTTCTTGTGATGCTCAAACATGATGTGTAACACAAGAATGAACCTCATTGGTTTTTGCAGAAGCTCAAACATGATGTGTAACACAAGAATAAACCTCATTGGTTCTTGCAGAAGCTCAAACGTGTTGCGTAACACAAGAATAAACCTCATTGGTTCTTGCAGAAGCTCAAACGTGCTGCGTAACACGAGAATGAACCTCATTGGTTCTTGCAGAAGCTCAAACGTGCTGCGTAACACAAGAATGAACCTCATTGGTTCTTGCAGAAGCTCAAACATGATGCGTAACAAGAATAAACCTCATTGGTTCTTGCTGAAGCTCAAACGTGTGCGTAACATGAGAATGAACCTCATTGGTTCTTGTGATGCTCAAACATGATGTGTAACACAAGAATGAACCTCATTGGTTCTTGCAGAAGCTCAAACGTGCTGCGTAACAAGAATAAACCTCATTGGTTCTTGCAGAAGCTCAAACGTGCTGCGTAACACGAGAATGAACCTCATTGGTTCTTGCTGAAGCTCAAACGTGCTGCGTAACACAAGAATAAACCTCATTGGTTCTTGCAGAAGCTCAAACGTGCTGCGTAACACAAGAATGAACCTCATTGGTTCTTGCAGAAGCTCAAACGTGCTGCGTAGCAAGAATAAACCTCATTGGTTCTTGCAGAAGCTCAAACGTGCTGCGTAGCAAGAATGAACCTCATTGGTTCTTGCTGAAGCTCAAACGTGCTGCGTAACACAAGAATAAACCTCATTGGTTCTTGCAGAAGCTCAAACGTGCTGCGTAACACAAGAATAAACCTCATTGGTTCTTGCAGAAGCTCAAACGTGCTGCGTAGCAAGAATGAACCTCATTGGTTCTTGCTGAAGCTCAAACGTGCTGCGTAACAAGAATAAACCTCATTGGTTCTTGCAGAAGCTCAAACGTGCTGCGTAACACAAGAATAAACCTCATTGGTTCTTGCAGAAGCTCAAACGTGCTGTGTAACACAAGAATAAACCTCATTGGTTCTTGATGAAGCTCAAACGTGCTGCGTAACAAGAATAAACCTCATTGGTTCTTGCAGAAGCTCAAACGTGCTGTGTAACACAAGAATAAACCTCATTGGTTCTTGATGAAGCTCAAACGTGCTGTGTAACACAAGAATAAACCTCATTGGTTCTTGCAGAAGCTCAAACGTGCTGCGTAACAAGAATAAACCTCATTGGTTCTTGATGAAGCTCAAACGTGCTGCGTAACAAGAATAAACCTCATTGGTTCTTGCAGAAGCTCAAACGTGCTGCGTAACAAGAATAAACCTCATTGGTTCTTGCAGAAGCTCAAACGTGCTGTGTAACACAAGAATAAACCTCGTTGGTTCTTGCAGAAGCTCAAACGTGCTGCGTAACACAAGAATAAACCTCATTGGTTCTTGATGAAGCTCAAACGTGCTGCGTAACAAGAATAAACCTCATTGGTTCTTGCAGAAGCTCAAACGTGCTGCGTAACAAGAATAAACCTCATTGGTTCTTGCAGAAGCTCAAACGTGCTGCGAATCCCTGTTCTAATTTGATTAAAGGTGGTACTTGGCCTGAGAGGTTTTACCAATTTCATTAATTTTTGTAGAGGGTTCTTCAAATCAACCTTTTTGCTACTTTCTGTTTTTTTTACTTTCTTTAAGAGTTCATAGCTTGGGATAGATTTTGTTGTTGTTGTTGTTGTTGTTGTTGTTGTTGTGCCATCAGCCAATCAGCACTGTTATAATCTCATTTTCCTGCAGCTCTAGGGTCATCATTAGCCACATGGCAAATACAGATCTGAACTATTGATGGCAGATTTCAAATTGCATTCTTCAGCACCAGCCAAGCAACTAAGATTGTAAATGCTAATGCATTCTCAAGAGAGAAAAAAATTGTAAGTGTATATCTACTTGCACAGTAGTTTATTAGCTTTAAAGAGTACACTAGCATAGTGTCATGTGAAAGAGAAGGCTCACCCTTTAGGGTTTTTAGAATTTTATGGCTTTACATATCAGAACATAATAAAAATCATATGGTCGTTAGCAGGTCTTACAATTAGGTAAATACAAAGTTTAACCACCTAATTCAAATTGTGAACTCTTACTTTTCTACAGGGTTCACACTCTTTTTGACCAACTAAAACTAAATTTCCATGCCTAAACATGTAACCTTTTATTTAGAAAACAGCACTGGTGTGGTGTTCTTATTTTGCAAATGTGCGGTTATGTGATTTCATTGATAGGAATAAATGCTTATGACAGTTTGACTGATAACACTTTATATTAAATACAATCCAAACAAACACACTGCAGAGCTCAAAGGATTATCAAAATTTGTTCTTAAATGGAGTCAAAACTTGAAAGAGAATTAGAGACACTGATCAAAATCAGATGTGAGAAACAGCTGTATAAAGTATCACGTGCTATCGGAATTATCGTAAAAATTAGCATGAACATGAGCGCCCTCTTAAGTTGTATTTACCACTGGGAAGCTCTGGAATAATTTTGAAACCAAGTTCCTGAGATAGACATGCCATAAACTTTAAACATGGTGGAGGAGAGAACGATTGCTGGCTCTGAGCGCTTTTCTTTTTAGTTTTTCCACAACAGCTACATCACCTTGTCTTGTCATTAAAGTTTATTGTATGTTTTATACACAGTGAAAATAGCCTATATTTGACAGAAAATCCAGAATCGTCAGCAAGCTGACCATCTATTCTAGATATTGAGGTGAATGTTTATATGTTTGTCAATGAACGGGATGCTACATAGCATTTTGGCTTTGACAAGATTTTCCCAAAAAATAGGCAAGTATAAACCTGGTGTCCTCCATGATTCCTGTTTTTTCTGACAACAAAGCACTTGAATTCAACGAGCTGGTAATCACGACTTCAGAAGAGGGAACTAGGAAATTTCCGATAACACGTGAAGGCAGCATAATTATTTATATTACATTCAACATTATTGGGAAACCTTTCACATCCATTTACCTCAAATGATCACTTATAACCTCCATCACTGAAATAAACAAATAAGGCTTATTCTCTTGTGCACAAGTAGAATTAAATGGTTCAGTGACTGGTAAATACCAAACAAATTATGATAATAATTATATATAATGATTTTAGTAAGTGACAATTAGCAAAAGAGAGACACACTTCACTGAAATAAGTAATTAAATGGCAATTAGCTTAACAATGCAAAAGTATGTTGTTGTCTTTAATTGGACAGGCAAGATGAAGAACATGATATTTTAACTGTGTGGGTTAATTGACTTCAACATAACGCTCTGATTAAATATTTTAGTACAAAGCATTATAAAGAATACATTAATAACTATATACTGTATATAAAAAATGACCTTCCATGATTTCTCCATGACTTTCCCAAGTCCCAAGAAATATAAAATTCCCTGTTATTTCCAGGTTTTCCATTACTGTATGACCCCTGTATCTATAAGTTTTATAGTTTATAATACTTGCCTAAGTTTATTTGAGCTCAATTGATTTTAAAAGTCAAAACTGCTCACCACCCAGAACTTGAGGAAGTACTGAAACACTGTTGCTGCGATGAAGACGCAGTAGATCATGGAGTAAGACAGGAACAGCAGAAAGAACTTATAGTTGGAGAATCCAACACAGTTGTTAACCCTAAAGAGTACAGAAGACAAAAACATCACATATCCAACATTCAAGATCATTCAAACTATAATATTGTTGCTTATGAGATACACATTTAAAGGTACACTATGTAACTTTTGGCCCTCTAGCATTTAACTGCATGCATTCTGCTGAAGAACATTGTTTTGGTTGATCTTCGGCTCTGCGTGACTATGCGGATGAATATGATTCTTTCTAATAACTAAAGACAGAGAGATTATCCTCCTGCTCATAAAACATATTACTAAGCTTAAGAGAAATCAGCAGTTTAGATGGAAAGGATCTCAAGCTGACTAGATGAAGACATTACTGGAGCTTTACTCATCAATAGACACGCTACTTCTTTGAGAATAAACTCCAGCACAACAACCATAATGAAACTGTCTTCACAATAGATAATGCTTTACAATGTTAGAGAGACACATATGACAGTTTATCTGTTCAATAAAACACTTACTCTCCTGTGGAGTAATAAAAACACCATCATCTCCACCTCACTTTTACAACACTTCAAATCCCTCAGTTCTCTCCATCTCCTGAAGCCAAGCTGATGTTGATTCTTGTTTTATTACCAGCTCTGACTCGTTCTCTTTTCTCCAGCAGACTCTCCTCTGTTCCACACACACACACACACACACACACACACACACACACACACACACACACACACACACACACACACACACACACACACACACACACACACACACACACACACACACACACACACACACACACACACACACACACACACACACACAGGATCTGATCTGATTTTGATTCTTGTTTTATTACGAGCTCTGTCTCGTTCTCTTTTCTCCAGCAGACTCTCCTCTGTTCCACACACACACACACACACACACACACACACACACACACACACACACACACACACACACACACACACACACACACACACACACACACACACACACACACACACAGGATCTGATCTGATTTTGATTCTTGTTTTATTACGAGCTCTGTCTCGTTCTCTTTTCTCCAGCAGACTCTCCTCTGTTCCACACACACACACACACACACACACACACACACACAGCGGACTCAGACTCTCCTCTGTTCGGCGTTTGTTTAAACGGGTGATTCTCCGGAGGTTGAAAATTTAGCGGCTCCATGTCAACCTTTCTTGCTCGTTGTGACACTAACCCCTGACTCCCACAGCAGACACACACACACACACACACACACACACACACACACACACACACACACACACACACACACACACACACACACACACACACACACTCACTCACTCACTCACTCACTCACTCACTCACTCACACTCAACTAACCTCTGCCTCTCTCTCAGGAGTGATTATGTATTGGTTAATTTTGAACTAAAAAAGTTACATAGTGTACCTAACAGAACAGAAAACAATAAATGACTTGATTCCTTATATAATAAATGTTTATATACCATGGACAATGGTGATCCATTTTCAAAACACATCTATAAAAACACAGGGGAAAAAATACACAGTGAATCCAGGTCATTTTGTTCAACTGCAGCCTGTAACTTTAATTAAAATAAGGCTTATGTGTAGAGAGATCTGTTATCAGGAACTGGGACTGGTGTGGTGCTCGACTTACGTTTCACACACGGAGCAGTGGTGACAGCGGTCTGGCTTTATCACCTGACAGCGATCACAGAACCTGATAGCTGAAGACATGGAGATAAAGGAGATCAGCTGCCCGCCTTCACATCCGATCACATGTTTACCTGGCAAACATTCTGCTAAATGACTATATAGCTGCAGCTGCTGTGGAAATGTACACATTAAAGACAGGTGGCTGTGTGTACCTCCAGACTGAGCGCGTGTGAAGATGGGAAGTTTCTTGGCAATATCCACGAGAATCTGCTTCTGAACATCCGGTCTCTCTTCCATCTCATATCTTTCTTTATCAGTGTATGATAACTGGAACTAGAGCACAGACAATTTCAAAGTATATCAAACACATGAATGAAGAAACTGAAGTCTTATAGAGCATCATTAGGATGTTTTGCATGACAATCAAGAAAAGTTCACCTACAACTGCCATTTTTTTTGTAATTGCCATTATTCTCAAAGGTGATTCTCATTATTGTAATACAGAACTACAAAAGGAAATTACAGTAATACAATGTTTTAAATAAAAAAACAATAGTAAACAGGCAGTACAAAAAGCACCACCATACATTAGATAGATTTTATTAATAATATTATTATTCATATATAATTATTATAATAATTTCACATCACAGTAATTATATAGCACTTTTCACAATGGCCATTGATTCTAAGCAGCTTTACAAAAATAAATAAACAAATAAATAAATATAAATTATATATATATATATATATATATATATATATATATATATATATATATATGTGTGTGTGTGTGTATGTATGTATGTACATATGCATGTATGTATATATATATATATATATGTGTGTGTGTGTATGTGTGTGTGTGTGCATAAGTACATAAATGTGTGTATGCATTTATATACACTCAAATATAACCTTGAGACTTTATTATTGCAATATATATATATATATATATATATATATATATATATATATATATATATAGCAATAATAAAGTCTCAAATTCTGTAAGGTCTTCATAAAATGATGCATTAATAATATATTTGTCTGTAAACTGCCAGTAAGCAAGCCAAAGGTGACTGCGACAAAGAAAGAGTAACTGCATAATGTGTTCGTAGTGGGAGAAAAGTCTCCATGCTAATTAACTAAGTTCAGTTCAGTTAGTCAACTAAACTAGTCACATGGTAGATGTGAGACAATTCAGGGGAAATGTGCTTAATTATGAAAATAATGCAAAAAATATGAACTAATGCAAAAATTAAGTCAAATATAATTTTACATGGAGTAAAATATGACTGTCATTGCCACATTCGGATTCTCACAAGCACTATTTAAGACAACTAACATAACATAAATCACAAGCACCTTTTTAGACGGTATAGATGGTGGAGTAAAGATGGCCTTCCAATAGGTCCACCAAAACATTATAAAGCACACATGGAATATCAACAAATAGGCCACTGTGAAAAAAAAAAAAAAAACACACATTACATGCTATCACAAGTAAAATTCATGATATGTCATTACATTTGTGTCATAAGTTGATAGATGCTCAAGTTAAACAGCATAAGACCAATGAGGGTGTATAAGAACAACGGCTGTGTTTACACTGGCACAAAAAATCTGATTCTTTTACTCACATCCGGAATTTGTTGCACACAGTTAAACAGAAAAAATCTGCACGAGACCTAGTTTTTTTTTGCATCAGATCTGAGACACTTCTGGTTTTAAATCAGATAGGCTATATATCCGACACCTGGACATCTGACCTACATCTAAACATGCATATCCGATTCCCCTTTTAATTACAAGCCACCACAAGGCGAGAGCGACACGTTTCCCACAAAGATATTTTTTAATTTTGCATTATGAATCAGATGTGACTGTATGCGCTGGCGGGGGGTTTTTAATCGAGGCGGAAACTTCATAAAGGAAAGAAATTACGCCCACGCTGAAACATTCAGGAGCTGGTTTTCAACCTCTGCCCTGTGTGCTTTATAGCCTAGATAAAACAGCTTCACTACTGAAAGCTACATTACATTTCTCAGGGTTTGGTAGCCCGAAATGAATTATACTAGCCCAAATAAAAAAGACAATTTTAATGTAGAAAATTGGTTAGGAGTCAAAACATCAATCAAAGACTTTTTCGAATCATCATCAATGTGTGTGTCCAGTGTGTGGATCATGAATCAGTCTGTGTCAGATTCTGAATCGGAGATATAGACTGAAGTGCGCAGCTCCGTTGTTTTAAAGTCTGACAACGTTAAAGGTGTTAATTTTCTGATGGAATAATTCACATATTGAAGTGTAGCAATCAATAATAATAATAATACCAGACTTTTTTGAGCCAAGTAAATGGTGCTGTAATTATTTGATGCTGTTTATATAGCAGGATATATGATGGTCAAGTCACCTTTATTTATGTAGCGCTTGTTACCATACAGATTAGTTTGTTTCAACGCAGCTTTACAGTGATAGTGTGTTATCACATGGATTCAAACATATCACGTTCATTCACATTCACGTGAAAGTGGAGCTTTCATTTGTATTGATCATGTGCATAGGCGTAATTTGCGGGTGGGACATGTCCCCACCACTTTTTCTCAGGATCGATATTGTCCCCCACCACTTTTTGAAACATTATGATGTACCTAATACAAATAAATAAAACATCTCCAGTCAACTAGCAGAGCATTCATTTAGTTCGTTATTAAATAAGAGACGATCTAGCGCTAAAATGTGTTGTTTTTGAAATCAAGCTCAATATCTGGATAGTGATATGGATAGTGTTCTCTTGTGGCTCGCTCACAGTCTTCACTCGGACGCGCTCTTCAATCTATCGCCGTTGTGGAGACTCTCTATTCGTTCTGGTGAAATCACAAAATAAAATGCACACAAACGTGTCCCTGCTTGATATAGACTGTAACCACTGGTGATGAACATATTCGGTTTTGATGAGAAAATAAAAAAAAACTATACGAGTGTGGACTGGAACCTAGAACCTCTGACACGCTTGGCAAAACCATTTTTTTCCTAAAATTGTTATCGTATATATATCTGATTTAGCATTGTAGCAATACCAGACATGAATTATAAATCATTTTAATAGCATGACCATTCAAAACCAGAGGGTCTACTATGCGCATAGTAAAGTGATCACCCACGATAATATTGGGTGTAACTGATGTAAACACAGATATCGAAGTGAATGTAAACAGGCGGGCCAAAAAAACGGATATGGTCAGAATATCGGATCTTGCAGTGTAAACGCAGCCCTAGGCTCAACCGCAGTCGCAAACTGTTATTTTTGTTTTGTTTTGCAATGACTTTGAATCAGCTGGTGTTTTCGTGTATGATTGTGTGGACCACAGAGTAACCACAGTTGCATAAACTGCTTAGTCAAGTCAAATGAGTCTTCTGATTTTTTTTCTTTAAGACTTAACTGGCCATAACTAAGTCAGTTACATAGAGACTAAGTTTATGTGAGAGACTAAGTTTATGTATAGATGAACTACAGTGCTGCTAACATGTCATTATGTTTTTTACCCCATTATGTGTGTATAGTTGTGTTTTGTGCACTTTGTTGATGTTGCAGCTTAGTTCAACTGAGAGAACATGAAAATGATATTTCCATTTCCACATTTTAAACAAAAGCCCATTCATGAATCAAGAAGGCAGGTTTTTGTCTAATAAGCAATGACTGAAGATCACTTACCCCTCTCCAGATGATTACTGAGAGTAACTGAAAAACAGGTAATCAATCAGGATCAGTGTCGTGAAACATAACGTGTGTCTCAAAACCAGCAGAAAATAGGCAGAAAGCACTGAAATCATGTGAAATCATGGCCTCACAGGGATTATTCACACACTGTGATGCTGTATGGCTTCTAGACAGGCAACTCAATAGGTTTGAAGACACAGCCCATGTAAACAACGCTATGACACAGGTATAACCGCGGATACAATGACTCAAACCGATTTATTTTGTATAATAATAGCACAAATATAATAAACTGGCGAACCATTGTGGAATAGCCAAAACATGACACTTCCTTGTTTCATACAAACAAGAACCATAAGCGAATTAAAAGGCATAAATGGTCAACAGTGGAATCTTACCGAAGCACAGCTCAAAGACATAGGCGTAATAAGACCAGAGGACCACAGATGAGATGATGATGACGGGAATCCAGGAGAAAATCCTCTGACAACATCTGAGTGCTCTCGACAGAGCCATGATCAGCCCGCTCTGACATCTGCTAGCGCGCCTGGCATTTGCATATTACCTCACAACGATCTGCTCTGGCATCCACTAGTACACCTGGCCATCCAAGCCACAGCAGTATGTTCTGCGCGACTCATAGTAGTTTTTTTTATTTTTTTTTATTCCAACATTAACATAACAAGACTTCACAGACTGAGACAAAATATATATATTTATTTTTTAAAAAATATAAACATTGTAGGGGGTTAAATAAAATCATACTGGTCAAATAAATCAAATAATTTCCTGGCTTTATACGTTCTCATAATTCTTAAGGCATCAGTTTATAGGGTTAGCTCTTTTTACACAATTTAAACTGGGTGCAGTTTTTAAAAATGTACATTTGTGAATGAAATATTTTACAATATGAAATAGACAATGTATAACAAAGTCGCATTTTTGTCCTCCAAATGTACTCCAAATGTCACCATCAGAGGCGGACAGAGTACACAGCTACATTACTTGAGTAAAAGTACTACAGTCAGATGTCTACTTAAGTAAAAGTACTAAAGTACTTGTTTTTAAAAGTACTTGAGTATCAAGAGTACAAGAGTACATTTTCTAAATGTTGCATTACTACTGCCACAGTGCTTACATTGGTAAACACAGCAAACACTCGAAGCGAAAACTATCATTAACTTGTTCAGAAAATTGAAATAGTCTGGCAAGGTGGGGCCACGTGTTGGCACATTCCCGGGATGCGATATTTTTTTTCCCAGGATGGTAGGGGAAGACTCATGAATATTCATTAGGGAAGTCATCCCTGATTGGTCTGATGACCTACCCCTAACCCCACCCCTAAACCTACCCGTCACTGGGGTTAAGACCAATCAGGGATGACTTACCTAATGAATATTCATGAGTCTTCCCCTACCATCCTGGGAAAAAAAATATCGCTCCCGGGATGGACCTGCTGTGTCTTCATCCATTGTTTCGTCCATGGTTTCGTCTCTTATCTAAATCTGACCATGGAGTTGACTTTGGCGGAAAGCTGAAGGTGATTGCTGATAGGCTGTCCCAATCAGTGGCGCCTGCACAATCCAATCACATTTGAGAGGGTTTCCGAGATGTTTCTTTTTTCCTTGGTGTTTTTTATTTATTTATTTTTTTAGAAGAAGTAATGGGTACTCACAGTTATGGATAGAAATGTAGTGGAGTAAAGAGTACAATATTTGCCTCTCAAATGTACTTGAGTAAAGTCATGAGTACTCCCCAAAAATGATACTTGAGTAAAGTACAGATCCCTCAAAATTGTACTTAAGTACTGTACTCAAGTAAATGTACTCAGTTACTGTCCGGCTCTGGTCACCATATCCCAAGTAATAGATGGAAAAAAGATAGGCTATGTTTCATCCAATTAAGCACCTCATTCCAAAATGGATTAACCAATATTCAATATCGTTATTACAAAACTGACAAGTGTTTGAATCCACATTCAATCTTAATCTTTGAAATTCCTTAGCTGGGAAAATATCATACATCATTTTAAAATGTATTTCTTTATGTCTTGTGTTCCCCTTGTCTTGTGTGGACTTTTATGTTATTTCCTGTTCTGTGCCATGTTTTGTAGTCCTTTGTAGTTTTTCTTGTTGATTAGTTTATGATTGTTCCCAGGTGTGTCTTGTTCGCCAATCTCCCCTTGAGTGTAGGCTATATATACCCAAGTGTTTCTCATGTTCTTTGTCTGGTGTTGCCCTTGGTGGATGTTTCTTGTGAGTTGCTTTCACTTTTACTCTGGTTTTTGCCTGGATGTTTTTTGTGTTATTTTGCCAATAAATTGCCATACTGCACTTGGATCCTCTCTTCCTTGTTTCTGAAACTCTCTGCATTACATTAACATACTAAACATTGAACATTCATATCTTTTTTTTCCTTACAGTTGAAAGTGCAGAAAACAAAAAAAACAGTGATTTGTATCCATGTGCAGCACACCTCTTTGCCACCACTCCTCCAAAAACAAAGATTTTCTCTGAAATAAAATTACACTGTAGTGGGCTAGTGAAATGAGGATTTTCAAACCTGTGTCCTGTCTTTTTCACAGTCTGAACACACAAAACTCTCACACACTGAGGACATCTGCTGGTTAAAGCCTTGTAAATGCCACTAGAACTGCAAAACTCCCAATATTTTGAAATGCTTTGAAACAGTATGCCTATATTATGGAAGCTTGTTTCTGCCACTGAATAATAAATAATAATAATTGAGACTTTTTATCTCACAATTCTGACTTTTTTTCTCACATTTGCGATATATCAAGTCAGAATTGTGACTTTTTTTTCTCAGAATTGCGAGATATGAAGTCAGAATTGTGAGAAATAAAGTCGCAATTGCGTGTTATAAAGTCAGAATTGCGAGATATAAAGTCAGAATTGCGTGAAATAAAGTCGCAATTGCGTGTTATAAAGTCAGAAGAATTGCGAGATATAAAGTCAGAATTGCGTGAAATAAAGTCGCAATTGCGTGTTATAAAGTCAACTTTAGTCAACTCTTTTTAGAGTCTCTTTTTAGTCAACTTTAGTATGGGTGTCTAAACTTATGCATAGCACTGTATGTAAATGTGTTCATTTGTTTTCTCTGACCTTCACTCTCTGACCTTTCATCTGATTACTACTCCAACATAATTGGAGTTAGCAATGGGAACTCCAGGTCCCTTTTCTTGGTGGTAAACAATATTCTGCAACCACCTGATTCTTTGCCATCTGATATGTATTCCACTGACCTATGTGATCGCTTTTTGACTTTTTTTGCATCTAAGGTTGAAAATGTACATCAGCAATTACTTACTGGTACTCTTCACAATGATCACTCACACACCTCCCCACTCTGTTTTCTCTAACTTTACACTACCAACTACTTCAGAGATAGTGGGTCTGATAGGTAAATCTTCTGATAAATCTGGTAAATCTGATAAATCTAAATCTTCGACTTGTCAGTTAGACCCTCTACCAACTCCTTTAGTGAAAGCTTGTTTACCAGCCCTGTCGCCATTGATTACTAAAATTGTTCATGCTTCACTTGCTTCTGGTTCTGTATCTCCGTATCTCAAATCTGCTATTATTACTCCCATACTTAAGAAACCAGGGGGTGATCCATTTAATTTTGATAATTTTCATCCAATTTCAAATTTACCATTTATCTCTAAGGTAGTGGAAAACTGTATTGCAATTCAAATTCATGAACATCTTTCCAATAATAACTTGTATGAACAATTTCAATCTGGCTTTCGTTCCCCACCATAGCACTGAGACTGCTCTTGTCAGAATAACCAATGATCTACTGTTGGCAGCTGACTCTGGGCTTTTATCCATACTTATCCTTCTAGACTTGAGTGCTGCCTTTGACACTGTCTCACATAAGATACTTCTTGACAGGTTAGCTTCTATTGGTATCACTGGCACTGCTCTGTCTTGGTTTAGGTCATATCTATCTGGACGCAGTCAGCGTATTCAATTAAAAGGTTTTCGAACAAGAACATCTATAGTCACCACTGGTGTTCCCCAGGGTTCTGTCTTGGGCCCGCTTTTTTTCATTATTTATATGCTCCCTCTTGGTTATATTTTGAGGAAATATGGTGTTAATTTCCACTGTTATGCGGATGACACCCAACTTTACCTGTCTGCCAAACCCACTGGTTCTTTTCCACCACCATCTTTGTCCAGCTGTTTAGCTGAAATTAAAGATTGGCTTTCAGCTAACTTCTTGAAGGTAAATGGCAACAAAACTGAGGCTTTGCTTGTTGGCACTAGATCTGTTTTGTCTAAATCTAATTGTCTTTCTTTGTACATTGACAATACTGCAATCTGTCCTTCTTCACAGGTTAAAAGTTTGGGTGTCATCATGGATAGCACACTATCCTTTGAAGCTCAAATTAATAATATCACGCGGATTGCATACTTCCACTTGCGTAATATTAACCGTCTCCGTCCCTTTCTTTCAAATAATAATACTGCAGTTCTCATTCAAGCACTAGTCACTTCACGTATAGACTACTGTAATGCTCTTCTCACAGGTGTTCCCGCTAAATTGCTACATAAGCTTCAGTTAGTTCAGAATTCTGCAGCTCGTGGTCTATCTAGAACACCTTCTACTGAGCACAGTTCTCCAGATCTTCAGCAACTGCACTGGCTTCCAGTAAAGTATAGAGTTGAATTCAAGATCTTGCTACTTACTTATAAGGCACTTCATAATCTTGCACCTCAATACCTTACACAACTTCAGATGTTTACACTCCTTCACGTGCTCTCAGATCTTCATCTTCAATTTCTCTTGAGGTACCTCGGATTCGACTAACTACCATGGGTGCCAGATCTTTTAGTTATGCTGCACTCATCTGTATGTGGCTTGTTTGTTGTGTGTATTGTCTTATGCAGTGACCTGTATATTGCTTGTGAGGTGACCTTGGGTGTTATGATAAGGCGCCATTAAATAAAATGCATTATTATTATTATTATAGGAACCTATCTTGGTATCACAACACTTTCTTTCTTTCTTTCTTTCTTTCTTTCTTTCTTTCTTTCTTTCTTTCTATGTATAGACTTTGAATTAGTTCATTTGGTTTTGATTAGAGTGTGGGATTTTGTTATAAAGTTTGAGGTTAGTAGCCCATAAATATGAATTGTGTAAAAAAAATTGTATTGTACAAAATTAACGTATAACTTTGATGAAAGGTTTTGATCCACTTCAAATGTTGACTACTGTATATATACATATATATATATATATATATATATATATATATATATATATATATATATATATATATATACATATATATATATCAGCCTCACTGCCCTCACAAATGCGAGTTATTGTGATTTATTGATTTATTTCATTTTTTTACAGATGTGATGAGAATGAGAATTTGAGGAATTCATATGAATAAAAAAAAAAGGTCCTAAATATAGGCTTAATTATCTTTATGCAATAAAATGAAATGTATTATTTTCAGGGTGTTCAGTAGGTGTCACTGCAGGACTGTTGGACATCACATTAATTAAAAAAATTCTGCTCACAGTGATATTAGGCATCTTTTTATGGCACCTATTGGCACACACACACACACACACCTAATGGACATAGATCTTCACTGTAGTGTAGCTATTTGCAAATGCATATGCTTCCTTTTATCAATCATTTCATTACATTCTGATGTTCTTCACCTCTGCAAGTACCCTTAATGGGTGACGTGTGGTTGCACCTCTCTTATGTAATATTACTTTTAAAGTCATACGCAGTGTGTCACAGCAGAGTCATTGCCGCAGCCTGTGTGTGTGTGTGTGTGTGTGTGTGTGTGTGTATGTTGTGGTGGGCCTGGCTGAGCTGAGCTGAGCTTCTGTGTTTCCTGCACTGGCCTGTAGTCTGGGCTGTAATGGCAGCGCTGATGACAGCTTCTCTTTCTCAGGCTGCTGCATTAGTTGTTAGAAGCAGTCAGACATCCGTCAGCACATCAGCAGCCGTACCACTACAAAGAGCTTGTGACTATCATAATAGAAACCGGGGGCCTGTACCATGAAGCCGGATTAGGTGGCTAGCCAGCTATGTTTCAGCTTAGTTTCCGCCAACCCTGGGTTTTAGGTACTATGAAAGTAGCTCGGCTTTAATCGGTGTTCGTTGCCATGGTATCTTACGCTGCACGGCTAACCTGCTCCGGGGCAGGTTATGTTCTGGATTCAAGATCTCAGACTGAAGTTTGACCAATCAGCTGAGAGCAAAGAAACATATAGGTGACGTAACTTATTCCAAGTGTCTGTTGCAATGGCTTCACCTTTTCTTCCAAATCCGGTGGACATTTCAGCGCAAATTGTTTGACGAGCACTTCGTAGAGAAAGAGTTTATAGCCTGACAAAATCCCCTTGCCTTAACTGATAGTTACTTGTATGGAAGATACAGATTTTCCGCGGAAGGAAATTCTTATCTTTGCGAACTTCTTGAGCCGCACATAAAGAATTTAACACGTCGAATTCATGCACTTACTGTACCGCAAATTGTATTGCGTTGCGTTTTTTTTTTTTTTTTTGGTTTTTTTTTGCAAGTGGTAGTGCTACATTCTTGCACGGTGGGTGACGCACAGAAGCTAGGGGAAAACACGGTTTGTCAAACCATTCGCAAGGTGGTCCTCGCTCTGCAGGAGTGAAAAGTTTCATTAATAGTGCTCCCCGGACATTTATCGACCATGTCCATAAAAGAGGGCTTTTATAAAATTGCCAGTAAGATATATTGATAGGGTGACATCACATGAACACTTTTTTTAAGCAAATTTCACAAGTGTACTATACAATATAATACATGTTAAGAATTATTTTGAATCTTTTTTTTTATTATTATTCTGTTAATCTTATGATAGGATTCCCAAGTCATTGCAACATGTATGCAGTCTATTGCTCCAATCTCCACTGCTCTAGGGGAACATGAGGCAGATTATGTTAATAGGAAGTCCTATCACAGCCATAATGTTCAGGTAGAGATGATGTGAATATGTGAGATGATTATTTTCTGTGAGATGAATCTTTAAATTAATAGTAACATTAACAGATATAACAATGATTTAATAAACATTTCATCTGCAGACGACTTGTGGTCATGAACATATATGATCAAGTTTGGATGCCAAATGGCCTGGCTCCATGCAGTGCTTGTCTCAAATTTTCCGTTAGTATGTGTTGTGTCAGCACTTTGAGGAAAGCAAGTTAAATTTGGTACAGTAAAAAACACTGTTAATTTGAACTGAGATAGAAAAACCTACACAATAACCCCCTATCATGACCCTCAGACAGGGCCACAGCACCGCTTCAGTGTGGCCCTCAGTAAAACCAGAGTAAAGATAGAGATGACCTTTGGCATCCTAAAGGCACATTTCAACTGTGTTCGGCGCTTCAGAGTCACCAGAGCGGGCATCACAGATAGTGACTGCATGTGCCATTCTGCACAATATATTAGCCACCAGTAGAACGGAGCGAGAAACACTACAAAACCAGCTTCTCCCCGATAAAACTGACCCGATCACACTTGACCACCCAGCTGGTGCAGATGTAGATGCAATCACCATACAATATTACACTTAATAAAAGCACATTGAAACTGCAGATATGTCTCAAATTGTTTATTGGTTTTGTGGGATGGGAGGGAGAAAGAGAGCAAGAGAAAGTTGCATTAATAAATATTCATACTAAAGTGTTACTTGGTTAAATAAGTTATACTATATATATATATATATATATATATATATATATATATATATATATATATATATATACAGTATATAACTATATACATACTGAGATCAGTTTTATCTAGCTGTTTGATTTTGTTTGGAGCCTCCTCAGCTCACAGTCAGCTCCTTTAGTGTGCAGTCTAGTTCAAGTCTCCTTTAGTGTGCAGTCTAGTTCAAGTCTCCTTTAGTGTGCAGTCTAGTTCGAGACTCCTTTAGTGGACAGTCTAGTTCAAGACTCCTTTAGTGGACAGTCTAGTTCAAGACTCCTTTAGTGTGCAGTCTAGTTCAAGACTCGTTTTGTACAGGGCCCTGACTGAGTCTGTTTCCACCTGAAACATAATTCCACCACAAACATGATCATTACAAGTTTTCTGGAGGCTCATCAAAATCACAAAAAGTTCCTTGACTTCCTACAAACACAGGACTGACTGTAATTTATGTCAAGGATTTTAAATCCTTACACATTTCTTCTGAAGCCCATTGAGGTAGAGGCCTCAGTTTCTGGGGCAGGTTGTGAAAAATCCTACAATAAAAGAGATGTGTAAGGGCCAGTCCCTTTTTTATGCCACACATTCAAATGTTTGCCACAATAAAAAGCCCAGTGCATTTACATCAGCAACTGTCTGAGAACACACAGACACAGTGTCTTCATCATTTCCTCCACCCTAATAAATAAAAATAGGCCAATGTAAAGCATAACTGTTGAAAAGCAGGTTATGTTTGGTAATTCTGTCCGCTGCATACTGACCTCTGTGTTGGAGACTGTGTGTATGTGTGCTGGCTTCAACAGGGACACTGTATTTCCCTCTACTGCAGAACATACAGTCAGCCATATTTACAACTTAAAAAAAGTAGTAATGTATTGCACACGTACCCAGTGTTACTTGCTTAGAGGAGCCAGCACCAAAGTCAGATTGTACAGCACCTGTAATCCCATCCATAATCGTCCGTCCCTTATTGCCTACTCAGAGCCAACTACTCTGCCAGTGTATTCTGGTTTTCTGAATTTAATTCTTTATTTCTGTTTTCTGCAAACAAGTGTTTGTGATAAAATGTTCACAAAAGTAATAAAAGGTTGTGGTAAATACTCACCACTTTGAATTATATTTTTATATTTGGTCTTTATCTGCTGCCAAGAACATTTGGAGTTGGGGTTGCATCTAAAAATCAATGAATATTAATTTTTCTTAGTACCGGTAGGCTACATGCACATTTTTATATATTATAAAAATAGGCTATAGGCTATATTACACGTATAGGCTACACATACATACATAATTTTACATAAATATAGAACGTATTTGTTTAACTTACACATTAACAATAAGCAATCTTTCTCCAACAGTCTTCTCTTGCTTTGGCCGCAGAAACCGTATTGTTTCGAGCTTGAAATACATATTTAAATTCATCGTAATTATGAATGATTATCTCTTACTCCTCCGCGGAAAAATCGCGACCCGCGATTGGTTGTTCAGTGTCGACGTCACTCTTTTATGTGCACGCGCGCGTGGAGTAATCATAGCTTGAGGATCAAAGCCTGAGTTGACAGAGAAAGTTGATGAGCTGCATCATGGTACCAATAAAGCCTGATTGCATCGGTTTGGTTTTGTCAACTCAAAACTTATCCTGTAACCCCGAGTTTGTTCAACTACCTTCATGGTACAGGCCCCGGGTCTCAATCAAAACATTTACACAGGAAAGTGAAACACAAATATTTTGTGTTGGCAGGTCGGGGCAAATCTCTGGCACTCGGAATGAAACGTGTTTGTGGTTCTCCTTCATACCGCATTGGCAGAGAGAGGAAGGACAGGGCTGTTTGGAGGAGAATACAAAGTGAGGCTCGTGGTTTGAGGATCAGCTTTAACAGAGCACCCTAAATCAGTTTATTGTGTGCTGAAAGACATTCATTTGAAGGGCTCACTTGTATTATTGTGCCAGGAACCCCTGTCTGTATCTGGTGTGAAAGAACACTACTTTAAGGGAGAATCTCATGAAAACATGTCCAAGTCGCATTTCAATCCAAAGAAGAAAAAAAAATTCTGTTTGCACTTTCAGATTATTTTCATGACTACTAAGTGTCATTCTCATTATTTCACCTCTGGGTTATATTATTATTTTCATAATTCATGGTTACTATAGTTAACTAAAACTAAAAACATTTCTTTACTTGAATTAAAATAGAAAATAAAAACATGATCACACTTTAGTATCAGGTCATTTGCAGTCACTGGAGGGTTTTTCTGAACCTGCCTTCTCAGAAATCTGGTAGCAGCCATTGATAGCTGCCTTTTTCTGCCCCGTACAGGTGTAACCACTGATCCTAAAACTATGAACTTGTGAACTATGCTTCCAACGGTGTCTCTAGGAACATTTAGTGCATTTGCTATCTTTTTGTATCCTGTTCCTTGTTTGTGAATGTCGATGATATCTTCTTTTATCTTTTTGGACCATTCTTTTGACTCATATTTCTAACATGCAGTCAAATGTGGCACTCAACTGACACCAAGTCAGATATTTCAAGTGTCCTTGACAATGCCTGTTTTACAGGTTTGTGCTGTTGTGAGAAATTCTATTTAGGGGGTTGACTAATCTTGAGACTGCAAAAGTCATTAAAAGTAAAATTGTGTCCTCTTTGATGTCTGTGAGGTCTAATGGCAAGTGGTAGTTATCCAATAGAGAGATTTTTAGTGGTCTGTTCTTCTGTCACGGGTTGATGAGGTGCTGGTTATCAGGCACAACAAAGATGATAAATCAACAGTCTTTATTTACAAACTCAAATCATTTAGAATACAGAAACAGGCATGTGATTAAATTAACCAAACTTCACTTACATGTTGACAAGAGCTGACAAATGAACAGAGAACAAAGAGGAAATTAAAAACAGACAGGTAAGCTTGTTAATGAATGTCCATGACAACTAATGACTATAGCGGGAAACTAGAAGAAACGAAACAAATAACTGAAGGGAAACAAACTAAAAGTCCATGAAAATGAAACTAAACACAAACAGGACGTGACACAGTGCATTTAGTGTTAACAAATACAACTTTTGATTTTAATAATTAGTAAATGTTGAAATTAACATTAACTAAGTTTAATAAATTCAGTAGTATTGTTCATTCTTAGTTCATGTTAATTACAGTTGTTAAAGGTGCAATAGGTGATTCTCTACAGAAACTTTTTTGTTATACTGGTTAAAAGTCTCCTCATATCCTGATAGCAAGCACTATGTTAAATGGTCTAAATGCATTTTTATAAATATATATCGTCTGTGGAAGGCATAGGACATTAAAATGCAATCATTATATTCGTTCCAAATTAAATAAAACAATTTCCTACCTGCCTGTCAACGTTTTTTTATTTTTTTATTTTTTTATACCCTTGCGCACCCTGTTGCTGTGTTCACTCCATAACTACCGAAATTAAGAGATGGGAACCCGTGACGCTCTAACGGGAGCTGTTCTCAGACCCGGAATTACGCATTTCCATGCCAACAGTATCAACACCGCAATGAATCTGCAGCAGTCAGGTACAAGCTCTCTAAGTTGTTTACGTTCATTATTATTGTAATGTCATGTGATTTAAGACATGAGGTAGTTTAACGCAGTCTCTTGTGATGCTTTGCCAAAAGCAGCTGTGTGTGTGTGTGTGTGTTCCTTCATGTGTTTTGGACGAGGCGTGGCTTTGGACGGCGATTTGTAGGGAGGGTGGGATCGTATGCTTTCAATGCTAGCAGGCTAACATTAGCATTTCCCAGATCACCTACTTTACCTTTAACTAATGACACCTTATTGTAAAGTGTTACCTGTAATTCTATTATTTCTCATTGTAAATCTAATCTAATTTTTTTAGGTGTGCACTGTAGCTACGTGAGAGAGAAATATTACGGACAGTCAGAAATGCAGTACAGATGTATGTTTCATTACATGCAAGGACCTGAATTAATGCTAAATGTATTAAAGTGAGTTTGTGAATGAGAGGGTGAGTGGGTGCATTGCATGCGTCTGTCTTCGTCTACCGTTAACTGCATTCCCAGACTTCTCAGGTCCGTCTTCTTAAGTGGGTCTCTCGTTTTGGTTCCATGCTAAAGTTTCAGGTCCATGACTGGTGTTTTTTGAATCATGCTGAAATGAAGTATTGAGTTTGATAGCATTCCCATTTCATTCCCTGCATGCTTAAGTGTCTGGACAGTAAATTCATCATCTGTGCTACTTTTTGAAGTCTGGATGGAATACATTTTGGAAACTTTGCATTCATCACTGGCCCAAAGTCACTGATCTGTGCAGGCAGACAAAGAATTTCATGTCTATTTTCCTTCCAGTTGAGTCTCTGAAGTCTGTTAAAGGGAGTCACACATGAAAAAAAATGTTAATTACTAAACTGACTGGTGCATGAAAACAAGTGCATGACTTCACAGTGATGAAAGGAAATCTCCACTGATCTGAAGAAATGCACAATGGAAAAAATGAGTAACATTTGATCTGCGCATACAGTGATCATATTGACTTTGCGTCCTCAGCAAGTGATATGCGGCTTCACTCAAAGCTAGGCTGTATTTAATCACATTAATAGACTGTCACCAGCCTCAAACACAGCTCACAAACAAAATTTGTGCATGTTCTGATACAACGTGAATGCTACGATTTGGTTGCTAATGTGTTATAAGTGTTGTGGCATTGCTGTGAGTTTTCTAGGGTTTTCTGAATGGTTGCTAACTGGCTCAAGTCAAAAGAGCCCATCCCCAAGTCTCTGTGAAATTCTCCACCCAGTTGTTCAAAGAGTGGAAATCCCATGTTTTGCTATCCAGGTTCAGGTAAGCCATCTTTGATACGGACACAACAGGCTGCTCAGTCACCAAGACACTCTCTCTCTCACCCGAATACTAATACTCAACACCTTTCAGTCACACCTTTCTGACTACACTAATGGATACAGCTAATGAAAACTCCTTACCTGCCTTACTTAACTCGGTGGTTTGGACTGTAAGTGTCATGACAACGAGAGAGAAGGCAAATGCAGGTAAAATGGTAAGTTTATTGAGAATAAACAGAGTAGGTCAGGTCCACACAATGCGACACACTGGGGCGGGAGAGTGACGCAGGGACATCGATGAGCAACCGCGCTGGTGGTGGTTGGTGAATGAAGCTGAAGTCCGAATCCAGAGTACGATGACGAAGACACGATGAACAGTCCAACGGGTAACAAAGATCACAGGAGACAACCAAATCGGGAAAGGAACACCACAACGCTCTGACAACAGAGAACACCAGTCACAGAGAATATATACATGAGTAAATTATCATCAGCGCAGTGGTGATCAGTGATGATCAGAGGACACACCCACGCTAATGATACACACAACACAACGATCACACAAGACAAGGAAAAGCCAGTGAATTCATGAACCGTGACAGTAAGTCTCCAGAGATCTCCCTCGTTGACCTGTTTGGTCAAATACTCACATGTTTACCTTCTGTGTTCCTTCAGAGGTGTCTCTTCACCATACCAGTCTCCTATCTGCACTCAACATTCAATGGGCTAACCAGAAATGACTGTCATTCTCATCACTCTCATCCTTTTTCTGACTGTGCTAGTGCATACCTAGTCTCAGCTTCAGACGTCACGCCCACGGACCATTGGCTGAATGTCTGATGCATATGGCACACTTTTTCTGGTTTCATAGTCGTCATCTGATTGGTTAAATTCTACAGGATGTCCGGAGAAGTGTGTGATGCATTCTGTAACAGTCCGTCAAGAAACAGATGCCGTGACATCAAAACCCCCTGAGAAAAAGCCGTCACATCTCAGAGCACTTCTCCACCTCCTATCTATGTCGCCAGTCCCATGGTAAATCAGGTGGCCTATCTGGCTCAACAGAGGACTGCAATAGCCTCCTGCTTCAATGCTCACTTGCTCTGGAGATGCAGCTGTATATAGTTCCCATGGAACAAGCCAAAAGTTAATTTGTTCTCTCCCTACTTTCCGGACGAGCACTACAATGGGCACAAACTATAAGACAACAGACTGGATCGGCTGACACAATCGCTCAGCAGTTTCTTTACTCATTTCCATGAGATTTTCGGATTAATTATTGGGGATTCTTCAGTAAGTGACCAACTTTAGAATTTACGTCAAGAGAAAAATGCCATCAGTTTCACACCCTAGAAGCTTCCAGTGGATGGAATGAATGAACTCACCTCAGTACCTATCGCCAAATACTTGAACCCACACTGCGGCTGTATCTCTCAGCATACAACGCTTTCTTGGTTTCTCCAACTTCTACTGTTGTTTCATCAAGAGCTACAGTTACATAACTGCAGCCCACACATCTCTCCTAAAAGGCAAGCCCAAGTCTCTGTCTTGGAACTCTGACGTAGATTTCACAACTTCATATATTCCAGGGACAAAGAAAGTCAAGGCAGATGCTCTCTTACATCTTCACGCCCCAGAGAAAGCCTCTGAACATCCAGTGCATGTTCTTACATCAAGTCTCATTGTCAGCTCCATCCAGAGGTCCTTAGACGATAGAATAGCCGAAGCCACAGTCTCTAGATGCTTTTCTACCGTGGGGCTGAACGGTTCTTATTGTGTAACCGCTCCATTCCCTGCCGATCTGGGCCAGCTGGTACGGGTTACGTTTTTAATTTTCCACTGTGGGGCTGATAGCTGCCACAATTTGGAATGTAATACAAATGCGTCAGTCGTTGCCTCTGTAACATGACGGTTTACTGATAATATGAGATGTAAATAGCGACCGCATTATGGAGAATGATCAGCTATTGCTTTTAATTTTATTATTGCTTTGTTTACTTCACTCAAATAGTGCGCTTAACCAGCTACAGAGAAACTGGTAGCCAGGCAACAGACAAGTGACCAACTTCACGGATTCTACCAGCACGGTTTTCGAGAATTAAGAATTGAGATCTGAGAATTCTGGGCCGAGAATTGGAACCGTTCCTTACCATTCTAAGAACCGTCGGTGGCTTCTGAGACAACTCCGCTGGAGTGTCCTCCTAACCCAGATCTCAGCGTATCCCTCTGATGGAAACCTCACATTCTTCTGTGGGCACAGGCTATCTAGGGACCAATCAGACCCTCTCACTGCTCACAAGATTGCTTCTGGTGGCCAGGCATGGCTCAAAATGTTAAAATGTTTATCCAGAGATGTCAGGAATGCGCCATGTCCAAGATTCCTCACCATTTACCATCAGGCAAATTGCTTCTGCTGGCCATTCCACACAGACTTTGGTCAAACCTAGGAGTGGATTTTATCACGGACTTACCCCTTCAGATGATTAATATACAGTGATAAACAACAGTTAACATTAAATATATTATTTTTGACAGCTTTTTAGGGGATTATTATTTTATGGGAACAAACTTTGTTTATTTTTTAATTTCTTTGGCTCAGTGGGAAGCACTGTTGTCTCACAGTTCAAGTCCCGACTGAGCCAGGAGGCCTTTCATATCTGTGTTTTCTCCGGTTGCTCTTGTTTCCTCCACAATCCAAAAAGTGAATTGGACACCTGTAGGTGTATGTATGTGAGCCCTGTGATGGACTGGTCATCTGTCCTGGGTGTTCCCTGCGCCTGTGGCCCAGGATACTGGGATAAGCTCCAGCATCCACATGACCCTGCAAAGGATAAAATGGTATGAAAAATGGAAGGATGGATGGACTAAAATCATAACATGCTATCAGTTTCTGACGCAGAAAAGTTAGTTCATGCATTCATGACCTCGAGACTAGATTACTGTAATGTTTTATTAGCCGGTTGTCCTGCAACCTCAATAAACAAGATACAGTTAGTCCAAAATGCCGCCGCTACAGTTCTTACTAGATCAAGAAAATATGATCATATAACACCGATTTTATCATCACTACATTGGTTACCTATAAAGTCCCGTATTAATTACAAGGTATTGCTACTGACTTATAAAGCCCTAAACGGCTTAGCTCCAGTCTATTTAACCGATCTTCTATCGCCCTATAATCCATCGCGCTCTTTAAGGTCACTAAATTCGAGGCTTTTGGTCATACCTAGGATATCCAGATCCACCAAAGGAGGGAGATCATTTTCACATTTAGCTCCAAAACTCTGGAATAGCCTTCCTGATACTGTTCGTTGCTCAGACTCGCTCTCCCAGTTTAAAACTAGATTAAAGACGCATCTCTTCAGCCAGGCATTCATATAATACTTTTAATCTTACAGTTAAATCTGACCTCTAGTTCATAAACGCCAGAGGAGAACTGGCCCCCGACTGAGCCCGGGTTCTCCCAAGGTTTTTTTTTCTCCATTAGGTCACCTGATGGAGTTTTTCGGTTCCTTGCCACTGTTGCCTTTGGCTTGCTCAGTTGGGGATATTTGGGGATATTTAATTGAATTAATCAATCAACGATACTATTGATCAGCATTACCAAACGTGGATGTTCCACTAGAAACAAACATTGATGTATTGTTTTAATTTATTACTGTGAAGCTGCTTTGATACAACCTATGTTGTGAAAAGCGCTATATAAATAAACTTGACTTGACTTGACTTGACTAAAAGGCTTAATAGCCTACTTCTACTTTATCACTGTAACAAACAAATCAAGTGAAAACATATCAATATACTACATGAAATAAATGTTGTATTACTTGATCTATTTTAATATTTTATTTCATTTTGTTCCTCAAATCTATCCTGTATTCACCCCTCTGCTGGGATCAGGCTAATTTTATACAACACATTTTAAAGGTGAAGAATGTAGTTTCTGCAACACTAGTGGCACCTAGCAGAATTACAAAAATTAAGCTTATTTTCGAACAGTTTTGCTAACACCTTTTCACACGTTGTGCTTCCCCCAACTCAAACATCACAAACACTCTTATGGGTGCTTGTGAAGGTGTGTCTCAACAGGTAAATGTAGCTACTTTCAATAGAAGGTCCAAAATATTAGGAATAATTTTAGCTGTGTTGCTATGTGTTATGAGTAAGCAATTGAGTGGACTAATTCTCAATCTAGAGCAGGGTTCACCAATCTCGGTCCTGGAGGGCCGCTGTCCTGCAGAGTTTAGCTCCAACCCCAATTAAACACACCTGAACCAGCTAATCAAGGTCTCACTAGGCATACTACAAACTTTCAAACAGGTGTGTTGGAGCTAAACTCTGCAGGACAGCGGCCCTCCAGGACCGAGATTGGTGAACCCTGATCTAGAGTGAACATGAGTGTTTTTCATATAATAAGGCTGTAACGCAGTTCGTTGTTATGGGAAGAAGGAGGCGGGAACCTGCGAAAATTCAACAGACTTTAAAAATAAAATAAACAAATACAAAAACTAAAGTAAAAATGGCAGCCCCTCACGGTTGACTGCCGCCACACATAATACAATAAAACAGCAAATAAAATAGTCCAGGCCTGGTCCTCTCTCGATCTCCACTGTCGTTGCTCCTCCTTTTATGCTTCCGCTCCACCGTGAGAGATACGAGACTGTTGCCACTCATCAGTAATCACGCCACTGCCTCGCACCGTTCTCTCACGGCCCTCGGCCTCGTCCTGGCAAAGGCCATTCAACGTATCTGCACCGGGTGCGTTTTACACTGGACATGTCAAAGTAAACATTATAAACTGGTTCATTTGTCTTTCTGAATGGGTGCTTGATGATGCTGGGTGATATTGAAGCGTCCATTGTAGCAAGTAGCACCGCAATGCCTTGCTCGCGTTGACATGTTCATGACCTGTTTAATCTTTGAAGATCTAAATGCAGTGAATTTTAGCTTGCACTTCTGTAGCTGAAGCTGAATGTCAATTCTCATGTAAAGGGGCAGTCACACCACACTTTTCGTTATATATGAATGCGGGAGACAGGAAACACAAGCTCAAGCGAAGAAGTTTTGTAAGTTTTCGTCCTTCATTTCTCGGGCCACAAAGGATAGAAAGAGTGGATCCTTTGCAGCCTAGCCTATCCCAGGATATTGTCACGGTTTTGTTTTTGGGTTTGTTCACGTCATGTTTCCTTGTCTGTCATGTGATCCCTTGTAAGTCATGTGATCCTGCCATGTGTTCCCTTGTCTGATGTGTCATGTTGTCATTGGTTCGTTGTTTCATTGTTCACAGGTGTCCCTTGTCTAGTCATTAGTCTTGTGTGTATTTAAGCCCTCATGTTTGCCATGTGTCTTTGTCTAGTATTGTTAGCTGTAACCACTGCTTGTAAGTTCACGTTTTTCATGCCTTGCCATGCTTTTGTTTCATATTTGTTTTTGTTATAAATAAACTGCACTTGGGTTCTCTCAACTTGCCTCCAGTGGATACCTTATTACAGATATACGTATTGTGCAGGTGATGACCTCATAATGACTTGATCAATAAGTCATGACAACTTTTTTAGTTTTTTTTAAAGTCAGTTTAATGTAATTTAAGTTAAAATGACTTACACAGCCAAGTTGATTGTACTTAAACTCTTTTGCGTCCTTCATTAGGCCTGTTTTGAAGGATGCATCAAGTGTATCCTTCGTGTCCTTCAATCACTCACAATCCTTTGCACACATTCCACTTCACGAAAAAGAATTAGTAATTGGTGCTGAGCTTGTCAGATTTCACTATGTAATGCAAGACAAAAAAAAAAAAAAAAAGATTTTGGGAGATAAAGGCATTGTTTTGCTTTGTTTTAAATTAATCACATGATGCTAAACTGTTTGTAATGTAGACCACAGATGGTTGTCATCACCTGTGCATTAATAGAAAGGCAGTTAATAATAGAAAGACAGTTAAGGTTTTTAATATAAAGTATTTTCGAATTATAATTGTATTAGCATTTTTGCTGCGTGACATGCGGGGACAGAAACATTTATGACGTAGCCATGCACACTTACTAGACTGTCTCATAGCATTCAGTGCTGAGGAGGACTCTAGCCTATAAGCCTTTGAAGGACTGAACTGGGATGCAGTTCTGTTTGAGAAGCACCCATAGAGAGATTTTTTTCTTCTTTTAAGATAGCTGATATCTGATCAGGGGCCGGTTGCATAAACCTCTAAGACTAGTCTTACAAGTTAGACATCAATTTATTTTCTTTAAGATGGTTCATAGCTTTTTTAAATCAGTTACATAAAAACATAGATAAGCCTACTTTGATAATGAAAACTAAGACTGACTGCCCCTGACTAACTGCTAGTTGGTCATACTAGAACTTAAGACACTGTCTTAACATTGTGGCTATGTTTATGCAACCGGCCGCAGGTCTTTATTGACATTGATGATTCCATAAAGAATCTTTAACATCTATGGAACCTTTCCATGGTAACACTTTAGAATACTTCTCCATCATTCATGAATAACACAGAGACAAATGAGTAATGCACTAGTACACATTCTAGTAACTATTGTTAACTAACAAAGAACTGTATAATTAATTCTAAAGTGAAGATCATGGTAACCCACTAGTAATGACTCAAGTATTACCAAATCCTTTATAAGGAACTACTAATAATTTGGATCAGTATTCTTAACTGAAAAGCATGATAACTACCTAATATTGACTGAAGTCATTGTAAGCTTCTGAGGTTTTTGTTAAGAGTTGGTTAGTAATGACTCAAGTGTTACTACATCTTTCTTAAGGAACTACTAATTATTTGGATCAGTATTCTTAAGTGAAAAGCATGATAACTACCTAATAAAGCTTGAAGTCGTTGTAAGCTTCTGAGGTTTTTGTAAGGATTTGTTTTGTAATGACTCAAATGTTACTACATCCTTCTAAGTAATTATTTGGATCAGTATTCTAAATTTAAGATCATGGTAACTCACTTCTTTATAGTGAAAATGGTAAATAAAATGTTCTTCACACTTAAGAAAAAGTGGTTCTTTTAAGAACTTTTCCTTCAAATGGTTCTTCTACGGCAAAAAAAAACCTGTAGGAACCTTTATTTTTAAGAGTGCATAGCCTGGGTTCCTCCTACAATGATTTTCTTTTTTCTTTTCCTGGCAATTTTATCAGACAAAAGTATAACGTTGATGTTAAAAACCTAGCTTAATGGATTTGTTCAGTTCATGTTTTACTATCATTAATTTATTGCTTTTACTATTTGCAGTAGTGATGCTTGCTATTTAGAAAGAACGCACATACTGTACCATTTTCACCAACACAAATAACAGGCAGAACCTTTTTTTTGCATCCCATGACCAGCTATTGAGGGTTACACATTTCGTGATCTCATATCCATAATCTCACGTCACACATCTGTGATTTTCCTGTGAATGGACTATTGTTATTTTAAAAATGACTTGGCAGGATTAATTATAAGACATGAGATGTGTTAATAGGCCTGGAAACTATTCTTCATAACTGTTAAAGCTGTCATTAAATGCAGCATTTTCCCAGGGGCTCAAACACATGCCAGGCTGACAGATCTCAAAGTGACCACTATTCTCTAACGAAACCACCCAAACATTGTTGAAAACCTGTTTCTTTTCCCAACACTCCAAACACTGTGTGCGAGCGGGGGCAAAGGCGGACAGGAGAGTTGTAAGGAATGACTTTTCTGCTCCCGGGTCTCTGTTCATATTCACTCTTAACAGCAAATTAAACAACGACAGGGCGGGGAGAAACTACAGACACCTCATCCAGATGTGTGAAAATAAATCTGCTCTAGGGTGGAGTGTGTCTTCAACAATCATGGAAATTTCAAATGGTTGTGCCACTAGGAAGGTAATATGTGCAATAATAAAAGCAGTAAATTATTGCTGCGCAAGTCAGAGGTTTCGTGCGCACAGTGAATTACGTGAATTCTCTCGCAGGCCCATGACCATACATGGGCAAATAGCATCTGTGACAGGTGTTTTAAATAAGCACTCGAGTAAAAAACACGAAAAGCAACCTGCTCGGAAGATCATTATTTATAACTTTTGTCAGTCAAGCTCAAGCTCTTATTTATTTTTGTTTAACTAGCTGCTGTTTATGCTTTTTATGTTCAGGTTGTGTGCATTACTTCAAAGTTAGTCCCACAAAGACCATCTATCTTAGCTCCCAACAGTGGGGTCTAAAACCATACTGTATTAAAAATCACTGTTTTTTTGGTCATTTAAGTCATAAAGAGAAATTTTGTTAATTAAAAAAAAACTATTTTAGATATGCTTCTGAGGCAGCATAAAGGTTTAATGGTCTACAACAAATTATGTCAATGCTCTGGCCTGGCAGCTTTGTCTGTTGTGTCTTTGTTTAATGTTTCCATGTTTGTTTTGTGCTCCAGCACATGGTTTTATCTTTGCTTCTGTTGGTCATGTGCTCCCCTTGACTTTCCCCTAACCACGCCTCCTCGTTTAGTCCTTAGGTGTGTTGGACATCGGCTGATGCTGGATGAAACCGATCGGTGAGAGTTGAGCTGCGAACGGAGACGTGAAGTCGGACACTTTCTGATTCCCGTAGTGACGCTCGCGCTGTTTGCATACTTCACCACAGCTGAAGTGCAATATTTGTCAAATACACATACTTTTCAGAGACATTTTCATTTAATACTTTATGTACTGCTTAGTACAGCGTTTGTTTTTACAAAAATATAAAGTTCAACATAAGCCGATAAATGGGGTCAGTGTTTTTTTAAACAGTTTTATTTTGATAAACATGACACAATATAACATCCCGACTACATGAAAAGAGATTTTACTGCTATAAAAAACAGATTTGTGAGCATTAGTGGAACTGATGAGAGAATAAACACGAAACACGTGATCGTTGTCATGCGGTGAATCCGACCAATCGTGAAACGGCTGTGTCGTCATCAGAGCTCGTGAGCTGCTCTTGAGAATGGAATGGTGGTAGTTCGCCCCGATCCAGAACGATGACTTCTGGGTCTCGTTGTCAAAGG
This sequence comes from Squalius cephalus, assembly GCF_949319135.1. Lineage (NCBI taxonomy): Eukaryota > Metazoa > Chordata > Actinopteri > Cypriniformes > Leuciscidae > Squalius > Squalius cephalus. Next base: position 7,154,360 of record NC_137135.1, on the reverse strand, counting down.
GGCTGGTGATGGCAAGACGACAGAAGTTTGTGGTGAAAACAAAAAAAGATGAAGATGGATTAAAGACAGGATCAATATCGCCGTAGTTTAATAAAACAAATAGGCAGAACAGCATGCACTAACACAAATAATAAACGACAACTGAAGAGTGAACAAGGAGCAACTTAAATACAAAGTGATGATGAGATGATAGCAAACAGGTGTGATGATTAGATGAGTGTCCACGACAACTGATGACTGGTGGGAAACTAAGACAAAGAAATGTGACGGATGAAAGCAAACTGAAAGTCCATGAAAACAGAAACTATAGGAACAAACAAAACTGAATAGACGTGATAATACATAATATATAACAATAATATATAATAATTATTAGTTTTCTGTCAATAAAGCTATCCAAACAGTGACCTGTCTAATAAAACACAATATATTAAAGCATCAGTGTTTTTTCCATGGATTCTACAGAAGTAAAACCAGAAATCGAGGGTAGCGCGGATATGACGTCAATAACATGGGCCGTTGCACTGGTTAAAATTGTGGATTTAAACAATGTTGGAAACATTTGGGATAACTTAAGTACATAAGTCAACAAAATATATAACACTGTTCTAGTAGTTTTTGGATATTTTAATGGGGTGGTTGCAGGGTTCGTACACCTTTTCCAAGCTCAAATTCAAGCACTTTCAAGGTCCATTTTAAAGCTTTATCCAGCACCTTACACCACCGTAAATTACATACCTACGGAGCCCCCCTAGTCCCACTTTGTCAAAAAAAAATAATTATAACTATCTCGTGGCCTCAAGATAGTAACTCGTGGCCTCAAGATAGTAAGTCGTGGCCTCAAGATAGAGATACTATCTCGTGGCCTCAAGATACTATCTTGAGGCTACGAAATAGTATCTTGAGGCCACGAGTTACTATCTTGAGGCCACGAAATAGTATATTGAGGCCACGAGTTACTATCTTGAGGCCACGAGATAGTATCTTGAGGCCACGACTTACTATCTTGAGGCCACGAGTTACTATATTGAGGCCACGACTTACTATCTTGAGGCCACGAGTTACTATCTTGAGGCCACGAGATAGTTATAATACATTTTTTTGACAAAGTGGGACTAGGGGGGCTCCGTACATGCCAATACATAGTCAAAATTATTATTTAGTGTTTTTATCACATTAAAAGAGATAATGCTATAAACAGCAAAAAAATGTGTTTCGTAATAGCAGAAGGATCAGGTATTTAAGCAAATCACAAGTTTTATTTTTCAAAATGTATCACTGTCTAAGTAGATAATGCCTATGAATAATACTTTTTTATTATATTAATGTCCAAATATTGCTTCCCAGATAATGTGATTTTCAGGCTGTAAAACTGAAGTAATTTCAAGGGCTGAAAATATGAAGACATAGGATTTGAACAGAAATATTTTTACAGGCTTTGGTTTTGGGACACATTCTTGATATAGACAAGGTTTGAACAAAATCTTAGACAGTGCAACAACAACCTGTAATTCCATTTTAACCCAGGAGACTCTTACAGTGCACAGGCACCTGCCTGATAAATAGCCTATATTAATTGGAAATTTGTATTTCATTGCCAAGACATATACATTTATCTACTGGACTAGAGCAGAGTAAATATTGCATAAGGCCATCCTCAACCTTAGGCTAGGTTCAAAGCAAAGTGAGATATTTACGTTTAAAGAAATTCCTTTTTAAGGACTTCAACAAACGGCTGGTAGGGACTACACAAGCTTCCTCCCGGGTTAGTGACATCACGGACCCTAAAATGTACATAAACAGACAGAATCATGACAGAATATGCTAATCAATGACTAGAAGATAACCACACATCAGCTTCATAAATTCATCAACTAACCATTCAGAAATGTCCTGTTGCTTCTACATGTTGTCACTTCTTCTTGAGTCTCTCCATCATTGTCTGACTTCGGTTTGAACATTAAAAGCTAAAAGTTTTAGAAATGTTCAGTGCATCTCTGTGTGAGGTAATTGGAGCTGCTAACACACATGAGCTCTTGAAGCTCCGCCCTCTGCGTTGGGAGCAGCAGCTCATTTGCATTTAAAGGAACAGACACAAAATGGTGCGTTTTTGCTCACCCTCAAAAAGTGACAATTTTAACATGCTATATAAAAATATCTGTTTGGTATTTTGAGCTAAAACTTCACATACACACTCTGGGGACATCAAAGACTTATTTTACATCTTGTGAAAATGGCATTATACCACCCCATTAAAAGCAGGGTAGGTAGGATTTTTCCAAAAAAAAAAAAACATTCCAAATTTGTTTAAACAGTCTTTATATACCAATACATAATTAAAATGTAAGTACTCTGAAAAACAGAGTATAAAAATCGAGTGTCTGTAGACCTCTCACGACTGTTGTAAACACAGCTAATTATTTCCATTCACTCCACCCCCTCCCTTCTGAGCTCCTTCCAAAGCCACGCCCCCAAAACACATGAACGTGCGACACCAAACGCTCAGGCTCAGCTGGAAGACGCATTTATTTACCTGAGACGAGTGGAGAGGAAGGAGCGCAGTGCATGCAGTGACATCATGTCAGAATCACATGTAATAAAATACCTAACTTTATCACTATACATATAAACAAATAAGATTTCTTTTAGTACTCACTATCAAGCTAGCATATCGATACTGGTAAAGTTTAAAATATACTTTGTTTGATTCGGTAACAAGCTATATTTATAGGTAACGAGCTATATTTATAAGGCAAAGCTAAAAACAGGTTGCATTGATACACGTTTTTCTATTACCATCAGTTACACTGTGATGAAGGTGAATTTCATGTAAGATTCATAACATATACGGTGTTTTGCGAGTTTCCATGATAAAAACATTGTTGACTCTAATGAGGACTACACTCCGGAGACAAGTACCGCTTCGTCGGTTCGAGGACAGGTCCGGGGTCGAGGGCGAAGCAGAGGAGGTCGTTCAAGAGTGCGGGCAACCAGGGTCCGAGGATGTAGTTTTTGCCTTGTTTGCCTTCGCTGACTGAATATGCAGGTGCTTTGAATTTTGAATGCTCTTTCTCTGCCATAATTTTACTCTTCGTAGGTTCTGCGCCTCTCTTGCACTCCTCAAATCAAACGGGTGCGCGCGCATATGGGCAGATCTAGCAACAGGGGTGGTTGCGAGAGTGAGTGACAGTCGCCCAAACCAATCAATTGTTTCGTCCCGAATGGAAATAATGAGCTGTGTTTATTGCAGATTAAAAGGTCTACAGTCACTCGATTTTTATACTCTCTTTTTCAGAGCACTTACATTTTAATTATGTATTGGTATATAAAGACAGTTTAAACAAATCTGAAAAAAAGTTTTTTATAAAAATCCTACCTACCCTACCTTTAAAGGAACCGTATGTAAGAAATGTATTTCAATTAATCATAAAATGGCCCTGATATGTCACTAGACATTAAGAAATCATGTTCATTTCAAATACTTATATCACTGACAACAGTAGTCCGGCCAGGATATTGTCATTTAAAAGTGAAGTTGCAGCCCTCAACTGATGTTGATGTTGTCATGTTGTGTTTTGGCCTGATGCCCCACCCTCCACCTATCTAGGGGGAGGGGGAGGGGGAGGGGATACACCGCTCTATATCTGTATACAGTCATTTGAAAGTGATTGCAGTACCAGTTTTGGCCACAATCTTACATACGGTTCCTTTAAATGAGATGAAACCTCCTAGATTGTACTGCATTGTAGCTTGCTTATTGTGCTCAAAAGCACAATCTGTTTAAGTTAAAATGTGGAACTATGGTTTCAGGAAATGGCGAAGAACTATGTAAGTAATGGAGGAACTTGCGACCATACTGTAGTTGGGTAACGTTGTTTTTGGGAAACACACCCCAGAACAGTATTCCTGTGTTGGACATTGTACTACAACCGTTCCCTTCCCACCTAATGCCTGTGTGACGTATCCCGATTGATTTTACACCGTGCTCGTTCATCTTAGCCAGAGGAGGACTGGTCCTGATGGACTTTGGGTTCCTTGCCACTGTCGCCTTTGTCTTAGTTGGAGATACTTACTCCAACCAACTACTGACATATGTTACTGACTGCATTGACAGTATCAGATGAGAACAAAACTTGAACTGAATTGAGCTGCTGGATCATGGCACTAATGTCTTCTGCTTTATAGCTGATTTTTTATTACATTTTTTCAAAACTGATGAAGTTTGCAACATCAACACCATTACTGAACTGAACATTTAACATTCTGTTACTTTCCTGTTTATTATTTTGAAGCTGCTTTGAACCAATTTCTATTGTATAAAGCACTATAAAAATAAAGGTGACGACTTGACAACACCATGCTGTCCTCTGCAGGTCTGTAACACAAAGCAGTTCACAACATATGCGTCAAACTTGTCAGATGGAGTATAGTCAGAAAGGCTTGCACACTCAACAGTGTGTGAGACTTAACAGCTCACAGAAAATATACCCAAGCCTCAGACAGATTGACAGTCAATTTCACAGTGGATTGCTGAGAACTGTAGGCCAGATATCAGTTGATGTTCAGTGACATGGAAATACAACAAACAATATGCTGAATTCTAAAGCCTAATGTTCTTCTAATGTTAAATACTTTGCCTCATGTAATGTCTTCTCTCAGAAAATATTTATGTGATTGATTTGATTCAAAGATTTTTGACAATCCAAATTATTTATTAATTTGTGATGAGAATTTTTGTATTAAAACTGAAAAGCATGAAAATATAGGTATTTTCACTAGTAGTCCCAGACTTGTGGACCTCACTGTATATATGTGTAAACTTGTAGCCATCATCATGATCAAAATGATGCTGAGATCTTTTTCCAAAACCTGTTCACACACCAATTGTGTCTTTAGGTCTAATTTAGAAATGGAAAGGCCAATTGGAAAATAAGGACTAAATATAATCTCCTGTGTGCGAGGAGACAGGCCATTGGGTGGCGAAACAAAAGAGCAATCTGCTCATTTATCATGGTTTCATCACCCTTGATCACGTTTCCATAAATACCAGCGGTATCACTAATAAACACAGCCCCGTTGAATGACGAGGAAGTACTCATCATGCAACGAGTAGGTGAGGCGTTGGATTGGAGACGAGGGGTGTGGCGGATGGAAACGCTATTATATTCCAGGTTTACAGACTGTTTCCTTTTCGTTGTCTGTCGACGCTGCGGATCGTCAGCGTGACTTGCCTGAGCTCAGGTGTGTTTCCACAGCACTGACGTCACACAGACAGTGAATATGACGAAGATTAAGACAATTGAGGAAATAACACCACCCTTCATAATCAACATCATTCCTGAAAGAATATACAAATGTTGAACTTTACAAGTGCATGTCTTCCTAAAGTCATATACTGCAACTGAATTAGGTGCTTTGCATTACTGTGCACATGTAAAAAAGGCAAAAACAAAACAGCCAAAGGCCACTGTCCTTCTTATCGCCTTGAACAGATTGGATAGTTCATGTTATGCGTCATAAAGCTGTTGAAAAAAATATCCATTTATTAAGAAGCAATGCAGGAACAAAAGAAGAGTTACCAATAGTGCCATTTGCAAAGACAGTGATCACTATTACTACATTTTGTAGCATTTGTGCTGCAGACATGAACAATATCTCAAATGGTGTGGTCATATTGTTATATTATTAAGTGATTGTACATATAATTGTCACCTGAAGGTGATGAAATTACATTGAAGGAGGCTACGGAGCCATTTCCAGAAACTTTATATAGAATATCATCTTTAGGGTGGACACCAGGTACCATTTAGCAACACCCTAGTAACTGCCCAGAACACTTTAACAATGCCATAGGAACCTCTCAGAACACCTTAGCAACTGAATAGCAATCCAGGTCGGAAATGAATGGGGGCTTGGGGTAAAAATGCTACCAAATTGTACATAAATGCCTCCAAATTCAAGATAAGGTTAAAGATAAGATTAGGTTAAAGTGAAATTGAATGAAAACTGTTGGATGAAAACAGCATTACATCACATTTTATGCATTTTATGCAGTGTTTATTACCAATCATTATAACCAATCACACTTTTCTGTTGAGCGTATGAATGCAATGGCCAATCAGAGCCATTTAAATTAGCCACCCTAAATTCTACAATTCAGTTTAGTATTTCACACAGAACCAAAGTAGTGAACCACTTCAGTCTATTTCTGTATCTTATTCCCAGTTTGAATAACCATTTTGTTTTTCATGATACTAAAATAACCAATGTGAAGTTTTAATTTTCTAATACATTAAAAGCAATAAACTAATTCATAAACGGTTCTTAGCTTGTTTTGTCTGTGTAGCCAGACTATAATAATAATAATAATAATAATAATGTTTTATTTGTATTGCACTTTACACGTGACAAACACATCTCAAAGTGCTACAGGTGCACAGGTAAAAACACTAAACATAAAAACAGTCAAAAACAGCAAGAAACAAAATTATATTAAGAAAATGCAGTACAAAATAAGTAGGTCTTTAATTTATTTTTAAAAACCTCTATAGACTGTGGCGCCCTCAGGTGGTTGGGGAGGGCATTCCACAGTCGAGGCGCAGCCGCCTGGAAGGCCCTATCTCCCATAGTGCGAAGTTTGGACTTGGGGACCTGGAGTTTGTGGCTGTCAGAGGAACGGAGATGTCGGGTTGGGTTATGCATATTGATGAGTTCTTTGAGGTATAATGGTGCGCTGCCGTAGACACACTGATAGGTCAGGATACAGATCTTATACTCAATCCTGAACCTAACAGGAAGCCAGTGAAGTTTATGGAGGATGGGTGTGATGTGCTCAAATTTGCGCACCCTCATCAGGACCCTGGCAGCGCAATTCTGAATGTACTGAAGTCTCTGCAGGCTCCTGCCAGGGATCCCGATGAGGAGTGCATTGCAGTAGTCGAGCCTGGAGGAGACAAATGCATGAACCAGCTTCTCTGCATCAGAAAGAGAGAGGGAGGGGCGGAGTTTGGAGATGTTCCGGAGGTGAAAGAATGCAGTCTTACAGATATGTTGGATGTGGGTGTTAAATGATAGGTGGGGGTCAAATCGAACCCGCAGGTTTGTTATAGAGGATGTGAGAGGAATGTCATGGCCAGCAAACGAGTAAACGGTCAAGGGGGAGGATCGGAGTAGGTGTGGGGTCCCAATGAGGAGACATTCAGTTTTGGAGCTGTTCAACTGAAGGAAGTTGTCAGTCATCCATGCCCTTGTCTCCTCCAGGCAGGCAGTTAGAGTGGAGAGTGATGATGCGGAGGATGTGGGGTCCAACCTGACATAGAGCTGAGTATCATCAGCATAGCAGTGGAAAGCAACTCCATGCCTGCTGATGATGTGGCCCAGGGGGAGCATATAAATGGAGAAAAGGGTGGGGCCGAGGACCGAACCCTGAGGCACTACACATGTAACTGTGTGGGGCCTCGACCTGGCTCCCCCCAGGGCCACATACGCAACTCTATCAGTCAGGTAGGACCGAAACCACTGAAATGCTGTGTGTGAAATGCCGATGAAATGTTGCAGACGGTGGAGGAGAATGGCGTGGTCAACAGTGTCGAAGGCGGCTGAGAGGTCCAAGAGCAGGAGAAGGGATGGAGAGCCCTGGTCAGCAGCCACAAGCAGATCGTTTGTGACCCTGACCAGGGCTGTCTCTGTACTATGGGTGGAGCGGAAACCAGATTGGAATTTTTCATAAAGACTGTGTGAGTGAAGGTGGTTGTGGATTTGGGTGACAATGACTTTTTCAATGACTTTGGAGAGAAATGGGAGGTTAGAAATGGGCCGGTAATTTGATAAAATATCAGGATCGAGGGAGGGTTTCTTAAGCCGAAGGTTGATAAGCGCAGTTTTCAGAGAGATTGGAAGATGGCCAGATTGCAGGGAAGAGTTTATGATGGTGGTGATGAGAGGGCTTAAGAAAGTCGTATTTGATTTGATCTCATGCTGTGTATGAGAGTCTCAACCTGTCTGTGTGTGGGGAGAATGAAATGAGAGAATGTTGGTGCTGAGGTTCGGGGATGGATGGAATGACATTGCCGGGTATTAGGTTAGAACGGATGGTAGTTATTTTTCTGGTGAATGAGTCAAGGAATTTATTGCACTGGTCGTCAGTACTGTTATTATGCCTCAGGGCAGGTGGACTGAGAAGATAATTTATTGTTTTAAAGAGCTGTTTTGAATTTCCTGGATTATTGTTAATGATGTTGGAATAGTATTGTGACCGAGCATGAATGAGTGATTTGGAATACGATCTTTGGTGCTCTCTATAAGCAGTTTTATGGACAGTCAGCCCAGAGGCAACGTAGCGCCTCTCAAGGACCCTACCAGCCGCCTTCTGTCTACGCAGCGCACCAGTGTACCACGGAGCAGAGCGTGTAAATGTTACAGTCCGTGTCTTGAGGGGCGCATGGGCATCAAGTATCTCTTGCAGTCCAGTATTGTAATGGTCGACAAGCGCGTCAGTAGCAGAGTGATGGGCGGATATGGCCAGGTTTTGTAGGTCGTAAGACAGGTGTTCAGGGTTAATTTCTTTTGTTTTGCGAAAACAGATTTTGTGTTTAGGCTTGTTGAGTGAGGTCAAGAATGAAAAGTCTAATGATATGGCATTGTGATCAGATATTCCTAAATCATGTACATGAATATTGTTAACAGGAAAATTTGTTATAATGAGGTCCAATGTGTGCCCTTTTGTATGGGTAGGGACTGTCATGAGTTGTCTGAGGTTGAGTGTATCAAGAAGTTGTAATAGTTCTGTAGTATATAGACTTGTGGGAGAATTAACATGGATATTAAAGTCTCCAAGAATTTCCACATTGTTTGATGTGGTGCACACTGACAAGAGTAGCTCAGTTAATTCTGAAATAAAACGTGGGTGTGGTTTAGGTGGCCGGTATATGAGGATGGTTGTAAGTGGGATGGGTTTTTCACACGTAAAACACATTTGAATGATGACAGCTTTGGCAAGGTCACAGAGGACAGGTGAAAATCAGAACGATGAATAACCGCCAAACCCCCTCCACATCCATTTCCCCTAGCTTTTTCCAGATATGTGTAGCCAGGGGGACATGCTTCATTAAGTGCAGAATACACTTCTGATTTGTGCCAGGTCTCAGTGAGGCACATAAAATCAAGCTTCTGATCAAATATATAGTTATGGATAAAGGATGCCTTATTGGTAAGTGATTGACAGTTTAACAGTTCCATTTTAATCATTGAAGATGGAGTCCACTTTACCAGAGAGCGCAGCACAGTAGAGTCCACTCCGCGTTTCCCAGGGCGCGCAGTGCGTGGTTCCTCCAGCAGGGGGCCTGGGTGTGGTCGGTTGTAGTTTTTTAGACCTGAACCACGGGCGCTCTGATGACGCATCCGATGGTGTCGTTGGTGTGCGCCGGTGCTAGCAGCTGTCCACAGGCTTGGAATTGAGCTCTCGTGATGCTCTCAGAGTAAACAAGACGCCGCCGTGACCCTCTATGGACGTAGTGGGGTCGGCGAAGAATGCCCAGTTGCTTGAGAGCAGAGATGTTTGATGGGGCGAGGCGAGTGTTAAGTTCCAAGAGTTGGTTCGGCAGGTACCAGAGCATGGTGGATGTAGGAGTCGTTGTGATGCTACCGTTGGCAGCTATCCATGGATCCGGCAAACGTGGATGAATGATGACTATGTACACCAGGATAAGTGGCAGTGCCCGTAGTAACCCAGGAGACAAGTGTGGCATACGTTGGAGGTGAGGGGAGCCCATGTGGACTGTAAAATATTTGGTTTCAGGACAGTATCTGGTGGTAGCAGCCGATTAGCCTAGCCACAGACCAACGCAGCACGATGGGCGAGAAAGCTTCAGCCAACTACTGAATTGTGACTGTCTGGGGGTTTATACCATCAATATGTTCGATTTACTGAAACCAGTCCGGCTGACAAGATCCCCAGCTATATCTCAGGGCGATGAATAGCTCCAGATCACTCACCACTTCAGCAGTAAGGGCAGCTCCAGGTAAGAAACATCCGAGCCTAGATGTTTTAATATCCAAACAAAGCTGGAAAAAGTGCTCAATATCTGTAATCAGTAGAACAGATACACAGAATAGTTATAGCAGTTTTAGCAGGCTGAGAAGCGGCGAACACACGATGCCAGCGTCCTCTCCACCCGCCTTATCCTGTACAATTCTTTGTACAAGACTATGACGTGCCTTTTCCTTTTTCCATTTTTTTTATGTATTCTATAAATAATCATCATTACTACAGGTATATTAAGAGCAATAATCGACAATATTGATTTTTGTCACAGTATTGCAGGCCTAACCTGTAATGAGATTTTTTATTTATTTTATTATACATTATAGGCTATTTACATCATGCACTCTATGCAATGTAAATCCATGTATGCCATGTTAAACAGTATGTGTGCTTATGCTCCACCTTTGCAGGGTAAAGATGGCTTTTGTTGATGTTGATCATTTAATTGGTAACACTCTATAGCAGGGGTGTCTAGAATCGGTCCTGGAAGGCGATTGTCTAGCAGAGTTTAGCTCTAACTTGCCTCAACACACCTGCCTAGAAACTCCTATTTCTCCACTTGGAGATCTCTCATTTGGTCTTGTATTTGTATGGTTTAACCTCTGGCATTATACATGACCTGAACTATTGCCTCTAGTGGCCAAGAAATTGTGTTGCAAGTGCCAGAGTGGCACACCTGAAATCAATGCAACTATAAGTATGGCTTGATTCTGTCTGTTTGTTACCAACACCCTGATGAAGGCCAGTGGGCCGATAACACGATAACACGAGGTCACAGACCACCCCGCTTTGCAGGCATAGTCAATACTTCAGTGAAGAGCAACGTGGCTCATGTCCTCCGAACTAAAGTACTGAGCTTACTGGCGAAAATACTGTGGAAACAGCTCCTCCGCCCCATAGTGAGTCAGGCTTCTATGGCCATTAATTCCTCGTTCCCAAGAAGGATGGCGGCATCAGGCCCATCCCAGACCTCAGACATCTGAACTGCGCCCTCATGAAATGGCTGTTCAAGATGCTAACTTTGAAACGAATCTTCGCGCTAGTATGCCCAGGGGATTGTTTTTTCTCAGTGGATCTGAAAGATGCATACGTTCACATCCAGAATGCCCTCCATCACAGACCGTTCTTGAGGTTTGCATTCGAAGGGGTTGCATACCAGTATACAGTCCTACCAATGGACTGTCTCTGGAACCATGCACATTTAAGAAGTGCATAGATGCGATGTTTTTCCCCTGAGACAGAAGGAAATGCACATCCTCAACTACATCAATGACTAGCTCGTTCTGGCCCAGTCAGAGGCAGAATTAAACTCTCTCAGATCTGTGCTCTTCAGACATTTGGAATACCTAGGAATCAACGTAGCCAAGAGCTCACTGCTCCCCAGTCAGATAATCTCTTCCTGGGTGCAGTAATATACTCAGCCGAATGAAGGTTTGGCTGACACCCGAGCACGCTCAAACCTTTCAGCAGCTTGTGGCCCTCTGAGAACCTTTCAAATGATGCTAGGTTTTCATGGCCTCGACATTGACAGTACTTCTGCTGGGCCTGCTGCATTGTGCCCCCTGCAGTACTGGCTGAAACCCCAGGTCCCTACCCAAGCATGGTGCTTAAGTTGCCTTCACATCAAGATGGACCACGGCTGCATCAGCCCTGGCCCCTTGGAAAGATTCCAGCCTTTACAAGTCTAGGGTAAGCTTGGGGATGGTCTAAAGAAGGATGGTGGTCACCACGGACGCCTCCAACCCGGGTTGGGGAGCTCTGTGCCAGGGCAAGCTGAATTCCGGCTCTTTGTCGAGTACAGAGAAACGGCTGCATATGAACTGCCTGGAAATGATGGCGGTTTTGCCTGCCTCAAAACCTTTCTACCATACCTGATAGGTCACCACTCTTAGTCCGATCGGACAACATGACCACCCCGTCCCAAACTGCGGGGTCTCCATGTGTGGCCCTTCGACGGGAACCTACGGACTTCCCAGCGAGAGTCCTAAACACCATTTGTGAGGCTAGAGGCCCGTCCACAAGACACCTCTATGCCCTTAAGTGGTTTGTCTTAACCCGGTGCCAAGACCCTGTATTGTCTGGAGTACCGCTGGTACTTTCATTCTTCAAAAGCTACTGGATCATAGACTGTAAAAAAATATGGACGTAGTGTCCGTGACATCACCCGTAGGTTTCTGAAGACCGTTTTTGAAGCCTTAAGTGGGCGTGGCCGACCGTCGACATCTTGGTAGCGCGTCACTCCCGAATTTATTTATTTTTACAGTCAGACAATGAACTGAGGTAACGTGACGGCTAACAGACAGCAGACAAACGGCTAATGACGACTAATGACCACAGCAGTGGGAATCCACCTGTCACTCAAAAGTGGACACCCTTAAATATGCAGAAATTTAAGGCTTAATATAATTTAAACGGATGAGTTATAAAAAAATTCACCCCCCTCACAGTTGTCATGAAGGGCAAAATTAGCTGTATAGACCAAAGCCACTTTTTGCACCAGGCTGTAAACATGTTTTTTTCTGCTGTAAAGTTGGGCATTTTAACATGGGGGAGATACAGATTTGACTCACTTCTGCATCCAGCCTCAAGCGGCCAGTTGATGAATTGCCGTTTAATTCACTTCCATGTTGGTTTCAAAAGAGAGACAGGGAAGTTGCCGCTTGTACTGGATGCGGGGCGTACCCCATCCACGCTCAAACTCTATGTGGCGGCCATTGCAGCTTCCATGCCCCAGTGGCCGGCCAGTTGTTAGGGAAATGCAGTCAATCACTGTTTGCTGATACCATAGAAATGAATGAGAACCTGTCACGCAATCATCCATGACTTCTCTTATAAAACAGCATTTTTTTCAGTGTAAACTCTAAAAACAGATCAATTCAAAAAGAATGTTTAAGAGCGAACATGTTGAAGATTAGCCGATGAGGTGTCGATTAATTAAATAATAAGCTATTTCCTCACAAAGAGGTTTATTCATTGACATCCATTAAAAAACATCCTCTTGTCTCCTTCCCTGCATACAGAGTTAGCAGGTGTTAAGGATTTTGTTGATAAGGTTGCAGGCTTGCCTTCAAGTGGCTTGGTTTCTTGTGAATATAAAGGCCTTGATTAGCTGGTTCAGGTGTGTTTTATTAGGATTGGAGCTGAACTCTGCAGGACAGTTGCTCTCCCGGAGCAGGATTGGACACCCCTGCTCTATAGCATTCTGACTGATTGAAGTAATTGTTTAAGTATAAAAAATAAAATTTAAAAAAAGTATTAAAACTGCCCTTACAAAAAAAATAATAATTCCAGGGGGGAAATATTGCTCCTTAATGTAAAAGTCTTGTTTATTTTGCTCAGTTTTTATTTATGAAGTTGCTAAATGTATAGCTATCGCAGAGAGGAACAAACGCTAACAATTTACAGAGACCGTTGCTCATTGAAGTCTCTTTAGGAATTTCCATGGCTGAGTGTTACAGGCTTCATTTGATCCTGATGATCCAGTTTTGGTGATGTAATGATAAGGCCCCTGGAAGAGCGATTACAGTCGTGTCACAAGGGAGACAGTTTTCCGACCCATGTCTTTGATTTGAGAGTATTTTTGCGGAGGAGAGCCATCATCGCAATCATTATAATGCAAACAACGACCGATATATTCAGGATATTGGACAGGGCTGCAGAACTCAACCCTTAACTCAATTCTGTTTCGGGCTGCACTTGGGAATTGCTTGTCATGTGGGAAACATCATTTCCTCTGTGGGTGTCTGTTACAGCTTCAACTGTAAGCCTATATTGTACTCCAATCTGTCAAAGTTCTGTATGCATTTTAAGGAATGAGATAAGATTGGTCCAGGAGAAAGACTGATCTGACACTATTAAGCAATTACAAATGTCAACTTTTGGCGGTTACTTTTTTGAACCTGCAAAGCTTCTAATTAAAAGCCCAGATGTAATATTGGAGACACATGTTACTGTTTATTGATGCAAGAATGACTATGACTATTACTATTGCTCATACTTAGGTTTGTGATTTTCCAAAATACCCAACTTAAGTTTTGCTTTGAATTCACCCTGCAGTATTTGTGCAAGAGACATAAATTATGCCTAAAATCATGTGGAGGAATACATGTGTTATAACGTTATATGTTTTTGTTGCTGGTGTTTATTTTATGAATAAAATAAATATTAAAATTAATATTTTTATGGAGTAACTGTTTTATAAAAGCAATAAGCCCCTTGAAGCCATGTTTTACAGTGAATTTAGAACTGTTCTAAATTCACTGTAAATCACGGCTTCAAGGGGCTTATTGCTTTATTAACACACTTGGAATGGTGGTGCACTCAGACGCATCCTCTTGCATCGTTTCTGTTGTTATTTTTGATTATATTCTGGAAATTCAACCTGGGTATATTAGAGGGGTGATAGGTTACACCCGTGAATCACTGATCTGCAATGGTACGACACAACAGCAGTCGGTATCGGTCACCTTTGAGCACATGCATGGAATTCCAGTGGAGATCACTAAAACACCGGAGTCTCTGTGGATTACCATACCCAACAGCGGACGTCGGTGGCTGTGGAGAGAGCGTAACACGAAAGGTGAAGCACGAAACTCTGCCATTAAAAACTGGTGCACGAACACTGCCATTATTGACAGACATTGTTCTCCAGACCTAGAGTTGTTGGCAGTTAAATGCAGGCCCTTTTAGATGTCTGTTGTTATTACAGCCATGTATATTCCACCAGACGCTAACGTTAATGCAGCACTCGGCTACATGTTAACAGCTATAAACAAGCAACAGAACGCTTATCCCGCTGGGGTGTTTATTGTGGTTGGTGATTTTAATCATGTCAACTTGATGACTGTGTTTCCAAGGTTTGAACAACGTGTGAAATGCTCCAACAGAGGGGGGAACACACAGGACTGTGTTTATTCTAACATCACTCAAAGCCTTCAGCGTCACCCCTCCCTCACCTTCGACAGTCTGATCACCTGTCACTTTTTCTAACCCCAGCATACTGCCCCATCATTAAGAAACAGCAACCTGTTATCTAAATGGTTAAAACCTGGACGGAAGGAGCTTCTTTACATCTGCAGGAGTCTGTTTTCCACTCAGGACCTAGACGAATACACATGTAACCCAGTTGCAAAATATAATTGTAGCAACAGTTCATTGTTATGGGAAGAAGGAGGCGGGAACCGGCGAAAATTCAAAAATTTAATAATAAAATAAACAAATACAAAATGAAAGTCAAGACAGCAGCCCCTCAAGGACAACTGCAGTCACGTATAATAAAACCCAACATCAAATAAAACAGTCCAGGCCTGGTCCTCTCTCGATCTTCACAGTCGTCGCTCCTCCTTTATGCTTCTGCTCCTCCATGAGAGATACAAGACTGGTGCTTTGCGCAGGTGTCGCTCATTATTAACCACGCCGTCCTCCCACGGCCCTTGACTTCGTCCTGCTTGCCACAATAATATAAAGAGTTTAATAAAAAAAAAAAAATAAAAAAAAAAATATTTAGGTTAGCCTACTCACTCTTCAAGCCATTCAAAATGCTGTATTGAATGTTGTCCTCTTGCGGCTTTGTTCATTGGTTGATTCGGTCAGTGCCGATTAGGTCTTTAGACTACGCAGACCGCACCAGCCAGAGAGAGAGCACATCTTATTGCTGATCAAGTGAAAAAAGTTATTTATATATTGTTGTAGGCTGGTCCTCACCGTCCACATTTATGAGATTTTACAAACTAGAAGTCCAGTCCAGTTTTACAAACCAGGCACGGGTACTTTCTATCTAGAGGCCTCGGCCCCGAGGGCTCCGAGCCTCTGAGACATTTTACCTTAATAAAGAGCCCTTTGTCCGACTCTGGGGGTGATTTGACTTTCAAACTTTACTGTTGACCTCGGGCCATTTTAGCCCCAGGTAATGGTTCAGGGCGAAGTCGCAAGCCAATAGCATGGCGTTTTAAAATGGGTTGCCACTGCATGTAGCTATGCAATATGAAGTGAACGTTCTTGAAAGGGAACGTACTCGGTTACTAACGTAACCTTGGTTCCCTGAGAGTAGGGTTTCCACTGTCGGGCCAGAGCCGGGCGTGCTAGTGCGTGCCAGGGCCAGTCGTGTTTCCACTGTCACTTCCGGGGCTTGATCGGGCCTCGTCAGGGCTTCCTCGGGGCCAACGGCCAGGGTTTTCTGGCCCGCCAAATACCTTGGTCCAAAGCGGGCCAGCTCAGGCTAGAGGAGTGGTTACAAACAGAGGCGGAGTTTACCTGAGTCTTGAGACAGCAGCACCGGATGATATCTGATCACCGCATAAGGTAGAAATATTTATACGTGATGCAAAAGATGCTAACCATTACCATAGTAAATATGGTAAATATGAACGCTTGAAGAAATCAGACAAATCATAAAGGCTATCACAATCATGTTTTTATTTTATCTGTCAGTAGTCTACGTCTCGTCTCTTTATACCGGACTATCATAAAATAAAGCAACTTTTTTTGCGGGAGCTTTCTCTGTTTCTCTGACTGAAAATTACAATTTTTAGCCTACTGGGACAGAGTGCTAAAGCTCCTCAGGTCGTATTTTTGGTGGCATATTTGTAGAAATGATCATTCTTTCTAAATGTGATGTAAATATGTCCTGTAACTACCAAATAAACAGAAACAGACGCGACTGAATAAGTAGCCTAAGTCTGTCCTCTTCCTTTTTTGAAATAGACCTAACGGTAAACCACTTTATTTCTGTGTTACTAATGTGCAATTTTGACACAAATTAATTCATTAAGATCAATGTATCACTTTTCATTGTAAACCTGTGGTAAAACATTGATTCTTCGGTTTTAAATATTCAAGTAAACAACAAAAATGCCAGCAAACGGTCGCTTTTATCATGTTTGTTTTGCGATAGTTTTCTGATTTTATATTTTTTTATAAAACTTCCATTTGTTGGTGAAATGATGGGTTAGTGTGACGTTGTTCCAGAGATGTGTGTTACGGGCAGGTTTTAGTGAAGCGCTGTGGAGCTTCTGTCCCGACAGTGGAAATGCAGTGTGGCTCAGTGCTACAGGCCCGGGGTTTTTGGCCCGGCACAGCCCGTTTAACCCTCTGGTGTCCTTCATTTCAGAGTCACACTCAAGACCTTCGGGACCAAATGGTCCGGGAGGGTGGGAATAATATTTATTAAAAAAAAAAATCATTTTTTTTTTTTACTTGTTTTTTATAATATTTTTTCTTTTCTTTTTTGGTGTTTTGAGATAATTTTATGATTTATAATTAATATTTATGCAATAATTATGACCCATTTTTTCCCATTGAATATAATAGAATTTTTTTATATATATGTAATTTTTTTTTTTTTTTTTATTAAAGCTGTATTTCATTTTAGAGTCAAGCCTAGGCCTCATGAAAGCAATTTTTTAAATGAGATGGGCGCCAACTGGTGGACACACTGAGCATTTTTATCACGCAATAGCACATTTTTACCACTAGTGGATTTACAGCTTTCTGTAGAAAGGCTTGCGTATTCTAGTGATTTTTGCACATATTGGCCAATTTTTTTTCAGGTTGTTGATTTTAAAATATAATAACAGATTCTCAAAGACTATTTTTGTCTTTTTTGTTTGTTTGTTTTATACAAAAAACCTCTGTTTTCATTTTTTTTGACAATTTCCCATTCATTTCCTATGGGGGTCATTTTTGACCAAAGAGCAGAAGTGTGACGACCACTTAGCATGCTTGGATCATGACCTCAATATTTTTTGTGTGTTCACATTCCTAATACCATAAAAGTCACATAGTTTCGTAACATTCCGATGAAGCGGCGATTTTTAAAAATTCAAAACAGATTTTTGTCATCTGAATTTATTAGTATGTATGTGTATAAAAGTGTGTTTGTGTGTGTGTGTGTGTGTGTGTGTGTGGATGTGTCTGTTTTGCACTCTTGATGTTTTATAGATTCACCCCTTCACTTTTGTGTGTTTTTTTTCTGGATCGTGGCAGATTTGGAGATTGTACGCACAAAAAAATCTCTGTATTGTCACATTTTTGACAATTTCCCATTCATTTCCTATGGGATCACTTTTTACCAAAGAGCAGAAGTGTGATGACCACTTAGCATGCTTGGATCATGACCTCAATATTTTTTGTGTGTTCACAGACCTAATACCATAAAAGTCACCTAGTTTCGTAACATTCCGATGAAGCTGCGATTTTTAAAAATTTTAAATAGATTTATGTAATCTGAATTTATTAGTGTGTATGTGTATAAAAGTGTGTTTGTGTGTGTGTGTGTGTGTGTGTGTGGATGTGTCTGTTTTGCACTCTTGATGTTTTATAGATTCACCCCTTCACTGTTGTGTGCTTTTTTTCTGGATCGTGGCAGATTTGTAGATTGTACGCACAAAAAAACTCTGTATTTTCACATTTTTGCCAATTTCCCATTCATTTCCTATGGCGGACCATTTGGTCCCGAAGACCTTGAGTGTGACTATTTTTTTTACAACCACTTAGACTATTCAAATCCTGTCGCCAATTTTTTTGGGTGTTCATATACCAAGTACCAACAAAGTCACCAAATTTCGGACCATTCCGAAGAAGCTATGATTTTATACATTTTTTTATTTAAACATTTTGGGACCATTTGGTCCGAAGAACACCAGAGGGTTAAAGCCCTGGCTCGCACTGGCCCGACAGTGGAAACGCGGCTATTGGGGGTTTGGTGTCTTGCTCAAGGGCACCTCAGTCATTTCCTACCGGTATTGAGAGTCGGACCCACAACCTTCAGGTTTCAAGTCTGACTCCCTAACCATTGGGCCACTACTGCCCCAGCTGAACCTACAACTGAACCTACTCACCTACTACTGTACCTTTATAAGTTCTTCATAAGTGCTAAATTGTTTTAGCTATGTTTGGAGTTTGATAGGTGCAGGAGTAGTGGTTGGTATTAGGGGTCACGTTTTGGCCACTTTGCATGGCCAGTTAGATTGACATTTCTTTATTTTCCAAGGAATTTGCATTGAAAATCTGAGAGGAAACAGGCCCAGTTAGAAAGGGCTTGTTGCTTCTGTCGTAATACAACAGATACTCTTGAAGTGGAAAAATGTACTCATGTATTTCTGTAATGTGTCCTCGGCTGCAGAACTGTTTTGTACGTCTGATCTAATCTGGCTAATCTTGCTGTCAACAGTGGGGCTGTTACTCAACATAACATAATTCTGCACATCTTGTTTTTTTTCTTTTTGGTTTTGACAGCTTAAAGTATTTTTCCAATGTGCAGATAAGTTTTTTCCCATGACTCCATCTTGCTTTTTCTCGTGGTGATTGTGACCCTGACATGATAAAGAGACAGATGACATGGCCCGATCTCTCTTGAATGAACGGAAGCTCTGCACAGTTCTTCTCAAGTCAATTGTCTCCCGTCCAGAATACGGTGCCCTCTCCCAGGCACTGAGATCAACCATAGAAAAGAGCAATTGATGTTATGGAATAAATACATAGAAGCACTTCTGGGCTTGATTCATGGATGGAAAACTGCATTAAAGACAGAGTTCATCTCAGTTTCCTCAGGCATTGATGCGTCTTCATGTTTAATTATGATGGAAATGTGCATGTGTGAGATAGATTATGAAATGACAAACAAGAAATCTCCTCTAGCTTATTCCTGTAATGCTTAACATTGGCCAGATGTCTTTTATGTCATAAAAATACAATAAAGCATGCATTATGTAGCATGAATATTTTTTATGGGAATTTATGTTGTCACATGGTTTTGCACTGTGTATTTACATTGGCTATCTTAAAGAGATTGTAACACATTACTGTGCGTCACTCTCTTCACCTGCCATTGTTTTTGTGTCCATGTGAAAACACCTTTGTAACACTGACATGTGAGGTCGGATTTCAGTTTCAATGCAAACCGCCTTGCGTGCTCTGTCAATGCAGGGCAATGTTATAAAAATACAATTGTTGCTTATATAGCGATTTATCTCTTGCTATGACAAGTGTGGGATTAGCACTGGCTCACATGACCTCAGACACATGAACACGCATAATGATGTTTAGATGATGTCACAGGCTTCAGATAAAGGCAAGGAAGAAAGGGTGAAGAGCAAAACCGCCCATGTTGGGAGGAATTTGTCCAACCTTAAAGCAGAATGTTTGTTGAGTTTGGGATTAGGAGGTATTAGCATGTCAATGTCAGGTTCAAAGAGCTCCTTCATGTTTAAATACTCTACAAAAAAGAAAATCTGTTCTCTTAGGCCATGTTGAGAAATATGTTACATTGTACTTTCCGAAAGGTACAAAAGCCAAGGAAAACAGAACATAAGCGACGTTACTTCATAGGTGTGTTCTTGCTCCTGTTCACATGCCCGTGGCCAAGTCACACTGCCCAATTTGTCTGGTTCAGCGGCTGCTCTGCACGCATATGTCTTGTGCTGCATTTGCATAACAATTTTCCGCTTGAGTGAGTTTTTCATACAGAATTAAGTCAAACGAGAAAAACAATGTGACTGGCATCTTGTGAACCTGTGTTCCTGGAATCAGCTCAAAGACCAATTCAATGTTTTGCTGCCTCGCAGGACCAGCTTTGTGTCACTTTGGATAAGGTCACCCATTCTAGAGCCAACACACATGCATAAAACTTTAACAAATGCTTTTTTGTTTCATTTCTCACCGCCTTACCCAAAATCTGCCATGTTCAATTTATTATTCGTAATCAACGGCTCTGGCTCTGTGTGATTTCTTGCGTTAGAGATGAAACTGGGTGGCTTATCCAATGAGGATGATTTGCGAGAGTTGCTATCTCAGACGCTTCCGTATTCAGAATATATGCCTGTTTTTACAGTGCATCCCTAATAATGAGGTATCATTTGGATCATTTAGGTCAACATTTGACATCAAACTGATGAAATGTGAAGCATTATAACTCATACAAACTACTGAAATAACAACTCAAAGACAACCCAACCCAAACGCAAGAACCAAAGCATTATACACAAAGATTATGAAAAGGAAGGACGACCACACCTGTTTGGGATCTGATAAACCACTGCATGGTCTGACTTCCAAAATCAATGTTGTGTCATGTCTGTAGCGGAGGAGAGAAGGAAGCACACGGTGTGAAAGAGCACACCCGTGACTAAATCAATTCAAAATATCACCTAAAGACTCATCCTCCCCACAAAAGATTACCTAATATGTCATATAATTTCCATCATTACAGCTTTCCTTAAGTGTAATGCTACTCTAATGGTGCATAGTCAGGCTTTAATAAACTGCTTTGGCCTGGTTATATTCAAGTGAATGAGAAACAGATAAAGTCTCAGATATCTCCTGCAGATATCTCCTTCTGGACTGAGAACAGATAAAGTTATCGTAAAGGCCCCATTATACTGACAGCAAAATTATTTTTGTTCTTCAGTTAGGTGCAAAAAGAAGTTTTAAAAATACATCTTCAGTGGTAAACACCTTTACAGCAGAGTTTAGATGAATATGTAAATACTGTAAGTGCTGTGGGCTTTCCTCTCAATAAAATAAACACAAAACAAAAATGACAGATTGAGAAAACAGTAGTTAAGAAACAATCTGATCAAAGCGATGTGGATAAGTAACGTCATGTTTATTATTAAGCACTTTTTACATTAGATAAGGTGTGATGGTTTGGGTAGGTTTAAGGGTGGGTTAAGGGTCAACAATGTAATTATAGATGTAATTACAGAAATTCGTTACAGCTGTAGTTACATGCAGGTATTTTTTTTTAAAATATAAGTACAATATAAAAACATGTATGAATACAATAATTGCATTGTATCAAATGATTAATTTACATGTCAGTACATAGTAGTTAAAGACACCTAATATAAAGTGGGATCTTTTTTGTAAATTCATGATATTTTTTTATTATTTTTTAGATATATATATATTTTTTATTAGTGGATTATAATTAGTGGGTATAACCCAAAGGTAAAATGACTGTTGGACAGCAAGGGAAAAGTTTTCTCCTGCTGTCCAACATATCTTCGTACTTTGGGTTATGACCAACCAATTCAAAACGATAGCTCTATCTAGTCATGGGCCAAAGGGAAAGGGAGACTAGCCACAAAAATATAATAATAATAATTTGTCCCGGGCATTGTGAATTTTAGTAACGGCCTTGCTAAGTTCCATGTGTGCGTGAACCCTAATAGAAAGCAGACATAATTAATATGAGATTCCTGTGAGTGATTAATGATATTGATTCAATTTTCCAATCCCATGTTTTCCCCAGTTCTGAAAGTTTCATCGGTATTGCCATGGCCAATTAGAATGATTGCTCACTGCTGGCATCAAAGGACGGTGGGAGAATGTATCTCACGTCGGAACTCGTGTACTTGGAGGACAGAAAAACAAGTCTGATGTCTCTCATTAGCCTTTGTACTTAATCAGAAGGGATGGAAAATGTCAGCTATTCAAACAATGCCTCGATGTCGGCAAGTATAAATGATTACATGGATAAAAAAACGACCTGCTAACAACCCCAGCTGGACGTACATCTTCATCTGTTTCAATGAAAACCATTCATGTTCAAGCTCTGCAGTGTAAATATCACAGCAGACAGGAAAGGTTAGCCCACTAAGTTGTAAAAACTGATAACCCAGCCTGAAACGGAACTGTTTGATGAAACACAATGAAAAAACAACACTCATTGTCAATGTCTGACTCACACAGACGTAATAGAGTTATCTCAGATGCAAATGTGTATATTGTAGGCAGCCTTGACCCCATGTCTAACCTTGTTCTAATTGCTTGTGCTTCAGAGTCCAGCTATCAGGTAAATCAATTACATTATTTCAGCTGCAGTAAAAGAAATAGTTCACCCAAAAAAATCCTAATTCTGGGACTAAATGTTTCAAGCTTCATATATGACACAAAGCACAATGTTTTCGAAAAGTATTCCATATTACTTTTTTCACTGTATTCCAAGTCCTCTGAAGCCATATGAGATAGCTTTGGGTGATGAAATTCAAGTCTTTATTGATGTAAGCATTTAGTATCTAGCTCTGCTTGCATGAGAGCCATAGACATTTCACAGTATGCGTTCTTGTCTGTACTCATGTTCTTGTGGACATTTAAAACCTCATCAGTCGCTGCTTATTAAGTACTGTTCCAATTCAAACTTCACATCTAGCCACATTTTCTTGCTTGGCTTCTTTATCGAGGATGCATCAGGAGGCGACTTGTGCGGACTTTAGAAAACCAAGTATACCAGAATGCATCTCACATTAACCAGCTAGCGGCAGTGGGAGAAAACCCACATAATTTTAGAAAAACTGCTGTTGTTGTGTCACGAAATTAAGAGTTTTTTTAGCCCAGAATGTTATTTATTAAGTGCCTATTTGAAAATGCTGTGAGGTCCGATCACTGGGCAGTCAGCGCTCTAAAGCCTAATCTCGGCAAGTTCTTCTGAAATTTGTTTTGGGTATATTTTTCGTATTGAGTATATCTAATGGACAGTCTTTAATCTCATAAATCTCCCATTTGTTCAAAGAGAAATGGTTTTGGCTGGGGGCAAATTTAAGTTTCAGAATTTTATATTTTTACTTAACTTTAACTTTGTACTTGTCACAGATCTGCACTACATCTCCCATCACCCTCCTTGGCTCCCATCTGCACATCATTCACCTGAATTCTATCACACACACCTGCACCTCATCATCACTCTCATCACTGACACTGTTTATACACACACTTCACCACAGCTCATTGTCCGGTCTCACTTGCACAAAGAGGACTACTTACCCCAAGAACTTCCTTATTCTCCAGTCTCCATTCCAGCGTCATCTCCATCGTCTCCAGTGTTTCTCCTCCAGCACCTCTGTGTCTCCTGTGCTCTCTGTGTTCAACATCCACGTCTTCCATCCAGTCTTCCACCGATCTCCACACCTGTAAGAAGAACCATTCGATTCATCACCAGCACTCCGCGCTCCAAAGTATCATTGCACTTGCCTGCATTCTGTTCTTGTCTGATTCCGTAACAGTACTAGTGCGCTTAGTACTTTTGAATTGTATGCTTCTTATTTTCTATTTTAAAACTTCAGTCATGGCCATTATTGTTCATTCACATTTAACAAACAGAAGCAGGGTTGTTTTATATCACAAATAAATACATTGAAGATAATCAGAGTAGACGTCTTAACGACAGATGTTTTTTTTTATATATATATTTAAAAACAAAATCATATTTTGTTTTATTGTAAAAATTAATTCGAATGAAGATAAGAGCTGAAGGACGGTAATAAGTATGCTGCTGTTCAATTCACAGAATGACCAGACTGCGTCCTCCTGTCCTCGGGAAATTGTACTTGCTGAACTTGCCAAGTTCAAAATACACTTGACACTTGGTTCATGAGTCTTGGTGTATTTGCTATTGAGAAACGCCTAAATAAGGAGTCTGGTTGGGATACCAGTATCCAAATCAAAACATATGCTGGTGACCTGCTGTGCTGGTCTTTTCAGCATGAATAAATGACACTAAATCTAAGAGGTTATGAGGTTAAAATCTAAATTTAGAAGACATCTGCTTTGTATGATTTTACAAACTCTTCATGTGCATTGAAACATCAGCTGCTTGACCCTGAGTTAAACTGATTTGGAAGAACAACAGTGTTGAAACATGAAACACTGTGAGTTCTTGTGAGTTCGGTGCCAGTACTGCCGAAATGATTCGCGATCAGTTAGTAAAGAGTGTGCTTCGTCCACAAGTATGTGAGAGACTTTTACTAGAAACTCATCTTACATTTGACAGATCTGCTGCCGATCAGGCTAAATCCATTTCAAATTCCCGCCATATTACCACCCCCTTACAAGCGGTACATTACACAGTAAAACGCAAAACAACAGGGTAGAAAACGCCCAAATTATGGTGGTTTGGATGTTTGTCAAGGAACATTTCTCTACATGACCACTCAGTTCCTGCTACGTTCTTCATTGTGGACAATGGGGCACCACTCATGGGGAGGGACCTACAGCATGCAAGGATTGGAAACAATCAAGTCCTGCCACCTAATGCCCTTCCTGTGCCTGCTTCTCCTCTGCCAGTCTCCGGTTTTAGTCATCACATAAAGCTGGATGAAACCATCACACCTGTGCGCCAAAAACTTTGCCGTCTGCCACTCTCTGTTCGTAGTGCTATG
Source organism: Squalius cephalus (assembly GCF_949319135.1). Taxonomy (NCBI): domain Eukaryota; kingdom Metazoa; phylum Chordata; class Actinopteri; order Cypriniformes; family Leuciscidae; genus Squalius; species Squalius cephalus. The sequence goes on along the minus strand of NC_137135.1, from coordinate 7,129,163 downwards.
TCAGAGGAATTAAATTGATTGCAAGCAGCTGGGTTGATGGAATGCATCATTGCCTCTGCATTGGGGTCACCAAATTATGTTTTATTAAAGTTTGTTCAGATAATCTACCCCTTCAGCGTGAGTGGAGGCTTATATACTGTATAGAGCTGACTTACCTGTTGATGATGTTGATGAGGGGTTTGTTGTTTTCTATTGGCTGCCTGTAATTCTCTGTCTGCTGCTGATGTTGATGCTACATGTGCTTCTTGTTCTGCTCTAACCAAACACCATACACAGATTTCTAATGGTTGTCCTCCTTCCCCCAAGGAACTGGACGTTGAGTTGTTGTCGTACTATAAACTGCATTTGGAACAGTCTGTGAAGGACAACTTCATCTTCTGAGGCTCATGGCTGATTGCACCTGCTGCTCTTTGGTCTGTGCTGGTCGCCTTCATGATCTCTATTGGTGGCCAAGGATGGATGCTCAAGTTCTTGATGCTGTATGTTCCTGCCACGTGTGTCAGCTCAATGACAAAACTGTCAGGTTACATCCTGCTCCTCTCCAGCTGGTACTCACAATGTTACTACGAACTCTGTGGATTTGTTTCTGTCATCAGTCTTCAGCCTCCATGGAAATCCTTTAAGTATTTTTACTGATAATGGTGCTCAGTTTACATCTGACACTTTCGCTGCTTTTCCGGAAGGAATGAATATTCGCCACCATTGTCCCTCTCTCTACTACCTGAGGGTGCTGTAGAGAGTTTCAGCCATGTGCTCAAATGCAGCCATTCAGCAACATCAGCCATGGTAGTCTTTGGTAACTGATTTCTTGCAGGTGTGTAGTGCCACTCCACTTACTGTAACTGGTACTTCACCCTTTTGGCTTCTCTATGGCAGGCACATCTTTGTCATCTGCTCCTGTGCACCCTCCAACTGACATGACTGTTTGCCAAAGGTTACACGGCTGCAACACAAAATGAAAGTACACTGATGTTACGAGGGGTGCTCACACTCCTTGTTTCCAGTTGGTGACAGATACCACAAACAGCAAAAGGAAAAAAATGAGTCTCAGAAATGTCAGAAAAGCCTCTAAGAAATGTTGCGCCAGACACTGAACCTTTCAATTTTCATTTTCATGATTGGTCAAATCATGATGTCCAGCCATTTTTTAAAAAAATACTCTTTGCAACAAAAAAGTAATAGATAATACAATGTAATCCAATGGAATCATAAATGCCATTGATTTCATTGTATTGAAGTTATTTTAACAATCTAAGCGCATGGTTTAAAGTGCACGGCGCAAATGATAGGACCCCTTGTGTTTTCTTTGAGTTTTGTGTGGTCTCGTTTATACTAAGGTTAATGTTACCTTGCCTGCCTTGAGTTTATATAACCTGTGGATACCATTAAAGACTGTTTGCATCTAATTCTTCATTGTCATGCTTCTTCCTGCAGCTATGGGTGACAGAAGACAGGACCTAAAATATATATATAGTTGCGGCATCTCTTTTGTGTGTATTTCTTTTCTCCCTTTTCAGTTTTTTCCCCTTGTATCTGCTGGCGGTCAAACTGTTATGCTTGGAGCAGAGGGACCGTTCACATATGGTTCATACCCAGGATTTCCTTGACCTGGTGTGCCTGACGCACAGCACAGATGACTCGTCTGCCAGCGAACAGTCTCTGGGGATTTCTGTGCATACGTGGAGTGGGTGCTGGTGATGAATGGACTGGATATCCCTGTTGGCCCCGAGGAGGACACCAGCCTCACTCCCAACTCAGAGTCCAGCCAGACACCACCACGAGAGATGGACATGACCCCAGAGCCCACCGCAGACAAGAGCGCCAGTGTGAGAAAGAGCGGCTTAGCCCGAGTGCACATCTAACCAGGTGTGTGAGCCGGCCACAACTTCCATCACCGTGGGAATTTCAGTGGAGATCGAGGGAATAGATTGGAGCCCCGCCCACACTCCTGCCTCTGTGAGTGAGTTGCTGTTGGACTCTATGAACAGTTGTTTTAATTTTGGAGAGGATATTTCACTACCCCCCTGTTCCCACCCGAATCTTCAGATCAACTCATCCCGCCCAAGCTCCCTCTCCCACCTATCTCTCCCTCGCTCGGCTCCACCAGGGACTATAGGGCTTATGGCTCTATTGGGCTCCCTCGGCCTACCGGCTTCGCCTCGGTCAGATGTTGCCCTGCCTACGCCACGGACCTACGCGTACCTGCGCTCCGTCTCTCTGTCTCTCTATGGCTCCGTCTGGCTTTGCCCAACCTACGGTTCTGCCTCAGGCCTCAGTCGCTCCGGTTCCACCTCAGCCCTCCCATAACCCGGTTCCACATTGGGGAGTTATCGCTGCAGCTTCGTCGCATCCTACTAAGCATACAGTGTCGTTCAGGTACAACAGCTCTCCATCTGTGCCTAGGGCTCCACCACCATCAGCTCTGTCAACATTTATTGTCGCCATTGCCTCGTCAAGGGAATCCTGCCATGGCTACTCCCTCCATCAAAGCTTCCGTGGGTTTCCATCCTGGCTGGACTCTGGGGTTCCACCTGGCTTCCCCTGCGCCAGGCTTCTCCCTGGCTCCTCCCACCATCTACACCACCTTGGTTTCGTCAGTTGTCACCTCACCTGGATTCCCATCCTCCACCAGAGCCTCCTCCTTCCTCTGTCGGTGAGAGGTCACACCTCTTTGGGAGGGGGCATACTGTCACGATTCTATTATATTTGGACTTTGTTTGCTGTTTTCCCACCTTAGTTTGTCACCATAATTACTGACTTGATTTCGTCCTTTTGTTTGGCTATTCGTCATTAATTATCTTGTTTGATCTGTGTATTTAAGTCATTGTGTTTAATTTGAGTTTTGTCTGGTCTCTTTTATACTACAGTTGTTACCTTGCCTGCCTTAAGTGTATTTTACCCGTGGATAGCATTAAAGACTGTTTGCATTTAATTCTTCATCGTCATGCTTCTTCCTGCAACCGTGGGTGACAAGTGTAGTCGAGGTGAAACAATATTGCTTTCTATGAAGTCTGCTTGCTAGATCTTTTAGACCTCTTCATCTTCATTGATCTATATTTGAGTGGCCATGGAAAGTACTTCAATATTGGGGACATTTGTGCAATATGTTTTACATTGCAATTTAAATGACAGCATATTGAGCAGGTATGCTGCAGCATGGCCTATTTGTTGCATCCAATCAACTAACAGGGTTTTATCATATGCCGGCCTTCTTGATTGTGTAATAACATTTCTTCTCCGCAGGGTACCCCACCCTAACTAGAACCAGATGAGGTGTATCATGTCATACTTGGAGAAGAACGAATCGAACATGACAAAAGTGGGTGGGTATTTTATATTTCTGATACAAAGAAGCAGGAACACATTTCTAAAGGGATATTCTCATGAAAATAAAGGTCTGCAGCTGTTGTGCAGATTGAAAAAGTGTTATGTTGGTAATGGGGTGATAAGCAAAAAGGAGAGCAAACTCCTGTAAGGATACTGCTATTAGGATATGTATGAGAGAGTGTATGAGACACTCTTATACTGATACAGGCAGTATAACTCTGAATACATGTTTCTTTCTTTCTTTTTTTTTCATGAAAACAATAGCAATAAATTGCATCACATATTACACAATTTGCAACTCAACAATATGATGGGGGGATGAGGGGGATCATTTTGAATATTGTCAAAAATCAAATTGTGAACTACTAAACAGTGGGCATAACCCCTTCTGCAGCAGCATATAGAGCCCATGTGCCATGAGTCAGAGAACACCTCTGATGGCTTGATTGGTCTCATGAATTTGAGTCTGACCACAATTCCCACATTTTAACAGCCTGGCATACGGCCACATTTATTACATTTGTGTGTACTTCAAAGTTCATTTGGATTCCTGAGCCTCTAGTACCCGTATTGCCTCAGTCATGCATTAGAGTCATGTGCAATACTAAAACAGGCCATAAACTTAAAGGCAGTCGTTATGTTTCATATATTTTCGGGTGTTTTCTGTTCAACATAAGCTTAATAATGTCTTTGATGGACATCAAGGCTGTAGTTTTGAGGCCAGCTGTATTTAAAGGACCACTGTGTGTTGCACAGCGTGTTCTGTTGCTTTTACATGTTTTAACTGTTAGCACTTCTTTCAGTTGGTTGGGAGAATATCAGCACATACTGTATGTGTGTTTAAAAGAACAGTTCACTCATAAATAATAATTCTGTCAAAACATGTACATTAGGTTTTCAGAAAACGAGTAGCTATGTATGATTATGTGTTTCCATGGCACCACTAGCTCCCAGTCTGATCAGCTGACAAGCAAAGATAAGACCAGGGGTCTCATTTATAACTGTGCGTAGGATCCTTACTAAAAGTGTACGTGCGCCCGAAAGCCAAAAATGGCGTACGCCAAAAAATATTCAGACTTATAAAACCGTTCGTACGCCAGAATTCACTTTATAAATCCCAGTCAGAGGAGGATTGTGCGCACATGCGTCTCCACCCCGAAATAACCATATATGGAGCTTACAACGCCTAGTTTTACTATGCATATCCTCATCTGCATATCATTTGCATATGATTATTCATCCACGTGATAACATTTAACGGTACAAGACATTAGGAAAATATGAAATACGGATGTGCCGTCACATTACATTAATGCAAATCATGTAGTAGCCTATCCTTGCCTTGTTTTTGAATACATAAATCAAATAGTGTAAAATACAATTTAAAGAGAACGTTTTTCTCAATCTTTTCCACTGGCCAAATTGTATTTTTAATTGATTTATATTTTTAATGGAAACAGACAGGCCTTGTGCATTATTTGCACGAAACTATTTTCTCAGACAAACTGGTATTACCATGATAAGCAATTATCTCTGTGGTTAAAACATTAAAGCAGCAAGCCAGAGGAAAAGTGTTCAAAAACATCGCATCCACAACAAATATTTCTATTGACTGAATATAAAAAATGTTGTAACTTGGTGAGTGACATTATATTTGTATTATCTTTCTGTATATGAATAATTTTCTTTAGATTTTCTGTCTAAAAGTGACCAAAAAGACATTTAACTCCCGCTCACCATCAGTGTCGCCAAACTGCTCCATCTCCAAAACGTTCGTACGCATGGGTCATAGTTTGCGTGCAGGTGCGCAAATTTTCCCGTCAAGTTTGTTTTTATAAATCACAACTTATGCGTCTGAAGTGGTGTACTCCTCTTTCAGGGCCTGTTTTGTGCGTACGCAACGGTTAAAAATGAGGCCCCAGAAAACCACATTAAGCTGGTTTGTGCTATTTGCTTCAAAGGAGTTGTTTAACAGAATGTTCAAGCTGGTGTTTTCCATACGATGAAAATGGATGATAACTATGACAGTAAAGTGTTACTCACCGGATATTTAATTTCTTAGCTGCCGCAATACATAAGCAGCATAATAAAACATTCCCTGATCCACATTCATCTATTTCGGATAAAGCTGAATGTGCTTTTAGCAAACACATTTTATCCATCCACTTCTATTCCTCTACTCTTAAAATCACATACAGTATGTACATAAACATGGAGATAGGCTATATCTTGAAATGTATTATATTATATAGCAAATCTCAGACTGCTTTATTACTATGTAAATAAAATAAAAAAATTTAATAAAAATAGATTTTTAAGACATGTGGGTAAGAAAGCAAGAGAGAATCCATCTTTGGCTATAACTTTATGTCTCACATGACCCAGGAAAGTGCTGGATTATACAGAATCAAACCATCAAGCTAATGATGAATCTAGCTATGATAACCCACCTGTTTCCCACATTTGCCAGAGATTATATGATTTTTTCCCCTACTGAAGTCTGTTAAAAATATTAGAGTTATTTCCACAGTTTTTGGAGGAGTTTATAGTGGCAGTCTGGGAATCACCATAAGTTCAGCCACCAGCTAATTTTCTACAAAACTCAGTTAGCTCTTAGCATGATTTCATCAATGTGTTGCCCCACTAACCCTGTGGCTTTCCATTTGAAGAGTTATTACTGATGTGTTCATCGCAGATGTATTCCCTCGAGAACTAAAGGAGTTGCACTGTCTCATGCAACATGATGGTTCATGTTGGAATTTATTGTTTGCATCGAATAACTAAAGGATATGCTGGGGTTTGACTATGACCAAGGAATAGCTTTACCTGCTAATAACAAATACTAAGTCTGCAACTTGTGTCATTGGTCTTAATGGTGACACCTGACACACAAACCTACTGTACACATTCACATACAAGAGACTTTCTTAGTGAAACAAACATTATAGCCATCAGACCACAAAGTCCTGGGACGAACTCCAGCTGGGTAGGGACGATGGAAGAGTGGATGCCAGGTGGGTGCTGGAGCTAAGAGAACAGTCCAGAGTATGCAGAGGGTCCAAGAGCGAACACACAGAGGGGGTCACAGCCAGGCAGGGGGATGTTATCAGAAATCAGGCTGAGCAGTCAATGAGTAGAAGAGGCTTAGGAAAGACAGGATGATTCAGGATGATGCTGGGAAGTTACAGTAGATACCAGGTAGGGCAGACATAAATAGAGGTGACACCAGCAAGTGGAACCTCAAGCTGGGCTGAAATGGACAGGCCAGGATGGAGATAAAACAAGTGAAAAAAAAAATAAAAAAAAATAAATACTGGGCAGGGTTCTGTAACAATAGACATGACAGGATAAAACAGAGCATGACTTGACTGGGCAGAGCGCTGAACCAATAGACACAACACGACAGGGTGAGCCAACACACATCAGATAACTAGAATAGCTAAGTGGTACACTTTAAAACATAAAATAATACATCATTTCCATTCAACTTTTGGCCAGAAACAATAAAATAATGGCAAAAAAAAGTTTAGCTTTTAACACCTTTTACATGACACTGTTTCTTTTTCTTAGCCATTGATTGAAAAAAAAAAAAAAAAAAAAAACCTCAGTTGCCAGAAAAAAAAAAAAAAAAAAAAAACACTTTTAGTAAAAAAAAAAATTCAGTCCTCATGATGTTCTCTTGTATACTTTCCTTATGTGGGCTTCTAGGTCGCTAGCACCTTTATTTAGCCTAACACTGACACGTACGTGTGCCAGCTTTGCAGATCATGCATTCTGCTTCACAAGTATCCCGACCGAGACGAAAACACAGGAATTTCCTCTATAAATCGTTTGTGAATTTACCGGGTTTTTTTTTTTTGTTTTTGTTTTTTTACGCTGATCAGGAGCCACGTGCCACTGTTGATAAGCAAGCCGTGGTGCTGTGGGTAATGATTGAGATGCAGTTTGACCAATGTTTGCGTTACATACATGACCGACCGGCCAATGGTGGCGTGCGAGGAGGCGGGACCTAAAGCACTTGTTTAGCATTCATGCAAACACTACATTCAGATTCATCAATCGGAATGAATTCGGTCCGATTGAAACAAAAGGTGTGCATGCAAACATAATGAATGGCGACTGTAGAAAGCAAAAGTCAAATCCCGATCTAGAAATCCCGGCCGGACACATTTTTTTAGGTCCAAAAAGAGGACGCATGGTCACCCTAACATATTTTTACTCCAAAGTCGTTTTATAGCGTCAATCCAGTGTTTGAAATAACTTCCTTCTGTGAACTGCTGTGGCTTCTTATCACAAAATGAGGCAGAAATTATATTATTTTATAGTATTCTATAAAGTTATAAATGTTATGTCAATTAGCAATGCATTATAATTATACATTATCCTTATGCAAAATACACAAGATGGCTTGAAGAACACAGATAAACCATATACCGTTGCAATCATGTTTTAATTCTCTTCATGTTTCAAAAGTCAAAACATTTCGATCTTTTTTTTATTCAGCTACAGCGATAGCTGCATGCCTTAGCATATCAGGGATTTCATGGGCTGAATCCGAAATTGCCCCCTATACCCTCAAATAGGGCGTTATTTGAGGGGACAGCCAATATTGAGTGCATTCATTCAATCCCACATTGCACTACATTAACGAGTGTACAACCGATGTACGCCCAACGGCTGTCCGAATTCACTCACTCGTTTTCATTCACTCCTTTAAAGGGTAACTAAACCCTAAACCAACTTTTTTTAGTTAATGATCTGTAAGAATGGGGCTTTATTAGTGCTGTTCATTGATTCGAGTAACTTTTTTGACATTTTGGTATAAAGTGTTTTAATTCTACAATATATGGTGTATAAACGTCTGAGTGCTGCCCTCTTCAGGTTGAACGGTGGCTGCTGCAGTTGAATTTTCCTATTGGATGTTTGCGGTACTACGTGACGTAAGCAGGTTCCAGCTCACCACGCCCTTGGTACGAGCTAGCGTATATTTATCTGTATTTAGTACAGTGGTCAGGAGTGTATGTAGGTGTAGTGTTGCTGGTTGCAACAGCACTGCTGGACTCAGTGCCGTCGCAGGTGGGGTGCGAGGCCCTGTGCGAACTTGAAATGCGAGGCCCTGCTCTTTGATGTGGATGCTCAGTTGCGCATGAATAACAGTCACACGGATGGATGTAGCTGTTCTAGTTCTATTGCACGCATAATCTCGCTGCAATACGTTTTATCAAGTAGAATAAAAAGCTATGACTTTTTGCTATTTATTTCAGAGGGAAAAAAATGGTCCAGTGGTAGAACTTTCCCCTATCGTGTCAGAAGTTCTTGGTTCTAGTCTGCCCTTGTATAGTATTTTTTTTATCGTATAGTTTTTTCCCTCATCAAAACCGATTATGTTCATCAGTGGTTGTATATCAAGCAGGGACACATCTGTGTGCATTATGTTTGGTGATTTCACCAGAACGAATAGAGTATCCGCAACGGATTGAAGCGAGCGTCTGAGTGAAGACAGTGCGGTGTGTGCGCGAGCCACACGAGAAAACACTGTATCCGCGCCACTGATCACAGCGGCAACGAGCTCTTTGATCTGATTAAAAAAACATTTCAGCGCTAGATTGTTTCTTTTTTAATAAATGAACGAAATGAATGCTCTGCCAGTTAACTGGAGATGTTTTATTTGTAGAATTGTTATATTCGTGCTGCGAGATGTTTTAAAAAGTGGTGGGGACAAAACAAACCAAAAAAAATGTAAAAAAACAAAAACAAAAACAAAAAAACAGCAGGATTGCGAGGCCCCCTAGTGGCGCGAGGCCCTGTGCGGTTGCACAGTTCGCACAGTGTATGCGACGGCTCTGGCTGGACTGCATAGCTTTCCAGCAGACTTGGAAATTAGGCGCCAGTGGTTGCATACACTTGGCCTGTAGGACCGTGAGTGTGAAACCTGCATTTTACGCGGGATTGCTTCTCCAACGCAATAGAGGTGGAAATAGGCTTCTCCACACAGCTCGCGCTGAAAAGCGACGCAATGCCAAACGCTGCTCCTCTTGCATGGACTCCACCACCGCAGCGGCGTCTTGATGTGAGTGATCATATATTTGAATCACAATTTATGGTTAGGCTAAAGTTAATCCTCTGGGGTCGGCAAACGCGCCGGCGCATTTTGCTGGATTTTTTCACATAGCGGCAAAATATGAATACGCCTATATAGAGAGCGCGCGCTATTGACATCAACTCGATAAAACTCATCAGATGCATGTACTTTACGTAGTCTTGCGACCCTGTGAGTCACTCTCCATTTTAGAGAGTCTGACAGCAGGTCTCAGGTGCACGCCCCCCCGCTCACGGTTCGTCCCCTCTATCTCCGCTGGGGTCTGCCCTCTTTTCTAGCATTTTTCAAATATTGCCAGTGGGTGGAGTCAGGCTCTGACCAGGGGTTTAGTTACCCTTTAAAGGAGAACTCCGGTCAATTTTAACATTGAGCTAATTTTTTTGTACATTTGGAGTGCTGTCAATACAGAGAACAACGACAAAAATCGGTGTTGCCTACACCGTGTTATCCTCTTTTTAAAATTTGCTCCCTGTCGACTTCAATGGGGCAAGTTTTAAACCTGCTTTTAGCCTCTTAACATCCTTGTGTCATTACAAGTGCACAGGTCATGTGAGTGATTCCTTCGGAGTGAACGCGGGTCAATCTGACTGCAGTAGATGTGAAAGATATGAATAAAAATGATGTTTATTCAGCCAGAGCACATACCTGTATTTACATCCTGTTTTCGATTGTCGATTGTCGAGTTCACGCGCATGATCATAGGTACTAAACCAATGCGCGTGAACTCGACAATCGATTACTATGGACTGACCGAAAACAGGATGTAAATACAGGTATGAGCGCTGGCTAAATAAATATCATTTTTATTCATATCTTTCACATCTACTGCAGTCAGATTGACCCGCGTTCACTCCGAAGGAATCACTCACATGACCTGTGCACTTGTAATGACACATCAAGGATGTTAAGAGGCTAAAAGCAGGTTTAAAACTTGCCCCATTGAAGTCAACAGGGTGCAAATTTTAAAAAGAGGATAACACGGTGTAGGCAACACCGATTTTTGTCGTTGTTCTCTGTACTGACAGCACTCCAAATGTACAAAAAAATTAGCTCAATGTTAAAATTGACCGGAGTTCTCCTTTAAGTGAACAGTATTAGTGGACTAACGTAAGGAATAGTGAATGAGGGTTTAGGGGGCGATTTTGGATTCAGCCCTGGAAAGTCATTTGTTTTATTACTTCTATGAGTCTTGTTTGTAGACTTTCTGCACGAGGGCACCCTCCAGCATCGAGTATGAATGAAACAAATTACATGTGAGAGTTTAAAGGTAAAAATGTTTTGTAATAAAATATTTAAAAAAAACAGCTTGCACAGTGTGATATATTTCATGCAGTTGTGTACTTACATTATCCCAAAAGTTCCCAAGGATTTGTAAATCCAGAGAAATTCCAGTTTTCAATAATGGCTCGTCCCTTGTCATTGTCGCATATCAATGACGTAATATCCGCTCTATCCTCGGTTCCCGCTTGTAGAAACTGTAATTCATAAACTCCTCAAATGGCCGTTTCAATGGGCCACTAATACATAAGCTGCTAATGAGGGATCTATGTATACATTCTATGATACAATATCTCGCACGCCGCTGTGTCGTTCAGTCATTATGGTTCACAATTACTGATTACACGAGTACAGAAAATAAAAAAAACGTAAACGTAGATTAACTGAGGCAAGCAGGCCGTGGGACAAACGGAAAGGTACAAAAAGGATCAATATCGGCATGGCGTTTTCGAGATGGAGAGGGGGCAACAATACATCCTGTTATGCTTTCGGATGCAGCTAAGGAGGCATATCAAGGGATCAAATTGGTCAAAGTTTGAATCTCAGATTAACATGCTGCATTGACCAATAGGGATCCGCTTTGGCAGCGAGCTCTGTGTGGACAATGCTTCGTACATATTTGCTAATGTTTCATATTTACATTTTGGGATTGTGCAGGCTCCAATGCGATCGGGAGCAGTAAAATAATCATAATGACACCACATAATTGAGGATTTTTTGGACAGAAGGTAAAAAATCGGGCCACATCCACCAGATCGTCGGGGGTTGTAAATCGGTCCCAAAATCAGGCTTAAAATCTTCAAGTGTGTGACCAATGTAAAGCATGAGATTCAAGAAAAATGCTAGAAAGGGACAAAGGGTCATAGGGTCATTTGTTTGAATCAATGGAAATTAGAAAGAGAGATTATTTAGTTGCACCATGTACACGTATGTTACCAGGAAAGAATCAAGTTATGGAAAATACATTAATCTCATTAGAGAGTCACTTGGCATTTCCCAACCTGACATTTGAGAGACGAGTAATTGTGGATCTTTTCACTCTGTCACCTAATGGTTGTATAAGGTTTATGACTGTAAGAGAACAAAGACTGTTGGCTGTTTCATAAACATGCCACATTTTTTGCCCTCTGTTTCACCCATTAACACGTCACATTAAGCAGATTATGATTTTACGGCACCATTCTGTTAAATCGTTTCTTAATACGCACCGAACAACCATAGCAATTGGGGGAACTGTCTCAGCGCTCTGGATCCTTTTTGATGTCCCCCAAAACCAATTTGCCTCAGTCCTTGCTTTGATTTGTTGGTTTCTATGGCCACAATTCATTAGAAACACTTTTCTTGTCAAAGCATTTACTGGTCTATCAATGGGGACCAGACCCTGCTTGGGAATAAATCAGCTGTCGGAGCCGAGCCGATGGAAAGAGAGTGTCGCTGCAATTAAACGCAGCTCGGACGGGCCCCCAACATGGGCGTCGGTGACATCAAGCAATATGGGTTGGATGCACACCTCTGGAGATCAACACATAGGATGGGGTGTACAGGTCCACCCCTGTATCACTCCTCCAGCAGGCTGTCAACTTTGGCACATCGTTGCTCGGGACCACTGTATTTGTTCTCCAAATTGCAGTCAAGCTTCAGAAATAAAGAGCCCCTGAGACCCATTTGCTACAGCAGGCGAACCCAGCTTCAGCAGTGCGTCACACACTACACATTGACACTTTCATGGCTGCCTTTTTTTTCTTCGAACCAGCGCTTTGACCTTTGGAGAATTTTCCCAATTGTTCCCTTCTTTGTGTTTCTTTTTTTTTTCTTTGTCCACTTTTTCCCTTCTGTGATGATTGCCCCTTTCTTGTTTTGTTTTACTGTTTCGTTCTCTTGATTTCTATGGTGACTGCAAGCTTCCCAGGAATAATGAAAGCCTAGGGATTAAGAAGCGTGAACAGTGATGGATTTTTCATAAATAGATAGGAAACTCCTGGAATAAATGGGATGGGTTCATATGATGGGCTTCACAGATGGGACATGAAGTCAGATAGGAGAGTTTTGGTCATTCAGTGAAACTGGAGAAAAATGATTGGACAAAAGGCTTAATTTGCAAGACCACACTGTCTGGATGCTGTAAGTCAGCATCTACCATAACACTAAGTTCTACTCTTTTATTGCTCTTCCATATCATGGGATGATTTGTGTAAAAAATTAACACATTGTTAGGCAGCCATAACTTGGTCTGCTGTACTAACTAGAAAGTTGCTGGTTTGTGCCCAGCAAGGAGTTATTTGCTGTATCCTTTAGTGATGCACATAACTTCAGGTTTTTTCATGGATGGATGGATGGATGGATGGGATCATTGGTATCCAGGTCTTAAATTACTGAGATTGCAGCGTTTTTTTGTGATGTATAAATTACTGTATCGCACACAGAAATGTTCTATTCATCAAAATGAAAAACCACACTCTCCAACCTCACACCCCACTCAAGGCTCGCTCATGTATTTGTCAATTTGGTGTGAGGCATTGTGTGAAGAAAGGAACCAGAAAATACATTTGCGTCAAAGCAGGTGAAGATCACTCCCACCTATTGTGCCTTCATCTTGGATCATGGTATGAAGGTCGCTGCACAAGCTGTTTCTAAACACAAAGACAAACTCAGAAATTCTGTGCTGGCCACACCTGTTCATTTTCAGATTTTGCTTGAAGTATATTAGGGCTTTAAATCACTGGTTATGTGCTGAGGTTTTAATTAACATAACACAGTCAACACAGCTAAAGTCAAGAGTGAATTAACTTGGACTTTTCACTCCAGTCCAGTAGTGGCTAGACACAGACAGACAGCTGACGAAAGCTAGTGTGCGCAACAAGTACCAGCAAAGACCTCTGGGAAATCAGCGGGACAGCTGGGTATTCCTAATCATACTGTATGTCTCGGGGGGGGAATACTGGGTTAACGTTAGTAGCAGTAGGCTTCTGCCACAGGGAGCTGGAGGGCTGTGCTTGCCGCTGCATAAACATCCTGCACAGCCAGCTGAACATACAGTCTCGTCCCCAGCAGCCCTGCACCACTGTGGAGCTAATAATGCACCGAACACAACTACACGCTCATGTGCTCCCTCACTGTGTCTGGAAATACTAGCAATTTTCTCACACAGTTCTGGTCCCTGTATATCCATTCAGTAATGTATACTGCAGGTGTGTGGGATGAGAAGGCATTGGTCCAGAGGAACTGAGTGATGTTATACTGATATACACCCTTGAACGACTGCTGCAGATTTGTGTGTGATTAAAACACTTTAAAAGGGTAATTTTTTACCTAATTTTTTTAATCTCTCTGCACCACCCCCCTTAATTTTTTGCAGTTGACTGTCACACCATCATTGTGCATTCAAGGCCCTGTATGCTGGGTTGGAAATCTTTTAAATTTAATTTAAAAACACTGGTCTCTCTCCAGAGATCCTTGTTTTAGAACATTGCTTACAGTAACATTTGACCAGACTATACCATCAACATCTGCATGAGGGCCTCCATGCACATCACTAAATAGACAGCTTAAGCCGGGGACACACTTAATGACTGTAAGGCCGATTATGAATGTAATTTGATGCTTACGACTGATCATGCCCAAGCGCGCCGAGTCAGAGACAGTTCAGATGGTGTTCACGGTCGGTGTTTAAAATCTGCTCCAGTCGTTGGAAACAGTCTGTAAGTGTGTTAAAGTTCAGTCTTAGAATGTTTCAGCTAGTGGTTAAATGTGTCCCTGGCATTAGTTGCGAAACAGTTTACTTGTCCAATGGGTTTATATGTGATGCATGGTTCAAAAGTAGTGTTCCTGCAGCTCAGACAGTGGAAATAAGTTTGATAATTTAATCAAGTTTGTCATAAGTTTGATTCATAATAATAATCTTCTTTCCTGGCGCATTCACATGTATACGGGTTCCGCCGCTTTGCTTCGTCATCTCCATTTCGCCTGCATCATGGACGTCATCTGGGTCGAGGTTGTCCTGGGGTTGCGTGTATGTCCTTGTGATGCTATCCATCCACAGCGTCTTTGGTCTTCCTCGTGGTCAACAGCCTCCTGGGTCGAAGCAAAGGGCTGTTCTTACAACCGAATTTTCCTCGCTGCATTGGACATATCAGTACCATCTGAGGCGCGCTTGCCTCATTTTTCCCATGATTGGGGCGACTCCCACTCTTCTTCGGACATCTTCATTCATCGGATGGTCAAGGCTGGTCAGTTGAGTGACCGCCGGAACATCTTAATGGCATGCAGGGCCTGTTCATGTTCATACTTCTTGGTTGTTTGCCAGCATCCCACCTCATATAGGGCAACTGGGTGCATAAGAGGCTTGTAGATCTTCCCCTTGAGCTATTCAGGCATTTTCTTGTTGCACAGAACCCCAGTGACCTGTCTTCACTTCAACCACGCTGTACTAATTCTTGCTCGGGTGTCTGGGATGGTATCGTTGTCCGATGTGATTGTTATCCCAGATATTTTAATTGGGTACTTTTATTGGGGCCACACTCCAAGTATTTGGTCTTTTGGATGTTGAGCCGCATTCCGTTGTCCTTGAGTCGGTCGTGCCACGCTTGCTTTTGATCTTGGAGCGCCAGGTGGGTCTTGTTTGCGAGCGCTACATCGTCCACTTACAGGAGGGTCTGAGGGTTTGGGGATTGCATAATAATAACGATACATTTTTATCTTTCTAATTTATATTAATCTACCTTAGTTTTACATGACCATTTTTAAATGTCCATGATCAGAGCACCATTTATAACTGGTGGGAAAATTTTCCAAACCGCTTGTCCTATGTATAGTGTCACGGGGATACTGGAGCAATAGTGTTTCAGGGGCAGAGGCTGGGAAACACCCTGGCCAGTCCATTGCAGGACTAACACACAGTGAACACTTTTGTTGTTGTTTTTGATTTTGAGGGGTGCTTTGGGTCATTGTCCAGCGGGGAAAATCTGACTACGGCCCAGTATAGGAGTTTATGATACCATGTACCCTGACAAGATGTCCAGAGTCTTTGGAAGAAATTAGCCACATTGCATCAAAGCTCCACCACCATTCTTCACAGCAGGGATCTTTCTCTCTACACCAAACCCACCTCTGGTGTTTGTTTCCAAAAAGCTCTATTTTGGTCTTATCTGTCCATAAAACTAAGTCCCACTGGAAGTTCCAGTGATGCCTGGCATCATTTGCAACATATGTTCTCTATATTGGAAGTGTCATGTAATAATATGGTAACTTGTTATTTCTACTGTATAACAAATTTTAGCTTATTGTACTCAATCCCCACTGAATGTGTGTCTAATCATAGCAGGTATTTGAACCCAGAGCCATGGTGTTCTTGAGTTGAGTCCTTTGCTTTGCCCAAGGCACTGTCAACACACTCTCTCAGTGACTACAAGAATATTTACCCAACCTCAATAGCATCAGCTGTCAAAAGAGAACAAAAGAGATAAAACAGTGAGAGAATACCTCCAAGTGGCTCACTGACAGATGATATTAGGCCTGTCTTGGAAAGCTAAGGAGACAGTATAAACACTGAGTAAGCAAAGAGGCCAGAACATAACAAGCTGTATCCTAGTGGAAGCAGTAAACTGACGCTGACACACACTCTCCCAGCATGCCTTTCATTTCTCTCAGAACATCCAACAGGGATACAAATAATTCTTCGCTGGTGCCTTTTTTATTCTTTTCTCTTTCTTATAGTTTTTAAAGGATTTGTTCACCCAAAAATTGTCTGTCATCATGTCATCCAAACCAGTGGGTCAAAAACTTGCAGAAGTGTAAAAATGAGATGTAAAAATCTAACCCACATTATAAGTGGACAATTAGGGAACAATATAAAATAATAAAATGCAATTCATGACCCCTTTAAGTGTTGTGATTTGACCAAACCTATCATTGTGCTATGAGCGAGAATGTTAGTAATTTTTCTTGACCTAAGGCTGTGTCTTGATTAATACACAATCATCATAGTTGTATTAAACTATTAAGGGTTGAAACCTTTATTTCTTTTGTTACTAGCCCAGGGGCCGTATTCACAAAGAATTTTAAGGCTAAAAGTAGCTCCTAACTGGCGAATTTAGGAGCAACTTCTAAAAATAATGGGTGTGTCACTCGTAACTTTAGGACTCCTAATTTTTTTGACTAAGAGTAATTCATGAAGCATTTTAGCCCTAAAAGTAGCACCTAAGCCTGGGACAGCTTAAAATAAGTCGAGAGGACTCCTAACTCACTAAGACCTATTCACAAACCGCTTTTTGTGGCATTTCACGTTGCGATGTTTTGAAATGCGTATGCGGCGGCTACAGGAGCTTCCAATCGCGAGAGAACAATTTTGCATTGTAGGCATAACTAGGGATGCAATAACGCCACCAACAACAACCAAAACTAGGCTACTCATTGCATGTAAACTAATTGTAACGTTTCATTGTGAATCAAATTAAAATGTTCTTCTCTTTGCAAACGTAGGCAGAGGCATATAGTGACAGATTAATTCAATAATGTTGCAAAGATATTGCATCAATCCATATGTTTCATTAGGCTACTAGGCTATTTGTTTTGCCTTACTCTTTATTCATTTAGGCTATTTATTCAGTTATTCATCATCTTCCGTCCTTCGCACTACTTGTGTAGCGCACGCATTCTCAGACCTGTCACCTGTCACTCATCATCGTAGGGGCGGTGTTTGTAATCATTCCCGCGTTACAATCATCAGCCAATCAAGGTGGTCACTTCAGTCAAGCTCGTGCATGAGTAATGACGTCATCCATAGCAACGAAGACAAACTCTTAGTTTAGGAGTTGTCATTTTTCTTTAGTAAGAGTAGGTCTGAAAGGCGTTGTGAATAACTTTTAAGAGAAAACTCCTAGCTAAAATCTTTTAGTGCGATTTAGGAGTACTCCTAGTGGTAAGATAAAATGCTTTGTGAATACAGCCCCAGATCTTTAACCACTACACTGAACACAGATAACTGCAGTTTACGTTCTGAGCAGTCAAAAATTCATCTAGTATTTCAGCCAGTCACATCTGCCTCATTCAGCAGATAACACGTGGTTTTAGACATGAATAACATGACTGATGACCACTGAATCATGCCAAGCAGCTAATTAATTTTTTACTAAGCATGATTCAAAGATTGAAAAGGATTTTTTCATTTGTATAAAAAAAAACATTATTTCAAAGGTACTACTGTTAGCACAATTGGTACAAGAATAGCTAAAAAACGATATGCTTTAGCTGTTCAGTGTTTTCTCTAAGATCAGAGTCTTGAAAATGGGTTGAATTTCAATACTCATGCAAGACGAAAAAAGACCACTTTCATGTCAGACACACGTCACATAAATAAAGGGACGTTTCTATGTCAACCAAACAATAGAGGCCCATATCTTGTTCAACCATCAGCCTGAATATTGGCTTATAAAATGGACCAAAGAATAATAAAACTCTATCCCACATCTATTACAATATACAAATAATCTTGGATCTCAACAACTACAAGACACACAATTACATAAATACACTCAGCATTCTTTCCAAATCAAGTCCACGGCTGATATTTATCCTTTTTGCCATCAAATGCCATTAAAATCTATTCCTGATGGCATTATTGGATCATATTTCGGAAAACCATTAGCATTAACAGGTGTTTCCAACACATGAACCCATTGCCAAGAAAACCCAACTGATCATTGTTCAGGATCTGATTTGATTGTGCTGTTAAAATAGCAACATGTGCAGAAGATCGTAACATGGCGAGGGTGTGGAGCCGTTTGAAAAGGTTGAGTTTAGTGATCGTAAAAGCTCTTCATCTAGCTGGTTTGCATGAATCCTGATAAGAGGAAAAGGCCATAATATTATTTGAGTGAAAGGTAGGGGAAATCCTGATGATGATGTCATTTATTTTTGTCAGAACACATGTTTTTCTAGACATAATTTGATCTTATGATTCTTATACTTACAAGTTATTACTCATAGAGAACCTTGCATCTTTCTTGCATCAGTTGATGAATGTGCAACTTCCCAATCGCAATGTTATCGAGGGATTTCACTGTTTCCTGGGAAAATAAAGACACTATAAAACAAGCTAGTAGACACATCGACAGTGGTTGAGGTAAAAGAAAGCAAATGGCTGTGGTCATCACATCATATTGTGTTCTGGGTGGAAAATTGAAGGTCAGCTCAGGTGAGACAGTGACTAAAAGTTAGCAAAGAAACAAAAGGATGTACAAATGAGCAAAGTTCTTTTATAAAAGTCATAAAAGAGCAAGAATGGAATGGAAGACATCATTTAATTTGACAGTCTGTGCACCACCAAAAACATCCTTAAGAATCAGAACTTCATGCATTGACAGTTTATGGTGACGCACATGCCAGTTTGAATATGCAGAATGGAGAATGAGGCTTTAAAGCTTAAATAGAAGGAAAGATTATTTGTTGACTATCATATGATTTTGGATGATTTAGGAATAAAGCACGAAAGTTGTATGGACTTCTACTTTTTTGGTATTTCTAAAGCACCTTTTGGTCCTTTATGGAGATTGACTAAAACTACAAACGGTCTTTGTGTGGAAAAGAGTTGTGTGAAAGTCCTTCAAAAGTTTTCTATTTGTGTTCCATAAAAAAAGGCAAGAAAAGAAAACATGAGGATGACTAAATAATGATAGAATGTTCATTCCTGGTTAAACAATTCTTTCAAGTCAAGTCATCTTCATTTATATAGCGCTTTTAACAATGTAGATTGCTTCAAAGCAGCTCCACAGAGACAAGCGTATAATTTAAGGCAACAGAGATTGTTTCGGCTTTACAGCAGAGTTAAGTTATTTCCATCTAAAGTTAGTTTTGATTGATTTGCTTCCGTCGCAATGATCATTTGTCATTAAATTAGGGGCCGCTAAGACGACACCATTCCCTCTACACAGACTTTAAACGCGAACCTGTGAGAAACACTGATGGCGTTCACATGAGCATTTAGAATGAGTTCTATAGTTATGTGCGTTTGAATATATGCAGGTTTGGAATTCCCTACAAGCCAAGCCCAAATAAACTTAATTGTTCAAACTGCAGATTAATGCCATTATGGATTATTCTCATCCTGCAAACAGCATTGCACAGTATTTTATATAAAGAGCAAAAGCAGTTTTCCAATTCCAGTGTAAAATGCTCAGGTGTTGCTCTTTCATAACTTGGGAGAGTGCTATGTCAACTTTTTAACTGGATTTGGTCTCAATGCAGGATGCCACCAAGGAGAATCAATAGATATTAAAGAAATGTTAATTTCTTTTGGGATCTGTCATATTATTGTGATATAGCGGGTGTTTTAGAAAAAGAACAGACCATAGATCCAGTAGAGCACATGTTCACAGGAAACAGTATATCAATAACACTATTGTCAACTGAGTGCCAAAACAACAGAAATCATGCAAGAATCTATGGGACATCCATGTCTAGCGACTTAAAAGTAAATGGCAAACTTCATTTCAGAAGTTGACCCAGACCCAGCCCTGTCATTCCTGGACATGCCCTGCTACAGGACACATTTCACTAGAATCCCCACAGTGTTACATGGAAGGAAGTGTTTGGGGGGTTATGTAAAGCCCAGACCTGCTCAATCTATTGAGCACTTGCTAGGAAACAGCTCTCCACATCTGCTCCGTCTTTCATGCCTTATCTGCCATTCTAGCCAACAGACAGCGCCGCAGACATGCACCTCACACCTCACTCAACACTTTATCTAAACATGAACCTTGAGTCTGAATTTATGTGATCTTGCACGCCAGTATGAAGTTTAATCACCCTTGAGCAAAACTGCAGACTCATTGTGATGTTAATAGATGTGTGGACCCATTCCAGACTATAACAACTTACACTTACACCCTTGTGAAAAAGAAGTGTGCTTAATTGCATTGATTGTGCACTTATAGTGTACATAAACCCTTAAACATATATATAAAAAATGACTTAGAGATAATGCAATATGAATGAAATAAAAGTCTTAAGAATGAAGTGTACGTATTATTATTATTATTATTATTATTATTATAATAATACATTTTATTTATTTGGCACCTTTCTGGACACTCAAGGTCGCCTTACAAGAAGGTACATTAGAACAAACTAAAAACTAACTATGTTAAAAACTAGCATAAAACATGTTAAAATACATCAGTTAAAAGCAGTACAGGAGGACAGTACAGTGTGGATTGGAAGTGTGTGAGAGAATCGGAGTTGCGGAGGTAAGGGGGGAGAGTTTTCCAGAGCTGGGAAGCAGAGCGACTGAAGGCCCTACTCCCCATAGTGATGAGGCAGGTGGGCGGGCGGGACAATGAGATGGAGAGAGGAGGAGGAGCGGAGAGAGCGGGCTGGTGTGGCTGGAATATGAAGGAGGTCAGTCAGGTATAAAGGGGCGAGGTTATGGATAGCTTTGAAAGTGAGGAGCAGGATTTTGTAGTGGATGCGGTGTGAGATGGGGAGCCAGTGGAGCTGTTGGAGGACTGGGGTGATGTGCTTTATGGAGGGTGTGTGAGTGATGATGCGTGCGGCAGAATTCTGAACAAGTTGGAGTTTATGGAGGGTTTTTTGAGGGAGACCAAACAGGAGAGAGTTACAGTAATCGATTTGGGAAGTGACGAGGCTATGGACAAGAATGGCAGTGGAGAGAGGAGTGAGAGCAGGGCGAAGACGGTGGATGTTTCTGAGGTAGAAGTAGGCTGAGCGAGTGATGTTATTGATGTGTGCAGTGAAGCTGAGGGTGCTGTCTAGGATGACACCCAGACTCTTTACCTGAGGGGAGGGGGAAATGGAGGAGCCGTCGATGAAAATTGAGAAATTGTTTATTTTACTTAAGGTGGATTTGGTGCCAGTGAGTAGAAGTTCAGTTTTATTGCTGTTAAGTTTGAGAAAGTTTGAGGTGAACCAGGACTTTATTTCATGAAGGCAGTTGGTTAGGGAAGAGGGTGGGAGTATGCTGTTGGGTTTACTGGAGATGTAGAGCTGGGTGTCATCCGCATAGCAATGAAAATGAATGTTGGGTTTCCTGAAGATGTGACCAAGGGGGAGAAGATAGATCAGAAAAAGCAAGGGGCCAAGGACAGAACCCTGCGGAACACCAGAAGTGACAGGGAAGGGATGAGAGGTGAAGGACTTTAGCTGAATAAACTGGGAGCGGTCGGAAAGGTAGGAACGGAACCAGGTGAGGGGAGTGCCAGTGATGCCAATGGAGGAAAGTCTGTCCAGAAGGATAGAGTGTGAGATGGTGTCAAAGGCTGCACTGAGATCAAGCAGAAGGAGGATGGTTAGTGAACCGGAGACAGCTGAAAGGAGAAGGTCATTGGTGATTTTGAGAAGGGCCGTTTCAGTAATATGGAGAGAGGGAAAGCCAGATTGAAAAAGTTCATAAAGGTTATTGGAGGAAAGGTGGGTGTGGAGTTGAGCAGCAACAGTTTTTTTCAAGAAGTTTGGAGATGAATGGAAGGTTCGAGATGGGGCGGAAGTTATTGAGGTCAGTGGGATCGGAGCCAGGTTTCTTGAGTATGAGAGTGACAGCAGCAGTTTTCAGAGAGGGGGGTACAGTACCAGAAGTGAGGGAGGCATGAATAATATTAGTGATGAGAGGGGAAAGAGCAGGAATGGAAGCTTTGACAAGAGAAGAGGGGAGAGGGTCTAGTTGACAGGAGGAGGTATTTGATTTCTGGATGAGGGTAGAAATCTGGTTTACAGAGGGAGGGGTAAATGTTGAAAATGGATGGGTTGGATTGAATGAGGGTGGAATGGGTGGGCTTAGGACTGACGGACAAAGTTGCTGGTGAATGTGTTGAATTTTTGTGGTGAAAAAAGATGCCAGTTTATTGCAAAAGTCAGAAGAATAGAGATGGTATGGAAGTGAATCAGGGGGTTTTGCGATGTTGGAAATGAGGGAGAAAAGAGCTTTTGAATTACCTTCATTGGAGCTGATTAACCGGGAGTAGTAGGTAGTTTTGGCTTTGGAGATGGAGTCTTTGTATTGGAGGATGTGAGTTGTGTACATGTCTTTGTGTATGGTGAGTCCAGTTTTCCTGTGGAGTCTTTCCAGCCGGCGACCTATTGCTTTTTGTTTTCTGAGGGTGGGAGTGAACCAGGGTGATGTGTGAGTGAAGGTGACAGATCTAGTTTTGAGTGGAGCCAGAGTGTTGAGAATGTTTTGGAGGTGTGTATTGTAATGTGTGAGAAACTCATCTGTTGTAGAAAGGCTATCTACACTGGGAAGGTTATTGATATGAGTTATGAAATTGTCCAGGTTGATGTCCTTGATTTTACGGAAATGAATAGTACGTGGTGGGTTAGATTTAGTGAAAGACTGATTGACATTAAATGAAAGAAGCAGATGATCAGTGTAAGGGAGGTGGTCAGTTTTGCAGTCCGTAGGTGTTATTCCTGAGCAGCAGATTAAGTCCAGAATATGTCCTTTATTGTGTGTGGGAAAGTTGACAAACTGTTGAAATCCAAGACTGTCGATACATGAGGTAAAATCTTTAGTGAGAGTGTTATTGAAGTTGTCCATGTGGATATTGAAATCTCCCAGTAGATGAAAGTGTAGCCAGATGAGACAAAAATGCAGAAAAATCAGAGATAAAATCCTTGTTTGGTTTTGGTGGTCTGTAGAGAGTCGTAAATAACAGTGGGAGTGGGTCCAGAGAGCTGACAGACAGTAGCCTCAAAGGAGAGGCAGGCAGGCAGATTCACAGGAACAACTTTCTAGTTCTCACGAAATATTACTGCGAGACCACCCCCTCTCCCAGACACACTAGGTGCAGATCGGTAAACAAACCCCAGTGGAGTGGCTTCGTTGAGGGGAGCGAAGTCGTTTGGCTGCTGCCAGGTCTCAGTCAGACAAAAGATGTCAAACTTACGGTCCGTCAGGAGATCCTGGACGAGGTGGCCCTTAAGAGAGCAGATGTTTAAAAGGCCAATGTTGAGCACAGTGCTGCAGAGACCGACAGCCGCGTTAGCATTAGCTGAGCTCTGGACATGGGCTAACAGCGAGTGATCAGCACGGCGTCCGGTGTTCTTCAAAGGCCGGCAGGCGGTAAACCAGAACGACTTGATGGAGCTGGAGTTGTCATATTGGAAATGTCGACGTGGTCCCCAGGGAGTGCCTCTCCGCTTCTGATGTTCCTTCATATTTATTCTGGCGCCGACTGTGTTTGTGGCTGAAAGTGAGCGCACGTTATCCCCACTTCTCACTGGGAATTGTTCGTTGGTCATCGTCCGTACCCACTGCAGTTCGGTGGAGGGTCGAGTGTGAATGTAACCTGTGTTTACCGCAGTGCTGGCGGGCTCCCCCGGGTCTCGCTGACGGTTATTCGGGCCAGTTCCTCCGGTAATTCAAAGTACACTTAAAGTACACTTTCATGCCTGTTTCTTTTGAACACACTTAAGTACACTTTTAAAAAGTGCACTGTGTAATAGTAATGTCAATTTTTACTTTTGGTTAGTTTTACTTCAAAGTGCATTTTAAATAATCATATTTTAATAACCTCTTGTCATGCATGTTGACTAACATATTAAAGCACATATAAAGTAATTATTCACTTTAAATGTAGTGTGTTAACTGTAGTATACCATAAATGCTTGTCAGTACAATCAGCAGTACACTTTAACCATATTTCAAAGACAATATTGTTCAAAAGACAATCGTAATTATGAAATTACATATACAGATGTACTTAAATAAGCCCTGATAGGCAAGGTGAAAACACGTCTCGGTTACTCATGTAAACCTCGTTCCCTGAAGAAAGGACAGAGACGTTACTTCATAACTGCCTGACATATTGGGATCTCGTCTGGGAGCCAGTTCAGTTTTGCGCTGAGGAGCTGATATGGGGTCCCGGCTGCTCATTGGTGGTACAGGGGTTGTGGCGATGGGACTTTATGTCTCTGTTTCCTCCTTTAGGGAACGAGGGTTACATTAGTAACCGAGGCGTTCCTTATCAGTCAGTCACGGTTGACGTTACATTATAACTGACTGTAAGTCGCATGGTCCTCCGTGCCTGGTAGGGCATAAAGGACAGGACTTTTCAAGGGAAATGTTGATCGCTGCTGTTTGTTTCTTATACCCTCTACAGCCACAAAAAGTTGGATACCACTTGGCAAGCGTGCCTGGTCCAGATGGAAAGGGACACTACAGAAACCACATCCTGCCTGCAGGTAGGTAACATGTGGAGTTACACATATGTACTGACCCTCAGGGCAGTGCTACATATGGAAGATCTCTGTGGTAGATCCTGCCTTGACAGGAGTTGACAGGATGGAATCAATACCATTACAGCACAGCACTGTTGTAATAAAACAACTAGCACTGAGACGATTCCGGAGAGTCGAACAGGTCCCCAAAAAGTCCCCAGATCAGCTGGGCCGCCCAGGGGTAAGTTTCCACTCTCCCTGGTATGTGGGCTGTTGTGAGAGCCCTTGGCTGCACCATTGAGCTCACCTGGGATGTGAGTGGCATGAAGAGACCTGAGTCACCCACCCTGATCATTGATGTACACGACGGTCGATGTATTGTCCGTCCTGACCAGCACATGCTTGTCTTGCAGCAATGGTCGAAACTGGCGTACAGCCAGCAGCACTGCTAGCAACTCAAGGCAATTGATATGGCACTGCAGTCGAGGCCCTGTCAAGGAGCCAGAATCTGCGTGCTTGTCGCATACAGCACCCCAGTTGTGCTGGAGGCAACTGTTGTCACAACAGCATGCCTGAACACTTGTTCTATGGGAAATTCGGCCCATAGAAAGGCAAGGTCTGACCACGGCTTGAAAGTACGGTGACAGATCAGCGTAATTACCATCCATGTGTGCTGCAGTGCCATGCCCATCTCGGGACCCGCCCGTGCTGAAGCTGTCTTATGTGGAGCAACCTGAGTGGTGTGACTGGATCTGCGATTATTTCAGTGGAAACACTGTCCTGTCCCTGAACGTATTCAAGCAGGTCAGCACTGACTGGTTGCACTCGTTAGTGAGACGTGCCGTCATGTTGATCAAGTCCAACTTCATATCGAGAAATTCGATTTTCTGCACAGGGGAGAGTTTGCTATTTTCCCAGTTGACCTGGAGCCCCAGATGGCTGAGGTGCCTGAGCACCAGGTCCCTGTGTTCGCATAACTGATGTTGAAAGTGGGCCAGAATGAGCCAGTCATCGAAGTAGTTGTGGATGTAAATACTAGTGGGGCAAGGGCAGCCTCATTGACCTTCGTGAAGACGTGGGGCGACAGGGACCTGAAGGGGAGGACCTTGTCCTGATATGCCTTCCACTTGAATGCAAAGCGTAGATACTGTCTGTGTCGAGGTAAGATCGAGACATGCAAGTATGCGTCCTTCAGGTCAATTGCTGAAAACTAATCTTGGGGGTGAAAAACCCTGACCGTATCTCAGCTGGCGGGACCAGCTCTATTGCGTACTTCGCCAGCAGGACCACAGTTTCTGCACGCAGGACAGGAGCATCCTTGTCTGCCACGGAGGTAAACCGGATGCTGCTCAACCGTGGGGGACATTGGGCGAACTGAATCGCATAGCCGAGTCTGATCGTGCGAATGATCCAGCGAGACTGGCTGCAAAGCACTAGCCAGGCTTCCAGATACTGTGCAAGTGGGACCAACGGGACTACAGATGTACCCGCAGTGGGACAGCATGGTGGAACACAGGAGCCTGATGCTGAAGGCATAGCGTCCCGGTGTGGGGGCCATGAGTGTGAGTCGGCCATGAGTGTGCCATGGGCAGCAGCCTCCCGCCAGGGGCAGGATGTGTTTGATAGCCTCCGTCTGCTTCTGTACTGCTGAAAACCTTGGAGATGGGGGAGTCAAGAAAGCAAACTTTGTCGACTTCCTTCGTCTTCCAGAGTTCATCCAGCCAAGTTCATCCAGAGCTGGTGTTCCTGGACCACTAACATGGACATAGACTGCCCAATGGACCACGCAGTGACTTTCGTCGCCTGGAGGGCAAGGTCCTTTTCTGTACGCAGATCCTGCATCAACCCTGGGTCAGAACTACCCTCGTGCAGCTCTTTTAGCACTTTGGCCTGGTACACTTGCAGGAGGGCCATCGTGTGCAGGGCGGAGGCAGCCTGTCCAGTGGCACTGTAAGCCTTGGCAGCAAGAGTGAGCATTCAGTGGAGGGTTCAACTCAATCCTAACGCTTGCTGCTGCCCTGGATGGTAGCCATCTCCAGGTCAGACTCGAAGAACGCTACTCTCCCCAAAGGGGGTGGTGCAGCCAAGTCATCATCCCCAGAGGGCTCAAGCCTGCCCTCCGATGCAGCGATCGACATCTGGTCCTCTGCTGGAGCCCCAAATGAGATGCTAGGTCTCCCATGGCCCATGGGAAGGATCAGCAGCCTCACCCTGAAGCTCCACAACTTGCGATGTAAAGAGGAGTGGGAGGGCCGCAGGAATTGACCCGGTGGGAGAGCTCCCACTGTAACTCGCAGATCACCCTTTGTATTAACCGAATTGGCTCTCTGTGGTGCAGAGAAACCAGATTGGGGAATATAAGGGGGGACTCCACCTTTTCCAAGGTATTGGAGTCTCAATCTCAACGAGATTGGTCACCTTCCAGCAGGAGGTACTAAGCTATGAATGCTACCCCAGCGTGCTTACGGCCCAGACACGATGCAGTGATTGTGGCTGTCAGAAGAGGCCAGGAAACGACCGCATCCAGAAACACACTGGTGGAATAGCATCTTAAAAAAGACGCAACATCACACCCGTTTTTACTCTTGTAAGGGAAAAATTGGTCTTTCAATGCTGAAGCACTCAGGGGTTCAGTTGCTGCACTTATTTGTGTAGTGCTCTTTTCTGAATGCGACCACCGCTGAATGCGTGGTCACGCCAATACTGGAACAGCTTCCTTCTTGTTCTAGTACTCAAATGATGATTGAAGAGCAAATTGAAATGGTGTCCGCTCGGCTCCGAAGCGAAAGCTTAACTGTCTGAGTGTTGCACGCTGCCTTATATACCCATATGGATGGGGATTGGCTTGCGATGCAAATCACACATTGGCTTGTTTTGTTACCAATCAAAGGAGATTGGGCTCTCAGGCGAGGTCCCAATACTTCAGTCAGTTATGATGAAATGTCGAACGTGACTAACTTTCAATTTAAATTTCCCCCAGTCATGGGCAATTACAAAAAAGGGCAATATAGTCAAACAATGTCAACCCCTAGTTATTAAAGCAGTAAGCCATGGTTAGCCTTGTGTCCTTATAATGTGTAATGCGGATCCTGATATACATAATCTATTTACAAGGAATTTGTCAGCCTAATGACATGGCTAATATGGAACATGATGTAAATTACCTCAGTAATTTTGGCAGTATCTCACGAGAAAGCAGAGCTCATGTGAAAATAAAGCTAGTGGACAAAGTTAGCAATGTTCTTTTACATAAGAAACATTTGCTGTCACACTTTATTTTAGTCAGTAGAATGTCTGTTGTGGAGCATCAAAATAAAGTGTTAGCAGATATTAAGCAGACAGTCTACTAAGACTTTAATGACTGCTAGTTGACATGTAGGTGCAAAGTTACTTATATCCAAATAAATGTCTAAAGGGGACTATCAAAATAAAGTGATACATTAACTTTTTAACTTGAGGTGAGAATTGATATAGCATCATGGACATTACCTAAAATCAGTGGCATCATAACATTAGCAGCGTTTTACTGTCAAAAGTTAGACAGCTAAGCCGAAATCATACGTACTGTAGCTCCTAAATACAACAAACTCAAGGTCTGAGAAGTGAGGATGTAACTGAATAACTAAACCTGGGAATGAAAACAAAGCAGTCTCTGCGATTCTGGCCGGAACAGAGAGAGAGAGAGAGAGAGAGAGAGAGAGCAGACATGAGCTTAAGGCATGGAAAGGTTACAGATGATGGCTATTAAGCTCACATGCCTGCTTTTTCTGTTCAGGTTGTTTTAATAAAAGTGACATCAGGCCACTCCAGAATTACAACAAAGGTTGACCTAAAAAAATAACACCAGGCTGTAAGACATAAGAAGTTAGTTTTTCACGTAATGGAGGGGATTGTTTCAAAAGAATTATGATGTTCACATCAATAGATCTGGACAGTTGCTAATCCGTTTTTGTAAGGAAAACACTAAATTAACCATATTTATAAAGTCATTCACGGGACACTGTTTAAGTTGGAGAAGTACACTAAGAATCTTTCAGAGGTTGATAATGGAGACACTTTATGAGTTGAATGAAGTGGTTCAGTAAAAGATCATCATTTTGGACAAGGTGCTAATGGTGATGGATTCAGCAGGTCTGGAGGTGGAGTGCAAAAACACAGTCTGTCTTTTAGACCAAAAAAGGTCAAAGCCATCTCATGGTGCATTATACTATAATGCTATTGGTCAAAGCCAGCATAATGCACTTTCCCTAAAAATATGTAGGAGTTTATAACAAAGGTGAAGTGGATAATTTCTGCATCTCTAGAAACACCAAATGAAATTGTCAAAATAATGATCAATTGTAATGACTGCACCTGATCTGTCATCGTCAATAAAACAGGTAGTTCCTCCCCAAATTTGGAACAGTGATTGAATCAGAAGTTGACATGTGAGACCACTTAGACAAATTGTTTGAAAGAATTGTTTGAAAGCTGCTCAGTGCTCAACACACATCAACTTAGTTTTAGTTTGAGATACTATAAACTTAGTTGTGCACACTGTTAATCTGACAAAAAGGTCACACTTTATATTAGGTGTCTTTTACTAATATGTACGTACACCAAAAAAAAAAAAAAAAAAAAAAAACTTATATATATATATATATATATATATATATATATATATATATATATATATATATATATATATACATTATTAGGTACAACGTACTTACTGCATTTATGTTTTATTGCAAAACACTTGTGCTGCTATTGAGGTGGAATAAGGTTAGGGACATGTTTGGTGGTATGGTTAGGTTTAAGAGTGGGTTAAAGAGTCAACAATGGTCAACAGTGAAATTACAGAAATGAATTAAAGACGCAATAACATGCAGGTTACTACACATTACGTCACCGTTATCAACGGAAAAAAAGAACAGGTGTAGAGATAATTAACAACCAAGGAAACTACCTAGGGATCAGAACTCAGGCAAAGCAGAACAAGGAACAGAATGAAAATGAAACCAAAACAGAACAGAACATACACGTTACATTGTGTTTTTTTTTTTTTTTTTCATTGACTGGTTATGGTTTACAGGTTGGTTTTCATCAGACACGTGTTCTTTGTTTTTGTTTCCCGCCAGTCAATCAGGATTTTCATGGACACTCATCAGATCATCACACCTGTTTGTTATCTTATCATTATCACTGTTTACTTAAGTTCCTCCTTTTCCTCTGTTTGTTATCTGGAGAGGTCTACGTTTAATGTGTGTTGCTCCTGCCTGTTTGCCTGCTTATTGTCATTAAACTTTGTGTTGGAATTATAATCTTCTTTTTTGTCTGCCTTACTGTGACCTGTGTAAACCTGTGACAGATGACCGGATCACAAAATGGATTTAAGAGCTCAGTTTATTTTGGTGGCTCAGAAGAACCCCAATTTATTGAGCTTCACAGTTAACTTCAGTCATCTTGCATTCACCAGCCCTTCCGAGGATGAGACACCTAAGAACCTGTTCTGGATCTGGGCCAATTACCATCAGCATGTTGTCCTCTTAGACAACTCTGGACAACACTGGAGGGATGCCGTCATTAGGTGTCTGGAGAGTGTCTTGCCCCGATCCAGGACACAGCCGGACACAGAGCTTGTTTCACCAGCTGAGAAATCATGCTACCACCCACCGCAACGCTTCAGCCAGAGCCCAAGGACAAATGGACAGCGCTGAACCTCGCCCCAGAAGAGGAGCCCCCCAGTGAGTCTGACCAGAGGTGTGAGCCCACGACATCAGTGGCGGAGGGTATACTGGTGGAATTTGAGAATGAGGACTGGCTGATTGACTTCAGTGTGGAGATATCGTCTCCCACCCTATCCAACCCCATTTCGGATTTTTTTATAGATGTCCTTAGATATGGTCCATGGGCAGTTTGAACGTTTTATCTGTTCCTTCTGAACCTTCATGTTTTTTAGACAGCACAAACATTTGCATGGACAGTGTTGTGTTACCTTCGATCCTGTCTTTCGGAGGTTGTCTCCTCCTCGATCCGTCGACCTGTCGGCTCCACTTTGGCTCCTCCCACCTTCGGCTCCACCAGACACCCTCAGGCTTTCGACTCCACTGGGTTCCCTCGTCCCACCGACTCCCCCTTGGTCAGTTGCCACACCACCTTCGCCACGGACTTGCGGATCTTCCACTATGCTCCGTTCCTCCACCCCTACGGCTGCAGCGGGCTCCTCCTTCCCTTCGGGTATCGCCTCGGTCCTCCATCACACGGGCATCGCCTCAGTCCTCGGGCGGTCTGGCTCCTCCTCAGACGATCGTCATCGCGGCATCGCCTAGGCCTTCCGTGCCAGCCGTCTGCACCCTGGGATCCATCGACTCTGCCTCCGTCGGTTGTCCCCCAGTTGACATCAGCCTCTACTCCACCTTGGCTCCTCCCTCCCTCGACTCTGCCGTGGGCTGTCTGTCACCATTCCTCCGCCACCTGCCATCACCATCCCTTCTCCATCTCCTGTTACCATCCCTTCGCCATCTCCTTTTATCATCCCTGCACCATCTCCACCCCCTCCTCCTAAGCCACCTCCTTCTCCTCACCAAGTTGCGAGGTCACGCCTTCTCGGGAGGGGCGTAATGTCACATTTATGTTCCTTTCAGTTGGTTTTCATCAGTCACATGTGTCCGTTGTCTTTGTTTCCCACCAGTCATCAATTGTCATGGACACTCATCAGATCATCACACCTATTCGTTATCTATTAATAAAAAGGAAATAAACAGTGTAACAAACAGGGCACTCAGTAATCTGGTAAATTTGTGGCACTGGGAATTTTATATATAAATAGTCTGAAACAACAACATGCAATTACCCAGGATTAATTGTTAACCTCGCGTAAATTATGAGCAGAATGAAAACTGAAGCAAGATAACCAAGGATTCCCTTTACCTGGTGTTTAGAATGACCCAGTAGTTCAAGTGTGAAAAGCCCTAATAAATGCATTGTATCAAATGATTGATTTAAATGTTCATACATATCCATGAAAGACACTTAATATAAAGTGGGTTTGATAAAAATGTTGATTTGTTATTTTTCGAAAAATATTTTCAAATAAATAAATGTTTATGCAGTCAACTCTAAAACTCAGGAACTGCAAAAGAGTCAGTCATTCATCACTTTGTACTAAGAAGACTCCGTACGCCCACCGCAGTGTCAGCTGATGCCCGTTTTACACTACTCCAGACAACTGACAGATGTGTAGACAAGGTATGCACAAACACAACGTAGAGCGTCTTGCACATGTGTGGGCCCAGGAACATTTCAAGAAATATTTTGGCTTAAGAAGTTCTAGACTTCTGACAGACCACAAACCACAAACTCCTGGTGTCACTCATCCATAGACAATACCTGGAGAATAGTCCTATCAGATGTTAGACGCTGTTGATTAGGCTGAAGTGATTTAGTGGAATGACACAGAACAGTGTTTCCTAACCCTGTTCCTAGAATCCATTAATTACATGGAAGCATTTTCAAAGAAAAGCCTTACATCAACAATCTATAACTGAAGTAAGAGAGAGAGAGAGGAGCATTCTGCAGGTAGTCAAACTGAGTGATGTTAGCTCAAGGTGAACAGTTCAGATGGACACCTGCTATGGGCACTCAAGGAAATTTTCCCCTGCAAAGCTTCACCAGACCATTTGCAGATGATACAGCTGGGGAAAATGAGCTCATTCGTAGTTTTGCAGAAACACTGTTGTTTCCCAGAGCAGTGAGGACAATCCAACTCACTCTAACTCTAGTTAGTCAGACAACTCATTAGTTTTGTAAGTATGCAATACACTTCAGAAAGAGGAAAATAAGGAACATATTGTAAAAAAAAAAAAAAAATGCTGTTAGTGTGTTTTGATTTTGTGGTGTAGTGGCTAATGTTCAGTGCTGGAAACCTAAATGGTTGTGAACTTTCTCCATCATGCCCTTGATCAAGACACCTCAGATTGCTCCTGGGGCCTCATTTATAAAACGTGCGTATGCACAGATTTGATTTGAGGGTGTGTATGCTAAAATTCATACGTTCATATTTATAATGTCTGTGGCGTGGAAAAGTGCTTAGCTCCAGATCAAGGTCTGATCAGACGTACGCACTTTTCCTTGTGGCAGAGAGTCGGAGAACTGTTTGAAAATCTAAGCAATTCTTGCTGCTTGCCGTTCTCAAGTAAAGCATGGGACGTTGACTGGTGCTCTTTTATGTGTAAGTGACATTTATTAGGCACAATTTACAAGGTGGAGAATTGAATTCATTCATCTTCGCACAATTTCAAGATCATTTGTGATTTATAAACTTAAAATCTGGAAGATCGTCGTACGCAGGTTTTGTGTGCGTACGTTCGTTCTCTGACTCACGTGCACATTTGAGAAATTATTGTATGATCACATGTAGGACGGTTTCTACTCAACATTTAGAGGCCCCTAGAATACCGTCCCTGTACTTGACATAATTTCTAGATGGCAGTGTGTGGTAAACAACTACTTACTGTGCAGAGATGTATATTTGTACAATAAATAAAAGAATTTGATTCTATGTGATGGACTGGCCATCTTTATAGGTTTTCCCCCCACCTGCGATGGATGTCTAGATGGGGTTTGATTCCTTTATTTGAATTGCTTAACAGTTCAACCGTATATTAATGCTGCCTTCACGTGCTATCAGAAATTTCCTTCTTCCCACTTCTAAAGTCGTGATTACGAACTTGTTGCGCTCAAGTGCTTTGTTGTCAGAAAGAACAGAAATCATGGAGGACACCAGGTTTATACTTGCCTATTTATTGGGAAAATCTTATTGAAGCCAAAATTATATTTAGCGTCCCATTCATTGACAAACATATAAACATTTGCCACACTATCTAGATAGTCAGCTTGCTGATGTTTCTGGAATTTCAGTGAAATACAGGCTATGTAAGTTGTGTATAAAACATACAATATGATTATTCATTTATGTAAATATGCACTATTTTAAAGACAATAAAAGGCGATGTAGCTGTTGTGGAAAAACTGATAAAGTATAGCAGTCACAGCAGCAATCGTTCTCCCCTCGTCATCTTGGAAACTTGGGTATCAAAATTATCCCCAAGCTTCCCAGTGGTAAATACGACATGAGAGGGTGTTCCTGTCCCATTTTTAACTAGTAAACTTGTATTTATGGGTCAATTACAAGTAAAAGTGTATGGAAAACAAATAAAAGAAATGGAAAATAGGATAAAGAAATACATGTCACGTTTTTAAAAATTCTAATTTGGATTCATTTTGGTTTTGTACGGTTTTGAAAAATGTTTACACCACTTTTAACAAGTTTAAATTCAATGATTTTTCAAGAATTGCATCCTTTTAATTGTATCCATCCCCTGGAAAATATCAACATGGATTTCAAATCAGAAATAAAAAAAGCATGTTCAACGTAGAAGATGTGTCTTCAAGTCATTGTGTGTATGAAGAAATATAAGATCTGGACCAAAGAAATAAAAGTCTTGTCATTGATCCTAAAAGCAGTTTACACCCAGCACTCTGTCAGAGCCACTTACACCACAGTACTCCTGAAGAGCAGCGGTTAGTTGAGAAGAGCCACTGCCGTTCTTGGCTGATGTTTTGTGGTGACCGTCTGCAGCGCACTATACCACTCCTTTCAGTGGAGACAGGGACATCATTAATAACTTTAGCACGAAACTCGCAAGCTGACAAGAGCACACTCCTACTAAAAATACATGTGTGGCCATGATAAACATTCCTCTTTTTCATCCATCAGGTCAGTGCTTTTTGACAAGCGAGAGTTAGAGCTGGCTGTGGACGTACTCACAGGGGTGGCTGGCAGCTTCCATTGTGTACTTTGTAACGCAGGCCTATTAATTTATTGCACCTTTCTGAAACAGCTGTGAAGCCGCAGCTATGAGCAGCAGGAGTGGATGATTTTGAGCAGATTTTGGCGGAGCTGGTGAACTTACGAAGGGTGAAGAGGATTGGAGAATCCTGCTTGGTGTTTTCTTATTTGTGTTGCACTTTCCTGTGGCATTATGGAGCTTGACACAAGAGTCTTTGACAAATCTTTAATTGTTGCTCACCAAATATGCAAGTGAAACTAGATGCTGAGGGTTTCCACTTGCCCTGTATAGACCTGGAGTGAATTAAATAGTTTAACTAGGCCTCCATTTAAACATATCTAAAAGCAGGTCTGGGCTTCTCAAAATAAAATGAAATGTAATGAACAGATGAAAAAAAAAATGAAAAAAAAAAGGGAACAGGTGGAAAAATGACAACAGCTCAACAATAAGGGGGAAAGGGGTTAGTTCAACTAAACATGACGACAGCATTTAAAAACTGCTGGTACGGCCACATGAAAGGTTGCTGACGGCATATAAACACTGATGAGAGCTCCTTACGCACATGGAAAGAGATATTAATAGACAGCAGACTGGAATACGCTGCATTCATGCAATAATAAACCAGACAAAAAGCAAATGGAATATTAATTATAGAACACATCATTGCTTGGCAGTTTATGGAAAATTAACCTTTCATCATAGCTGATTAATCACGGCATCTTTTTTGGTTTTTATAAAAAGACAAACTTAGATCAACAGACATCATTTGTTGTTTTTACAATCAACACTGGAAAGAAAGCACAATTTTTGATGCAGAGATATCCACATTTTCTATTTTGCGTGCAATCTGACGATATGAAAAATAAAAGGGCAAATATGCACCGATGTATGTTTGAACTTTGCGTAATAAAACTTGGATGGATGCCTCATGTGAGTCAATACTGTGCCACAGTGTGATTAGTGTCTAATTTTTACATTTTGTGAGAAGAGTCTGCATGTGTGTCCAAAAAAAAAAAAAGAGGCAACAGTTCCCTGGTTCACTAAGGTATCTTATCTCTTACTGCATCTTTATCTGAATTTTATAAACATCACCTCAAACATGGGAATGAAAATTTCTCCAGGATTCTATAAATCACTTTGGCAGTTAAACAAAGGCCATTCTCTGTTATTTCCAAATCATCCGTAGTGAGGGGAGGCTGCGGCTGATCATGTTACCCACTGTTACCGGACAGACAGAGCCAAAAGAGAATCCTGTCTATCCTCGGCTGAGATAGTCACTCTTAATTGTGCAGTGCTTTATAGCAGGAGTGTGAGGCAGAACTTTTGCATAACTCATTGCCCTTGATGCAGGGTTGCCAGGTCTACGCAACAAACAAATCGAACAAAACCAATCCAAAATAGCCCAAAAATAGTCCAATGGTATCTTCGAATCTGTGTTATATTTAAAACGGACGGAAAAAAATCAACCTGCTGCAACAATTTAAAAGTAGCCCAATTCCGCGGCAACTCGGCAACAGTGGCTTAATGTCAGATGACCCCAGCAAAAACTGTTGGGATTAAATGAATGTATCATATCAGGTGTCATCTTTCCTTTCTATTTATTTGAGCAAGTATGTTTTCGGTTGATGTACAATCAAATTTTTCATGTTTGCTTTTTTGCCCTGTCTGCTATTAGGCCAAGTCAACTTATTCATATATCACCTTTCAAAATTCACTAGTAATAAAAGTAATAAATGTACCTTTTAAACGTACTCTTAATAAAACAAAAAGAATTCAAACATCATAATGGGGAAGAAATAAATAACTTTCAAAACAAAAGCATCAGCCCTGTTACATTCAAAATATTTCAAGGTTGAACATTACAGGGTTGCAAAAATTGCTAAAAACGGGTTTGAGTAGGAAATATCACACCACACTGTTTCATTGTTTCATTTTGAAACTTCCTTTCCATTGCATACCAAACAAATGTGATAAATGTATTAAATAGTGTGACTAAGTTCAGTATCCTGTAGGTATATTGGTGCAGAGTCATTGCACCACTATTTAATAAGGCATGACACTGTTTTCTGAGAACCATTTGTTTCCTGTTAATTTTCAGTATTAGAATTGGTTTCACTTTATTTCACTAGTCCACTTTAGACATTCTACAAACTATAACTTTGCAACTACATGTGAACTAACTCTCATTAGTAGACTGTAGTAGGTTAGGGTTAGTTGAATAAGTTGACATGTAGTTCCAAAGTCACTTACAGTCAGTAGAATGTCTGTTGGGGAGCATCACAATAAAGTGTTAGCAGATATTAAGGAGACAGTCTACTAATTCTCTAATGACTGCTAGTTTACATGTAGTAGCAAAGTTACTTGTAGTCTAAATGTCTAAAGTGGAACATCAAAATAAAATGTTACCTTAGAATTTATCAGTCCAGTTATGAATTAAAATATTTTTATTACTCTTGTTATCAAAAGGCCACACTATCTTGCACCATTCTCTTACTATGCTGCACTTGAGAGCAGACAGCACAGAAGAGCACTGTGTGTCCTGAGGTGAAATATTTGTATTAAAAAACAACTTAGATGGGGGGAAAAAAACTGATTCGAGAGTCAAAAAGCTTCTTTTCTCTAATGTTCTATTGTTGACCACCCATTGATTGGCATTGAGGAATGCAGTTTTAGTCTAGTAAATATGAAGCTTATTAAGACACTATTGACAAAGCATGCACCACCATCCTTGTTATCACAAGCATTTATGTAAAAATATCCTAATCTTTTTGTTAGCGGTCTTGAAACAGGCCAGTCAATCCATCAGAGTCAAACAACAGGTGCCTTTGTCAAAATTTAAGGGCTAGAAAGAGGCAGCGGGGCTTAGAGTTTCACTCTTTGAAAGTGATACGGGCCGTACGTCTCCCCCTCTGAATGTAGTGCTGAAGGACAGACCACCCAACTCTCAGCACTTAAAGCGGGAGTAGACGGGCTTTCACAATACTTACTCCCGCACATCATGACCCCACTCTGAGGAAGTCATTCATTTGCAAATGACATACTCCCCTCTTGAGCTAGAGAAATAAAAATACACAAATCCAACGCAGAACAAATCATTGTAAATGCATGTATCCGCATGAGCATCTTAAATCAAAATTTTTCATCAAGACATTTTTTTATGGATATTTAAACAATGGCAGAGACTCTCGCCTCATCCACTGGCATGGATGATGTTTTTGGTGAGTGTTCACTGGGTTTGTCTGAGATGTGTGCTAGAGGGACTGTGGTGAGCTGAAGGGCGTGAGTCTATTGTCCCAGCCTGATTCTGCAGTCGGCCAAGATGCTCTCATTCCACTGGCTTGTAAAGTGAACTTCCATTGGTGACGAATGACTGTGGCATTTTCAACTCTGGCCCTAGAGGCTCCTAGGGGAACCTTTACACCATTTACAGTGAACCGTGCACAGGGCAGAGACCCATTATGTAGCTCCACCAAAAACACTGCATGTTAGAGAGCTCCCATTTATGTCCAGTATTTTCCATATGTAATCAAGTCACTATGTTGTATATATAGGAAATATGTGTTTGTATGAACAAAATGGTGCTAATATAAAAAAGTACAGTTGTGGTACTAGAAGCAACATTTTGGGAGCAATTATTTAGGGTTATGATTCATTAGAATTCATCTGGAATGTACTGTTTTAAAAAAAAGAATATGAATAAATACCATCGAAATAAATAAATAATGTATAACTTGCCATTCGGCAAAGTTAGATAGATAGCAAGCATGGTTCTCATGTCGATATATCGGCTGTTGTTTATTCAATGACAATTGCATTCATTTTCCCAGCAAATCAAATCTGATAGCTCCCATCCACACCCAGTCATCTTCCTTTCAGCCAATCCAACTCCTGGTGATTGGTCTAATTATCACCACACCTGACACCCATCACCTCATTAAGGATTCATTAAGGACTGCACTTATAAGGACTACACAAACTTATCTTCACTTTTCTGTAGAGTTATGACCTTTTCTCCAGTGTTGTTATACTCCAGTGGAGCTACTTCATTGTCTTCTCAATTTTTCTTCATCGTTTGGTTCTCCTCATCTCATGTATTTATCCTCAATAGTCCCAAGGCTGACATACCTGCAAGGACATTACCGTCACTCACCAGCTATGACTTTTTTGTTTTATGGAACTGTCACTTACCTGTGTATCACCATTCTGTAAATTAACTCCCAGATATTGGGTTCACAGGTTTGTTCTTCTGTAATGAATTACACAAAGAGACAGGAGGTCTATTTGTGTAATTCATTACAGAAGAACAAACCTTCAAAACAAACCTAGTGGGAGTTACTTTTCTCACTGAGTGGACACCCATTAGAGTGGTATGTGAGGGAGTTTCTGGAGATTTGTAACCTAACTACATAGACTGATGAGAGAATGGATATTCTGTAGGTGCATAAAAGGTGTGATCTGAATGATTCCCTTTTTATTCCTATGCCTATGGGAAATACCTCAGAATCCTTAGTCAATTACATTTCCTATGCCCTATATCGGAGCTCAGTCTGGAATCCACAACAGCCTCGGAGCTCAGTCTGGAGTCCGCAACAGCCTCGGAGCTCAGTCTGTAGTCCGCAACAGCCTCGGAGCTCAGTCTGGAGTCCGCAACAGCCTCTGAGCTCAGTCTGGAGTCCGCAACAGCCTCGGAGCTCAGTCTGGAGTCCGCAACAGCCTCTGAGCTCAGTCTGGAGTCTGCAACAGCCTCTGAGCTCAGTCTGGAGTCTGCAACAGCCTCGGAGCTCAGTCTGGAGTCCGCAACAGCCTCAGAGCTCAGTCTGGAGTCTGCAACAGCCTCGGAACTCAGTCTGGATTCCACAACAGCCTCGAGCTCATTCTGGAGTCCGCTCCAGCCTCGGAGCTCAGTCTGGAGTCCGCAACTGCCTCGGAGCTCAGTCTGGAGTCCGCAAACGCCTCGGAGCTCAGTCTGGATTCCACAACAGCCTCGAGCTCAGTCTGGAGTCCGCAACTGCCTCGGAGCTCAGTCTGGAGTCCGCAACCGCCTCGGAGCTCAGTCTGGAGTCCGCAACCGCCTCGGAGCTCAGTCTGGAGTCCGCAGCAGCCTCGGAGCTCAGTCTGGAGTCCGCAACTGCCTCGGAGCTCAGTCTGGAGTCCGCAACCGCCTCGGAGCTCAGTCTGGAGTCCGCAGCAGCCTCGGAGCTCAGTCTGGAGTCCGCAGCAGCCTCGGAGCTCAGTCTGGAGTCCGCAGCAGCCTCTGAGCTCAGTCTGGAGTCCGCTCCAGCCTCGGAGCTCAGTCTGGAGTCCGCAACCGCCTCGGAGCTCAGTCTGGAGTCCGCAACCGCCTCGGAGCTCAGTCTGGAGTCTGCAACTGCCTCGGAACTCAGTCTGGATTCCACAACAGCCTCGAGCTCATTCTGGAGTCCGCTCCAGCCTCGGAGCTCAGTCTGGAGTCCGCAACTGCCTCGGAGCTCAGTCTGGAGTCCGCAACCGCCTCGGAGCTCAGTCTGGAGTCCGCAGCAGCCTCGGAGCTCAGTCTGGAGTCCGCAGCAGCCTCTGAGCTCAGTCTGGAGTCCGCTCCAGCCTCGGAGCTCAGTCTGGAGTCCGCAACCGCCTCGGAGCTCAGTCTGGAGTCCGCAACCGCCTCGGAGCTCAGTCTGGAGTCTGCAACTGCCTCGGAACTCAGTCTGGATTCCACAACAGCCTCGAGCTCATTCTGGAGTCCGCTCCAGCCTCGGAGCTCAGTCTGGAGTCCGCAACTGCCTCGGAGCTCAGTCTGGAGTCCGCAACCGCCTCGGAGCTCAGTCTGGAGTCTGCAGCAGCCTCGGAGCTCAGTCTGGAGTCCGCAGCAGCCTCTGAGCTCAGTCTGGAGTCCGCTCCAGCCTCGGAGCTCAGTCTGGAGTCCGCAACCGCCTCGGAGCTCAGTCTGGAGTCCGCAACCGCCTCGGAGCTCAGTCTGGAGTCTGCAACTGCCTCGGAACTCAGTCTGGATTCCACAACAGCCTCGAGCTCATTCTGGAGTCCGCTCCAGCCTCGGAGCTCAGTCTGGAGTCCGCAACTGCCTCGGAGCTCAGTCTGGAGTCCGCAGCAGCCTCGGAGCTCAGTCTGGAGTCCGCAGCAGCCTCGGAGCTCAGTCTGGAGTCCGCAGCAGCCTCGGATCTCAGTCTGGAGTCCGCTCCAGCCTCGGAGCTCAGTCTGGAGTCCGCAACTGCCTCGGAGCTCAGTCTGGAGTCCGCAACCGCCTCGGAGCTCAGTCTGGAGTCCGCTCCAGCCTCGGAGCTCAGTCTGGAGTCCGCAACTGCCTCAGAGCTCAGTCTGGAGTCTGCAACAGCCTCGGAGCTCAGTCTGGAGTCCGCAACAGCCTCGGAGCTCAGTCTGGAGTCTGCAACAGCCTCGGAACTCAGTCTGGAGTCCGCAGCAGCCTCGAGCTCAGTCTGGAGTCCGCTCCAGCCTCGGAGCTCAGTCTGGAGTCTGCAACAGCCTCAAGCTCAGTCTGGAGTCCGCAGCAGCCTCTGAGCTCAGTCTGGAGTCCGCAGCAGCCTCGGAGCTCAGTCTGGAGTCCGCAACTGCCTCGAAGCTCAGTCTGGGGTCCGCAGCAGCCTCTGAGCTCAGTCTGGAGTCCGCAGCAGCCTCGGAGCTCAGTCTGGAGTCCGCAACTGCCTCGAAGCTCAGTCTGGGGTCCGCAGCAGCCTCTGAGCTCAGTCTGGAGTCCGCAGCAGCCTCGGAGCTCAGTCTGGATTCCACAACAGCCTCAAGCTCAGTCTGGAGTCCGCAGCAGCCTCTGAGCTCAGTCTGGAGTCCGCAGCAGCCTCGGAGCTCAGTCTGAAGTCCGCAACAGCCTCGGAGCTCAGTCTGGAGTCCGCAACTGCCTCGGAGCTCAGTCTGGAGTCCGCAACAGCCTCGGAGCTCAGTCTGGAGTCCGCAGCAGCCTCGGAGCTCAGTCTGGAGTCCGCAACCGCCTCGGAGCTCAGTATGGAGTCCGCAGCAGCCTCTGAGCTCAGTCTGGAGTCCGCAGCAGCCTCGGAGCTCAGTCTGGAGTCCGCAACCGCCTCGGAGCTCAGTCTGGAGTCCGCAGCAGTCTCGGAGCTCAGTCTGGAGTCCGCAGCAGCCTCGAGCTCAGTCTGGAGTCCGCTCCAGCCTCGGGGCTCAGTCTGGAGTCTGCAACAGCCTCAAGCTCAGTCTGGAGTCCGCAGCAGCCTCGGAGCTCAGTCTGGAGTCCGCAACCGCCTCGGAGCTCAGTCTGGAGTCCGCAGCAGCCTCTGAGCTCAGTCTGGAGTCCGCAGCAGCCTCGGAGCTCAGTCTGGAGTCTGCAGCAGCCTCGGAGCTCAGTCTGGAGTCCGCAGCAGCCTCGGAGCTCAGTCTGGAGTCCGCAACCGCCTCGGAGCTCAGTCTGGAGTCCGCAGCAGCCTCGGAGCTCAGTCTGGAGTCCGCAGCAGCCTCGAGCTCAGTCTGGAGTCCGCTCCAGCCTCGGAGCTCAGTCTGGATTCCGCAACAGCCTCAAGCTCAGTCTGGAGTCCGCAGCAGCCTCTGAGCTCAGTCAGGAGTCCGCAGCAGCCTCGGAGCTCAGTCTGGAGTCCGCAACAGCCTCGAGCTCAGTCTGGAGTCCGCAACAGCCTCGAGCTCAGTCTGGAGTCCGCAGCAGCCTCGGAGCTCAGTCTGGAGTCCGCAACAGCCTCGGAGCTCAGTCTGGAGTCCGCAACCGCCTCGGAGCTCAGTCTGGAGTCCGCAGCCGCCTCTGAGCTCAGTCTGGAGTCCGCAGCAGCCTCGGAGCTCAGTCTGGAGTCTGCAACCGCCTCGGAGCTCAGTCTGGAGTCCGCAGCAGCCTCGGAGCTCAGTCTGGAGTCCGCAGCAGCCTCGGAGCTCAGTCTGGAGTCCACAACCGCCTTGGAGCTCAGTCTGGAGTCCGCAGCAGCCTCGGAGCTCAGTCTGGAGTCTGCAACCGCCTCGGAGCTCAGTCTGGAGTCCGCAGCAGCCTCGGAGCTCAG
Source organism: Squalius cephalus (assembly GCF_949319135.1). NCBI lineage: Eukaryota > Metazoa > Chordata > Actinopteri > Cypriniformes > Leuciscidae > Squalius > Squalius cephalus. The sequence goes on along the minus strand of NC_137135.1, from coordinate 7,086,477 downwards.
TCTGGAGTCCGCAGCAGCCTCGGAGCTCAGTCTGGAGTCCGCAGCAGCCCTGGTGCCCGCAAACATGCCTGCCACGAACAGTGTTACGTCCTCTGACCTGTCATGGTCAGGGAGGCCGCTCCTTGCCCCTTCATCATGGCCATGGCAGCCGTTCCTCTATCCTTTGTCTCAGCTATGGCAGCCATTCCTCTCTTCTTCGTCACAACTACAGTAGTTGCTTCTCTTTCCCTCACCTCAGCCATGTAAGCCTTCCTTGCTCCCTCGTCTCAGCCACAGAGGCACCAGCTCCAGAGCTCAGTCCATTGTCTGCACCAGCCCCGGAGCTCACCAGCCCCAAGGCTGCTGCGGACAGTTCCTTTCTCCAGCATCTCAGCCACAGAGGCTGTTCCTCTCTCCTCCTTCATCGTGGCCAGGAGGGCCATCCCTTGGTTCCCCCGAATTCCCTGTCATGATTACGCTGCCACAGCCTGTCCCAACTTTGTCATTTCCAGCATTCCATCGGCTCCACCATGGTGGGTTCTCCACCGTGGTCTCCTGCTCGACCATGTTGGTCTAACGTTTTGCTGGTCCCCCCGAGGTCCTCAATGGTTTGATGTATTTTTGATTGAAGCAGGAAGGCAGGAAGTCGAAACGTACTGAAGATTTTGTCAATAACATTAAAGCCACACTAAAGATATTGCAACAGCTACAGATAAAATAATAATAATAATAAATTGTCTAATAGATATCTCCTATTACAGTGGTTCCCAAACTTTTTCTGCCGGGCCTCATAAAATAACCCAAATAAAGACACATGACCTTGCTTGAAAAATTATATAGGATTTTTTTGAAACATTGTAATTAATAAAGTACAACAACTTCTGCTTCACAATTTCAAAAAAAAAAAAAAAAAAAAAAAAGAATTCAAAAGTACTTCAAAATTTCTGCAGTGCACTGTGAGTCATCAATTTTATGATGGTATTATCATATATCATATTCACTGAATGCAGTTTATCATAATACACATGCTTATTTTCTAAAATCCAACATTTAGAATTACACTAACATGTCTGAGACATATGCTTGTGGTCAGCTGTTCAACATAGGGTTCAGTATAGCTTCAGAAAAACCTTATTTCAAGCTTAAGGTCCTTTACCAAACCTGTTCTCCTGTCTCTTCCAATTGCTTCCAGTCTCTTCTACACTGTTCTGACAAAAAAGGCAAAAGGTCAAAAATACAACTTAAAAAATACACTAACATAGAGATGAATTTGAAGATAATAGGATTAAATTAAAAGCAACAAACTTCTAAAACGTTCAAAACCCTGATTTCATCGGAAAATGTGTAAAATGCCCTTCCACTAGTTGATATAGCCAGTGACATTATTTCTTACAAGTCACATAACATAGCTATGTAACAAAAATAATCAGCTGCTATGCGAGCTGCGTAGTGATATGGTGAACAGGTGTTTTGTGTCATAACTGTTACTATATTGTGTTTTAGTGTGACTGGAACTGTTTTGGAATTGACTGACCAATGACAGTGATTGCACAAGCACAAATCAGGACAACAACTATTCCATTATTATATATGCTACCATTTTACAACTTGGTGTACTGTGTGATAATCATGAGTTAAATAGATTTGTAACATCTGCAATAAAAAGTAAAATGAATTATAGTAATTGGCCCAATTTTTGACAATGATATGGGCAAATGTGCATGTGTCTCTCTTTTTTAAAATGATGCGGACCTGTGTATAATTACAAGAAAAAATCTTTCATTCTTTATAACACAGAGGCCTAGTAATAAGACAAATTCAAAGAAAGATAGATTTTTACATTTGCTGCCATTTACCAGGTGTTGATATTGTAGAGGATATGCTAGTAAACCTATTTATGTTGTGAAAATATTTGCTTTCTAGATAGGCCTATATATAGTAAGCATCACATTATATATATGTGTCACTTATTGGTGAAGAGATGAGACACAATGTGAATGACTTTGAATAACTATGAGGTGCTTGATTTAGACAACAAATTAGGTGAAAACAGAAATCTCATTAATATGGTACTACTGAAAGGACACAAGTGAATAAACTGGGACATTAATCACTGGCATGAAAAACGATAGCTTTGGTCATGGAAAGTCATGTCCATGATTCATTTTTTTTTCTTTTTCGCTTACCTCACCATATACTTTGTTTCTTACAGCAAAAACATCTGGCTGACAGGTTTCTCTGGCTTTTAAAAAGTTTTTTAAAGAGTCATTTTATTCCACTAAACAGGGAGAGGAAGGTACAAGATCTGCCAGAAAGGACTACAATCAATGATTACATCACAGTTTCGAGCCTTTGTTAGACAAGAAGTCAGAAGAACAAGGTTAAGTCCTGAAGACAGTAAAGTAAAACTTTAAAAGCACTGAATCTTCTGAAAATCTGTTCCCATTAATCTTTTCACCTGATTAACCTTATTATCGCAACTTTCACATGGTGAAACCATCACATGGATGCCAGCTGTGACTGTTTGACCTTAGATGAGACTTGTGTGTAATACACTCAAACATGCTCCAGGGAATGAAGTGTGTAACATCAGATAAAAGTGACTTCAAACTGAAACTGTTGTAAGTATGTCTGCATGAAAAGAAGCAGTTTTCAAGCAAAACATTTTAAATGCGTTTTAAATGATATAATAGACCTATAGTTGAAAATGAAGACAAAACACGTTGTGACACCTTGTGGTTTTGAAACATTAGTGGAACATGTTCGCAATGAATGTGATGTACTACACCTGTGGTTACTTTGCCATCCGCAGATTTTTATGTGAAAGCATGGAATGCACAAAGCACAGACTCCAGACGTTTTTACAAACTGAAACAAGTGTCCATCGATTTATAGTCCCTCACTCACGACAACAAAGAAATTGCAATTACAAGATCATTTCCTCCTTATCTAACACTATGGAGTGTGAGTTTTCAGTTCCCTCGTGCAAATGTTAATGAGAACTACCAGTACACACAGAACAATGTTAATACCGCCTCATTTCTGCTCAACATCTGACATGCCGACACCTGCTGCAATGATCCGTGGCATCCATTACATAAGGAGCAACCTTTAATATCCACCACCTGCCTTTAAATGCTTGAACTCTTTTCATCTAAATAGCGATGCATTAACACTTCACTTTAATAACTCTCAATTAGCAAAGGTTGCAAAATAAGGAAATGCTTAGACTTACATAAGAGCATTATCAAGAAGCAACATGGTATGTTAAGTACAAACTATGAAGTAATGTCTGTTTTTGATGCTGAGTTTTATCATAATGCCCAGGTACAATGCTACAATGGGGGAAATAATGACTCTTATTGAATATATTCACCCTCACCTTAAGTTCATATTCATATTAAATCATTCAGTATCATGGTATATTAAACTACTATGATATATTGTCACTGTACTATGGTTTAACCACAGTACTTTTGTTAGGGATATAACATATATCAGCCAAAAAGACAATCATGTGGATGTGTCACATTTTCTATAAATGTACTTTCAACGAAAATGTAAGTTTTAACTTAATTTTTGCTTTTTCAAGAGAAAATAGGAGTGGTTCTGGCCTATACAAGGCCACCATGTTTTTTTTTTTTTTTTTTTTTTTTAGCGTATTGATTAAGGTTGATTGCAAGCATCAATTTGAAGTATGATTGCTTAGAAAAGAAATATCATCCAAAACCATGCTTTTCATAATTTATTTGCACTAGAAAAACAACACTAATAAACTTTAAAGTCCCCATGAAATCAAAATTGACTCTATTTACTTTGTTAGCGCATATTACTAGTCTGGTGGTGAACAATTAATCCGTGCAAGTAAATATATATATAAAACATTTTTTACCATGGTAAACTTTAATCAAAATCTGAAAAGTTTCTTCCGTGTTGCGTCTTTTTCTGATGACGTAGGTTTGACGGCTTGGGTTGGGAAACGCTTAACCACTCCCCTCAAACCGTTAGTCTGCTATGAGCAGAGATGGAGAGGAGGAGCGCTAGAGTAAAACCCTGCCCTCTGTTCAATATTCCGTTTCACTGGGAAATACGTCATAACACTGGAGAAAAGTCGTTTGCAACTTCCGGTTCACGCGGACTTTAACATTAAGCGTTTGTACTCAAAGAAATGAATCGCATGTGCGTTCAGCTCAGATAAGGAGATCATGGTGAGGAATCTACTTAGATCAATATCAAATGAAGAAACAGCTGTCTGAGTCAGGTTGTAGGCAGTGGTTAAAAATGCTGAAAGAGAAGTGATCCAGGAGAGGCAGGACGCCGCAGATTGACCTTGGCTCTGGTTCAGTATTGTGGAACTTTGAATTCTCTAAAAATAAAAGGCAACATGAAAAAAAAAACAGACTTACATCACCCTTAACCACACTGAACATTCAAGTGGAATTAACTAATGCGTCTCTATTTGTCAAATGTTGACAGTTCATGTTTTTTGGGCAGCTTGAGAATTTGATTTATTTTTGTACAAGTCCTGAGATAATTTGCACCCTCTAGTGTCTGAGAGTCAAGTGTCAGGCAGGTTGAGCCCATATAAGGTAGAGCGAGTGCTCAGAACAGATGCTATTACCTGGAACAATGAAAAGCTTACTATTTCAAGTCTACTTGGACTGAAGTCAATCACATTAAAAGAAAAACTTTTTAAATATGTATTTCATATCCATGCAGTAGGGTCATGCGAAATAGTTTTGCTGCATATTTTCATTCCCATTAGAAAACACAAATAAATTCTAGTTCAAAAACAGTCAAGATCCCACCACAACATGGACAGGAGGACAGAAATATTTTTTCAAGAATATGCAACATCAGGTTATTTTATTTATTTAGTTACAAATGTCTCAAAAAAATTGAAGGTGTGAACACTAAAGAGGTGCAAAATATTCCTGATTGTGTCAATATTGATACAGACATCACTAATCGTCATGCCTACAATCTACAATGTTCTACACATCAGCAATAAATATTTTGTCTTATTTAACTAAGCTTTTAGAATCCATCCAAATGAAATGCAAATTCGGCCATTATGTATGCAGCCTCGTGTCTTTTTCCCGTGGAACACAAAATGAGAATATCTGAAGGATTTTCATGCAGCTCTTCTGTATACATAAACAGTTCATACTGATCATGTCACAAGCTTCTAAAAGAGTAGGAAAATGTCAAAAGTAGTCTGTATGTTATATGATAGTATTGTATGAGGAACAGAACCAATATTTAAGTATCTCTGCTTATCAAATGCAGCTCTCTGGTCAACTGAACACGTCAGCTCTGATATCAAAGGTGTTTGTTCACTAGACATGCAAGAATAATGGCTGGTTCACATACACATGATTTTGGGCTGTCCCAGACGAAAGATGACCAATCATGGTGATTTCTGATTTCTGTGGTCGTGGCTCCTAAACAGTGACTAGTGACGTAAAGAAATAGTTAAAGCCAAAATGAAAATTCTGTCATTAATTACTCACCCTCGTTCCAAACCCTTAAGATTGTCACTGATCTTCAGAATACAAATAAAGAATTTTAAAGATTTCAGTTTCCACCAAAACTTTGACGTTTCAATCCATATGAATCAGGCGGTTTAATCCAAGTCTTCTGAAGGGACACGACTGCTTTATAAGACGAACAGATTTAATTTAGGCCAGTTTAAACAAATGAGGTTTGTTCCCGCATATCAAGCAAGCACATCAAGTATGGTGAACAGAAGCTCAACCGTGCTTGCTTGACACGTGTCTCTGTAGTAGACTGGGATTAAACCGCCCGATTCATAAGCTTTTTTGAACATCAAAATTTTGGAAGGACAGAAATTTCTCAGGTTTCATTAAAATATCTCAATTTGTGTCTCAAGTCTTAAGGGTTTGGAACAATATGATGGTGAGAAAATGAGGACAGAATTAGCCTTTTTGGGCTCTAGCATAAATTTCTCAGACAGTGTGAAGATTCTTGAAAGATTCTCCCTCTGAATGTTCCACAGAAGAAGAAAAAAATAGCACATAAGTTTTTAAACCACATGAGACTAAAAAAAATATATAATTTTAATCCAATCTACAGATTCTGTCCGGACCTAGTACTAATTATTGGATAATATGCTGATAGATTGATAGGGTTTGATGTAATATTTGACCATGTTCAAACAGAAATGTATTCCAATTGATGCAAGAGCCTGAATAAGACATATGCACAGAGAGAGAGAGAGAGAGAGAGAGAGAGAGAGAGAGAGAGAGAGAGAGAAACAGAGGGAGTGACCAGCTGGATTACCATGTAAATACTTGTGAAGATAGGTAGAGTCTGGACGTGTGCCAGGACTCTACAAAGGGCTCCTAACATCTGTTTGACGGCACATTTCTGCTCTGTGTTTGAGCAAGAAAAACACTCTTGCTTGGAATGAGTCGCTTGTACATGATCATGCATAGAGACGGTCGCATCAAAAATAAGCAACTCTGGAGTAACACAGTCACACGCTGGCTTGAATATTTTAAAGGACACGTTGGCTCTTCCAGGAACACTGTGGAGGAAAACTTTGAAGCCGATCCAGTCTGTTGTTTTTCACAACTCTGAATTTATCTGTTTTACCAGTCATTCCATGAATATTGAACATTCCTTGATGTGAGGCGTTGCTACGCCATGGAAAATGCAGACCTCATAATTTATCAACCTGATTGAAATACATTGTAATCATGAGGCCATCTATTTGCGAGGCTGGTGATCACTTAAATCTGCCAATCAGCTTCAGTGTCTGGTTCAATGTAAGTTCATTCGCTTAAATTTGACATTGAAGGAAATGGGGCAAACCGCAAGTTAGGCAGAGAAAAATTAACCTCCAAACCCAAATTGTTAAGCAGCCATAGCGTATAAAAAGGCTCAAGTGGATAAAAGAGCACGAGTGGTAACAGTGGTCGAGGGGCAGAAATATGCGGGGGGTGAATCCCCCCCTGTACCTGCAGCATATGAAACTAATTTGTATAACAAATGTTGGTTTTAGACGGCATTCCTCACCCACTGATGGCTCCTCAAGGCCTGGAGAGCCCCATTCGTTAGAGCTTAAGGCAAAGCAAACAAATTAATTAACACTATCTTTACTAGGGATGGCCAAGCCAAGCAAACCCTGAAACACAACACCATTACCTAAATTCGCATGCATCTGTCCATGTCTTCCCTCAGCTCCGGCTCTACGTGCCTCTCGCCCTTGACTGAAGCTTGAGGACCACCTGCATGAAAGAAGAGACCCAGCCTGTTATGTCTCAGTGATGGAAAAAAATAACACAGAATCCAGCTCTGCAAACAGCTCATTGCACGGATCATTTTTCTGCACTGCGCTGGACACAAGAGTAAAATAAGAACAGATGATATCATACGCGGGAACAGAGGTGCTTTCGCTTTGTCTGATTTAAACGCTATGCAAAGAGTCCGATATGGCGTCACCAGCCCAGAGTTGGTGTTAAGAGCGGACCCTCCAAAAGACAAAACCAGACCAACATCAGAGCCACTACATCCCAGACCAACACAAGACCACTTGACCACCTTGACCATTAACAGACCTCAACAGACCTCCTAACACCCCCCAAAAAACAAAATCAGACTAGTCCCCTGAAGGTCTAGACCCTGACCAAGACTAAACCCTATAATTATGTATGTTGTAAACCCTTAGTTATAAGTATATTTTTTAAAATAAAGGTGTTTGGGACCATTCCAGTTTAAAGCCCTGAATTCTGATAAAGTCTTGGCCACTTCTAAAAGGTGTCGAATTAGTTCTGACATTCCTGCAGAGACAAGCAACTGATTTATATCAATAACTTTAGATATACAAAGAGATATACAAAGAAGTGCACTCTTATTACCTATGAATGGGGAAAAGTGCACCTCGCAATATGGCGGAATAAGTCCCGCCTTCTAAATAAAAGAGCCAATCGGTGATTTATAAAGTAATTGCGTCTCTGCAGCTGTCATTAGAAGCTCCATTTGCTATAGAAGCAGTCAGTGTTCTGAGACACACTCCCACTTTATTTGAGCATAAGAAACAACATTTATGAGACAGTTCAGTAACACTTTATTTTACTGTTTCCTTGTTACACGTGTTACATGTACTGTAGTAATAACTATAAATAATGCATTATTACATGCAGCTAACCCTAAACCAACCCCATTCTTACATGGACACCTTAAAATAAAGTGTAACTGACAGTTGTTGTCAGATTTCATTTGTGATTTCAAATATGGTGAAGCGCTTTGAAGAATTTGATGTTTCCCCATTCAAAGAGAGAGAGGCTGTGACTGAAATAGCTGACCGAGAGGTGTTTCAAAGATGGCCGCCGAGTGAAATGACTTGCCTGAAACAGACTTTGTTTATATCTAACATGCCGAACAAATAAAAGATTAATAACATCTGGTGTATTATTCACAAGAGCATTGCGGTGCAACCTATGAGAGCGAGAGCTGCTGAATTGAAAATATCTGAAATGTCAAATCCCAAACGAACAGGTAAGATGCTGCCCCCAATTCAAGGCCCAAATTTGATTAACTTGCAAGGTTTTATTCTCTGTGGAGAGCGAGCGAGGCGCTGGAGCATGAGCCATGATCTTGAGGTCGTTATCTTCACTATATGTCCCCGGAGCATGTGGGAACATTTTCTACACTCACTCATAAATCAACCAATGTCAACTATAAAATATAGCTGACCAGCAACAGATGTTGTTATAGATTTTTTTTTTTAAAGGAAAGGGGGGAAAAATCTCATCTAAATTTTCACTAGTTCTAGATTTTACAGCTAACACCAAGAATGCAACCTGCTGAGTTCTCGCAAATGGTTCCTGTGCCAAATACTGGATGAGGTGTGCAAGTGAAAACCCATAGACCACCTTCAGTTATCACTCCCTCCAGACTGAAGATGAACTGAGATCTCTCTTACAGGGTTCAGTCACTACTAGCGGGGTTTTTTTTACTGTATGTGAGACTGGCACCACTTCTGAGAACTGACTTTTGATGAGCTAATGCATTCTCCATTATGTTTTCGACAGGATAACTAAGATTTGTTGAAAACAACATTTTGATTCAGGTGGAAATTGAGTGTAAATCAGTGAGAAATGTATAAGGAATATGTGCTTCATTCAAATAATGCACATGCAACTTTAATGTTTTAAGTGTTACGTATACTGTATGTGTTTCCATATCTATATTACACAATTTGAACATAGATGCTGCAAGAAAGTAAATGTTTTGCTGGGCTAGTAGTTAACTTTAAAGGGGTCCTATTATGAACTTTTATGAAGTCTTGATTTTGTTTTTGGGGTGCACTAGAATATGTTTTCATGCTTGATTGTTTAAAAAACACATTATTTTTCACATATTTTACATTATTACAGCTCCTCTCTCCTCAGTCTGGTTGAACGCGTCGTTTTCGATGAAGCCCCTTCTTTTGAAATACAAAATGTGCTGTGATTGGTTAGCTGGCCCAGTGTGTTGTGATTGGCAGCGTGTAGTGTGTGTTCGGGAAATGTCCCACCCCTTCAGAACTGCGATCTCTACTCAGGTGTAAATATTAACAATGGCGCCAATTTCAAACCATTTCGAGCCTGATTCAGACCCTGACAATGTTAACAAATAAGAGGATTGTGCTGAATGGAGATCTGTGCAAGCACAGTTTTCACAGGACATTTCAGATTATGTTTTTTTGCTGTTGTAATTTTCTTATAGATAGGATGTTATCCACCATTTAATCATATTTGTCGGAAAACTATGGCAATACAAAGATTAATCGATCACATAATAAATGATCATTTTCCTAAGGGGCATTGAACAGTCTTACAAAAGCAAGAGCTTACAAAAGCTACAGTAAAAACTACATCAATACTGTAATGTTAGTTAGCAGGCTAGCGGAGGCGAAGCTTTGCCCTTCGTTTGCATCTATCATAGCAACTACATAAAGCTTATATTTGGAACTGTTAATAGAAAACACAACTGCAAATAATACGACATACTTACAAGTTGTGATCCACAAACAACAGATTGTCTCGACAAAATGGGAATGGCTCCGTCTTTCAGGAGGAGCTTTTGTGCGTATAGCCTGCATTGTACGCTTTCTGTCTGCTGTTCTCCGTAAAGTGTGAAGCGCATAGACAAATGTTGAGGTAATAATGTTCAGGAAGAGTGTTAAAAATAAATTTTAGCCTAGTTCGTCAGCCCTAGGATAAACTTTTTCTGGGGTGGAAAAAAACAGTGACAACACTCTTCATCTTCTCTAGCGCAGATCAACCAGGTCTCGCCAACATTTTTCGCATTCCGTAGGCGGAGATTATTTAAATGAGGAACATTATGACTTCATAAGATCCGGAAAAATTGCGTTGTAGTCTTTTGTTGTAGTTCTTGAAAAGTGTATTCTGTTAAGTAAAATATATCCCTTTGGAGTGGACTTTGAGTTTTGTAACCTTGCAGATCTTTTTTATGCTCAAACAAGCAACATTAAACACTAACTAAAGTTGAAAAAGTGAAAAAGCAAAACATGACCTCTTTAAATTTGTATTTTTGTGTTAGACCGCACAATGCATTTTCCCCTTTTTTTCATATAAATAAATATATGTAAGGTATTTATTTAAACTAAGCGGAGGACAACAAGACATGCAAGAAACTAATTTTACATTTATCACAACAATATCAACAACAAAAAATCTTTTCACCTTTAGATTCAGTGTCTTTTTGAAGATCATGACATAGTAAGTGGCTATTGCTTACCAAAGTGTCCTTTATAAAATTCTGACTATCTTAAAAAAAAAAAAAAAAAAGGATGGCACAGGTTTCCTGTATATATTAAAAAGTGGGAATTCCTCAGATATAACAATGCTTCAAAACTGTAGTAGCAAATACACTGTAAATTAATCAAATAAAAGAGATAGCCATCAATAGTCCTTATGTTGTACCTATAGTATAAACAAACTTATCTATTGTGATGGAAACACCAAGCTTACATGTAGGATCAACACTGACCTTTAACTATTCAGACATGAAACAGAGAGCACATATTTGACAAGCTCTATCTTTATGAGTGTGTTGGACACATCAGAGATATGTTTTATAGATTTGTGAGGTGCACATTTGCTGGCCGCCTCTGGCAGCACTCAGCACGCATCATCATTTCCTATAAGAACCCATATGAAGTTTGTGGTCATCTGGTGTACTTCTCATTGCTGTTTCATGTGACGCATACATTTCACATTTTATGAAATTCCGCCTGCCGTGCATTCCCTGTACCGCTCAGCTTTAATAAAATACGTCATCAAACTTTTCTATTTCTTTGCTCCTTTAATTTCTGCAGTAGATGTCCACCAGCTGGTCTGGAGAGGAGGAGGAGGAAACACCTGCTTACACAGGGAAGGTGGAGAGATGAAATCTATGAAAACCTCAGTCTGAGGCTGTGTGTCAATATCTACAGTGCTGCCTACCTAGACAGCATTTTTTGGCATCAGTTGCATGCAGCAACTTCAAAATTTAGCGAGTTTACTAATTAGGAATCACAAACATGTGCAGCATTTTTTGGATGACACCCCCAAATTTTGCGGACTCAATATATGCATCTAATGTGCAAAAATGATACACACAAATGTGATGCCAAAATTATATTTAGGTAGGCAGTTATTTTGGTGTTGATACAGCTTTCAAAAAATTATTTAATTGCCATAAATGTTGGTGTACGCCAACTTATGATACCAAAAAAACAAAACAAATAAAATAAAAAATAAAAATCAAGGTTTAGGCGACTTTATGCATACATTTTTTTTTTTTTTTTGAAAAATCATGTAGTATCAAATCTAATAAATGGTATGTATGTATGTATGTATGAATGTATATATTATGCATTTTATTTAAGAAGTGTTAAATGTCTCATTGATTTACATTACAATCAGCATTTCATATTATTATTATTAATGACCATATAAATATCAGTAACTGCACCAAATTGCATACTTTTGCTCAGTTTGGGCCTCTGGAAAAAACAAGATGTTTTTTTTTTTTCCTCCTTGAGTGTGAGCTATTTATTCATATCATACTAACTCAGAAAGTGCCTGTAATGATAAAAAAAAATTGAATTAAATGCTGGGTTAGGGTTGTAAGAAATGTGGTACACACCCATAATATTCAGTTATGTTGTCTAGGTAGGCAGTTCACTAGATTTTAAATGTTATGATGCCCCAAACTGCTGGAACCACCAATCATTTACAAAAATGTTGCAGACACTTTGGTAGGCAGCTCACTGTTACAGGTTGCTGCACGCACCTGTGATACCCACAATAATGTCTAGGTACGCACTTCACTATGCTACAAGTTGCTGCAAGTGCCTGTGATGCCCAGAACTGCGGAACGGCCAGAAATGCAATCTAGAGAGGCAGCAGACGAGAGTTTGAGACGCAGCCTGAACTCCTCTAGTGACTCGCAGTGAGAGAGACCGATCCTCTGTCATATAACAGTCACTCAGCTCGTGCTGCGATTAGACCCATAAAACACACAGACTGTGTCAGAACTTTTCGCGCTGAGAGGGTTTGATATTTTGTCACTGATCCTCTCTTTAGGACTTTTTGCGGGCTGGGAGTTATTTTACGCGCACGCACGGACGGACAGACTTCAGACTCGCGTGCGCTCCGACAGACACCCAGCATCAGTTGTGAAAGTCTCAGCAGAAGCTCTCCGTTGACATGCTGAAGGTGAAGCAGCAGGGATGTCATCCAGGCGTGGCTCGGGGAGGATATGGATGTCTATATAAATGACTCGTTCAGTCTGATCACAGATGAAAAGAGCGTCTCTCTCCTCTCCGCTCTCTAAACACCCAAAAGTTTCCTCGTCATGGCAGAGGTGGCTGGATTTCTCGGGAGCATCGATCTGGATTTGCAGGCTTTTCCAGCATTGGGGAATGTGCCTCTGTCGGATGGTTTGAATGAGAGGTTGGGTCTGATTGAGGGCAGACTGCAGCGCGGATCGCTGACGGATTTTGGCCACCTGAAGGGCATCCTGCGCAGGAGACAGCTCTACTGCCGCACCGGCTTCCAGCTGGAGATATTCCCCAACGGGACGGTACACGGAACCAGACAGGACCACAGCAGATTCGGTGAGAACTCCATCCACCCTTTCATCCGTTCCTCTATTCAACCATCCGTCAGTCAGCAGTTTTGGGCATCATAGGTGTGTGTTAAAGTTTACCTGGGTCTCTCTGAGAAACTATTGACTTGTCCATTCCGATTTTTAGGGAGAGTCCTGAAGGATTAAAAAGTTTTCAAATTTTTTATAAATTGCATTGGGCCATCTCAAGCTACAATTAATAAACATTCGGTAACACTTTATTTTACAGTGTCCTTGTTACACATGTTACATGTACCACTACCTACCATAGTAATAACATTAAATTATGCATAATTACATGCAACTACCCCTCAACCAAATCCTAATTATTCCCAAACCATATAGTAAGTACATGTAGTTGCTTAATATTACTCAGTACTTAAATATATAATTACACTGTAACAACGACACCTTAAAATAAAGTGAAACCAAACAATCATATGTGTTTGGAATGGTAGACTATGTGCCGATTGACACTTAACAAGGATGAAAGTGCAGCATGACAAGACTTGCTACAAGATCAGGGCACATTAATGTGTTTATTAAGGAAATAATGCTGAAAAAATTTACTCACACGGGTTTCTGCTATATATATATATACAGCTATAGTTATAAATACTATAATCTAACCCTATCTGAAAACATTCTGCATTTTTACAATAAAAAAAAACTGTATTTACTTTATTTTTATATCATATTTACAAATGAGGTTTTGAGAGATTGTCAGGTTTAGCTCACTTCTGTGTACACATGGGCAAAATATGGTTAAGTATATACACACACACACACACACACACAAATGTACACAAAAATGCCAATATTATAACAATTAAACTTGGATTTGAAGTCCAAAATTTGTCATTGAAGACATTACTTAATTAGTGACATAACTGCACCTGTTTATAATGTCCAAAAATGCTGCATGTCCCTCCTGATTCAGTGAGCGAATAATCAGCCAATCAGTCAATCAAATGCTGTCAGTCATTGTGAAGGAAAGGACAACTCCACCTCATGAAAAATCTTAAAATGAACTGCTTCTTCACTATGAAGTTAAGAGCAAACATTTTGAAATGTTAAATTTAGCAGATCTGGCTGTCATGAGTTTTCTGTCATTTTGCATGCACAAGACAAAACTTGTATGCATAACTTGGGCAGAATTCAGCGGAGTAGATTTCAAGTGAAGCTGCAGATCTGCAGTTAGGGGAGTACAAGTAGGAAACTTTCTTTACAATATTGATAATGCTTTGGGGGTCACGCGTCCCATGTCAGAATCTGCACCCCATATACAGTGTCCCCTAAAAGTGCTTGAACAGTTAAGGCACACTTAATGTATAGGAATGCCAGAGCATTACATAACAAAATAACCAAGTGTCATTTATATTAAAGACATATAGCACAATAAACCTTTGAGCACGAATCCTTAAAAGCAGAAGAGGTTTGTTAGATTTAAAATAATAAAACAGATATAGTGTCGAAAACTGAGATGGAAATTTGTGATTGTGAAACCTCTAAAAATCACCAAAACACCAGATTAAAAAAGATTGCAAAAGGACTCAGAAATGCTATTGGAAGAGCATTTGAGAGCAGATGACACTTTGATATCTGTTTTGGGACCACTGTATATCAGTCCGCCTCTAGACGAGAGCAGCATATCTCAGTCTTACACTGGAATTGCCCTCGGCGAACTCCAGCGCAGGGTCAAGGGACGCAGGTGCTCCTCTGCAGTGGAAAACAAGCTCACAGCATGAGGCTGTTTTTCTCCGAAAACGTGTTCAAAGGACCCCGGCCGACGCAGGCACAGACACTACTAATTACAGCACTAATAAATCAGTCAAGGAGTTCTTGGTATTACAATGATAAACAAATGATAGCAGAGCCCAGACACGAGAATTTTTTGCATTGCTGTGATCCGTAATCATTGTGCAGGTGCAGCCCTCGCTTAGAAAACAGGAATAGCTCTAAATTAAAGCATGACCACTGTGGAATCCAGTTGTAATGCTTGTTTTTAGGCCGAGACAAGCTGCTTTACTGGATTGGGTGGTCCGCGGTCATGTTTCTGGCATCCTTCTGGCAAATGCGAGCCGTTTGTCGGTAATGTTGCAAGCTGGCAGTGTCTTTGATTAAACGCATATGAAATGTGCTTCTGCTTAACCCAGCTTCAGAGAGTTTTCTGTGTCGTCGTTTGGCATCCAAATCACAACATACTCGGTCCAGGTGGTGGTAAAAGGCCACAAAGGTGTAGTTTTTGCTTTAGTCTTTAATCAAGAGCGGCGTGTGAACAGCTGGTTTCGGCCAAGATTGGGCTCATATCCTGAAAATTGACACGAAGGCACCGTGGATGCAGATAACTTAAACAATATTGATTTGTATAAGAAAATGTATTTCAAAAGTCAGCAAAATAAAGTGAGATGCTAATCAAATTCAAGCAAGAGCTGCAACAAGCGCCTTAACCAAACATTGCAGAGACTATTGACTTTTGTGTTGTGCACACGCTCTATGATCAAAGTGTTTGTAACAAGACTTTAATTTCCTGTCCTTTAGGTTATTTTTAGATTGTGCCACATTTTTAAGATGGTAGTCTGCTGAAAGCTTACTTGTGAGGTGAGAAAACTGCCATCTTTTAAATACCAAATTCTCAAAGTAGACTCCTTTTATAGACCAAACACAGCATACAGAGAGGAGTTTAAAGATCAGTTTTTCTTGGTGGAAAACAATAAAAGCAAAAACACAAACCAGGCAAATGTGATAGCACAGCTGGTAGCCAGGCCAGGTTGGTTAGGCTGGTGTGCTTTGGTGGTTAAAGAGGGGTTTTGGACATTTGTCAGCTCGTCAGACTGAGAGACCAGTTGGCTAACCAGCTAACCACCAGCTTGGCCAGCGGCTACAACTTGCGAACCACCTTAGGCTGGTTTAAGTTGGGAAAAGCTCTCTGAAACATCTTGCTTAAAAGACTCTCGCATATACAGCACCGTTGACGTACAGCTGTGCTGCAGTTGTGAAGGTGTCTGGTCAATGTCTGACGAGTGTTGTTGTCTGGCAGGTATTCTGGAGTTTATCAGTCTGGCCGTCGGGCTGGTGAGCATACGAGGCGTGGATGCTGGTCTTTATCTGGGGATGAATGAGAAAGGTGAACTCTATGGGTCGGTAAGTCAAACCCCTGTAGTGCTCACACACACTCCAAACAACATCCACCAACAGAAGGTTCTGCTCTATGAAGTGTTTCAATAGGAATGCAGTCAAAGCTGGAATGAGAAGCGAACGACAACCCACCCACCAGCTCATAGTCTGTTCCCCATATGATGTAGATGTACAATAAAAAAAACACTTAACCAGACAAAACAAGCAGTGTTTCCACCGCTACAAGCCCTGACCTCTGATCAGTGGGTAACAGCGAGGTCTGTAGCCCGTGTGGCTCACCTTGTTTTTTGTCTTTGTAACTTTCCACATAAGAACAAGCTCTCAGACAGAGCGTTCAATCTCAGAGAAGAAAAACTGCCTCTTCATTTCGCTCCATACTTAAAATATTTACATATTTTCCAGGAACACATGAAGCGTGTAACGTATACACACCCACATATCGTGGATATACGAGCTGAGAGCTCTTGGTCTCTTGCATATCTGCGTGTTGCGTGAGGACCACGCTTTTCTCTGCTGGAGTGCTGATTGTAGCGGAGACCAGGAGATAAAAGCATGTAGCGGGATTTGACTGACTTTTTGCATGCTAGCATAGAGAACCATATATAGGAAAATGCGCCTTGGCCTCCCCCTCTGCAGACTTTGCCATGCATGCGGGAGAAACAAGCTATCAGATTTCCAGAGACAATAATCCGGGGCCCCAGTAAGTTTCTGTGGACCCTGAGTTAAAACAAACCTATTTAAAGCAAGAAGAGATGACTTCACATGTAATGCGATAACATCCCATTAAATCAGACTGTAAATGAATGTCAGCATGCAATCGCACGGCAAATCACCTGAAGACTCAGGCCTAGGTTTACAGTGGAGATTTAAATGCAGGTCCGTTTCTGTTGCAGTAAGATCAAGTGGACAGTTAGCATTAAACTTCAGAATTTAAATTTCATGATTATTTCCTCACCCCCACGTTATCCAATATTTTCATGTCTTTCCTTCTTCAGTCGAAAAGAAATTTAATTTGAGGAAAACATTCCATGATTTTTTTTCCCATATAGTGGACTTCAATAGGAACCATGGGTTGAAGGTCCGATTTGCAGTTTCAATGCAGTGCAAGACGAGCAGCATATCTCAGTCTTTTTTTTTAGAAAATGACTGATGGTTTGTCTAGATAAGTCTCTTATTCCTCGACTGGGATCGTGTCGAGCCTTTAAAGCTGCACTGAAACTGCAATTTGGACCTTCGAACCGTTGGACCGCATTGAAGTCACTAGATGGAGAAAAATCCTGGAATGTTTTCCTCAACCTTAATTTGTTTTCAACTGAAGAAAGAAAGACATGAACATCTTGGATGACGTGGGGGTGAGTAAATTATCAGGAAATTTTCATTCTGAAGTGAACTACTCCTTTAAGACATTTGGTAATCCCGTGCATGGAGCAGTATTTACTCCAAATTGCCTTACTTCTAAAATTAAGCAGCCATATATTCATTATTTGCATTTTTACCTTAGAACTTCTTATTCTATTCGCATGGCCAACTGTTTAAACGATTTAACAGAACTTTTAAAGTTGACTTTATCTTAAAAACTAATTTTAAATGTATTGTCTTGACACCAAGACTTGAACCTGGCCCATTCCATGACTGTTCTTTGGCAGGAAACATGATGTAGCCCCAGTGTCTTCTATTGTTCTCGGCAGTGTAGTCAGCCAGCAAATGTTCACCTGCTTAACCCGGAGTCATTGCTCATGGAGTTCTGTCAGTGGTGTAGTAGTAGCAGCCCACACAGACTCTCTCAAGCTGCCGTGTTTGTGCGAGAGAGCTTGTTGCATCATGGGGGAAGCAGACAAAAAGGTTTGCAGTTTTGAAGAATGATTTTGGGTGTAAACTGCAAAGCTTGCCCATAATGACTTTCCCTTCTCTGGTGCAGCGAGCACCTGCCGTCTGGCCTCAAGATAGTTTCCACTCCACACATTTTGCGATGGTGACAAGGGTAAACTGTGCACTGTGAGAAAGAAACAGTACCACGTCTTCACACCCTCATGCTTTCCAGCGCATCTGGAGGTCTGGAAATGGGAGGTGCATTTTAGTTCTTAAACATGTGGTCAAATGCACTTACACTGGTCTCTTGATGGACAGAGCATGGATTTCCAGCTAGATATCACACCATAGGATGTTTTGGTTAGGATGTTTCTGATTGGGTCAGGGCAGAAAAACTATTTTCCATTTAATTTCACATCTTAAACCTTGTCTCTAAAAGTTTTTGTTGCTCAGGGGTGTCCAATCCTGCTCCTTAATGAAACCAACCTTCCTGCAGTGTAGCTTCAACTTGCTGTAATCTTCTAGTAATCCTGAAGGTCTTGATTAGTTGGTTGAGGTGTGTTTAATTAGGGTTGAAGCAAAACTCTGTAGCCAGGTGGCCCTTCAGGACTGGACACCACTGGTTTAGGCTAAGCTTATTTATCATGTATCTTTTCAATAATGCTACTAGAGTTGTCAAAAAGTACCTACTTTGGTACCAAGTCAGTATTGAAATTTTAAAATTGTGATGCTTTGAGCGCTGTTGAGTTTCACCTCGTCAACACCTCTGATTGGCCATTGGATTTTTCTGTGATTGGCTACAATGATCAGCGCTTCAAAAACATGCTGTAAGTATAGACCTTATGTAGCCCCGCCCCTTTTCAGCGCTGCGCTCGTTGTCTTTTGTCTTCCGGTTTGTATTTTCACAGCGATCTCGCGTATTTATGAATTAACGGCTCGTTTTAAAATCTTCCCGGTCGACTGACATTTGTTAAGGCATCTACTTTAAACATTACAGTCCTCATGATAACTTTCGTTAACTTTACATTAAGTAAATCCACTTCAAAAGCTAATTATTCCTGGACAGCAATGTCAATATACAGAGCGACCGCAAAAACGGAAGTTAAAAGACAATATTCTAATATTCCAATATAGCCAATCACAGACTAATCTGATGAGTGCGTGAACACAGCGGCCAATCAGAGGTGTTGACGATTACACTCAACAGCGCTCAAAGCGTCACAATTTTAAAATTTCAATACCGACTTGGTACCGAAGTCGGTACTTTTTGACAACACTAAATGCTACTGTAAATGACCATATCCAGATAATCGAAACAATGTTTTTGTCTCTTTCCGGCTGCCTTGCAGAAGAAGCTGACAGCAGAGTGTGTGTTCCGTGAGCAATTCGAGGAGAACTGGTACAACACATATGCATCTACACTCTACAAGCACGCGGACACTGGGAGATACTATTACGTGGCTCTGAACAAGGACGGCTCGCCTCGAGAAGGCGGCAGGACTAAAAAGCATCAGAAGTTGACTCACTTCCTGCCCAGACCTGTTGAAATCGAGAAGATACCCCAAGCTTACAGAGACTTGTTCCAGCACAGGTGACCAGAGCATCCATCAGAGTTGCTGTGTTGGAGAGGTGTAGTAGAGTTGCTTGATGGGAAACACGGATTCTGTAGAACATTAAGAAATACAAGACCCTACTTCTCTCGCCTCACAGCTGTTTATATTTGGGTTCTGGTCCAAAATGAGGAGGCCCTCTCCAATGGTGATTGAGATAAACAGTACGTGTGTGTCCTGGATGGCTCCGTTTCCTCTTCTTAATGGGTTTTAAACCACAGAGAAGAGGGAACATTCCTGCATCCAAAGCTGGTGCCAAAAGATGTCTTGAGGAAGAGGTGTTGACTTCAGGGCCTCATCACATGTGTCATACAATCGACCTTTCTTCAGACAGTCATTGTGTGAGCCACACTTTTTGTAAAGTGAACCACATTTTTTGGCCATTTTCTCACTGGAAAAAAACTATGGTCCAAAACTAAATTTATTGAGCAACTGAGCATAGGAAGTAAAACCAACTGTGACTGTAAAGATAAAACTCAACATGCCAATTCTGGTGACCCTGGGGCGGATCTCATGTTGAAAGGTCATGACGCAGCACTTAGCAAGAAGATGGACACGGGGAGTTACCCGGACTTTCCTGTAGGACGAATGCAAAGCAAGAGCTTTTCAAATTAAATATACCTTTAAGGGCACTTAAAAGGAGAAAGACGCTTTGAAGAACAATGACCAGCTTCTACTGAAACAATAACAATTTTGAACAGATAAATTGTGAAATTGAGGAAAATAACTATTAAGGCTTTATAATAATGGAAACAAACACCATTTTCTTCATGTAAAACATTAGAGAGGCTTACATAGATCATTTTCTTTACATCTTCTGTCTGCTTCTTTTGAAGGTTCGGGAGAGGTCAAACCTTACACATTTTGTAGAAACAGCAAACACAACTAACCACTTTCAAAGCAAGCGGAGGAAATGTGTGGTGCTTCGGTAGAGGCTTTGGTCATTTGACAAAGGGTGACTTATAATGTTCAGGTTGTCAGGAACATTACTAAAATGTAAGTGAAAGACATGTAAATATGGACAAACCTATTTATAAGATGTACAATATATTTATTTTCAACATATAAAGTATAATTATAAATCTATATATAAATCTATTTATTTATTTCAAAGGCTCTATTTTGTAATGAACTTGAAGTTATTGGAACTGTAGATTCTACTGAAATATACAGAAGGGCTAAACCATTTGATCTGAGTGACTGACAATAAAATTGTCCTGCTATTGTTTATTGTCATTGACCATATTTGCAAGGATTCTCTGTACCAATTAAAATCTGAGAAACACTGAGCTGATTGAGTTTGACTTCTATGATAGTTTAGCTTCAGTTAAGAATTAAGCTACTGTTATAGCTTGAACAGTCGCATTTCTCACAGTCTTAAGGCACTGAAGGCAGTGAGATCACTAGTTATTTAAGTCAACATGATATGGCATTCACCAACCATTGTACTTCTATCTATTATGTCATCTATTTTGCAAGTAAAACTGTGTGTGGCATTTCATCAGAGGAGGAGCAAGTTATGTTTTGATGAAAGATTACAAAGACAAACATGTTGTCAAAGAGGGAAAAGGGAATTCTGATTTCATGTTGTCTTCAAAGTACAACACATTTGATACCTTCTTTCGGAAAATCTTCATGTCAGGGGTGTTCAGCACACTAGCGGGAGTCGATCAATCTGTGAAATGTTGTTTATCTAGTGCAGCGTAAATTCCAGAACATCACAGCAGCATTCACAGAATAATCCAGCTCTCCAGAGACGTGGATGTTAGCTGATGATGTAAAAAGACAGCTCTTGGCTCAGGAAACCTGTGGGAAAGTTCTCCCTAAGCAGTCTGTAGAGGCATAAATCAACGCCCTACAGAAAGCGAAACAATACAAGAGAATGTGTTGCATTGGTGGGCGTCAAACCTGTTCAAAAGTCGGCACCACAGCAATATTAATGATAACGTACCTAGAACTATTGTTTTTTTTATTTGTATTACTAATCTGATGCTTTGTAAATCACAGCAACACAAAACTCCCATGGTGATTGACTCCCATGAAGATTTGGACCAGCACTGATGTTGCCCTGAATGGACTCTATAGGGTTTCAGTCAACCCTTATAATCAGAAATGAACAATTTGGATGGAACAATCCAGATTTACAAACATTCACAACCCCACCCATCACCGATGCCTGACAACATCCTTGGCTCAGCTCCGTTCAGATGATCAATTGTTAGCCTCGCTGCCAACACGCTCTAATACTTTCAGATACGAAGTGTATGCTGCATATTCATGTGAACGGAAGGAGGTTTTCACATTGGGGGACAGATGAGGGAACAGCTGCCCGCATGGTGCTGCAAAGTTAGCCGAGTGGTAATCTGGGCATACCAAGGATGGGATCAACATTTCAACATCTGCAATAGTTGTAATGTTTCTCTTTTGGCAGCTTTCTGCAAGCTGTGAATGCAAGCTCCCCTCGGGAGGGAGACGTGGGCTTGAGGGGGCGAATGGAAAAGAGGGGGGAGAAAAACCCTGGCTGCTAAAGAAATGAAAATAATAGCGAGCAGTAGAAAAGACACAGCAGATGAAAGACTGAAGGGGTAGATTGGGGTGTACGAGAGGCGATGGATTCTCAGGGTGTGAAAACAGCCGTCTAGAGAAAGCACATCTGAAATGTGCTCTTGTGCTCATGGACATTAAGTACGGTCTCATCGGTTTACTCATTTACAGAAAATATTTGACCGTCAACTGCATTGCTGCAATCATGGGACGGGTGTGGCACATTTGAAAACGCATGAATATCTAGTGCAGGGCGTCTCCTCTCAAACTCACCTGCCTGTAACCGTCTAGTAATCCCGAAGACCTCGATTAGCTTGTTCAGGTGTGTTTAATTTGGGTTGGACATAAACTCTGCAGGACCGCAATTAAAGAGCCCTGTTCTAGCTAGTATACATCTGTCCCAAAAAGTTGTTCCTTTACTTTCCTTAAAACCAATGTCTAAAATTCAAGGTGGCCAATATACTGTGTACATATATATAGTATGTGTGTGTTAATTTTGATTATTACCACCCCAGCACCCAGTTTCCCAATTTTGCAGTCAATCCACTCCAGTGTCAGCTGCTACTATTGGCAACGTGTATATATATATATATACACACACTTGCTGCTATATGTTAGCTGTCCTCCATATTGGGACAGGCAAATCCAGTCTGTGACACTCAAGAGCAAGTTGACTGTGCATCTGCAACCCACATACATTTACATGTATGAATATCTCTATATATAGTGGAGCGGCTAAGTGCTTATGTTTGGCAGAATCGTTCAGTTTATGATACAAGCGTGAAAATTGGCATGAGCAGTCTCCATGGGTCACTTGACAAGAAAATTGTCCAAGCCACTTGAAATTTCAAGATGGCGGCCATTTTTCAAGATGGCCGACACCTTAGTGGAGCAGTTAAGTGATATAGTGGTTTATTTGGTGATACAAACATGAAAATTGGCATGAGCAGTCTCTGTGGGTCACTTGACAATAAGCCACCTACAGCTACTTGAAATTTCAAGATGGCGGCCATTTTTCAAGATGGCCACCACCTTAGTGGAGCAATTAGGCTTAAGAAATCATTTAGTTGGTGATACAAGCATGAAAATTGCCATGAGCCTAATTGCTCCACTAAGGTGGTGGCCATCTTGAAAAATGTGAGTTTAAAATGTTTAAAATGTTGCTGTCCCCCTGTACTCAATCATTGTATCCCTTAAAAACTCATCGTTGATCACCAAAATAAGTTTCCTGTAAAAAACAAATTCACACCTTAAAATAGCTTGAATGTAACCTCGACACCCTTGCTTCATTTAGTATAAGTGATCCATAAATATGCAAATGAGCCCCACCTCCACTCACCCATATAGGCTTGTCTACAAGGTAAAGCGTTTTATGTATCGCTCTCTACAACGTTGGGGACACAACTAATGTCACACAAACTATGTTCCCATTCACCATCTCCTGGACAAAGGCATATAGTTCATAACATAATATACACCATATACATAACTCGCCTGTTATATTGCTAAATGTACCTGATTTTTCATACAGTATCAACAGAAAAATGTATCGGGATAATCTGGCATCTCTCGAGACTCCTCTGCTAGTTCGCTGTTAATGATATGCTAAAGCCCGCCGGCACGTTCACCTGATTGGTTAAAGGTAGTTTGTGACGTCAGAAACGCCAGTGATTTCAAAGCGTGTTTTTGAGACTGTCTTTGGTTCACTGCAGTTTTAAGGAGAAAATACTCAGCAATGGTGTCGACTTATGCTTTAAGACAAACCATGTGCAAATTCATATTAAAAACACCACAGTCATATAAACAACATTAAAAGCTGGATTTTCACCACAGGGGGACTTTAAAATATTTCAGGGTTCCCACATCCACACCTACACATTTGTATGACTTCCGTTGTCGTCATGATCATTAGATACATTTTAATAATAGCTATTGAAATTGCAGATAATTTTTTTTTTCCTGACAAAAAAAAAACTTAAAACTGTGCATAACTAGAATGATTTATATTCAACCTTAGGAAATACTAAGTTTTCACAGAACATCATTTTTGCAAATTCATTGTGCCCAAGGTAGTGCAGAAACTGCACACCGCAGCAAAAAAATGACAACCCACAAGCAAGACCTGAATGTAACATCCTTTTGGTCACTTTATTTAAATGTGATATTAAATACTAAGTAGCAGATCATATTAATGGCAGAAACTGTTGGTGTATATGATAACATTTGAACATTTTCAGGAGGGGAAAAAGTTCCTCTACATTTCTGAACGACACCCTGTGGATTTCAAAGGGCTTATGTTTGCCAATGAAAAACATCTAATTTAGTGTCCGAAGTGGAGATGTGCCCAAGAACAGATCAATACAGCCCTAGCACTAACCTGATAAGGAAAGTGTTAGGCATCATCATTTAATCATCACCAGAACAGGTTGAACTTCGGGTTAAACCACACAAACATGTACCCAACACCTTCCAGACGCCAACTCAGGCACAAACCCAAATCAAGCGGGGAGAGAAACAGAAAAAAAATAAAATAAAATAAAACAGAAAAAAAAAAAAAAAAAAAAAAAACAGAAAGAGAAATTATGAACAGTACTCACAACAATATGCTAGGCAACACTACAACGAGAAATTTGATGTTACAAAAGTCCGGAGGAATTCAGCAAGCAGTTTTAACAACACAGACATTCCATAGCATGATTAGCAACAACGATTTTAAATACCTAAAAGCAGATTAGAAAAAGGGGTTTTAAAACGTTAGAAGAGATCTAGCTGCTTGATATAAGGCCATTTGATTTGACGTTACATTTAAGGTGTCCGCTGCAGTGTCTCTGGCGCACTGGCTATCACAGTACCGATGACAATCCACTACTAGGAAGATATTAACGCAGATAGTATTTACGGGGTGAAATCTTCTCTATGGTTATAGAACAGAAACTCTATGGTCCCTCTTCGATCACGCTGTTTTCCTTAATTATTCATATATGCACAGCCCTTATTTCAAGGGAAAAAACAAAAAAACAAAAAAACAAAAAAACTTGCAATGCCTAAAAGCATTTGGGGAGAATATCTTCTTTAATCTTTAAATACGCGAGAGAAAAAAAAAGATCTTGAATAACATT
The DNA here is from genome assembly GCF_949319135.1 of Squalius cephalus. Taxonomy (NCBI): domain Eukaryota; kingdom Metazoa; phylum Chordata; class Actinopteri; order Cypriniformes; family Leuciscidae; genus Squalius; species Squalius cephalus. The sequence continues at coordinate 7,061,132 of NC_137135.1, read as the reverse complement.
AAGGCTATATACACAAAATGACAAACTGCACTGCCAAAAACCCCTTAAACAAAGTCCCAGGATGCCCCTTTCTCATGGCCAGGGGGGGCTCACGTAGGTGTCCTGGCTGTGTCAGTCCAGCTGTGTGTTCAGCGAGGCGTCTACAGGCCCTTGGACGGGCCCGGGTTCTTGCCCAGCTGAGAGGAGGGCAGGCCCTGGAGCGCCCCGAGCTGCTGGTACAAGCCCAGCAGGTCCATCTGGTTCATGGGGGCCGAGAGGCCGTTCTGCATGGCCAGCTGGTTGAGGAGCATCCCCTGTCTCGCGAGGGCCATCTGCTGCTCCTGCACCTTACGGTTGGCCACCACCTTCTGCACGTACATCATCAGCTGGAGGGAGACCGGGACTGGATGTTACTCGTTTGTTATGAAAGTCATGCTATATCAAGAGCTCTGTTTTATGTATCGCGCTCTACAATGTCGGACACATAACTGTAAATAATATGATCAGGTTTTGGCTTGACTACGTTATCAAACAGCTAATAATGTGTTGCTAATGTTACAAATCATGTTCCTGTTCGCCATCTCAGAGTCAGGCAGCTGCCTTATAAAGATCAGCATTATTTTAAACACTCTGAACATCATAGAAAGTCAGTGGACAAGGGCATATGGTTCATCATAAGATCATATTATACACCATATCAAGATCTCTGTTTTCAAACAGAACTGGTGCTTTTCTTCTGAGCTGAACGAACGGTGACTATGCTACTACATTACCCGTCCACAAACAAAACGCGTTCTTTGATTACATTTGGGGTACATTTTAAGAGCTCGACATTAACACTTTTCCGGGACAAGTGGATATTTTTTGAAGGGGGCAAGTGAAAGAATTTTACTTGGCTATCCGGACAAGTAGCCTATTTAAAACGTCAATAAAATAAAATAAAAAAATAACTAGGGAATCACCAAAACAAGAGTATTACATTTAGTGTCAGCGGCGATTGGTGGTGGATAATAATGTATAATGTACAGATGGTTGCTCTGTTGAGGCTCACGCAGCCTCTCGAGGAGAAATGGAAACAAACGAGAGCAGCAACACTCACAGAAACTGTTAACATACTGCAGGAAAAATTAAAAATGGGGAGTTTTTAATATTTATAATATATGATTCAGTTAAGAAACATCAACCGAACAAGAGTGCTGCTTTCCAGAATACCATCATGATTGAAAATGTGACACTGATTTTATACAACGGTTCAATAAATAAGTAATATTAAGTAATTATTAGAGTTAATATTAAGTCATTCTTGAATGAATCGGCCATTTGAACGAATCGTTTGAATTAATGACCCAATGCCTCATTTAGACGGTCACCTGCCGCCACCTACTTGCGGTTTAGTGTCATGTTTAAAAGTATCATTATTTCCAACATTTCTTATTTCTATATCTAAAAAAAAATTATTTAAAACAATCTCATTACATTATTTAATGCATTTGTAATTTTTCCAGTGTAAGTGATTTAATTTAGCTTTCAGCCTTAGTGTCTTATTATTCTAATTAAATTTATTGATCAATTCTAAGAATTTGAAGTGAAAAATGAAGCATTCATTTTAATAAAGGTTAGAAAAAAAGCCCTTTATAAAAGGTAAAAATAAATAAATAATTATTAAAATGATTATATATAATTCAGGACTTGCTTGAAATAGAATGGGACTCTTATTTTGAAAGGCCTACGATTAAATACTGCCAGCTGCTCATTCAAAACGATGAGGGAGATCAAATACAACCATTTAGGATATATTGCAACACGATAATTTAGGCCCTTGTCCCAAATGGCACACTTCATGTGTCTCTGCACATCCTAAGACTGTTTATAGCCTTAAATTAGACCAAACATTGAGATTTTTCTCTGAATTTAAGACCGAGACTTTTTAAGGATTTGTAGGGACCCTAAATTAATTCACACCTCATATTTAACTCTTTTGGACGAATGGAGAAAACAAGTTGCCTCTGTGCAATGCGAAATATGCTGGGAAAGTGGTGCAACAGGGTTCCAGTAATAAAAGTCCCATTTCATTCTATTTAGGTTCAAACGTTCATGTCACTTAAACACAAGAAGAGCAGATGATGTCACGGAAACAGTGAGAAGTGAGCAAACGTACAGTTTGTTGCTTGCCGAGGACATCACGGTAAATAGCCTCCCTGTGTTTGACTTCCAGCTCGTAGCCGGCCTGCCTCCCAAGAGCCATGGACTGGACCTGGGCCTCCGGTAAACTCGGATTCTCCTTCCACTGCCAAAAACAACACACCTGTTACATCCTGTAGACCTCAACAAACAAACACTTACACGCTCATCACACACACAAACACATTTAGCAGTGGTTCAGAACTCAGTCCAACACAAGCTTAATACTGATGACACAGCAACCCACAGAGTCAATGAGCACAGCCTCAAAAGTGTAGGTTTTGCCCCTACAAGACTTACACCAAGTTGTGGCTCTTTGTAATGCAGTTGCTAAGGTGTTCTAAATGGTTGCTAGGTACAAAGAGTCCATCCACAAGTCTCTATAATAATCTGGTCTCCAAATATGACTCGAGTTCGTCCTTCAATGCAAGTCTATGGACTGATATGTTTTATCATATCAGTTTTTTTTTTGTTTGTTTTTTTTAACCACAAAAGTGGTTTTTGCCCCAGTGCAAACACATTATGTTTTTACAAATGTTAACATAAATTTTCACTATTGTCAGGGAAAGTGTGATAAGCAAACCTGGACCTGCACTGTCAAGGCCCCGATATACCTTGCGGAGTGATGTAATTTCGACCAAAATCAGGCCAAAACCAAGTGTGTCTGCAGTTCGTTTATGGAGTTTGAAACAGAACTTTCTAGAAATGTTCGCTCTGGCTGGTAAACAGCTTTGACCTACCATTGGTCAGTGGCGATTACATAATAAGTAGGTGTGGCTCTGAGGCTCCGCCTTCCATGACATAGAAAAAAACGTTGCGATTTATTTCTGTTCATTCTGTCGAGGTCAGACGCGAGTAAAAACACGAACACACTGGTGAGCCGCTTTATAGAAGAAATTGCACTTCAAACTGAGAGACACTGCCACTTTTTTTAAATGTTTAATTCTGTAAGGCTGCTTACTTTAAAGCAACCTGTTGTATAAAGTGCCGAATTGCCGAAAAATATCCACGTCGCTATGATCAGATGCTTTCTCATTGCTCATTGTGTTTGTAATTTGTTATTGAGAGGAAAGCACATATTTGCATCTAAACGGCACTGGGATGTTCGCTAAGGATATACCGCTGCTGAGGTACTTCAAACTTATTTTTACCCCTCGGTGAGGAACGAAAAATAACTTTGCTGTGAGTATATCGGAGCCTTTATGTGCAGTCTTTCGGGTGAAGTGCCTGAATGTAGGGACTCGCCCCCCTCCCGTCACTCACCACCTGCGCGATGATGTCCTCCAGCGGTTCCCTAGGCACTGACTTCAGAGCGCTAGTGGCCTCCAACACTTTCTGCCTGCCCTGGTTAATCAAATCCTTGAGCATAGAGGGAAAGAATCAAGTGTGAGAAGAAACAAAGAACACACTAGACAAGATTAAAACAAACGCTGAATTTGATATTTTCACAGAGATGACTAGCATACATGAATAGCTAGCAGCTGGCAGAGCACGACGCCAAATGTCGCTGCCTGAGGACGCATGTCACAATTAGCTGCCGGCTGAAGGAATGTGAAACGTGCATGTGGGGCTCATTACTTACCTCCAACTGTTGGTTGCTCATGGAGGCCAAGGCGGCCACGTTGAAGGGGAAGTAGGAGTTTGATGCTCCCACGCCCATTTGAGCATAGGCCGGCTGGTTGAAACGCATGGACAGACCCTGAAACAATAGCAGAGCGGGTCCATCAGCCCAACAGAACCAGACTAACTTAATTCAGGGTTCGTACAGACACTGTAAAATTAAATTCCAGGACTTTCAAGGACTACTTTTTTTGGTTTTCAAGGACTACAATCAGAGATCTCACTTAGCAAACCTATATCTTTATTATCTTTCAAATTCAAAAAAAAAGGTAAACCGATAAATAAAAATATACTAATAAAAACAAAATGGTACAAATAAAGTGCAGCCCATGCAAAGTATGCAATGACTGTGGCAACATTAACCATTGAAAGGATACTATGACAAAGATATTGCTTTCCTTATTCAAACTGATTTTTTTTTATGATGGACCTGATCAATGAAAGTTGTATCATATACTTGGATATTTATATGAGCAATATCACATTCGTAGTCATGCGAAATGTCTTTATATCTTTATCAGACAAACTGCAACATTAATTTTGAATGAAAATATTGTTTCATAGAAAAAATTAAACACTAATTTCATATATATTGTCTTTCGATAATTCAAGCACCTCTTCATAAATGTTTTTTTAAAAGGGTTTTCCAGGACTTAAATTTCAAAAAGTCAAGTACTTCAAGCACTTTAAGCACCTTGTACAAATTTAATAATTTAATGAGATGAGGTCACACAGAAGTATCCCAATTATAAATAATCTTCAAATCAGGTTCGGCCTGACAGATAAGTCAGTCTTCCATCACGCTAGTGCCTGCTGTACGGTAATCAAAGCATCACTTTTTGGGTATTTTCTACTCGATTTGCGACTTTAGACATGATCTGTCTTCGATCTGGCGAAGACACGCGGCGAACTATTATTCACAGCCAACAAATCACTGGAGGATCCAAAAAATCCTGATGTGCACCCATGTGAACCTCTGTTAGGGTCCTGCCCAAGCTGTGTTTGTCTTACGTCTCTAAACAGAGCGTTCCCCTCGCGAAGGTCAGCAGGATGGCTGTGTTTGTGTGTAAATGAACTACCGAGGCAGATGCGGCCGATCCCGCTCTCTAATTGGGTCTTTGGTGCACGCAGCTCGTAAACACACTCCACAGCTGAGTGTCCGGTGTTCAGACCTGGCACAAGCAGGTGTTCGGCAGAGAGGATCACAGCTGCGCCACAGACACTAAAACATCTAAACTGACGCTCTTTTAATCTGCTTTCAAAATGTGACGCTCACTGAATGGCCGTTTTCAACTAAATCATGAGCAGAACTCAATAGGGTTCTCTAATCACTGCAAGTGACTGCTTAAAATCCACCTTAATGGCTCTGACATTGTTAATGATTTTCAGTAACCAAATTAGACATAACTCTTCAATCTCAAAATACACCAATGACTGCAGCGAGATGATCAAAAGCGGGTGGATTCTTTTCGCTGCATACAATAGCTCTAGCCAAGTGATTCACTGATGAAATTACTCTGATTGAAGCATATTTAAAACATCTTGCCAAAAAATAACATGAAATTTAGGAGACAGATCACATGTAGAGCAGAATGTGCGTGTCAGTATGGTATAAATCACACACACACAAATCAAAACTCATGTCTGCACTGTCTCAATGCTCAGTACAACAGCTGAGAGCCAGCAGGTAAAACTGCTAAGCTCCCGTGTTGGGCACTAAAATTACAGTGATGTTTTCCATGTATGCGGTTTCCATGTGGTCTTTTTATTGCAATACTTGGGATGTGCATTTTGGTCATTTTTATTGCTTAAATACTCAGGAAAAGGAGCAGATTCAGTCTGTGGTTTTTAAACTGTAGGTCTATGTGCGTTTATGTCAGACGGACAATGTTTGCGATTACATCGCATCTCATCTTTTTTCAGCAGAAAGCTTTTTTTCCAGTTTGCAGTCGTTTTTGAAGATCTTTGAAGTAGCGTTTAGTTGACTGCGGGGTATCAGTCTATATGTTGTTCTGATTTTGAAAAGGAATCATTACAGTAAATCAGAAATGGAGAGAAGGCACTTGTGATACAATTCAACTAGAGTCAGAGTCCCACATGGCAAGTCATTTCTCTCCCACTAATGAGCTGCTGACCTGAGTCTCTGAACTGAAGACAATGACTCAGATTGTTTGAAACCTACAAAGGATTCCAGGACTGGATATAAAAGGACACAGACTCTCAGCCATCCGACGAGCAGGTTTCACTGTGTTTATGTAAGGGTTATGATTATGATTTGACCCTCTGAACTACTAGACACTTCAGAAAAGCTGTGATTCAATGGGTTCAGGTAGAACTGTTACCACTCTTGCAAGCAACAAGGCTTTTTGGTAGCTCTCAATGTCTTTATGTAGCTATAAAAATAGCTTTATTTTTACAAGGAGCAATACTTTTGAAGCTTTTGAAAACTTTTATGTAAGCACATATGTAAACAGTTAGACCTCTCTCATGGTAATGTGTCCATAACTACAATGGGCATTTTTTTGTTCATTTCTTATGATGATATAACTCCAAATTATTATTTGAGAGTTGCAGTCCATAACTAGAGAAATAATACCCCACCAAGAATTCTTAAACTGCTATCAGTAATGGACAGATACAGACAGACAAGTTTAAAAAAGAAACTTGTAACATGCCTAAAATCTAACACATTTGCTGACTGATATGCAGGTATTAGATGATATATTTATATAACAGTACAGGGTTTGTATGGCTACACACCTTCTTCTCGGCCTCGTATTCGGCCCACGCTGCCTTGCGATCTTCCTCACTCAGTGCCTCTTCCTCCTTGTGGTCCAGCAAAGAGTCATGCTCGTGGTAGCCGACGATCTGATCTTTGTAACTGTGAAGCAGTTCTGCAAGGACAGGATCCTGGGACAGGAGAAAGAGATGGGTCAACATCCTAAATCAATACACACAGATAATAATTTACCACGATTATTGATCTAAACAAACAATAATTAGTGGGTTAAACGTCTTGGCCAGCATTCACGCAAACACAGTGGGTTATTTGCTAAGTGAAAGTAAACAGTTGAGAAAGAAATCAGATGCGTATCATTATATTGGATCGGTGCATTCCCTCTTAAAGTGACAGCAGTGTATAAATACCTGCTGCTGTTTATGTCATTTATGTTAATCAAACAACAAGCTTTAACAAAGATCTACATTTAATGTATATAGTGAACACTATGCAGTGTTATTTTACATTTAATTATTACATTTCTCTACCTGAATACTACTGTTAAACTTAACTTTATTTGTAACTTTGTTATATTGTATTTATCTATGCTTGTAATTAGTGTTTGATCTTATTTTTTTACCCACTTTTCACTTGCCCTTGATAATGTGTGAACTATTTGCTGATCTGAAAAATGATCCTATCTGTGACTCAATCACCATGAGTTTTGTAATTCGTTGAACCACTAACAATAAATTAACATTTCTGAAAATTCACCCCATCTATTTTGTAAATGCAAGTTATAGATCTTATTGTGAACGATTCATCCATGTTTCTTTTTTTAAACTTCGTTTGACCGCGCAAGCTCATATTCATCTGCCTCCACTTTTGAATGCCATGCCAACATCCAATCAACAATCAAATCACAAGAACCATGTCCCACCCTACATTTTTTCTTTATCGATAATCCCTTACACTTATTTTTACACCACAATATGGAAGAAAATATATATCGCTACCTCACTGTAACTGGACGACCTAAGATTCTGATCACCTAACAGTACACGTGGACAGTCATGTGTGGACATATTCATTTACTCGATGACAAAAAGTTACAAAGGTTCAGAATGAGTCGTTTTTTTGCATCATATACACAAGTCCACGTTCTGAGTTCCGAAAGTTACAGTATGTTTTCATAACACACGCTCTTTAATATAAATAAACAGCAGTTCGTTTGCACTACAAAGCTAAAATTAAAAAAGAAACGGCCTCGAGCCAAATGTTCAAAATAGGACATTTATAATAACTGCAGACGCTTCCATGCAACTCTGGTATCCATGACTACACTGTTATTGAAAACAATACCTGAGTGGCGCATAATTCACATCCAGGCCTCTCACAAACATGGTTTAAAATGACTCTACAGCTATTGTTTGCTTTTCTTTGTCTTGCCTGCACTTTACATTAAAAAGGTCCTCAAGATCTGGAAACATCTCCAGGGTACTGCTGGATCCCAACCATATGAGTATATAAAACGCGTTGTAGTTACGTCATCACCCGACTGAGCAGCATCAACAAACAAAATAAAACAAAAACAAAATTAATCATAATCGCGACTAACGTTCAAAGGGAAAAAGCCTCACGTTTCCAAATATGGGACTGATTGCGAAATTGCACCAGAAAAGGTTTGGATAAACCGAATCTAAGGAATGAAGTGAGAAAACCTCAATCATCCTCTGAAGAGCGTATCATGAATAACCAGATCAAGGTTTATTTCAAGAAAAGAAAGATAACAGCAGTAAGACAGGTACCAATAACAGAGCCATGCTTTCTGCATTACAGCAGAGTGTAATGGAGAGCGCAGCTACAGATCCATCCACATCAAGGCTTTTCAGTAAATGGCTTCGATAGCTGGAAAATAAAAACATGTGGCGAAAGCCTGCATAATCACGCCAGGCCTGGCCTTTGATGGCCTATGATGGTGATGGTAATTTCTGGCTAAGTGGCTGAATTAAAACATGGCTGGATGCTGCCATGTGAGAAACCCCTTCTACATCACAACCGTGAAAAAGACTCCACGGAAAAGATGACCTCTTGCTGAAAGTGTGCAGAGCGAAAGACAACTCGATGATGAAGCTGTTGTTTGAGCACATTTCAAACACTCGCCGTCATGAGGGGTCCGACCCGGGCCTGAGCTTATCTGAACATTGTCCAATTTTGAGCCGCCGGGTAAATGGGTCACAGAGCCGCTGGGTCAAATGACAGTGAGAGCCGTCCAGGGGAGCAAGGAATTCTGGGATTCCTGATTAATCTCCAGGCTGGAGCTCCGCGGGTGGTCTCGCCCGTCTCCGTAACCTGCCCTACATGTGCATCTCGACCAAAGGCACTAATGACGGTAACAAGAACTCCTGCATTGTCATAATGTGAGCTAACCCCGCGCATAATGACGGCTTAGGAAAAGGATATCGTTTTACTCCATGCATGGATGTGGAATAGGTTGGGTGGGGGGAATGGGGGGGAATCAGCAGACTGCAGATTTTTTTCTTTTCTCAGGGAAATTGGGAGTTGGGATCCCACAGGAAGTGAAACGGGGGGAGGAAGCTTTTTTGCTTTTGATCAAAGCATGGAGGTGCTTGAGCCAGACTTCTGCAAGGATAAATACAGCCCCAGGTGAGGAGTCGATCTGCCCGTGTCTGAACACAGCGCCTTTTCACTTCACAACCACAGAAATCATTTCCTTGCGAGTCTTTGAATTTTTTTGTGCTGTTGTCCATGCATCCTTTTGAAAACAGATTGCTGACCCCCATAACTATAACAATAAAGCTTGAGTAAACTGACATGCAACTATTAAAGTGCATTTTCCCACTGTAATTCTCTCACTAGCTGGAAAAAGTGTTCATACACTGTGTCCTACCCAACTTTAAATGTGACAAAAGAAAGATTTTTAATGTAGATACACTGAGCAACTGAGTTAGAAGGTGCACCAATCACAGACATTTCCAGAAACACTCCCTAAGCAGCGCACATCAATATTACTGACAGAACTGGTTGTGTCTTGGCACTTTGAATCGTTCATTACTAAATTGTTCAAGAAAATTGACCTTTCGTTGCACGACTTGCATCATATGTCTAATTGTGCACCATTTCAATCGTTCATGTTGGCCAGTTCTACTCATAATCTATCAAGACTGCTATGCAAAGACCTTTCTGGCAAAATCGTCTTAAGTTTTGCCTGAACAGTGGCACTCTTAATGCATTACTTGACAGCTTGTTTGCTCTCAGCATGACATTTTTTAAATTGGCTTGAACAGCTATCAATTAAAGGCTGACAGGAGTACCGGTAAGTATGTTTCTCGCAAGTTTTCCTAAAATAGAAAACTGAAACAAAGACACGGCTCCCAAATCACTGCTGGTGAAACAGAACATTAAAATAAACTTGAAGAGCTCTGCTCAACTACATACATTTACGACTTGGCAAACAAAAGGCAATTTACTTAAGACACAGTCCCAGATCAATGCTGCTGGTGTGAAAAATGCAATCAGGTTCAAAGACGCAAGGCCCTTTTTCTTGCCATTTGGCTTCCTACTAAATCATTTTCAGCACATTTACAGCTATTTCAGCCCAATTGCCTCTCAAGGTTTTTGATCATGCCACCTTATATTAAATGCAATCCATATTCTCAAACACGGTTTTACTTCACTCATTACCACAGCTATATAAACTTCTGCTGTACGCTCTTTAGAAAGAAAGGGAAAATGGAAGTGTGACAGGCTACAAACATAAAAAAAGCTAAAGAAACGGGAAGTGTGGAAGATTTTTTTTGTCCTGTTCCGATTAAAAAAAATAATAATAAAAAAGTGATCTGTCACCTTTGTGATCTGAAAATGGGCATCCATGTGGACAAAAATCTTACCTAGCATTTCAAAATGAAGAGCCTAATGCGTGCCTCAGATTTCACAAGACACTATGTTTGACATGCAGGTGCACAAACCAAAGAAACCAAGGGGTCCGGGGCAAGAGACTCAAGGAATGTGAAGGATTGAGATATTTGTAATACCTAACCTTAGCCAGGCAAAACGTACTCTACAGCTGCACACAAATTATACACATAACCTCAGTGCCCTGATAAACAGTCTGCGTCTGCAGAGCTCTTGATGTTTGGCACAGGACCGTATGTCAGATGTCCATCAGGAATATCATTCTAGACAACTTTTCTACTGTTTATTAAATGGAGGACTTTAGGTGAGAACTTCTACGACGTACTGCAGTTCACACCTTCAAGTCTTTCATCCAAGTTGGGGCAAATATCTAAAAATGGAGGGTTGAAGGCAACCACTCATTTAAGGAACATCTGGGGGACTTATTAAGGCCGGTTCCTGCACCTAATTACCCCAAACTGAAGTCTGTTCCTTTGCTCAACGAGAGCCAGTCGGCAGGGGAGCCTGAGCGAAAGCAAATTACCACTTTCCCACCGATGGACCACTTTTGGGAAGTGTACACACTGACCCGACCGTGTCACTCGAGTCTGCCCAAGGGTCTCAGCTTTATAAAGGGCCTCCGAAGAGCCCGAGGCAGGGCCAGACCCCAAGCTGGGTGGCTCTTGTGTCTGGGCCAAAGCACTCTTCTTTGTCATTAGAGTGGAAGTCCACTAGCTTCCTTTGTCTCCAATTAGTTTCTCTGAAAAGCACAAGAACATCCTAAAAGGGGTTTGGAATAATGACTGTTCATCAGGTCGGGGGAGGTTTACAGCGTTCCTTTGAAAACTTCAGAGACTAAATAGTGAATCAGCGTAACAGATGGCCTTCATGATGGCATGATGTTTGGGTGAGCTGAAACGGCACACAGGTTCAGAAGCCGGGATGTGTGCTTTAGATGGAGAGGGGGTGGGGGAGTCTTCCCAGAAACACTAGGGAAAGTAACAGGGCAGTAACTTGGGGGGTGGGAGCTTTGCTATCGCTAGATCAGAGTAAGTTTATAGTGTACTATTACAGAGGGAATTGCTTGTACTCTGTATCCTGGAGGCTTTTAAGGAAATGTTAACTTAACTATCAGGTTTCATTTGAATTTTAATGTGTAATACTTATACAAACAAACAAAAATTAGTATTAGCAGTGGGCAAGTAAATGTCTACCTCAGGCAAGCTGAATATTATATGTGGTTAGACGTTTTATGTTTATTTCATGAGTTTTTTTTTCCCAGCCCTTTTACCAAATTTAGGACATGCCTGAATACTTTTAAAAACCATTAAATCAACAACTGAAATATATTAACAACATCCTAGGTTAAATTCTAAAGTTGTACACCGTTCGTTATTACGAACAATATTTGGTCGTGGCACTTTTCTTTTTCTTTTTTAAAAACTTTTTTGGTAATGGGCTTGAATGGTTGAGATTATATGCAGTAAACACTACAATGCATTTAAAATGTGGGAAAATTTAATGAATTTACCTCCCACAGTGCTTTAAGAAAGAATCCAAATGATGTGTTACAATTTTATTTATTATTCATTTAAATGGAGGGGGGAATAATGTAGTAACTGGGCTGCATATGCAAAGGCTGCAGCTAAATATTATGTTTTTGGTAATTAAAATGAGTTTTTGATGTACGATAAATTGAAAATTGTCAAAATTATGATGTCGCTGTAAGGTTTTAATAGTGTAATTGAGAAAGTACAAATTGAATTGTAGCCTAGCTATTCAAATTATATTAGCTAATAGTTCAACACATCTTAGTTCTCAGTCCAAAGTGGTTTTGTAACAGTGGTTACAAAAAAAAGTGCAAGTGTCATATTCTTTTGGCTTATTAAAAAAGGATCAAGGCATTGACAGACACATGCACAAGGTAAGGAAGAGGGCGAGGGGTAGAGGTCTGCCAAGTTGAGAAATATTTCCTGTGTTCCATAAACTTGGCGAGGGCATTGTGAGAAATAGAGATATGACTACAGGCTTTGAGGGATGACTGACTCATCTTCAGACGATTACAGGCAGCAGATTCCATCATAACAGCTGACTTGCTACATTCTGGTGCACATATGGCCAAATGTGGTCATCTGCAGTGTGCAAAGGTTGGGCTACATCTACGAATAAAAGCTTGATAAAGAACAACAAGCTTCTCAAACATCAACTACAGCTTATGATGGACCAGGGAGACTTCAGCAGAGAGATGAGGGGGTTGTATAGCCAACATGACCCTTCTGTGCTACGCTGCTGTGTGCTTTGGACACATTTGGTGCATTTAATTTAATTTATTTTTAATTCAACAATATTATTGATCTGCCTGCATTGACAGCATTATATGAGAACTGAACTTAGCTGGCCGATGAAATCACTGTTTTCTCCCGAGCGGAGATTCATTTATAAATGAACTAAATTTATTACTTTTGTTTACAACAAAAATGAACCATCACTGAACTTACTTAAGCTGAAATGTGACTATTTTCTCCTGGAAACAAACTTTGTTGCATTATATTCCTGTTATCACCGTAAAGCTGCTTTGAAACAATCTGTATTGTAAAAAGCGCTATATAAATAAAGGTGACTTGACGTGTACTAGATGGCTTTGCCTCCAATTACAGGATCCCAGCATCACCGGTTCTGCAATATAAAGCTCTTCAGTAAACAAGGGTCACGAGAGGTAGCTGTGTGCAGCTGCGAGCTGTTGTGAATGATTAGATGCACAATCGAAGGCCAATGTGGTCTTATAAAATCTTCAGGGGTTCTCTCCTGTTATTATCTCTGAGCGTTTGTAAGCACAGGTGCACAAAGGGGACAAAACTATTAAGACAAGAGCAGAGCACCTTTCTTCCAATCCTCATCCAACATAAAAATGCAGAATGGTTTGGAAGCCAGTAAATAACAGTGTCTCATCCATTGAGAACATCAAAAGGAAACGTGCGTGGAACAAAACAGGCCAGGAGCATTCGACTTCAGCCCGAGAGTGCACACATGATTCTGATTGTGGGGATCGTAGAAAGATTTATTTCGTCCCTAGTCTTGGATCAATCGTGCATCAAGCTCAAGACAGAGACTACAAGCTCAGACAACAGACTCATGAAGACCCAATAGGAGCACGGAAGTTGAAACAAAGGTGTGTGCGAAAGATGTTCAGATAAAACTGACACTTGCTTGTCTATGATATGCAAGAAAAACAGATTGTTTTCTAATGTTTCTGTCACATTTTAACCATACTACCAAATGTACCTAGAGTTTGCTCAGAATAAGCAGTCCTCTGTCCAGCTGCAAGTCTAATTTGAGATGTGCTGTATCCTTTAAATTTTTTGTCTAAATGGCGATGTCAGGGTGGATGCTCACTGATGACTTAAAACAGCCAAGACTTTGGTCACACTTTACAACAGTGACTGGCTAAGATGTATATAGCACAGAGACTGACATGAAAACCATTTTTCAACTCACTGGGGTTACAACAACTGTAAAGGAGAGATGCAAATTGCTTGATTGTTTACATTCTCGCAGAAGCTCTATGTACAAAGTTGGAGATTCAATCCAACTTTATTCACATTCATACAGTACACTCATGTAAAGTCATATAGCAACTGCTTGATTGCTTGTATTGTCACAAAATGTAAACTATATTATCAGCCAGCTATAATCTGCTAAACGTGACAAGGCATGAAGATATTAAGATATTATACACATTAACATCATGATTTTCTATTAACCTGCTTTGAAACAATGTGTCTTCTGAAAAGCTCTATACAAATAAATCTGACTTGACAAATTGAGACAAAACACCAAAATGTTTTCAGTTGGAGAAAGAGACAGACACAGGTGCAATGAAGTGGTTTTCACCTTGGGCAGCACGGGTGTGGTCCGCTTGCTCTTCTTCCCAGAGGGATCGTCCAGCTGGTCGGGCTCAAATGTGTAGAGCTCCGTCAGTTCGTTCATCGTAAAGTGACGTTCAATCTGCTGTTGGTCAACAACTCTGAAGGACAGCGACTGTTTGGTGACTTGCCGGTCATAGATCTTATCCTCCATGGTTCCCTTTAGAAACAAAAAAACATTACAGATCTGATCACTGACCTAGTAATGGGCCCAATTCTGCATTATAGATGCCATCATGCTTTGCAGATAAAGCAATCCCAGAATGTTGTATGCTCTCTTGGATGGCATTATTAGCAGAGCTTGTTGCAGAATCAGAAAACAAGTGCATATAAGCTAGCTTAGCAACATGTGTTATTATCCTATTGGTGCTAGTCGAGTCTCTCAACTAACTTTCTATTCAAAAGCACTGTCTGTAAATAAACGTGTGAATTTCTACATAGAAATGAACACAACAAATAAATTCATCCAAATATCGGAACCAAATTTCTCACCTGAGCCAAAAACCTGTAGACAAACACAGTCTTCACTTGACCAAAGCGATAGACTCTGAAAATACTCTGAACGTCGTAGGATGGGTTCCATGAGGCATCAAAAATGATGACCCTGTTTGCAGCTACCAAGTTGATCCCGAGAGAACCAGCTCTGGTTGAGATGAGGAACAATCGACCCCTGTGGAGAACAAGAACACGAGTGCTTGACACTAGTGGAAAACTGAGGAACGGCTTGCTACTCCAAAGGGAAAAAGTGTTTTTACCGAACATTACTGGTGTCATTGAACTCCTCTGCCCATTTCTTCCTGGTCAAGGCGTTTGTGGACCCATCCAGGCGGTAGTAGTCAATGTTTCTGAACCACTTGCCCTCACCTTGAAGAACAACAGCATAGCCAGTCAACAAGCCATTTCTAGCAAAGGTTTTCTGCAGCGGTCATGACCCTGCAGGGTTCCCACACCTTGGTTAACTTAAAATTCAAGGACCTTTCAAGGACTTTCCAGGTCCAATACCCTCAAATTAAAGGACTTAATGTGGGGACACGTTTCAAGTGAGAGCAAGGTTACATCGTGTTACCTTGTAAGATACATTGATACCTCACGCGGGAAACACTTAACGTAACGTGTAAATGCGCGTAACTAACGTAAATCAAGTAAGCTAGTGTGCATAGGCCACGAGGTGTTGGCGAAATAACACATTAGCGGATCGGAGGGAATAATATGGATTTTTTTCCAGAAAACGAACAGAAAAAGAATAAATTCAAGCACTTTCAAGGACCTGTATCTATGCATGTTTATTTTCAAAAACTTTCCAGGGTCTTGATTTCTTTTATTTTTTTTAGATTCACAAACTTTCAAGGATTTCAAGGACCCGTGGGAACCCTGGCCCTGGTAGGGTGTGTGCTGTGTATGAAGAGCTCTGGGGAAAGTATGCACCCTACATAGGTGGCAAAGTCTCGTGTTCAGCATCTAATATTGTGGCCTCCCAAACTCGTGTTCATACCTAACATTTCAATATGTTTCCAATTATGCCTCTGTGATCTTTTCATTACAAATTACAAAGCCTTAAGCAAACATTTTTTTGCAAAATAAAAAAGGCCTAATCATTTTCAAAATTAAAGTAAAAACAGCTGCGAGGGTTTAATTAGGACCATGACCTTATTCCAGAGGTTTTATATTTACATGCGCATATTTGCGCGTTTCTGCAGACACTTAACCCAGATCTGTGTCAGATGTGTGCGCAAATATAAGATGAGTTTTTGCATGTAACCACAGTTTGGTCACTCACTGGATCAGTGCTCACTTTGCTTTTTTATTTGCTAAAATCAATGTTAAATTTACAGCACATATAATTCAAATAAAAACGTCAGGATTGGCCATAAACATACAACAGAAAACTCCTAATAAACACATGGGCCACTGTACAAACCATATGAAGTCATAAATAAGGAACAAAAAAATATAAAAAATATTAGAAGGTTATATTATAATCCCACCAGCAAGACAAAGTCCAAAGGTGTTTGTTTTTTTACATCCATTACTGTATATTAATATATAAATCTATTAAATACTAGCATGCCTAAAATACTGGAATAATGCTTAAATGGCTATTTAATAACAGCTTAGCATGTGACATCAGTCAAAAGGCAAAGTCGTTACATTTTGTATATACAGCATACGACATTACATTTTGAAAGACTGAGATGCAAACCTGAGAATTGTTTTCTTTGGAAACATGGATTGACTCATTGACCATTTCTTGTTCATGACATGGTAAGAATTTAAAATGATGCACAAAATAGTAAATAAAATATGCTGTCATTAACTGCAAGAGAGTTTATTAAGAATGAGAAGCATGCAGACTTTGAGTGGCATAAATGTCAGACTAACCCTGAAAACAAAAGAGTTTATAAAGCAGTGTGCTCAAGGCTGAGGGAGAACATTGCTGAAAGAGCAATAATTAACTAAATACCAGCATGTCTAACCTTTGTACGGCGAAACTTTCCCTTCCTCTTTGGCTCTGCCTGCCAACTCCAGAAAATCCTCGATGAGGTCCAGAGAAATGAGAGACTGGCTGAACACCAACCTGAGCACACAATCATTACATACATGATCACATGACACTGAAGACAATGAGTCCTGAGCTGATGCGACTATGACAAAACATAACTCACACTTTATCTTCCACGTCTTCAGCCATGCGGAGGATCTCAAAAAGCACCACCATTTTCCCAGAATGCTCCAGCACCTCTGAATCCGGCTCGGTCACAAACTCTTTGTACCAGTCCGGTGACGGGCTGCCAGGACCGGAGTTTGACGAGGCCCGAACTGAGGAAAACACACATATACACACTGTTATGACTGTATTTGCAGAAGACATGCATGGCAGGGATCTTAGATCCAAACATTCAGTACAAAAAAATAAAATAAATAATAAATGTAAAAAGGGACCAGAAGTTATTGTGAAGTTATCGTCTTGTGTCAGGTCAAAAATCTACCAACATCTTATTAATGAATAATTTGTTTCCGCCTAAAAAATGTGAATTGTAAATAGTGTTGTGTTAATTTAATTTGTGGAATTGCACGTGTGTGAACTGTTATCAAACTGAATTCATTCCGGTTGATGAATCTTAATGCAGTGTTTACATGAACACTAAACAAAGTGATCGGGCTGATGTGCGCGTTTATATGTCACAAGCTTCGAAACGGATTTTTTGACATGCGCACACTGCACAAATATACAGTTCCCGATGTTTGCGCATAATAACTATTCTCCTATATTGGTTATTCATTTCAAACGGCACACTTAATATCCGTTTCTGGTCATAATTTGGAGACAATGAGCATATGAACCGTCGTCTGTGGATGAGAATCCGAAACAAGGACTGGTGGGCCATTTATATGACACTTTATTCAACAGGAACAACAGCTCGTTCATCACATCATACGTCCTTACGCCACTTCAACGTCATTGCACATGCGCAGTCCTTTCGGTTTCGGTTTTCAATCCGATCAAGTGTTTACATGTTCTCTCGATTGGATTAGAAAAGGAACAAACCACCTCTTTCAATCCGATCGAAGTTTAATTCAGATCGAGCTAAATCGGATCGAGTAAGGTGTTTACACGAAGGCTTTTCAGTCCGATTGAGCCGTCAATCCGATTACTAATGGATTATTTGGGTGCATTTGAACGTAGCCAGTGATAAAGTCAATCAACCACTATTAGTAATACTAACACTGCCTAAAGGTCCTTGCACACCGAAAAATAAATACGACCTCACATTTTGTCAATCACGTTTACTCCAAAACTTTCGTCCATCATAAAAAAATCTATTTTATGTGTTTTTAGCATCCGTAGCAAACCGTTTGAATGGCGTTTTGATAATTCAGAACGACCGAATGACGAATACGAAAAAACGCATACGAAATTTTCGGACTCAGCGTGCAAGGACCTTAACTCCTATCTGAGGAGGTGATGGTGTCAGTCATACCCTCCTCCACCGGCTCTGCTCGGTTCCTCCCCTCAGGGTTTCCTCCGCGAGAGCTGGTGTTCCACTCCTTAATCACTTCCAGGTCATCACTGTCAGACTTGTCTGAGCCTTTGTCTTTTCCTTTGCCTCGTTTCTTCTTCCTGTATGGGGGTTTAGGAAACCAGATTAGTCATAATAGAGGTAGGAAACGGGTCAATTGCTAAGGAAGAGTAAGGGCTCATTTCAAACCTTTTGGGCTTCTCATCTTCAGAGGTCAAACTCATGGAGGACTCCTCTGTCTCCGAGGCTATGAACTCCTCCATACTGTCCTCGTCGAAGTATCCCTGTTGGTATGGAGGGGGGAAAAAGCAGTAAAGAATTAAAGGGGTAGTTAATAAAAAATAAAATGTGTCAACATTTTACGTATCATCGTGTCATTCCAACTCATATGATTTTTGTTCATTTTCCAAACACATATTAAGGAAACCTGAGAGATTTCTGTCCCTGCACTGAAAGTCAAAGTAACCAAAACTTAGATCCAAAAAGGTGTTAAAATGAATCCGCATAAATCGAGCAGTTTAATCCAAGTCTTGTGAAGCGATATGATCATTTTATATGATGAACAAAAGTAATTTAGTCTTTTATTCACATATTAGCACATACATAGTGCAAATCACATATGGTAAACATTGGTGTTATTGCGTGTCATGCACCAGAACAAACATCACTGGTTCTCGCGCAACACACGCAAGTTTGAGCTTCTGTGTTCATCATGTTTGATGTGCTTTATGTAAGTGTGTTAATCCTTGTTTATGTAAATAAAAGCCTGATTAGGCTAAATCTGTTCATTATATAAAGCAATATTGCGTCTCTTCGTAAGACTTGGATTAAACTGCTCATTTTTCCAACACCTTTATGACCTTTTTGGATCTTCTATGTTTTAGTTATCTGGACTTTCAATGGCGAAACAGAAACAGTCCAGGTTTCATTAAAAAAAAAAAATCTTATATTGTGTAAATATCTTAACTTATGTTTCGAAGATTAGCCAAACTCTTATGGAATGAGGGCGAGTAATTTATGATGTTATTGGGTGAACAATCCCTTTAAATGCTGTAACTAATGGATTTTCTAGTTTTCTATGGCTTAGCACAATAAACCTGGGATAGATAATGTGAACGTGAGCATGTACAAAAGTGATTCTTTGGAAACTAAGGCCTTTACACTACAGGCCTTGATGCCCAATTCCGATATGTTGACTGGACGACCAGCTTACATATCCGACCAGCCCCATATCCAATATCTGCATTTACACAATACACTTGGTGAAACAACCCTAGATACTGTACTGAGCCGGAAAAGCTTAGGCTGAAAAGGAAGTAAAAATGACACGATTTGCAATGGACACAGAAGAAATGATAATACAAACTTCTGCTTTCCACACAATCTTTAAAATTCAGCAAAACATTGACGGAGAGAAAAAAAGGAAAGCACGTTGCAGCCTGGGCATTAAAAAGACGTCAATGGTTTTTCGCCACTGTCGTTTTTTTCAATGATGCAAGACTCGCATTGACGGGAATATCCGTGTATGTCCACTTACATGGCAGACGCACATGCATGCATCCGATTTATATCAGATTTATTTAACGTGAATGAGGCCTGAAATCGATCTGAGAATAACGGAATCCATGTGCTTTTGTCTTGCTTAAACGTTCGTGGGTCATATCCAATCTGTGCCACATGGGAGAACAAAAAAAAAAAAAATCGGGATTGGGTCACTTGAACCATGTAATGTGCGGCCTAAAGAACATCATGCAGCTTTCTAGCCATTTTTTGGGTCTGGAGTCCTGCATGTGCACAGAAAGTGATGATATTAGGGAAAGTTCTCCCTTAAGTAAATTCCCTCAGGTTGTGTTTCCAGAGAAGTCTGCAGTCCGCTCACCTTGTTTTCTTTACTGATATAGTCCAGCTGGAGGCACCACGGATGGGTCCAGATTCTGCTGAGCATCTGGAAATCCTGGAAGAGTTTGGTTCCCGCACGACCTCTTCCACTCTCCAAGGCAGAACCGACACCTGTTGAGAGGGTTCAGACGTTTAGTGCCCACAGCCTCTATCCCAGCATGCCAGAGCACCCCAAATCCTGCATTCAGATTAGCCCGGAGGATTAACTGAGCAGGTAAACAAGCTCTTAGGACTGTGAGAGGCTCATGCTGCCTGTTTTCACACTGATACTTAGAAAAAGCCCAACAATTCTTCACAAGAAAGGCTTTGCAACAAACAACTTAAAAAAAAAAAAAAAAGTGTCATTTCTGCAATTCACCAAGCAGATTTGCCAAACAAATGACTGCTATGTTCAAAAACAAACACTAGCATACTGCATAATGCACAGTGCCTGAAGCCCATGATCTAGAGATGAGCACGAGTACCAATCAGTGATTATCTTTCATGAAAATTAAAAAAAAAAAAATTTTTTTCTGATTGTCATAGCAGCACTTTGTGCGGTACTTTGAGATCTGATTGGTTACCGTCAGGACAGCATGACGGAGAACTAAAGTGAAGCAATGGCTTTGAAAGCATACAGTGATGCCTGGAATCACTATGATGATGAAAATACAGTAAAGTGCAAGAGATGCAGCACCAAACTGTCTTATACATCACATTATAATGAGAAAATCCTTTGTCTATATTTCAGTGTTGTTAGAGAAAGAGCGCATCCACAACAGGAGATACACATTCTGAGCATTTGAGTCATTTTGTGCAGCATATCTGATTATTCTTATATATATGATGTGTTCGGTTGAGTTAATTAACCTAAAAGCATGCAAAGTTTCAGTTTACTGGTGTTCATTAACTCTGCAAAGTAGAATGTACTTCTAAAAGTATTAATAATAAAAATGATAAAAAAATGTATCACAAGAATGTGTTCAATGTTTTAATATTCAAAGTGGACTTCTGTAGCATCCCATTGTTTGCCCAAAAAATAAACAGAATTGTTACATTTTAATTTGAATAAATGTAAAAGATTATTAAATTGTTCATGTTTTATGCCTGAACAATTTATGTTTTACGCCTATTATTTGATTACCACTGTTTTTCATTATAAATTTGTATTAAATAAAAAAAATCAAGAAGTTAACAACACAGAGTTTCTGAAAAAATTTATCGGAATAAAAATAATTTCATAGGGCCCTACTATTGTAAAAATGTTAGTAAAAATCTTTAATAAGTTTAAAGGATTCAATTTCCTAGACATGCTTTTTGACTATTAATATTTAATTAAATCATTAAAAACTGAATACAGAGAAATATTTAAAAAAAATAATAAAATAAAACAGATTTTATAGAGCCCTAAAGACGTAATAATTGCATAAGCTTTATATTTAAATTAATTCGATATATTTTTTGACAAATAAAATAGAATGTAAACATTCAAACAGAATCCAGAAGAATAAAATGGGGGAGAAATCGTGAAAAATGTAATGGAAAAAACGTAATTTATAGGGCTCTAATTACGTATGTTCTTTTAAAAAAGACAAATGCTTCGTAATTAATAATCTTATTTTTCTTTTCTCATTTTTGCATCCTAATACCAGGCAGACACAGGGCCAGAGTACAGTCATTGCTGTCAAATCTGGGATAGAAGAAATGTCACAGACTGTAGAGTTGTGAACACTGTAGTGTGTGTAAAACGCTGAATGCGAGTTCACCTAAATGCAGCATGAAATTGGATCAGGGTTTGGGTAAAGCAGGCCACCGGGACAAAAGCCCAAGCATTAAGGGAAAGACGGTGTCTGGTTGGTGGTCTCTGGGGGTCTGCACCCACAGTCACAACAGCAGCGCAGGAGCAAAGCAGCGGCTCAGAGGAAAGCCGGACTAATGAGCCTCCGGCTGGGAAACTCTCCCCAAGCTCTTCATTAGATAAGGACGTGGGAATTTGTTCAGATAGCCTCACGGCCTGGTGCCAGCTGCCTTTCTCCCTCTCCCAGATGCAGAACAATCACGGCCTGAGCTATAACACCACCAAACCACTTCATTGAAAAAAAGAAGAGCCGGTGGGGAAAAGCTGGTTTCACCTCAGGAGACTCCAGGGTTTAAGCTGACAGACTTTACGAGGTGGATCACACAAATGACTTGATTAAAACTTAACACGAAACACATTTAACTTTCGTAATGTGACATTTTTGAGTGAAACTGAATATTCAGCAGGAAACAGATGTAGGGCTGAGACACTTTTCCTTCATGTTCACGTGGTCTGTCACATCAGCAGAAACGTCATTTCAGAGCTGGGAAAATCATTTCATGATGATAACAGATTATGCATATTTACACTGACGAATGCAGAGACTTTTATTATGATAATAAAGAGGGGAAATTTTTAATTCAAGTTGCTTTTAACAACCAAGAGCAAACATGCAATAAACAGAATGACGTAGAGTCGTACCTGTAAAGTGATCCAGATAGTACCGATAAAGCTTGCACTGAATGGGTGTTAACCGGATCTCTAACACATACTCGTGTTTTGGTGGGAGGAATTTTGTAAGGGCAGTGTAATCTCTTCTCTGTGGGACAAAAACAACAACAGATTTTTAAAAGTCTGCTCATCTTAAACAAGCACTGAATATTTCACTCATTTATAGACCGGTACTGTGTAAAACCATGACTTAAGATATTTAAGATACATGACAGTACTCAAGCCCTCATTGGCTGTGGTGATTTGGCTTACTTGGACACATCCCGCCAGCATCTCGTAGAGGATGTGCGCTCGTTTCTTCATGACACGGACGTCAACGAGCGTGGAGTCGGCACACTGGCCGTTCTGGATGGGGTTGATGAAGCGGTTTCTGAACTCCTTCACTGATCCCAGCAGGTTCTCCTTAATGAAGGTCACCATGCAGTGATCTGAGGGCAGAAAGGGACACTTTTACACTCCCAGAAATGATTTCTGTCATAACTGAAGTGTTTAAAGAATCCTTTCCAAATTCAGAACGACATACTTTTCACCTTAAATAGCACAACCATGAACCGTCCACTGACTATGAGGCATAAATCACACTCAGGTACTGAAATCACCGGGTCCACTCTGATTGGCTTGTTGCAACAGAATTTATGGGAACTTTTAGGGCCATTTGGAAGCTCAATCTAGAAGCTATTAATGACTAATGATCTACCAATATGTTAGCTGATATTTGGCAATTTTGAGATAAAGGCATTGGCTGATAACCACGTTCACTTAAAAATAAATAAAAGTGTCAAATTTTCGGTATGGGCCTTTCAGGTTCGGCACATGTGTACCATACAAATAGAGCATTGTTTTAACTCTTCGGAGTCTTGGGCTATTTTGGCCGTTTTTGAGTACTTTTTATTTTTTCTATTTTGCGACATAAACAAATGTTTACCATACCAATGTTTGGTATTGTTTTTTTCAGCACAACATCACCTATATGAACAGACAATTATTTTTTCACTTTTATGTACTGTATCAACATACTGGACCCAAAATCACACAAAAAACACAAAATCCGAATAGAAAAATTATAGTTTTTTTACTACAAAAAACACAAACATGCTCAATGAAGCATTTTAAAAGGTTTAAAATGTAAACACAAGTTGTAAATGTCAACATATACAGGTAAAATTCAGATATAATCAAGCTATATACAAAAAAAAAATATGATTTACAAAAAAAAAAGCGAGTGTAGCCATAGGCTTTTTTTTCTCTTTTTAGCTTTGCCACTTTTTAAAAGTTTATGCACACAATACAGAGAGCTATATTTAAGGCCTTGCATTCCCAGAGTATGAGGGTTCCCAATTAGTGCAAATACAACATAAAAAAGGTAAAATTGATATAAAATCTAACTATATACAGCAAAAAGCAGGTGTGGCAATAGGCGTTTTTTCTTTTCTTTTTTGCTTAGAAACTCTACAAAACACTTCATGTACAATTACACAGACAGCTACATTACAGGGCTTTCCTTTCTTGAGTAAGAGGGGTTCCTAAAAAGTGCAAATATACTATACAAAAGGTAAAATTAACACAAAATCAAACTATATATACAACTATTTACAACGAGACAATGAGACCAAAAACATTCGCTTCATTTTCCTTCCACAAAAAAACTACCTAAACTACCTAAACTATCTACACTACTCCTAAACTACTCTCAAAATCTATTCAAACTTTTCCAAAAACTAGCAATAATATCTCTCTCTTTCTATATATATGTCTCTCTGTTGGCTCCTCCTCCACTCCCTAAAATGTGCAGCCTGAAGAGCAGAGTCAGCAGATTCACACATTTTTCTCCGTTTTGTTTTATGACAAAAACCGACGAAGTTATGAGAATAAATGCAACGCCTGTCGCATCCCATCTTGCGTTCCTTTACGAACGCGTCAATATTTTCAATATTTTTTTATATAAAGTTTAAATTATCATATCTCCGTTTTTACTTGGTCTATCAACACAAAACAAAAAGTAAAATAGAGTTTCAAGCCAGCACTTTCGACAGAAGTGGACAGCAGCGCTCAACGTGACTTTGTTTTTATGCTTCGACGTCTTAAACTGGTCATGTGATTTGATCACGCCGGCGTGATCGGCGACTCGGAAGAGTTAACCACTGCTTGTACGTAACTTCTGTGTGCGTTGAATGTCATTTGAAACTCCTGTTTCTCTCTAATGATGGAACGATAGTGTATATATGATATTGATAAACTGTGTCTTGTTATTTTTCAGATGTGTTTGCAGCAGAGTGAGCTTCTGTGAGAAAAGTGAATGATCAGAGATGTCCTTTATTATATTCAAATTCATATATTATACATCAAATTCAGTTTACAGTTTAAAGCGGCTTGCCCTCATGCAAGATGTGTGTGCCGTTTAATGCATTTGAGACTTGTTTTCCTCAGTGCATTACATTTACAATCCTTATCTGTAAACGTATGAATCTTTCACAGACTTCACTGGTTCACGCATGCGTGCAAAACATATGGAGTGCAATAATTCGGGCTAAAACACACATTTTGCTAAAATATTTAGCATCCAAAAGTGGAAGCACTTCCGCCATTTACAACAGCACTGCAGTACGACGAGTGTTGCAGCAGTATTGAGATTTTTATGTAAAGACAGGACCATAGTTTGTTCAGTAAACCACTGTTTAATAAAAAGTAAAAAAAAATCTGCTGTACTGAAAACATGCCAAATCGTGACTTCAAATCAAGGGTATGTACCGAACCGTCATTTTACCATCATTAAGCACAAGCAAAAAGAGTGACTTACACTCGATGAGGTTGTTCTGCAGAGGCGTTCCCGTCAGCACCACCCGCCGACGAGTCCTGATGGAGTTCATGGCTTTGGAGACGGCAGACGCTTCGTTCTTCAGGATGTGACCCTCATCACAGATGACAAAATCCGGACCTGTGCATCAAAACATGAAGAAAACTTTACAGTAAATTAAACATTTAACAGCAGCATGTCAGTTTTAATTAGGGATGGGCATTTTTCAAAAACATTGTATTCGAATATTTGGGGTCTTTGGTGTTTTATGCCCCCAACGTCGCCTTCCAGGCAGCGAGGGGATGGGTAGGTTTAAGGTTGAGGGTAGGGTTAGCTGCCTCTAAGGAGCCATTGGGGGCATAAAACACCATCGAGCAATATTTGGGCTCATAAAAATCGAATATTCAAATATTCGTTTATTAAAATTACGTTTAACGGGAAAGCCGTTATTTTTTTAAGTTACGTTTTTTTTTGTCACCATATTTCTGAGCAAGCTTACAAATAGGCAATATACACATCAAGCTTACTATATAGCCTATCTTAACGTTTTCTTTTAGTTGAAAACATTAAACAATGTGTAAACAAAAAATATAAAGAACAAAAGCAATTGAGCTCAAGCAGCGCGAACGAAAAAAAAAAAAAAACGCTAATAAAGCAGACTGCGCAGTTATCGTACAGATCGTATGCACTCGAGTCCGCATATGGTTATAGTGTTTATATTGTTTCACGTTCATGTTGAGAAAAACAATATCCACTTGCTCGAGTGAGAAAACGCGTTGCGCTGACAGACGTTGCAGAGACACAACGATAACGGTTTGATAAGCGAAGTTTCTAACAGCACTTTGGGTTTTCTGTTCTTAAACCTGTCTCTCTCAACGAAACTTAAAGGAAGTGTTTGTCTCAAAATCATTTTGCTATCAGAAGATATCATCTCTGATCACTCGCGCTACAGCTGAGTTTACCTGCAGTCGTGAATGCAGAGATGGACAGCTGTCTTTCCTCAGTCGACTGCTGTTTGGATTTCATGTGATTTCTCATTGTGGTGGTGATATAATGATAACTCCGTTTCATTAATTAATTTGATTAAAAGTAATTCCATTTTGTAAGATAATTTTCATCCAAGTAATTCCAAACTTCGCGAGGCAGACGACGACATTATGTGATCAAATACCATCCACTTGTTAAACACGGTCCACAGCGCCACCCAGTGCATTTAATTATAACTGCGAGTTAGTGATTGGGATTTATCATGGATTCACTGCATTCACAGCCAGCAAAGCAATTAACATATAATAATTTATAATTTATATTAATTTATTTATATAATAATAATAATAATTTATTTTTCGAATAATAATTACACATCGAATATTTGAAAATTCATGCACATCCCTAGTTTTAATTACGTCAATGTTATTTCCAGGACTGAAAATCCCAATTTCAACATTTTTACCAGCTGATATTTCCAGGTTTATCATAAATGCAGTAACTTCACCTGGATCAACTAGAGTTTTCTGAAAGGTTTCCTTCAGCTTCTTGCTCTTGATGTTGCGCCCTTGCGTGAGGTTGCGGTACATCTCGTATCCTATGATCATGACGCCGCCATCTTCCTGCCAGCGCTGTAAAGCGTAGGCTCTCTCCTGAGGTCTCTTCACTGTGGCCAGCTCTGTCACCTGAAACAGAGGGAAAGACACCGACATAGGGTGAGATTAAATGTCAACACTGAAGGACTCAGATTTAACATTGGACAAGTGGCAGAAAATATATCAACCCTTGCACTTGTTAAAGTCACACTATGCAGGGTTCCCACACCTTGTTTAACTTCAAATTCAAGGACCTTTCAAGGACTTTCCAGGTCCAATACCCACAAATTCAAGGACTTAATGTGGGGACACGTTTCAAGTGAGAGCAAGGTTACATCGTGTTACCATTTTCATATGTCAAACACAACTGTGCAAAAAAGCAGAGATCTGATATTCTATTTGTCGTATTTCTGTTTTGCATAAAACTGAAGAATATTCGGCACATCCTATACTATATTCTAAAATTATCTGATGTTAACTTTTGAATGAAACCATGAAATATTGAGGTACCATCGTAGTAGTTTTGTGTGTGCGTGAACATCATGGCAACGTACAACACAAAGTACCTCACGCGGGAAACACTTAACAACGCGTAAATGCGTGTAACTAACGTAAATCAAGCAAGCTAGTGCGCATAGGCCACGAGGTGTTGGCGAAATAACACATTAGCGGATCGGAGGGAATAATATGGATTTTTTTCCAGAAAACTTCTTGCACAAAATAAATTCATCTATGTATCTATGCATGTTTATTTTCAAAAACTTTCCAGGGCCTTGAATTTTTTTTCCACAAACTTTCAAGGATTTCAAGGATCAGTGGGAACCCCGACTATGAAGCTTTTTTTGTTCAAATAATTTTTTTTAATAACGAGTCAATACATAATCAATCCTTCCAAAATGTGTTTTTGTCTTACCCTGATTCGCTATGGTAAGCCTATTATAAGCATTTATATTTCAGACCTGACGGGATGGTTTTCATGGGAAATTGCATATAAGCGTCACTCGTCCGTGCGTGTCTTGTCTCGTTTTTTTTACACTTCTCTAAAGTCCACTACATACAATATGGCCACTTATATTTATTTGTAACATTCATAATACAATACTTCAACATACTTTGTGCGGAGTTTCAAATGGACCCGTGTGATTAACAGATAACGGTAAAGCGTAATGGAAAGATCTACATGATACAACACCAAATCTCTACCTCTAAACTCTCCTCGTCCTTCAGGCCTTCTTGCCACTTCTCAAACTCATTGAGCCAGTTGAGCACAGTGTTGAGAGGACACACCACCAGAGCCGTGGAGAAGTTCAGCTTCTCACACAGGAGAAGAGTGTGGAGAAACGTCACCACCTGCAGGACGCCGAGAGAACAGCAGAGTCACGCGCAGACCAGGCACAGCAGAATCACAAAACAATATCATTTACAGCTGTTCATAGCATGGCATTATAAAACAAGATGGTATAAATAAATAAATAAATAAATTACCTGGAGGGTTTTGCCCAGACCCATGCAGTGGGCCAGGATACAGCCGGAGCCACCAGACTTCTCTACCTTCTTCACCGACTCACAGCAGCAGTCCCACATGAACTGCACACCTGCAAACAGAACAAACACAAGACGTCACCGGGTGTCTGTGTCTTTCCACTTACAAAAGGACACTATGAGGGACTAAAACTAATTAAATATGATCAAATCCTGCACCAATAAGCTATGCAACAAACAGTGCTACAAACAAGTGTTTATGATCACGAAAACCCAATTAAAATAATATGATAAGTAAAAGTTTGCAATATCAAGCAAAATAACAGACTGTTTTTC
The DNA here is from genome assembly GCF_949319135.1 of Squalius cephalus. NCBI lineage: Eukaryota > Metazoa > Chordata > Actinopteri > Cypriniformes > Leuciscidae > Squalius > Squalius cephalus. The sequence goes on along the minus strand of NC_137135.1, from coordinate 7,032,173 downwards.
CACAGCTAACATAACCGGAAGCGAATGAGAGCCCGGAGACCTCGGCACATTTAAGTTAAAATGGCTTTGTCTGCTCTTACGTTAAGAATAAGGGGGATTTCTGCACGCCAAACAAGTTAAAAAGTCCAAAATCCATTGAGAAAATAGATGTCTTTCCCATCCCGCTATTGTGGTTTGTTGCTGTAGCATGCAATAGATTACTCCACCCATGTGGAATTAGCATTATTCACTTATTGTCTTTTACTCATTTGGTCAATTATCTGGTGTCTCCAATTAGTGCCTTGAACTATGTATGCAGTTATTTAAGATAGTCCAAGATGGACTGAAATGTTTGTTTAGTTTTTTTTATCACGTTTGTACTTTGCTGAATCTTCATTAACTTTTTCTCAATGGATCTAGGACTTAGAACTTGTTTGGTGCACGGATTCCTTCTTTTGTTTTTTATATTTCGACAACTAATCAATGCTTGAAAAAATTTTACTCCAAAAAATTAAGTAAAATGAAAAGAAATAAAATAAAATTACTAGTTTACACATGACGCATTTCTGGGTAAAGATTTATGGAGATTTATTTAGCGACATTTACTAGTTTTAGAGATGGAGAAATGAATTTTCTTGTTAAAAATTGAACATTTAATAAAATTTAATAAATTTTTATTTGATGATGACTTTAAACATTGATTTACTTCAGCTAACCCTTTTCAGGGACATACTAGAAATGCTGAATAGTCACTATAACCAAAGCATTTAAAAAAAATACACGTGATGATTAACTCACCATCCACCTGATGGGGTTTGAGTTTGGTCACCAGGTTCCTGTGAACCTGCACTAGTGGCTCCTTGGTCTCCTCGTCCTCATCGAGCACCAGTTTTGTGGTGATGGGACACGCGATCTGCGACGACTCCTCCACCACGATAGTCTGAAACCAAAGAGCCCCGGCTTTGAGTTTTCTGTACAAGATGAAAACTATACACAGAGGAACAGTTTGTGAGCCCTCAATATGTGCCTCTTAGATTTGTACCTCTCGTAGTTTCTCCCTCAGGCGCTCCCTCTCAGCAATGCGTTTCCTCCTCTCCTCCTCCTCCTTCAGGGCATCTCGGGTCTCTGTCCGCAGAAGGTCATCTTTAATGATCTTGCGGATCTTCTTGCGATTTTTGGGTGTCCCTTTGTCATCCCCTTCCTCATCACCATCTCCATCCCCTTCCTCTCCACTCTGTAGAGCAGAAAAACAAACATACTTCCCATAAAGACATCAGCAGTTTGTTTATTCATCGGGCTGAAATAGATGTGTAATATACGGCACCTTGGCACTGGATGAGGAGTCTTGAACCTTAATGCGCCGTCGTTTTTTCTTTTCTTTCTGGTAACTTCTTTCACCGTCTTTGCCTGCTTTCTTGGACGATCTACAAGTGATATATGCATCACATATGATATATGTGATGAGTGATGCATGTTTGGTAAGTTTTGTTTACCTCAGTGAACAGTACTAGATTCATTAGTCATAAAAAATGCAATAATAAACCATGATTATTAATAATTCATAATAATTTCACTGAAGATTTTACTAAAGGAGAATGTGTCCAGAGAGACCATTTTTTTATTTGCACATTAGATTTGAGACTAGACACTTAAAACATACATTACCATTAAAAGTTTGGGGTCAATACGATTTTCTTTTAAGGCTGCAATTATTGGATCAAAAACACAATAAAAACCGTAATATAGGGAAATATTATTACAATTTAAAATATCTGTTTTCTATGTGAATTATATTAAACTGTGATTTATTCCTGTGATCAAAGCTGGATTTTCAGCATCATTACTCCAGTCTTCAGCGTCACACGATCCTTCAGAAATCATTCTAATATGATTCATGATACCACCCATACAGATATTTTTTATCATCTCATAATTGTTTGATAATTTGTGTAATTTTGAAGTAATAGCTTACATTTAGAAAAATTAAAAAAATTAAATTCTATTTTATATTATTATATATTTTATATTATTATTTAATGCTATTTTATATTATAAAATTGTTATTCTATACAATAGAATAAAGAGACAAATGAAATAAACACGGCTTCAGGTGTTTCAACAGTATATTCAGGCAAGAAATACTACAGAAATGAAAGTAATCGAATGTAAATAAAACTGGATAGCTATTGTAAAAATTAAATACAGATTAACGCTTAAAGTTATTTAGTTAAAGGAGAACTCTGGTCAATTTTAACATTGAGCTCATTTTTTTGTAAATTTGGAGTGCTGTCAATACAGAGAACAACGACAAAAATCGGTGTTGCCTACACCGTGTTATCCTCTTTTTAAAATTTGCACCCTGTTGACTTCAATGGGGCAAGTTTTAAACCTGCTTTTAGCCTCTTAACATCCTTGATGTGTCATTACAAGTGCCCAGCCATGTGAGTGATTCCTTCAGAGTGAACACGAGTGAATCTGACTGCAGTAGATGTGAAAGAAATGGATAAAAATTATGTTATTTAAGCCAGCGCAAATACCTGTATTTACATCCTGTTTTCGGTTGAAGTCCAAAGTAGTCGATTGTCGAGTTCACGCGCGTGATCATAGGTACTAAACCAATGCGCGTGAACTCGACAATCGACTACTATGGACTTCAACCGAAAACAGGATGTAAATACAGGTATTTGCGCTGGATGGCGCAATGACTCAATTTCTGAATGTCCAAAGTGGACTATCGAAATAGAGAGCTATCCACAACAACACTGCACCACTATGAGAAACAAAAAATGTAGATGGGAATATGTCAGTAGAATTTCAAATCCATAATGATCATGTATGTATTTATTTTAGTATAGGCCTAACTATGCACCACAATAAATGCATTCAGTGATTGTATCTCGGTCTGGGTGGTAAATCTTATGCACTATCTGACTGTAACACATAGATGTTGTCGAAACGGGAGCGTTTCCCTCGTGATGCTCTGCCTGGCGAGCAGAAACACTGAGTTGCTCTTTGTTTCAGCTGCATTGGGGTCAACTGACTGACATTAAAGGGATAGTTCAGCCAAAACTTAAAATTCTGTCATCATTTACTCTCCCTCAAGTTGTTCCAAACTCGTCTAAATTTCTTTCTTCTACTTCTACTGAACACAGAATAAGAACTTTTGACGAGTGTATAAATATTATGGAAGTCAATGGCTACCGTCAACTGTTTGGTTACCCAACTAAAGTAAAATGATGATAGAAGAGTAAAATGACAGATTTTATATTTTTGAGTGAATATCTTTTTTACATCCAGATGATGCTGCTTATGATTTTTGCATTAGTTCTTAAGTAAGGGACAGTACAGTGGATCAGGGACTCAAACTCGCGAACCAATGTGTCGATAGCTACGCCATGGCATGGAACTACAGAACTGCTGCCATCCTTACCGTGTTTTGCGTTTATTGCTCTTGTTTTCATCCTCTTCTTCACTCACAGCCTCACTGAGCGCTGACGCATCACTGGAGCCCGAGACCGACTGCTCAAAGTCTGAGTCTGCCGAATCGTCACTGTCCACTGCACAAACGCACATCAATAAAACCATTCAACAACACATCAGATGAGTCACATGTCCCGGCTTATGTTTAGACTCGACACTGACCTTTCCGCCTGCCTCTCTTTTTGGTTTCTTTCTTTTTTTTGACTGGGGTCTCTTCATCAGAGTCACCCTCACTTAGACTCAACTTCTTACGCAGCAAACGGTGCCTGCGTCCACCTTTCTTCACGTCAACATCTGAGCCCGAGTCTGAAGTTTCGTCCTCGTCCTCTTTATCTGCACGAACATCAATGCATTATACATGACAGGAACACATCTGCTTTAAACTGCATTCAAATCTGAATTAATTCTTAACTCACCGCTTTCTTCTTGCTCCTTTGCACCATCTTTTCCTTTCTTACGTGAATCCCTATCCTCTTTATCTGCGTTTTCATCATCCGATGAACTATCAGCTCCAGACGAATAGTTGGCTTTGATCTGCGCCAAAAGCATCCTCTTGGCAATTCTTTTAAGAAGAGATAGAAACAAAATTAGGCCATAAAAATACGACTTATTTTAACATCTGAATATCCAGTCTGGGATGTTTTTAAGGTAACTAGTTTGATCATCTTAATCAAATGCAGAATGACGTGCCTCAATGTAACTACAAACAATCAAGATCTGGGGTTCGATCCCCAGGGAACGATAAAAACTGAGTGGATTCTGCTTATTAACAGGAAGTCCAACAGTTACGGTCTTGAAATGCAGAAGGGCAGAAACCTTACATGTCCAAAACAGCTACTTTTCAGGAATTAAAAAACTCTGTATTTTTTAAATAACACCAATTTGTCAAAGTTGGTACTGTAGCTTTATATTGTCAGAAACTTGCTAATCACATCATATTATTAAAGGAGAACTCCGGTCAATTTTAACATTGAGCTAATTTTTTTGTACATTTGGAGTGCTGTCAATACAGAGAACAACGACAAAAATCGGTGTTGCCTACACCGTGTTATACTCTTTTTAAAATTTGCACCCTGTTGACTTCAATGGGGCAAGTTTTAAACCTGCTTTTAGCCTCTTAACATCCTTGATGTGTCATTACAAGTGCACAGAAAATGTGAGTGATTCCTTCAGAGTGAACGCGGGTCAATCTGACTGCAGTAGATGTGCAAGATATTAATAAAAATTATGTTTATTCAGCCAGCGCACATACCTGTATTTACACCCTGTTTTCGGTCGAAGTCCATAGTAATCGATTGTCGAGTTCACGCGCATTGGTTTAGTACCTATGATCACGCGCATGAACTCGACAATCGACAATCGAAAACAGGATGTAAATACAGGTATGAGCGCTGGCTGAATAAACATCATTTTTATTCATATCTTTCACATCTACTGCAGTCAGATTCACTCGTGTTCACTCTGAAGGAATCACTCACATGACCTGTGCACTTGTAATGACACATCAAGGATGTTAAGAGGCTAAAAGCAGGTTTAAAACTTGCCCCATTGAAGTCAACAGGGCGCAAATTTTAAAAAGAGGATAACACGGTGTAGGCAACACCGATTTTTGTCGTTGTTCTCTGTATTGACAGCACTCCAAATGTACAAAAAAATGAGCTCAATGTTAAAATTGACCGGAGTTCTCCTTTAACATTTTACCAAAAACAATCTCAAATAGAGCAAATACCAGAGATATGCGTTTTGTCCGCACCTGGAGGTTTAAGTTTACAGTGTCTCTGTGTGTACTTTTATATGAAACATTTTGATCTTTGAAACTTTGCAGATCTTTAACATTTACAAAGAGCTATATAGCACAGCACACTACATGTAATGTCATATCCGAAAAAGCATAATACAGACACTTAAATAACTTTCACTGGATAATATTATAGAGTTTAAACAGACAGAAACTTAAAAAAAAAAATATTCACAGCAAGTATAAATGATACCTATTTTCAGGGTCATCGTCATCATCCACCACCTGGGAGGATTCAGCCTTTAATTCAACTTCATCACCTTGAAGAACAAGAAAAAGCCATGAAATTCAATAAACAAGTCCAAAATCGTATAGTTTTATAGAGCGCTGATGATGAACTGTCTGATCTGAGAGACTGTATATCAGTGCTTCTCAAACTTTTACAGTGTTCAGTGTCTTAGTTAGTTATAATAGTTAATTCAGTTTTTTTTAGCTAGTCTGCCCTATATAATTTGAGTAAGCGACTACATCTGTCCAAAACGGGTTTATATTAACTGCTCTCAAATGTTCTATCAGTCCGTAGCTAGCGATATATCGACTTGCGTCTCCGTCTAGTGATGTTTCACATATAGTGTGTGCGCAGGGCGTGAGCAGTTCGTTTTCAGTTAGGGACCCTTATTAACAGGAGAGCTACAAGGTGTCAGAAGTGACAGGAAGTAGATAGTAAATAGGTGACAGTGCGTCTATTTTTGCCACACAGCTCACGCTCAAGGCAGCAGCTCCGACTGCTTCAGAAAACTAAAACATCAGGAGACCAAAAAAGACATGAAAACAGGTCAAAAACATTTGAACTCTGATTGCAGATAATGTTAGCCAACAGGCTGCAGGTTGGGGGTCTAAGTCAATTTGTTTTAATTGTGATGTAAATTAGGTCCTCATATTTACCGTATTTTTCATTATTTTAATAAGTCACTTCTTTGCCATATGAAACTTGCTGTGATTTATCTCTGTTTTCCATGTTTGTGGAGGGGGCAGGCGTTTTGTAAGGCACGCGTTCAGCCAATCAACGCACACTTACGTCACTGGTAGATCCTATTGTGATGGGTTTGACCCTGGCCTGAAGTAGGAGGTAATTTAGTTTCCCAAAAGGCGTTCCTATAACTTAAATACTTCCCAGTTTCTGCGGTGCGAACATGCCAAAAAGCAGGCACTTCTGCCAAACGTTACGGGAACTATGAATCTGTTCCTCCAGTGATAAAAGCCCCTTTAGTGTGCTGAGAGTTATTTACCATTTTTATGCACGCCATTGTTTCCTGTTTTATGTATATATTTTACATTTTACAATTGTTATGTGGTCCACCTGTTAGTTTGAAAGCTGCTGCTAAATTTGGCAGGACATGTTTCCCAAAATCAAGATCAATTATTTTTATTATAAAGGGACAGTGGTTAATTTAGTACGTTTTTCTACCACTTACTTATTCCGAATTTAAAATCAATAAAATATAGGCAAGCGAATACTTTATGCCATAAAATGTAGCTTAACTCAAGCATTTTGTTGACTGACCTGATGACTGATGGAAACCATCAATACTGGCCATAACGGACTCGAGTATTGGTTTAATCTTCTGCTGATCACTGTCCTCTCCAGAGTTATCAGCCTGCTTCTCCTCCTCTTTCTCCTCCTCCTCCTCTTCGTCACTGGAGGAAGACTCTTCCTTGGTTTTAGCCTTTTCTCTCTGAGACCTTCGTTTCCGCTCGAATGACCTTTTAGGCGCTTTTTTGCCCTCTTTACTGCATTCCTCCTCTTCCTTTTTGACGCCTTTGGATTTTTTTTTCCCAGTACCCATCTTGGCCAGGCTTTTCATCTGCTTCTCAAGATCGGAGTTGTGGTTTGAGGAGTCCGATTCCCTGCCTTTCTTCCTTTTGGATCTTCTTTTTTTTGCCGTTGACGACTTGTCACTCTGGTCCGAATCCGAGGAGCCCATGTCGAGTTTGCGCTTCGGCTTCCCTTTCGCAGTTGAGCGGGTAGACACTTTCTTCGTCTTGGTCCGTTTTCCAGAAGCCTTCCCGCTGTTTTCGGCTTCACTCTCATCAGAGCTGGCCTTCAAAGCCGCCGTCTGCAGGACCTCAGGGACCTCATCCGAGTCCGAATCACACTGCTCCTCGACTGGCTCACTGCGCTCTTCTTTTGCCTTTGACGATCTTGGTTTACGTTTGCTCTTTGCCTCCGGTGACTTGCGTAAGGGTGTGGTCTTCATCCTGGGGGAGCGTCGGCTATCCTGACCCTCCTTTGGTAACGTCTCCCCATCCATGTCTTCTGAAGGTGACCGTTCACTGCTCTTATCTCGCTTTATGGTAATTTTAAGAGGAACGGGTGTTAGCTTGACGACGAGTTTTTTACCCAGTTTTGTAAGGCTCTTATTGGACTCCACAACCTCAGCGTTGGACGTCGATTTCCCATCACTGGAATCGGTCGAGTTGCCAGCATCATCTTCTTTCTTTACAGCGAGACTCTCGACCATCTCAAAGAGTTCCTCTGGGACAGACGGTGGAATAGACACAATGTCTTTATCCAGAGACGTTTCACCCGCTGGCACAGAGCTTTCCTCAAAGTCGGGATTATCTGCCATTTCCTGATCTTTAGCTTCACTTTCTTCAGACCGGTCTCTTTCTTCAGGGTCTTTCTCCTCAGACCGTTCTCCTTCTTCAGACCAGTCCTGAGCTTCTTCTGGCGAGAGTGGAAGGCTCTCCTTCATCTCAACATCAGCTGAGTTACTGTCCTGTTGGTTTTCCTCTTCTACCACAGGATTATGGTCCTTAGTAGGGCAATCTGAACTTTCCTCCCTGACAGTTGTGGGGTCAGCATGGTTTGAGTTCACAACCGTTTTACCTGCAGTTTGACTGTCTGGTGGTCTTTGCTCCTCTCCATTCTGAAACTTGAGGCCTTTCTCTTCAAATTCTTTTTCAAGCGACTCCTCAAGAGCTGTATGAGCCTTTTTCAGATCCGCCAAAACTGATTTGAAGGCCTTTAAGTGTCTATAACTTACCGCCTTGGCATCAGGGCCATTTGATGTGTGCTGGAGGAATTGCACAAAAGTACGGTTCAAACCGTTCGTGGTCTCGATTAGTTTTTTGGTCTTTTTGACTAGCTCTTTGGGAACCTTCAACGTCTTACAGGAAAAGGTTACGGTTCCCGCTCCGTCTGAAGCATAATCCTGTCCGTTTACTGCAGGTTTTTCTCGTTTGGTATGCTTGTGTTTGCGATCTTCGCGCTTTGTCTTGTCACTTTCTCCCCTGGGCTTTTTATAACGAGATTCCAAACTGAGCAAAACCTTTTCACAGGTTTTAACATAGTCTTTCAGCGGCTCTGGGCAGCACACAAAGCAGTGCCATTTGCTTTCTTCATTCATGATTTCAGACAGCTCTTTTCGTCCAAGGTTGCGCAAAATGCATTTTTTGCAGAAGGCATTGCTGCAGTAGTCACAGCAAATCAGATTGCCACCCTCTGCACACCACCTGAAAAGAAAATACATCCAATCATTAAATTCATTTGGGGAAAATACAATTGCGATTTCTAATGATTTTAAAACCACCAGGACTTTCAAGTTAATAGGAAAATGTTACAAATTTTTTTACATTAGCAATTCTTCTACAGTAGTATACACTGTTTGAATCAGTGCAGTAAAAACAGCAACACTTATTTATTTATTTAGTCAGATTTCTGACTGTTAACTTGATACTGCTTTTATAAACCTGAAAAACACTGTTAACTTAACCTGTATCATTGCTCTGTGGTTTTAATTAATTCATTTTTTCAATTTTATTACAAAATGTTTACTTGAGTAATTACATTGAAGCAATATTGATTTAAGTGAAAAATTCTTAAAGTAGCACAACACTGTATTCATTTAATTTAACTTTTTTTTGTTAATTTAGCAGTGCATTCTTTAGGATAAGTTTTTGCTGTGGTAAACGTGAAATTACACAAATATTGATATTGTCTACTAAATATGTTGCTATCGTATAATGTTATAAACAAATAAAAATATATGTTATGCACCAACCTGCACTGTTCATCCATCCCTTCATCATCCTTGCTGATATCGTCACTCATATAATACTTGAAACATGACTGTAGGAAAAAGGCATGCATGTTAATGAGAGATAGAAGCGCATAATTGGCTGTAACAAGTGAATCTGGCTTCTACCTTGCAGATAAGAACATGCAGTGCAGGATGTTGAAAGATGGAATCCCTCTGAAAATGATTGACTTGTTGTCCACATGCTGTGCAATTAAATATCTCCTGGAGCTTCTCGTCTGTCAGAGATTAAAAAATAAATGAAGATGATAAAACAGTAATACTGCACCGCTGCCTTAGAATCTTTAATATTCTAGCAGTTTCTCTCAATCCTGGTCCTGGAGCAGCCCCAAAACGGCACATGTTGTATGCATTTGTTAGTTGAAACACTATTACGTTCTTAAGTAGTGCACTACTGATGATCAGGTCGATTTAATTGGGTGTGTTTAGGGTGTTTCACACATGGTCCTTTTCAGTTCTTTTGAAGAGGACTCAAGTGTGAAAACACCCTAAGATTAGATGTACTTCAGGACCAGGGGCCTGATGTATAAATGTTGCGTACACACAAAAAAAGCATAGAAATGTGTGTACGCAATTTTCCACTCACATATCGGGATTTATAAAAAATAAACCTAGACTTTCTTTTACTAGAGTGAGCGAAGTAATGAAGTAAACAGAATGATTTAAACTCTGTTTTACATCTGATATGCACATTTAGATTAAATATGCCACTCTCGTTAAGAATTAAGTACTGAAACTTCAATCATTATCCACAAGTTGCAACATTTTTTTTAAATAATTTAAATAAAATATTTGTAGTGAATGTGCTGCTTTTGAACACTTCTCCTGTGGAATGCAGCGTTTTAATGTTTCAACTACAGTGAGGATTAATGGACACATGATAATTCCGCTTTGAAATGTGCTGAATGTTCTGAGAAAATATTTTTGCACGAATAATAATCAGTGATGCGAACTTAACTCCGGTCTAAGCAGATGGCTTTGCAACATAAACTGTATAACAGACACCAAAGCACATATAGCCATCAAAATAAGTGAAATTTTGCAAAAATTGAAAGGCAATGCAATAAATTCCAGAGGTGAAGGTGTCATGATCACAAAACAAAACTGCTTTCAAAATCCTCCCATTTTTCGGCCAAACAGGTTACACTACTCTACTAAATGACATCATTGGATGCTGTTCTGGACTGCAATCTTTAGATTCAAGGGAATCTTTCTTAGGACTAGCCTATTACATTCACGTTATTCAAATACGTGCAATAGGTGTTACATAACAAATAAATCGACAGCCAAAATTTCATAACTGATTTCTGATAATTCAATAAACTTTACTGGCGCTTGAGATCATTTACAGTAGACATGAGCTCACTCACCCGAACGTTTCCGTGGTCCATCCTCTTTCACTTTACTTCCTCGGTTACGAAACTCTGGACCTCTGAATTCATCTTTAGCTTCATTAGCAACCGGCTCCGGCTTCACCACCACTGTGCCTGAGAGACGAGAAGCCAGGAGGTTCAGTGTGGCTCTTAAACTACACGCTTCAGTAGACACTCAATCATCTTAACAGAGGACTTACCTTGTGGTAACTTGTTAATATCCAGGCCGCTCTGCATGCTGTCATCTGTGCAGTGTTCACCTCCACTCTCATTTGCACATTCAGGTTCATCTACGGCAGTGTGCTTGGTCACAAATGAAGGTTTTCTTCAATTAAAAAAAGGGGGGAAAAAGGTCAACAGGTTTGTTCTGATAAACAGTATCAATATATATCCTTTTCCCTCCCAAACACATTTCTAACTCAAAATACTACCATTCCTCCCAAAGCACAATTCCCACATGAATATGCAATTCAAAGAGCATGGCACTTAATATGCACTTAAAGCACCAAAGAGCATGGCCATAAATTGTGTAAAACTACAGAAGCATTGTAATATCTCAATTGTTATAAAAGGTAATGTGCAAGCAACAACTGCAGTTGATATAGAGGAATACAACACCAACAAGTAGGGCTGTGCGATTAATCGTAATTGATTTTCTGATTTCGATTTTGGCTTCCAACGATTATGAAAACAAAATAATCAATGTAAAATGACATTTTCCAGCGCACCTTCCTTTCCTTCACAGCGGTGCACTTTCGTTCCCCAAACTTGAAATCCAAATCAGCCAAATAATTGAGTGTTGTAAAATGCAGTCTACTGATGCTAAACTGCAGGACGTGCTTAATATTAAACAGTGTTATTAGAAGCGCTTTAAGCCATGAAAGAGATGCTGTTCCCCAGGCGGCTTTATGTGCGGGGCAGATAAACTATGGGCTTCAGATACTCGCCTAAACGATCAAACAGCCTACACACAAATATGTCAAACTGCCAGTTTGGTTAAGTATCCTTGTAAACACAGTTGGTTATGTCTTCAGTGAATGTAAACACTGAGAAAGAGCATGTGTGTATCAGTATATTGGATCCGTGAAGCTCTTAAAGAGACAGCAGCCTAATAAATCTGCAGCAGTCTGTCATGTTAATCAAACAACAGGACAAAGATAAAATCACTTGCTGCTCTTGAATGAATAAACTTTAGTTTTAATAAGGATTAGTCTATATTTAATGTATTTTAGACTTGATTACTCTATTCAACTTTGATTACTTTATTCAATTTATTACTTGTCTTCTGTAAGTGTTCTGAGGACATTTTACTTACATTAATTAACCTAGTATTATTTTTTGCTGAAGTATTAATAATTGTGAAATTTCACTAACATTTAACATGACCCATATCATGAAATAAGACTTTGGTTATATCGCCCACCAATAATCGTGATTTCAATATTGACTTTACCCATAATCGAGCAGCCCTAGTCTAAAGGGAACTTCTCAACATTCTCAACACAAATTGACTCTTGTCATGCTTGTCAGCTTGGTTTGTCTTTGCCTACCTTGGTATTATCCTTGGTATTATTTATAAAACAATACACATGAAGTCATGTTGCTAATCAGAGCTGTGTTCCTTTCAAACTCAGGAAGTAAGAATTTCCTATTTGGAAAAGTGCAATAGAAAAATCATAAATCATGTCAGACTTGGAAACTTGTGTGGAAATCCATAGATGAAGGCAGGGATGTAACGGATCGTAGTTGATCCGTGATCCGTACGGAACAGGCCCCACTGTTCGGAAAACGTGATTCACGTACTAATTAACCATCATAGAGTGAAAGTTCAGAAGTCTTGTCAATTTAAACAATCAATCGATTTTAAACCATCAAGCTCAAGAAGACGTGAACCAGAACTCAATTCAGTTTTTTGTGCACACACCCAAGCGTGCACATACAGCCATTTTGCATTCCTTGTTTTTTTTTGTCTGAAAAATGAACTGTTCTGTGACCCAAAACCTTAATATGATCCAAAGCCTGAGTTTTGTGATCCGTTGCACCCCTAGATGAAGGTATGACAACACCTGTACATGACATGTACACACAAGGGGTTGAATAGAGATTTATGTGATGAAAGTTGAGTCGACTAGTCGCTGATGACGTCATTGATGAGCAAATAAGCCTGAACCTCGAGCTGAGACTTGAACGCGGGTCGCCTTGTGCACAGCTATGGCGTATGACACAGCGAAGGCTATTGCTGCTACATAACAGCTCATTTTTTTCAGTACTTTAGTCTTTGGGTCATTATATTTCTCACAGATTTTCTCGTTCTAAATCATTTACAGATAAAGTAGCACAGTAATGATTACATTTATATGAATGCATTAGTGAGCGATTGCTTGTGAATTAAATCTACCTGGCAGTGTCTCTCTACTAATAGTGAAGCTGTGGGTTTTAGTTACTAAGAAATATGCTAGAAATTTTCAGTTTCTAAGCTATTTTATTGATAAATCACAGAACAGTTGTTGACAATACATTTCTGCGCAACTGAATAATTGTGTGCGCGATCTTCACTCAACTGTGTGTGTGTGTGTGCGCGTTACAATGCAGCAGTGCTAATGTTAAAACAGCGATAAACTTACCTGTACAATAAGCTGTGTAAAACGTATTTTCACCTAATAAATTGAGCATCCAGATGGTATAATCAAACATATTGTGTGGAGCGCTCTCTGAGAATGCATTTATTTATTATTTTAACTGTTTGGAAACTAGGGATGTGCACGAATATTCGAATTTTCGAATATTCGATCTGTAATTATTATTCGAAAAATAAAATACTATTCGAATTTTATCGAATTTATGAAGCCGTAAATACTTTGCGGGTTGTAAATGCAGTGAATCCCTGATAAATCCCAAGCACTAACTCGCAGTTATAATTAAATGCACTGGGTGGCACTGTGGCGAGTGTTTAACCAGTTGTTTGTATTTGATCATAATGTCGTCGTCTGCCTCGCGAAGTTTGGAATTACTAGTCGAAAATGAGGTTACTAAATGATTTTACAAAATGGAGTTACATTTGATCAAATTAATTAATTAATCTGGAGTTATAATATCATCACCACAATGAGAAATCACATGAAATCCAAACAGCAGTCGGAAAGACAGCTGTCTATCACTGCACGACTGCAGGTAAGCGCAGCTGTAGCGCGAGTGATCAGAGATGATAACTTATCTAATAGCAAATTGATTTTGAGACATATTCTTCCTTTAACTTTCGTTGAGAGAGAGGTTTAAGAACAGAAAACGCAAAGTGTTGTTAGAAACTTAGAACTAGAACACCGTTATCTTTGTTTCTCTGAAATGTCTGTCAGCGCAGCGAGCATAAATTGCTGGCAGCACACCTGCATGTGGATATTATTGTTTTTCTCAACATAAACGTGAAACAATATAAACACGATAATCATATGCTGATTCGAGTGTATGTGTACGTTCTGTACGATAACTGTTACTGGCGCAATCTGCTAGGCTACTCTGCTTTATTAGGCGTTTTTTCCGTTCACGCTGCTTGAGATTATATCCTTTTGTTCTTTATATTTTTTTGTTTACACATAGGCCTACTGTTTAATGTTTTCAATTAAAAGAAAACTTTAACATATATTGTAAGCTTGTTGTGTATATTGCCTAATCGTAAGCTTCTTCAGAAATGGTGAAAAAAAAAAAAAAAAAAAACACTTAAAAAATAACGTCTTTTTCGTTAAATGTCATTTAAATAAACGAATATTCGAATTTTATGAGCCCGAATATTCGAATGCAATATTTTTGAAAAATGCCCATCCCTATTGGAAACGGAGCATAAAAGTGTTTTACAAAGATTTCATATGCTGTTGCGCCCTCTAAAGGCCATGAATGATCAGCGACTAGTCTGTGCAACCCCTAGTACTACACAATTATGAAACATGCACTTATAAGCAATTAAATGTATAATGCAGAAATGAGGCCAAGTTCATACTGTGATAAAATCTATTTCAAAACTGTCTGCCAGAGACAGAGGAGTAACACAGAAAATACATTTCTCTACTATCATTTATAATAATTCTCCTGCGAAAGAAACAAAAGCTTTCATTTCTTTTCACGTAATCATCCAAATATTGGACAATAGAAAACTTGAGTCATAATTTGGCAATGTCAAGTAGAGAACAGGGTTGCAGCATTGACATTTTTAAGACCTGAAGAAATAATTAATTAATACTGTACGCTAGGGGTGGGCAATATTGACAACAATTATATCTAGATATTTTCTGTCATTTTGTCGACAGTATTTTACGGAGGGTGTTTCTGGGCTGGTACCTCCAGCTGACATTTCTTTCAGTTAAACACGTTTAAATGCATAAAAAGTTATAATATACTGTATATGTAGTACCTCTCCCATCTATGTACTCAGTTATTAAATAATAACTTCTCATTAATTATTTTTTATTTTTCTGTTATTTAAAGTGTCAAAATATCATGTGGTGCGACCATCCGGCCATTTTTGTGGAAACTGTGATGCATTTTATTTTTCAGAATTCTTTGATGAATAGAAAGTTCAGTATGCGGGGAAATCGCTCTTGAATGTGGGTTCGCTTTTCACTTTCGCCTTCGAATTCACACGTACATGGAGATATTTGTCAATGTCAGTCGTCTCTCATTACTCTCGTCTCGTAAATGAACTGTAAATCTGACTCCTGCTGCGACGCTTTCAGTTTATTACTGTAAACACCGAAAACACAGACTACAGCAAGCCTAGTAAACAAGACTAAGTAACAATGTTGATTTTAATGTTGATTAAAATCAGATGATCAAATTCCCTGGGGAATATCCCACATCTGATGTTGAACTGAACCCAGCATAAGACAACATAGAAGGTATCAGTTCAGTCGAGCTATTTCACTGGATAAGAGCCAGAGCCAGAACAATGAGCGCAACCCAACTCACCTCTTTGAGCGTGAAGATGAGGGTTTGGTCATTTCGGAGGAGCAACCGGGCTGAAAAAAAGAAAAGAGTTTCATTTTCAGTGATTTTAAATCCACGTCACTAACTCAACTCACCACACTGCAAAACATGCTTTTCTTACTTCGTATTTTTCGTCTTGTTTCCAGTCCAACTACCAAAAAATGCTTAAATCAAGATGCATTTACTAGAGGAGTAAAATGCCATAAGATATGTCTTGTTTTCTAGGGAAATAAATCAAAATTAAATGAGTTGTTGCTTAAAAAAAGCAAAATGACCTGCCAATGGGGTGAGAAAAATGATCTTAATTCAAACAGAAACGAGATTATTTTTCTTAACCCATTGGCAGGTAATTTTGTTTAAGAATTTTTAGATCTCTGGACTGGAAACAAGACAAAAATACTAAGTAAGAAAAGCATTTTTTTTACAGTGCAAATGTTTTAAAGATAGATTTGCAGATCACAGAAATAACATCTGAATAAACATTAGCCTCATATATTAGTGTTGCATAAAAGGGTCCAAACCACAATGCCCACAGGGACATCTCAATACCTGTATATTTTAACACCAATTCAGAAATCATTACAATGGTGTGATGGGCGTTCAGGAGATTTTAGACTTAGCATTGTTGGAATAAAATGTATGTGCTGGATTTCAATTTAACATGCCCATGTCTTTTATACACTTACTGAAAGAAAAAAGAAAGAAAGACAGGAAGCCCCAGTCCAACAAACTGAAAATCAAGTATGTGCATCAGTTGTGTAATGGATGCTTTATCTATGCAGAGAATGATGGGAAAAGCTGTTTTTTCCCACGAAAGCCTGTTGCCAAATGCCAAGCATTATCACCATTCTTTAACACATGAAACTTGTCACAATAGGACAGAGTGTTACAGTAAACAGCAGAGAAACACAGAAAACACAGGCTCTGTAGACACACACCTCATTCATTTTCTCATCAGGGATGTTTAAGTCACTGGATGCCATTTTACCTGCAATGTGAGAAAAGCAAAATTTACAATATATCAGTATCATTTTCAAAATACAATCGCAAATTAAATGCAAACAATTATTGGGAAATATTCTGTCAGCTCGCCCACCACAAGAGTTGATACAATCGGCTCCATTTACTTTACATCAAAACAGGCACAGGATTAATACAAGATTGCAGTTATTACACACTAACCTTTTTCTTTCTTTTTTCTCAACACAAAGCCTTAAATTCCCCTTATTAAGACAACACAGTTTTAGCGTGACTGTCCAAATTATACAAACGTATTGATGACATTTTATCCTTGAAATGATAAACCCATCAACGTCGTTACCTAGCTGTTCTGATACCTAATTTCACAGCGGTAAGAGTCACAAGAAACAGCCGTGATCGAATATTATATCAGAATTAAATAAATGAGAAAGAAGGTAGTGTATTTTAACAAATTAATCTTTTTATAATGCTAAATGATGGTGCTAAATGGCCATGATCATCTCTAGGCTAAAAGGACAGGAGAGTTAAAGTTACTAAAAAATAATAAATACAAAAAATTTACACTTATTGATGTATTTATGCTTGATGTGGTTTTTGTTAATGATTTATGGTTATAAACGATTATGAACATTTACTCTACAATAATTACAAACTAAAGTGACTATGACTGGTATTTCTAAAATAATCTCCATGCAGGATAAAAGTATGTGACAGTTGTTTCTGCAACAGCTCCTCTCGCACTGTGTAATACGTCAGAGACTGAATTCCTCGCTTTATTTCCTTCCTCGCTGATATAGTGCACTCAACTGCCACGCACTAGATAGGGATTAGAGAATCAGTGAGCGATTTCAGACGAAGCAAGAGTCAACAAGAGTTGATTCTAGGGCTGCCCCCTAATAGTCAATGAACCGTTAGTCGACTAGATGAGGTTTTGTCGACCAAAATTTTATTAGTCTGTTCATCTCAGGGAAAAAAAACTTGTTCGCTCTAATGTTTTGAATAATATGTAATAAATTGTAAATTTCCTGAAGACAATGTGAGAGGTGCTTGCAGGGATAAAACTCTTTCTATATTCAAAACTCGGCTACATAGATTATTTGCGCTATTATTAGCCGCATATTCCAGTGTTTGTGTGGAGAGCGCGCTTATACTGCATGACATACAGGCGCCGATGCGATCACTTACATTTAACTTAAAATCATTTTTGGTCATGCAGATAAGAGTAGTGTAAAGGGTCTACCTTTATTTTTGTTAAACTCACAACAACAACAAAACGTTGTGCTTTTGTTAAAAAAAAAAAAAAAAACAGGACGCACTTTCTGCCATCTTTGGTCTCAGTCCCGTAACAAAACGAACCGAAACTCAGTGTATACTTGCCTCACAGACATGAGAAATATATCTAAAGAGAGCTTGAAATGTCTACTTTTGAATGAACAAATTCAAAAGGAAAATAAATATTATCAGATTATGTAATCCGCATGAAACGTGCATATATGCTACTGCCGAGATGACGAGTTCAGCATCGTTGACTAAATCTTTGCAGCCGAAAACACAGAAAGCATTACCAATAGATTATTAAAATGTTTAGAAAGTCTCCTGTTTTTTCATGACACATTCATAATCATTAGGTTTGCAGATGAGCTGTGGCAAGCTTTATGTGTGCGTTTGAGCGCTGATTAGGCTATGTATTATATATAGGCAATTAAAGTCTCATTATTATGATTTATGGCTTATTAATATAAACGCGTGATTAGTCGAGTAATCGCTTAAATGAACGACAACTAGTCGACTAGAAAAATCTTTAGTCGAGGGCAGCCCTAGTTCACTCCTGTGCTGAGTCGACCTCTACTCCAGGGCTATTCAACAGAATCGACTGATAATCGGTTTTACAGATATTTAAGCATTTCTCCATAATCGGGTATTGGTTTTGTAATATCGGATTAGCCGATAAAGGACGGCATCTTGTAAGAATTGTGCGTAAGACCGCCATTAAACCATTGCATCTGAGGGGAGACACGAGTCAACGACGGTGTTCACAGGTAAAGCAACTTACTTTGCTTTGATTAATAAACTTTAACATAACAACCATTAAAGCACAAATAAGATATGTTACATAAATGTTTGATAGGCCTATGTAATTTAAACTTGGTGCTAAAAATAGAGACGAACTCACAGAGTCGTGTAATTCGAAAAGTCCTGTCCTAATAAAACGTATCTTTTCATGAATTAAATAAAACAGCCATGAATGAGTGCATGTTGGAAATAAAAGCACTCGTCGTCAGTCTTGTTAAGTCGCGTTCACAGTGCCGTTCATTCAGGCTGATGATCAGAAAATGCTCCAGCACAGCCACCGTACGCAGCTTTTAACAAGATCCACTCGTTTAAAACTCCTTAAATTATATTAACATCTACTATATAACCTTTATTTCACTAATAAACATCTAAATAATTACAGCTCTGTGGAAAATTATGATCTATGCGAGAGAAGTTCTGTGTAAACGCAGATAAAAACAGCATTCTGTCAGCAGGTATTTTATAATCTAGACCAGAAAAAACATCATTAATAATTCTGATAACATGATAACAGTAGATGGACTCTGTAATTGCAATGATGTATTCATTATTGTTTACTTTTCTGACAATGTTTGCATATTCCAGCAAATGCATGCGTAATGTAGGCCTATGCTTATTCCATTCTCCTCACTTTTAGCCTATCAAACACATAAACCTTTTAAAACTGTAGTTTAAAACAAAAGTTTATTCAAGCAAAGTTGAAAAGACTCGCCTGTCTTTTATGTTCTCTGTTTGAAAACATAAGACTTTGTACATTTATTTAGCCTAATGTTAATTTTACTGCTGTTGTAATAAAATTAAAATATGCAACTGGGATTACTAAGCAACACTAAAGAAACAAAGTTTTATTTATTCATGCTGTTTCGAATGATTTATGCTTTTTAAAAAAATGTTAGAATTATTTTTACCTGATCAAAGTTTAGCTTTTATTTTAAAAGACCCTTTAGTTACAGTGCTCTTTATTTTTTAGGCACTCTTTCACACTCCTCTATTAGAAGTGTGTGTTTTGTATGCAAGGAGGGAATGAAATAACAGAAATGGTAAATTAACCGGATATGGTTCTGTAGGCTATATCAGTTGTGGGCCACATAAACATGCAAATAATCGATATTGGTTAAAACAAAAATCTATATTAGTCGATCTCTACAATTCAGTGTCCAGGAACTTCCCATCACTTATCCTCACCATTAGAAATGTCTTGAGAATCAATACTTTCGTCGTCCGGAGAATTACCCAAGAACTCATGAAGTTTAGTCACCAATGTATTCAGCTTACTGGACCTGAAAGAAACACAAGATATAGTATGCATCAAGAAACAAAGACAATAGGCCACATTTACAAACAATAGTACCACAGACTGAACTGAATAAGGAATATCAGTGTAAGAAAAGCTCAATTTTATTACACAAAAAAGGACATCACAGTGGAGGATAATACTATAGTACCTACTATATTGAGACAGAAACTACAGTACATATTATAAAGATAACTACTACTAAAACAACAACAAAATGAAAGTACAGGAAGCTGAATTTACACTGTCCATTGATTTATTAAATGTGTGCTCAACATGCTAAAAAAACTCGGAAATAAACCGTAAACAAAAGTGACTTAGCAGACCGTAAAAACGTCAATTTAGGTCTAAATAAACATGTTAGGCTGAAATGAAAACGAAACACTAACAATGACCGAAAAGGAAAGCCGTTGTTAACGTGAGGAGAGTTTTAGCGGTCTCTGTTGATTGGCAGGTGGCGTCATCACTGAGCCCGTCTCCTATTAGCGCGAAACACAACCGCCGGTAACAGGACGGAAGACACGCACTGATAACAGCGAACATAAACAAACCGAGCAGCTCGTGTGCCTCACTTTAAGAGCAAGAAACACGCCACCAAACCAAACACATGAATAAGACAAGAGAGCGGAAAAAAACAAATCGTCTCGCTACAGATGATGTTTTGGCTACTTGTTTTACACTGACTCTTATCCACTGATTCATTTTCAATACACGAGCTGATGTTGCAAGAAAACACAAGAGAGAAAGACACAACAATAATACACAAATCCCCCAAATCTACGCCAAAACAGCCATTTTAATGAAGTACTGAGAATTTGGTGGAGAAAGGCCTAGTTTTTGCACATGACCAATGCAGCTATATCTGCACAATAGGGTGATTAATGAAAACTACTTGTTAAACAAAAGCAAGGCACTTCATTATGATTTCATTCATCATAAAATATCCTTATGTCGCCCCCTAACTATTCACAACACTTGGGCATAGATGTAAAGTGCACAAATGCACGCGCGTAATACCCGGCTGCATCCCTACACCTACCTGGAGATCTCAATGCTCAGCTCACGCGCAGATCTTCGAGATGTCACTGTTGAGGCCGCGCGAGGAAAGCTGATTTTTCATTCGATCCGGTCAATTTTCACGTGTGTGGTAAAAGTAAATTGTGTTTTACGCCGATCAGGACAGACAAAGCGAGAGCGCCATCTTGCCGGATGGCTCGAGACGCGCTAAAATGGCGCACGCGAGACTCCTCGCATTCTGCGCGCGCGCTCTGTGAACACACTGGACGCGAGTGGTCACATGCAGTTCACTTTTGACACGACAGTCCCGCGTCCTCTTTGCGTGCGCACTGAATGCATTTTTAAAATGCACAGAAAGATAATATATAATGCATGTAATGCAAAGAAAGTGCAGCATGGAAGGGGGAACTAGGGCATGAGTTATATGATGCATTCCGGACAAATGCTTGCTGTTATACCGGCGCGTGCTATAATAATAAATGTGCAGAAATCACGGCATGCATTTTGTTTCATGATATTATGTTATGACCCCAATATGCCTAGCATCCGTGCTATTGCAGTTTGTTATGCAAGCATCACAATGCAGACTTTGCACTTTAGACAGACTCGTAGTTCATGCTACATACAGACTGCATGCATGTGGAGGAGAGGAGTGTGTGTTCTCCGCCACATGTGTGCATGATCGCATCCTCAGTAGCTAGTGCACATACATACCTGCAGATGTCGGTGGTCATTTCGTCCCCTTTTTAAACCTGCGACCTCCTTTAAAATATAATGCTTTTTATTCTTATTTTACTTTTTGAAATTATTTTCCCCCATAGACGCAGACTTGGATTGCTTGATATTAAACAATGCCAGGATCCATGTTGCTATGGTGGAGCTCATGCAGCTGATTGGCTCGTTTTATCTCATAAGTGTAAACCAGGAAGAGAAGCTCCCTGCTTTACAGATGCAGTCTTCATTTTACATTTAAAATATAATAATACTACGCTGGTCTGCCATTGCAATGACTTTGATCCCTAATCTGTGTGAAAATTAATCATTTTGCAAAACTGCATCAACATGAATACAAAGAAACTTGAGAGCGAATCAGGTAAAAGAAATGATTTTATTTTTAAGCAAATAACAAAAACAATGACATTCATTTACATCTGATTGAAAATCATATTTTATGCATGTTCACTGGAAGTTTAAACGAAAGCTCTTCTCCTGTTCCTTGCTGCGGCTTTCACACACCTTTGAGACCTCCTCCACTCGCCTCTGGAGTAACACTGCACAGAAAAAGTGCACGTTAAACATGATGCAAAGTAACATTTCATAATGGACTGGCAATTTATTATTTGTGTCTATGGGTGTGTTCACACTTGTAGTTCGGTTCGCTTGGTTCATTTGGTCCAGAAAAAAAAAAAAAAAAAAGCGTCCTGTTCTGCTGAGTGTTCACATTGGCATTTTAACACCAAAAAAAGGCATATGGATATGTTCACAACCTTATTGGTCGGCTTTTATTACGTATATTTTGCAATGGAACTTACCGAACATCCAAAACAATGCTGTGTTCTGGGATAATCGCACTCGTTGTATAAGCCTAGCCTACATATGATGGTATTTTGACCAGCTGAGAAATTGTGAAGAGCTTAAAAAATATGTAAATGAGTCAAAACAGCAACAGGAATCCCTCAGTCAAACACACACAGATCTGCTGTAAGGAGTACACGTACTGAACTGTGATGGGCAACATCGCGACTATGACAAGAAAAAATAGCTTAAGCATTCTTGAGTTTCTAGGGCCATATCTTCCTGTTTTTGGTTCGTTTACATGTCTTTGGTCAGTGTAGAATTCATATTTCATTCGAAACCGCACCAGAGTTTCCATCAGTCTCGGCCCGCTTGTTTGGTGGCACCAGGGTTCAGATGGCAGCGTTCACACTTATTCACATGAACCGCACTAACAGAGCAATTGCACCAGGGCTCATTTTAATCCAACCAAACATGCCAAGTGTGAACAGAAGACTCCATGAAAAGACTCCTCTAAATCCAAGAAGATACTAACCAGAGTTTTGTTCTACCCACTGTAGGGAGTCCATGTGTGCATTCAGGATTTTGCAGATCTGCTGAAGCTGAAAAAGAAGGAAACACACCCTTCATTCTTTGCCCAGATCACATGACAATTCATAAAAAGCGTTTCTCGATCAAATATGGATCATGTTTTGCATACCGGGTCAGTGGTGTCTCCAGGTCCGCTGGATGTGTTGAGGTGTTCAATAATCTCTTTCAGATCTTGGGACATTCTCTTGAGTTGGGCATCCACATTTTCTGCCAACTTGTACCTGGATAAAGAGATCATTCAAATACTCAGTGACGTCACAGTGCATGCAGAAGAAACATGAGCGGACTGCTTTTGTTCTTACGTTCTTTCTCGCTCTTCATCTGCGTTCTGCATGTAAATGGTTCCACTCTGCTCTTTCACTGACTCCTCTAGCGGACTGAGAAGATCCTCCAGCTCTTTCTGCTGGGACAGGATGAAGTCCAGCTCTTGATCCAGCCTGTGGTACAAGCACCGAAATATGAGTAAAACACAGCAAATGACAGTATGCATGCTGTCTGGTGATATCTTAGACGGTTCGTTTCATGCAACTTACTGAGCACGACTTATTACTCGGCTCTCTGGAATACTTGACTGTGACTGGTCAAGTGCTGTATTTTTTTCAATATTTTTGTATAATGAGCACTAAACTGTATAACTGTTGCCCTCTGGTCGGCACTACAGAGCACCAGAACAGCCAGACACAATCTCCCACAAGCAATAGGATACTGCCAACAGGGTCTCTTCATTGTGCGATTAATCGTGATTGATTTTCGATATGAGGTTTGGTTTCCAAAGATTATGAAAACAAGATAATCAAGGTAAAATGATTATTGTGCTGCTGCCGTATTCAGTCCAGCGCACCTTCCTTTGCTTCACAGCGGTGCACATCCGCTCTTCCCTGAGCCAAACTCAGCATTCAAATCAGCCAAATAAGTGAGTGTTGTAAAATGCAGTCTACTGTTGATAAACTGCAGGACGTTTTTGATATTAAACAGTGTTATTAAAAGCACATTAAGCCACAAAAGAGACACTGTTCCCCAAAATGCCCTTTTGAACAGTATTCACATAAATCCAGTCAGTTCTGTCTTAAGTAAACGTACACAGTGTAACAGTAAATTAGATCCGTGCATTAGGTCTTAAAGTGACAGCAGCCTAATAAACAACAAATGACAAAGGAAAATCCCTCACTGATCTTGCCAAAATGACTGAAGTAGCTTTAATAAGGACTGATCTATATTTAATGTGTACAGTAAGACTATGCAGTGTTATTTTACATTTGATTATTCTATTTTGTGTTGTAAGCTATTACTTAAAGACCATTGTTAGTACATCTTCATGAAAAACTTAAAACACTGTTTATTTTCATTCAGTTGTATTTCTTTGTGTTTTGTTTGTAAAAGCCCTACAATAATATCATATTTTTATATGATTTCTTATTATATACCTCATGTACATTAATACATTTAAATTAGCATAACTGTACATCTGTAAATAGAATGTATACATACGTTATTCTGTCTTGTGGTTTCTATATTTTGTATTACTGTATTGTATAGTATTATATTTAATTGTATTGTCTATTCTTTATTATTGTGTTATATTCTTTTTACTGCCTTATCTAGATCTCTGTCTGTACTTTATTCTGCACTGGAAGCTCAACCTATCACCAAAACAAATTCCTTGTGTGTGTGAACATACTTGGCATTAAAGTTTATTCTGATTTCCTGCTGTGCTAGTTTCTCTTATATCACTCTGTGCCATCTCACAATAAATGATCTCAACTATAAGTAGAATAATGTACAGTAAGCCAGTCACTGCAAAAAATAAATAAAATAAACACCTTCATTTGACTCCTTGCATTTAGCTTTGTGTTATGGTCCTGATCACACTTTTGGGATTTGTTTTGTAATAAGGACTGGATGATGGCACATTATCTCTTGCCTATTAATGCTCTTCCACCACCAAACCAAGCTTTGGTGAATTAGTCAATATACATTGAACCTTTTAATCCAAGTAAAACATTGATTACCTTCGTTGATCCAGTTTCACTTTCTCCATATCTTTATGTAAAGACGTTATCTAAAAGAAAAAGAAAAGAAAATAGACTGACTTGTCACTGGAAACCTGTCCAGGCAGTGTCTCATCAACAGGTTTGGGTTTACAGTTGGTCGAGTTAACTACATGTATCTCTAGACCAGTCACTTCATTCATGCCAAAGAAAACAGCCACCTGTACATGCATGAACACCTGCAACTCACTGATGAATACACTGGCAGTCAATAGTTTGGATTTATCAAGATTGTTTAATGTTTTTCAAATGAGTCTCTAATCCTCACCAAGGCTGCATTTATTTGATGAAAAACTATCTTCTCATAAATTATAATAAACGTAACAGGCCTATCTAAATTCCCTGTAAGCATATATTCAAGGCAGCCTTTCACGATCTCTCATTCGTCGAGGTGTCTGGGCATCAAGTCGATGCTTGTTCTGTGTTTTCTTATAGTCTGCACTGAAATCTTTTTTCCCTACTTTCACCAGGTCATCAGTATATCAAGGGTTTTTTCCCTACTTTCACTAGGTCATCAGTATATCAAGGGTTTTTTCCCTACTTTCACCAGGTCATCAGTATATCAAGGGTTTTTTCCCTACTTTCACCAGGTCATCAGTATATCAAGGGTTTTTTCCCTACTTTCACCAGGTCATCAGTATATCAAGGGTTTTTTCCCTACTTTCACCAGGTCATCAGTATATCAAGGGTTTTTCTCGGCTGCTCTGATCAAACATCTTGTTCCCCTTGATGAAATTCTTTGCCCTGGAAGTTTTTGTATGGTACCATATGATTTAAACGTACAAACGATGCTGCCAAGTGGGTCTGCAGGAACTTTGAGCGTCTTGGAAATGTTCATGTAGCCATAGCCTTTTTGATGTAATAAAACAACACATTCTCGTAGCTTCTGTGAGAGCT
The DNA here is from genome assembly GCF_949319135.1 of Squalius cephalus. NCBI lineage: Eukaryota > Metazoa > Chordata > Actinopteri > Cypriniformes > Leuciscidae > Squalius > Squalius cephalus. The sequence continues at coordinate 7,006,113 of NC_137135.1, read as the reverse complement.
CTTCTGTCTTGGCTATATCTGCAACTAACATTTTTGAATACACAAAGCCGTCTGGGCCTTTTTGAGCGTCGGCCGACTTATTTTTTTTCGGTGTGTTCTGCACCATTGGCTCTAGTCGGACGTTGTTGTTTTGGGTTTTTTTCTCGTCGGGCCATTGATGAGAGAGAAAACTCTGATCGGCTGTTCAGTTTAGCATACGAGTCAGTGCACGAGAATAACAGCGAAAGTATGAAAGCGAGCCAAGACGGTACAGACAGAAAGCTTTTAGAATTTTACGTCAACTTACTTGAGCAACACTGCGCGAAAATTTTCAGAACAACATGAGTGGAGTGGAACAGAGACGGTGATCAGCAAGATTTATATTGAAAACTTTAAGCAAGCGCAGTTTTGTTGATAGTTTGTATTCCTGCAGTCTTAGTTTCGCTTTCCCTTTAAAATGACTAATAAAGACAAATATATCTGCAGAATGCGCATGCTAATTGACAGTCGGCTGTGGTCCTTTCGGTGTGTTCAGGTGTAGCTTTTTTTCCCAGATGCGAGGAGACAACACAGTCGGCTTTGATTAGTGCAAGTTCTGTGGCGTCGGACTCCCTACCTTAAAATGTTATAAATGCTTTTTTTTTTAAACTGGATCTTTAGAAAAGCTTACATTTGTAAATTGTTACAATCTCTGTGGGGTTGAATAAGTTTGATTGCCTGTGTGTGTTATATATATATATATCTATATATATATATATATATATTATATATATTAGAGGTGGGCATAGATTAATTTTTTTAATCTAGATTAATCTAGATTAATTTTGAAATTAATCTAGATTAATCTAGATTAAAATGGCTCATTTGAATCCTGCCGAAGGCATTCAGAATATGTGTGCTACCCAAATAATGACTATAAAAGTAAGTCTTTGAGAACGGGTTTCTCAAGCCAGGTGGCACATTAGACCAGGGGCTCATCTCCTGTTTCCAAAATGCATCACAAAATGCTTGAGAAAGCTGTTCTACTCATAGACTGTAAAAGGTTACTACTGTACTGTTACCGTCCGTAGGCAACATTAGGTAGGCCTATGTTATTATCAACTACTATAGGCTATCAATTAGGGATGGGCGATATGGCCTAAAATCCATATTGTGATATACATTGCAGCCTCTTGCGATAACGATATTATAATAAAACCATTTCAGAACAGGTTACACAGACCCTGCTAAACAACTGCTAAATGTATTGTTTTTTTTTGTTTTGTTTTTTTGGTTTTTTTTTTGAAAGGGTGTATGTAGTTTTGAGAACATATATTGTGCAAAACTGTAAGTATACAACATAATTTTGCAGATAAATCAAATTTAAGTACACTAGCTGCAGAGACTTAAGTAGGTCTAATGTTTATTATGGCTTGGAGCTTATGAAACCCCAAATTTAAAATGAGAATATTGTCTAACTGATGTCTTTTCAGTTAAAAAGAAACACAACAATGATTCTTAAAATCGGGCGCTTTTAATAAAAAGAGATTATGTGCTACACCACTCACTAAGATATATTGGGAATAATACGCGCGCGCTGGTATTCAGTGATATGTTTCGTTTTGAATTTGAGGTGGTAGAACGGATCACACTGGATCGTGTGTTAACTTACCGAACTGTTACACCACACAGTCTACGTCGGACGGCTTAAATCCGAACCAAGTCCAAATAATGGATGTTGCACCGATCTTTTACACCAGCTTTCACTTTCAGCCGTGTTTACTTAAGATGACGACGAATATGATGAGTTGCAGCCGTGTCTTCCTCGCGGCCGCGGGTAGATTGCGTCATCATAGCTTGTGTAGTATAGAGCAGCTCCCAACCCAACTTGGAGAATAGATTAACGGCGATATTTTTTTTATCGCGCGATAAGAGTCTCGCGTTAACGCAGCGCGTTAACGCCGATAACGGCCCACCACTAATATATATATATAAAAGAGAGAAAGAGAGAGAGAGAGATCCTTTCACAAGTTCAGAGAAGGCTCTGGTCTCTTTATTGTTCATGTAATCATTTGGTGTTGCTGTAACTGTCCCAGTGTAAAGATGGCGTATGCAGTAAGAGAAAACAGTGTATGTCTCTACCTTCTCTCCGTTCTCCACCAGCATACGGTCCCAGGCGTTGACCTGAGTGGCCTGCTGAAGAAAGTGTCGTTCTTGGTCTTCCAACTCTGAGCTCCACTTGTTAATCAAAGCCTCCAGCTGAGCATATGACATCACGGGAGCAGTGCTGACAGAAGACAACACAAGAATGCCATTCTGCGACTTGACAGAAGAAAACATGTGGTATGACACACGTGAAAAGCTTTGTACCTGGTTGTGATGGCAGCAGTCGAGGTGGTGGTGGCTGGAGCAGTAGATGCTATCGTCTTCAGCCCCAGAGAAAAGCCAGTAGTAACTCCAGTGCTAGCAATAGCTACAAAAGACACACACACAGTCACACACACAACAGAGGAAAATATCAACAACGAGAGCTCTTTTAATAGTTGTACATTGGCCTGAATTATTTGTTGAGCGTGCATTAATGAGTGTGAGTGAGGGCACCTGAGGTCACAGCAGGAGCCGCTCCCAGAGGCTTCAGGGACAGGCTTGTGGGAGCGATGGATGCTGAGGTCATCACCGGAGCCACGGAGGCCATGGACGAGCCCACTGACAGAGCACAGAGAAAAGCCTGTGTTATCTCATGCTGATTCCTCAAGAACAATACGAATGATAGCAACAGAGCTCCCACACCTTGTCCAATGAACTTGCACTACTTTTACAATTGTTTGTGGTTAATGGACAAGTTTAAAAAGAAAAAAAGAAATTGGTAACACTTTACAACAAGGTCTCATTTGTCAACATGAACTAACAACGAGCAATATGCATTTTAGAGCATTTATCAATCTTTTTTCATGTTGGTTAATAAAAATATTATTGTTCATTGTTTGCTCATGTAAGTTCACAGTGCAATAAGTCATGTTTACAGATATAGTTTTTTATATTTCAAATGTATTAAATGTGTTATTAATGTTGAAATTAACATTAACCAAGGTAATTAAAGGCTGTAAACGTATTGTTCAATTACTAATATTAGGAAATAAAAACTTACTGTGTGGAACTTTATAAGTGTTACAAAGTCATTTTAACTGATTTAACTGAAATGATTGAACTGATATTGTAGACCTTACCATTGGAAAAATCAGGTTCTCTAAGAGATTTTACAAAAGCAGATGTGCTTTATATTGTTTTGCTTTGTCTGAGCCAACAGACTCACATTCAGTGTGGAAAATGTGATGCAGCGCTGCAATAGGAAATCACGCTCGCCTATGTTAGACTACATTAACTTTTAGCAGAAGCTTTTATCCAAGGAGACTCATCACAAGAACCAAAGATACATATATGGTTTGTGTGTGTATATATACAGTATATAAGAAAGCTTGGCTTGGGAATTTGACTGAAGTAGAAGTTTCTTCATGACTCACATGTGAATCCTGTGGCTGTTGTTGAGGCTATAGGATTCGCAAACAGAGAGGATATTGGACCCGCCATGGACTGACTCGTTAGAGCCGAGCTGGTGGGAGCTGGGGTGGCTGAGCAAGAACAAACATGTTATACAACTATTTTTTTGTCTTTTGCCAGTTTTTCTAATATTTGAATATCCACACAACATATTACATACCTGAAGTTTTAATTCCAAAGTTAATCGCAGTTGTTGAAGCTGTGGAGGCAGTTGAAGCACCAAGAGTCAGACCTATAAATCAGCAGCACAACAAATTATTACATATACATAAAAAACATTTGTAGATTTCCTTCATAGGGACCAGTATGTTAGTGTAACAAACTACATTGGGGGGGGGGGGGGGGACCCCACTATATGGTTTTACAACTGAAACAGGAAGTTTGGGGGAAGCATATGACTGGGCTTGTCCTTTTGCTTAGGCATTAGTTTAAAGGGGACCTATTATGATGTAATGTAATCTTAGGTCTCTGCAGAATGTGTCTGAAGATTCAGCTCAAAATACCCCTCAGATCATTTATTATAGCATGTCGAATTTGCCCCTATTTGAGTGTGAGCAAAAACATGCTATTTTAGCGTGTGTACGTTTAAATGCAAATGAGCTGCTGCTCCCCTCCCTCTTTCCAGAAGCCTTTACAGCTCGTGCTTCAGATACTCCTGCAATAACAACACTGGAGAATCTCACGCAGACAAAATGTCCAAAATGGTCAGTCGCTGTGTTCAGCCTTACATGTTTGAACCGGAGTTGGACAATGATGCAGAGACTCAGGAAAAAGTTACTTTTCTGAATGGTTAGTTGATGAATTTATGTACTTCTTGTGGAGTCAACTTTATTCAACTTATCAATTAGCAAGTTCCATCATGATCATCTATAAATGGTTGCACAGGTGTTCGTGTGGGAACCGTAGGATGGTGGTATCGACCTATCTTTCAGATTCAACTTTTGTGTAAATTGTGCAAAATTGATTTGCACAAACATATAAGACTTTACCTAATTTCTCTGGCATATTTCCTTCACAAATGAAATTCATCCACCGTGTCCTCAGTAGCACAGATGCCGGTAGTCTATGGAGACTTATGTTCATTGGTACATCCAAAAACACATTTGTAATGTTTATGAGGTGCAGACATTATATCAATAGGTGCTATAGAGAGGATATAAACATGGCGAACTATATGCGGCTCACTCAGGGCGGGATCTATGCTAATAGAGCAGATCGTCAGCAATCATGGCGGGGCTTCTGGGGGACATCTGGAAGAGCGTATTTTCAGACACTGCTTCTAAATTATGGGGAGTGGATGGATTTTAACCATTATATGCTGTTTGTTTACACACACTGTAGACACACATCAGTGTATAAACACCTTATAAAAGTGAATTTTGCATAATAGGAAAAAGGCAAAGCCCACATTGGTGTCCACATGACAGGTTGTTCAATTATTTATGTATAATTCTGTATTATTGTTCATTGTCATTTCTAAAATGTCCCTTGAGCAGGAGATGATGTCGAAGTGTCAGCTTTCAGGAGCGTGGGGGAAAAATAGACTCTCTCAAAGCTAACAGACAAGGGGCCAGATTTACTAACAGCTTGCAAACCCTCTTTTGCCGTTAAAAAAAAACTACTATCAGGATGTACTAAAGACACGCAGTGAAGAATTAGCGCAGAAAAGGCGTGGACAGAGTTATTTTTGCAGCTGATGTTATTGCATATGCATTTGTAGGAGTTTCCCTTTCAGAGGCAAAATTAATGGGAGGAAAGAATTTAAATGAATCATGCAAGGTGATTTATAAAGGTCTGCGTTTGTCAATTTAATGGTGTTTGCGCCATTATTTACAACCCAAAGAAAGCATGTCTTAAACCTAACGCTAATTTGCGCAAATTTGTGTGTCGTCAGTAGCCTGACTACGTCAGACTTCTTACTTCCGCTCAATTTCATTTAGCTTCTGTAGTCAGTCTGATACAGCTTAATAGCTTTCCGTTTTCCTCCGGCCTGAAAACAGCCGGCCAATCAACGAACAGAGGGCGGGCTGAGAGCCGTGACGTAGACTCTGATTGTACCGTGGATGCGTAGATTTACTTCACATAATCTGCAAAAGTCGTTCACACCCATGTTCACTCCGGTATTTCGCTCGATGGTTTTGTTTTCGCATCATACATGTGTTTACAGTGGAAGTTAGATGCGGCTGAGCATGCGCATAACACACGCCATAACCAAACGTTATGTGATTGGCTTACGGGTAACCAATGATTTTAAACTTCAGACAAGCACCCCCCCCCCCCCCCCCGCTAGAAAGAAAACGCTTTTCAATTATGCCATGCCAATTATGCCAGACTCTGTCTACGAAGCAAAGCGAAGGAGCAGAGTTTGGTATTACCAGGCTATGTCGTCAGTAGATCACGCACTGAACTTTCCACTCCCATCGGCGCTTTTTTGGAATTGCACTCTCACGCTAATTTGCCCTGTTTAGTAACCAGAGCTTCTCTGTGATTTTAGTCCCGTCCGAATGTGCATCTCAGTCATCATTACAGACAATGTCAGTAAAGATTACGGCGACTTTTACCTTCTGGTAAAAGGTCCAGAAAAATTACCTCAGGTAATACTAATCCCATGCGAATAGATCTACTCGTAAATATTTAGTCATTTCCTGTTTAAAAGTAGTTTTCCGCTGTATGGAGATGCTTGGAAAAGCATTCAGTTGCGTTCTAGACGCTGAGACGAGTCTCTGGCAAAACTCAAGTGTTTTCCACACACCATTCAGATCAGAGAGAAGATAGACAGCACTTGTTAGAGGCACGAAACATCTTTTAGCGTTAGGTAATCCAATCTGAAGTTAATTAATACATCGTTCGACCGGACATAAATGTTTTATAAATATCGGTTATATGTGTTTGTGCACGTGATCTCACGAAGCAACGTAATACACACATGACGACAGGTGGAGGACGGCGATGCGCAAATCGAGTTACTCTCCCACTTCTGCTAGTTTTACTGAGATATCTTATCCTGTGTGAACTGGCCATTAATATTACAGACGTCCTGTGGTAAAATTACATTACTCCATCTACCCTGTAAAGTTAATCCCGTCCGGATAGGGCTTAAAACGAACAAAGCTGATATTATGAACTGGATGTCAGAACATATGTAACTCTGTATGACCTGTGGGTTGAACCCCCAGTGAGAGCGCAGGGGTGGGCTGTGTCGGGGCAACTGAGGCTGCCTGAACTTTGGGCGTCCCAAAGCTGAATCCCCCCATAGGCTGCTGGGCCGCTGTAGTCTGAGGAGCCAGACCTCCGAGAGTGAAGCCCGTCCCGGCAGGTGAAGCCCCCAGAGTCATGCCTGTGGTCGCAGGTTGAGGTGCTGCAGGTGTGCTGAGTTTAGGAAGGGACGCGCTGGATGCAAAGACATAAACAGACTTTAAATAAATAAATATTACATATATCAGTTACTTTAAATATTACAGACATGTAATTCTTTTAAATCCTGTTGTTCAACTATCATTTTCCAACTCAAAAATCTGACTGGATGAGGCACGTCCAAAGTCGTGATGGATAATCACAATTTTGAGGGTTTAGAGCCAGTTTACTTTGAAATCAAGCAGGAATACAGGAAAAATTCCTAATGCGTCATGTTGCTACATAGATGACATTCAGGTTAATTATAGAGTGAAACTGCTCACTTTTATAGCCTTGGTTTCAGAAGAATCTCTCTTATTTTTCTCCAAGGAATTTTTAAAAAAGTCTTCATTAAAGCATTATAAGCCATGAACAAGCCAACTAGCTACAAGGTGAATCACAGCATTACAAACTTTGATCTGAATCAAAAGTATTTGAAATCATCTAAAAAGACAAAGGTACAAGACTGTGTACTCAGTGAGGGAAGGAACTACAATCCCATGAAGCACCGAGAATGAAATGGAATTATAAAAATGATGTAGAAATAAAAAAAGCTATGCAGTGTTCAACAGGAATTCTGCTTTTTAACAATTCTTTTTTAATTAGTTGAAATAATGCTAACAGATGGCTTTAACAGAACCATATACCATCGATTTACAATAGTGTATCTCACAGTAAGTCAGTCTTCAAAGGTTTTAAAGTTAAAATAATTCCCTTTTGGAGAAAATTATTAATTATAAAATTATTTATTTTTATTTCCTGAACCCGGCTTCTCCACCCTCATCCATGGAATAACAGTTTATTGTTGCTTTATTAAAGGGATAGTTAAAAAAAAAAAAAAAAAAAAAAAACAGGACAACACACACACTTCGCCCTAGATAAAGTCTCACCCAAAAGAGAAGCCTCCCCCAGGGGTGCTGCTCTGAGTCTGCGCTCCGAAGCTGAATCCACCTTGTGTGCTTCCATTGTTCTGCGTGGGCTGTGCGAGCAGTCCTGCGATCTGAGACTGCGGCGGGGGGTTTCCGAAGGTCTGGGTCTGGGGTTGGCCAAAGGTCTGAGTCTGGGGTTGGCTAAATGTTTGAGTCTGGGGTTGGCCAAAGGTCTGAGTCTGGGGTTGGCTAAATGTTTGAGTCTGGGGTTGGCTAAAGGTCTGAGTCTGGGGCTGGCTAAAGGTCTGGGTCTGGGGTTGGGTAAAGGTCTGGGTCTGGGGTTGGGTAAAGGTCTGAGTCTGGGGTTGGGTAAAGGTCTGAGTCTGGGGTTGGGTAAAGGTCTGGGTCTGGGGCTGGCTGGCCCCGAAAGAGAAGCCCCCCCCTGTTGCAGGAGCGCTGGTCTGCAGCCCGAAGCCCGTCGGGGCCGCAGCCGTAGTTTTGGGGGGTCCAAAGCTGAAGCCCCCAGTGCCCGCTTGTCCGAAGTTAAACGCCATAGTGCCTCAAAAGACCCTGTAAATGACGACAGGAGGGGAAAAATGTGTGAAATAACAGTAGCTATGTTTCCATCCACCTATTTTTATGCGCATTTTGGAATATCTCATAAAATAAAGTTGGATGGAAACACCAAGATTCACAATTGTGCATAAATTATAAAAGCGGACCGATCTCGTTGCACAGCATCTGAGACGAAATTATTATATAGTGGCTTCTCCTACTGCAGCAATTTCCTTTTTTCGTGGTGATATTTAGTGCCAGTTTAACAGGAAGTGACAATCTTGTTCTCCTTGGCTCACTGGATGGAAACGATTTGCAAATGTTTTATGCGATATTCCAATTTTGCACATATGTTAATTTAGCAACTTTGGAAGGAAACATAGCTAGTGTTAGACGACTTTTATGGTCCTTGCTTTTCTGACAGTGGACCTGTAAATGACTATAATATGTGCAGGGAATCAAAGTCTCTGTTGCTACAATGAATTCCCCTCAATTTGATAGCAGAGAAGATATGTATGAGATCAGTGCTGATCGGGGGCATGGGGCAAAAATGCCACAAAAAAAAGAATTTATGCTTTAATGCCCATTTATGTCCAAAAAATCCACCAGTTTAGATTCTAAATCTTCAATTCTTCAATTTTAAGAATAGAGGTTAAACACAACTGTGTGATAATCAGCGAAGACAGTATAAACATATGTAAGTCAAATGGAAAGCTAAATGTGAACTATATTATGAAATCTTAGACAGAGTTGCTGAGTCTCAAAACATACTTTAGCTGCCTATCTTTACCTAGACCGAATGTTTGCACTGGCCATAGTAGTGTAGATGTGTGCTGGGTCAACTATTAGCTCATTAACTTAGACTATGATGCCCAAAAATGTTATCTATGTAGTCAGCTCATTACATTACACACCAACATACATGTAGATAGGCAGCCTGACACTAACGGCACGAAAACGCTGCCCAAGTAGGCAGTTCACAAGGTTTTGCGTCCAAAAAAATGTATTTTAGGTTCACTAGGCTTTGAGACAAAGATGAATCTTACTGTCTATGAAGGCAAATCACTAGGTTTGGAGAAAGCCAGTGTTTTGGTGTCCAACTAGCCTCTCTTTTATATTCAGTGATAACATGCTATTAAAATCAAATGATAACAAACTAAAGCATTAGATCAGCTTATGTGCTTCTTTGGAGATACATATGTATAGAGTTTAATATTGTTGGTTCTTTAAAACTGATGAATGCGATAAAAGAACCGATGTTGTTTAACATCAGTGATAATACAGCTAACGTTAGCTGACAGTTCACGTTCACTGAACACCCTCTGACTTCTGCACACTCACATCGCCAACGTTCTTATTTTAAAACTATGACAGACTCACTAAATTATGTATTATAAGGTGGAATAAAACACTTTATATCAGGGGGAAATACACATAAAACTTACGTACAGTACTTCACTGCAGCTCACGCGCGCAATATTCGTCGTCACATTACATGCGCTTCCGCTCTGAGGACCTCACTTCAACTGTCTAAAATACTGCCTGATCGAAATTACAGATCTCCAGTTCTCTCACACATACCACTGGCAAGTTGGCCCTATCAAACTATAAAGACAAAATAAACTGGCGCACCAAATATATTTTTTAGTCTTTTTACTTATTGCAGTATTTCAGTTACGATTACATCAAAAAGAGCCTAAAGTAGCTACCATGATAATACTATGTTGTTGTTGTTGTTTTACAAGTCAGTTTCTACACACAATTGAAGTCAATATTAAAAATGACGGATTTGAATGGATTCATACATTTTATAGACAATAATGACTGTTGGCATCAAAGATTATGAAGCAATAACAACTAATATAACTGAACTTATAATAAAAGCCTAAATTAGGTTAAAGTTTTAAAACGTAAAACTTTAAATAAAAAAAAAAAATAAAAAAAAAAAGTTATAATCAGTGTTTAGACAGCTCATAAGCATTAGGGACTCCCTAAGGACCGGAACAAATAATTATATAATATTATAAAATAATAACATAACTATAAAATAATAATACTAATGCCTATGATGTTCTTTTATTTTATGCTACAGACTCTGATTCTTTATTAAGTTCATAAGTCCAGAGTTTGCTTGAAAGCACAAATAAAAATATATATATAAATATAGCTGCGAGCAGCGATTACGGGCCCAAGCCGGTGGCACTGCAACCCCAGTGCCTTTAGTTACTTAAAGGCACCGGGGTGGCGGTGCCGCCGGCTTTGGCGCTTCATCGCTGCTCGCAGCTATATTTATATATATATTTTTATTTGTGCTTTCAAGCAAACTCTGGACTTATGAACTTATATAAGCTATATATATACACAGTATATATAAAAGACAGAAAATATTACTTTACTTACCTTATTCTGATTTTATGATACACTCAAAATATTCCACAACAAATCCTTTAAATTTAATGTAAAAATAAAAACGAAGGTTAGCAGTGTTGGGCTCATGTAATCCTCTCATTAGAATCAAAATATTTCAACCTTTGCGATGTATTTGGATGCTAAACTATTCTTTATTATAGGATTTGTACTTTACTCGTGTTCCTTAGGAGGAGTAGGTAAAAACTCAGAGTCTGAAATATCCAAAAAATCAACATTTAGACCTAAATATCTGACTTCCTGTTGGTCGGAGCTAATGACTGTAAATTAGAAAGTTGTCCGGCTTGATGAGAACAATATAGGTACTGATTTTTGTAACTGTGGGTAAAAGTAACCCCCCCACTTTTGACAAAAACATTTTGAAAGTGACACACTTCCTGCTGCCAGTTGGTGGCGCTATAACTTTGACTCACAATAGTTACATCCATCTGATCAGCCTCTTACCACAAACACACTGCTGAAGTTTCATCAAGATCAGTTAATGTGTGCAGAAGTTATACCACTTCGTGCTTCTCTTTTCTCGCCATAAATTCGTGTCCTTGCCACGGCCAAACCGTTCGAGATATCAAAAATCCGTCCGCAATTTAGCATCCTCAATGTCTTGACTTCATGCTGACCGAGTTTGGAGGTGATTGGATGAATTCTCTAGGAGGAGTACATCAAATTCCACAGCATGCGTTTCAAAACAACCCATAATAGCCGACTTCCTGTTGGGCGGAGCTAATAACTTAGAGTGTGGAAGTTGTTCGGCCCGATGAGATCTATATGTGTACCTAGTTTCATATTAATTCATGCAAGCGTGTTTGATATATGGACCAAGTTTTCAGACCGTGTCCAAGGGGGCGCTGTTGAGCCCCCCTGCCACGCCCGGGTACCAGCTTCAGCCCGGCTCTGATGACCGTGGGTTCTGACCTGTGTGGAAAGTTTCAAGAGTTTTTGAGCACGTTAAGGGCCCCAAAAGCCCCTGAAACCTTGAAAAACAAAGATTAAATGGAATAGACAAAATCCCCCCCCCCACACACACACAGACACACACAGAGAGAGAGAAAATTCTCCAGAAAATCCACATTCAAACCAAAATATCTGACTTCCTGTGGGTCTGAGGTTATGACTGTAAATTAGAAAGGTGTCCTGCTTGATGAGAACAATACACCTACCAAGTTTTGTGATTCTAGGAAAAACTAAGCCCCCATTTTTGACATACTGAGCCATTCCACCACGCCCGTTTCTGAAACTTTGCACATGTCTACTGTATAATAAATGTGATGTGTCTGTCGAGTTTCATGCATTTTCAAGCATGTGAAGAGTCTCAAAAGAATCCGAAAAGAATATTAAAGTTTGATGCGTTGCCACGGCAACAGTATCTAAGATATCAATAATCCTTTCACAGGTCTACATCTGCCGTGTGTTTACATTATACACATAAAGTTTTAAGCAAATCGGGTAAAAATAAGAAAGTGATTTCAAAGCATTTTGAAAGTGACACACTTCCTGTTGCCAGTTGGTGGCGCTATAACTTTGACTCATAAAGGTCACATCCATGTGATCGGCCTCTTACAACGAACACACTGCTGAAGTTTCAGCAAGATCAGATAATGTATGCAGAAGTTATAACACACTTCCTGTGTCCCATTATTCGCCATAAATTCGTTTCCTCGCCACGGCCAAACCGTTCGAGATATCAAAAATCTGTTCGCAAGAATTCATCCTCAATGTCTTGACTTTATTCTCACCGAGTTTGGCGGCGATCGGATGAATTCCCTAGGAGGAGTATTTCACATTCCATTGTATGCGTTTTCCAAACAACGTATAATAACCGACTTCCTGTTGGGCTTTTGTAAAACTCAGAGCACGAAAGTTGTACGGCCCGATGAGATCTATATGTGTACTGAGTTTCATATTATTACATGCAAGCGTGTTTGATATATGGACCAAGATTTCGGACCCCATTCCAGGGGGCGCTGTCGAGTCCCCCTGCCATGCCCAGGTACCAGCTTCAGTCCGGCCCTGATGGCCGCGGGTTCTGACCTGTGTGCAAAGTTTCAAGAGTTTTTGAGCATGTTAAGGGCCCCAAAAGTGGCAAAAAGGCAAAAAAAAAATAATGAAGAAAAAAAAAAAAAAAAAAAAAAATCCTTACGAAAACAATAGGGCCTTCGCCCTTTCAGGGCTTGGGCCCTAATAATATGAGTATCCAGTAAGTCTTCAGAAACTCCACCCTTTTACAGAACCTAATAAACAAAACTAAAATAAACAAATGCAAGAAAATGCTTTTTGAATAGCTGTCGACTGTAGTGACCACTATGCATGAAAGGGTTAAAGAAAAAATGTGATAGCTTGTAAGACTAGATTCAGCAGTTTATGCAACTGACACCAGAAGGTCCAAAATATCATCAGAAGCTCCACCCTCTTACAAAACCTTCCAGACACTGACTAGTCATTATTTCTACCTTTCATTTTTACTGAAAGCTAAAACGAGTTGTGAAGAACAGAGGAGGACACATTATATTAGGATTGTTGTGTATTTCTGAATGAACCCAGATTAGATTTTGATTGTAATAGTTATTTACTTTTCAAACCAACGTTCAGAAAGTGAAAGTAAATTGTAGATCATTGGATCCTTTTCAAGACGAGGAAATGGATTCAAAATCTGTGGAAGAGCTTTCTTGTCCCGTTTGCTGTGAAATCTTCAAGACTCCCGTTTTTCTGTCCTGTAGTCACAGTATTTGTAAAGAGTGTCTACAACAGTTCTGGAAAAAAAAGGAAACTCAGGAGTGTCCTGTCTGCAGGAAAAGATCCTCAAATGAACATCCTCCAGTTAATCTCGTGTTAAAAAACTTGTGTGATTCATTGATAAAGGAGAGAAATGAGAAACGTTCATCAGGATCTGAGGAGATCTGCAGTTTACACAGTGAGAAACTCAAACTCTTCTGTCTGGAGGACAAACAGCATGTGTGTTTCGTGTGCAGAGACTCAGAGAAACACACCAATCACACATTCAGACCCATCAGTGAAGTGCTTTCATCTTACAAGGTAAGACAAAATGTCTCTCATGCCATATGCTAAATACAGTGCTAAAAACATAAACAGTTCCCTTTCGATTCAGTTCACTTCGACATTGCATTTGCTAACGCTTATTCCAAATACTATTGAAGCCTTTGTAATTCGTTGTTATTGGAAGAAGGAGGCGAGAACTGGTGAACTTTAATAAATAAATAAACACGGATAACTGCCACCACACATAATAAAACAAAATATCAAATAAAACAGTCCAGGCCTGGTCCTCTCTCACCCTTCACGATCGTCGCTCCTCCTTTTATGCCTCCGCTCCTCCGTGAGAGATACAAGACCGGTGCGGTCCGCAGGTGTCACTCATCAGCAATCACACCACTGGCCTTGCACCGTTCTCGGCCTCGTCCTCGTCCTGCTCACCACAGCTTTATTTAATCACTGCAGTAACACAGGCCAATGATGTTCAATCGTGCAAAATATGTGGGGCTTCCTTTTCTATAGGGCGCCGTTTGGAAGTCATTCATTCTGAATCTTTTCCTTCAGCCAACCTTCTGCAAGAAGCCTATCATCAAGGGCACATTCCAAATGGTGTTTTTGCACCCTTGAAGGGCACGTCGGGCCATTTGTAGGGGTGTCCCAAACGAAAGTGAACAACTGTTTCCCTTCACAAAGGGCCCTTCCACAAGGCCATTATAGCGAAGGGCACATGCGATGATCACTTCTAGATGGCGGGAGAGTTCGAGTTAACTTACAAACAGAGCAATTCAAGTTTCATACATTTTTGTCATGTTATGTTTAAATAAGTTTGAAATAAGCTGTCCCTTCTGCTGCTGTTCGGTGCAAGCATGAACCGGTGGTGAGACCAAGATAGCCGTGGCCGAAGCATCGTCATGGCTTGAAGAGTCAGAGTCCCCGCCCTGACAGGGACAGCAGGCCACGCTGCTTTCCTGACGCTGTCTCTCAGGGGAGGAAAGCTGCATCCAGCGCCGAAGACGAGCTTCTGAAGAAGTCTGGACGTGGTCAGAAACGGAGAAGTCGTGACAAAAAAACTGTCTGGAGCACCGTGCTGTACAGCTAGCGCTCGTGTGCTTTCTCCCAGACATTCTCCACCGTCACTTTCTCTTCAGGATGTGAGAAAGAGACTGAGCCAGTCTCCGGACAAGATGGCCGCCACAAGCCAGTGTCTCCGGCCAAGATGGCCAGAGACACTGGCTTGGTGGCGGCCATCTTGTCCGGAGACACTGGCTCGGCAGCGGCCATCTTGTCCGGAGACTGGCTCAACGGCGGCCATCTTGTCCGGAGACTCTGGCTCGGCAGGCGTGATGTGAACAGTCTCTGGATCGGCAGACTTGACGTGAACAGTCTCTGGATCGGCAGACTTGACGTGAACAGTCTCTGGATCGGCAGACGTGACGGAACGAGGCTGTGGAATGAGGGCTAATGTGGGAGTACCATGTTTCTCCTCCATGATCCCCACAGCATATACAGAACCACTCAGTTGCAGGGCCAAGTAAATATTACATTCTAAAGTCCAATGGGGATTGTGCAGTGGCATGGCAAACCCGAATGGCTCTGATAGTCCCCCTCTAAAAAAATCATGAGGCACAGAGAGTCCATAGAAGTTACATTTGCCAGATCGATAAAGTCTCTCACGTACTCCAGAATGGGTCAATCTCCTTGACGGAGACACATAATCTGTGCTGCTGGATTCATGGTTGGTCGGTCGTTCTGTAATGATGAGGCAAGGACGAAGCAGAGAGAGAATCCACATGCAAGCACTACTTTAATGAAACAAACAGGTAATCCAGGGAAAACAACAGAACAAGGAACTCAGGACAGGAACAGGAAACAGCTACAAGCTACAACGACCGACAAACAACAACTGAAGCACAGAGGTTTAAATACAAAGACAAAGTTAAACAAGATAACAAGGGGCGTGGCTAATAAGAAACACCTGGGGAGACTAATCAACATAACGGGGAACTGCTAACATGGTACAAGACAGGGGAACACATACATCAGGGGTTCTCAATCCTGGTCCTCGAGGGCCACTTTCCTGCGGAGTTTAGCTCCAACCTTGATCAAACTCACCTGCCTTTAGCTCTCTAGTAAACCTGAAGAGCTTAATTAGCTGGTTCAGGTGTGTTTGATTAGGGTTAGAGCTAAACTCTGCAGGAAAGTGGCCCTCGAGGACCAGGATTGAGAACCCCTGACATACATGAATCATGACAGTCATATTCCAGAACAGCAGTATACGAGTGCCCTGAAGTACGAGGTGTTCAGTGCTCAGAGACATGACCAAGGTTAGGAAGGCTGAAACCCGACCACCACTGAACAAGAAACATAAGTTGAAACGTAAAGACTGGGCCAGGAAATATCTAAAGACAGATTTTTCAAAGGTTTCATGGACTGATGAGATGAGAGTGAGTCTTGACGGACCAGATGGATGAGCCCACGGCTGGATCAGTAACGAGCACAGAGTTCCACGTCGACTCAGACGACAGCAAGGTGGAGGTGGGGTACTGGTATGGGCTGCTTTTATTAAAGATGAGCTAGTTGGACATTTTCGGGTTGAGGATGGACTCAAAATGAACTCCCAAACCTACTGCCAGTTTTCAGAAGATACTTCTTCAAGCAGTGGTACAAGAAAAAGTCTGTATCCTTTAAGAAGATCATAATTTTTATGCAGGACAATGCTCCATCGCATGCATCAATGTACTAGCCAGTAAATGCCTTAAAAATGAAAGAATAATGACATGGCCCCCTTCCTCACCTGATCTAAACCCTATTGAGAACTTGTAGGTCCTTCTTAAATGGGAGATTTACGGTGAAGGAAAACAGTACACCTCTCTGAACAGTGTATGGGAGGCTATGGTGTCTGCTGCACAAAGAGTTGATCATCAACAGATCAAGAAACTGACAGACTCCATGAATGGAAGGCTTATAACTGTTATTGAAAAGAAGAGTGGCTATTGGTAACTAATTTCTTTTTTTTCTTTTATTTTTTTTGTAAATTGAGTTGTTTGTTTATTATTCTCACTTTAACAGATGAAAATAAACAAGTGAGATGGGAATTTTTTTTAATTTTTCTGCATAATAAATCTGCACACTAAGAGTTGCCCAGTAATTGTGCACACATAGATATTGTCCTAAGAAAGCCAAAACCTCACTTTTACTTCCTTAAATATTCAGGTTTGAGGTTTATCAAGATTTTGGATTGACTGAGAGCACTGTGGTTGTTCAATAATAAAATGAATCCTCAAAAATACAACTTGCCTAATAATTGTGCACAGTGTAAGAGTGTATAGAGAGGGAAGCCCTTCATATTTTGCGTGAGTTACATATAATTAGATAGAGTAAAGGATATGCGTATTTGGTGTGCTGTCCGAGGGGAATTTGGCCTGAACCCAGAGTACTCCCCCATCCCAGGTTTGGGATAGGTCTAGTAAGTGAGGAGATGGGGTGGTGGAGTGATGCTGGAAAACTGTCATAGAATAGTGGTAAAAACTGCTGTATATAACTTATACCTCCTGATGTTAACTGAGTTGACTGGATGAACTCCTCCCATGACAATTAGGTTAATTATCTGAACTACTTCTCCCGAACTTTGTTAGTAAAACATAATTTAAAAAATAGAAATGTCATGGGTTATTAATTATTTTTCATTAATAATATGTGATTTATTACAAGACACACCAAAAAAATGATTAATACTAGCATTCTTTCACTTTCTGTATTTGTATTTGCACAACCACTAATTTATAAATGCATGGATATAATAATTAAGAATTGGCCATGGCAAAAAACATATTTGTTTGATGAAAACATGATTTCTTGATGTTCATCCTTTCCAAATTAAATAATTAAAAAATATATGGCCTGCCATTTTCAGACACAAATGCTTCCATGAGAATGACCCATTCAACATATAAATAATATAACTATAAAAACATCCAAGAATACAACGTTTAAACCTCTTAAAGCTGCATAAGTTTCACAGATTTTCATCTTAACCTGTAGGAGGAATTTAATACAGCACTGACGTCCTTACAAAACAAGCTCAAACATGGAGAAGAAATGAAAGAAGAGTGTGATAAAACAATTGAACACATCAAGGTGAGGATATAAAGAGTTAAATACTCATTCACACACAGAGTTTATTATTGACATTAGTGGAGTGTGTGTTCATACAGCGCTGACTGAAGTGAATGTGATTGGATTTCAGTCTCAAGCTGAGCACACAGAGCGTCAGATTAAAGAAGAGTTTGAGAAGCTTCATCAGTTTCTCAGAGACGAAGAAGAAGCTACAATCACTGCACTGAGAGAGGAAGAGGAGCAGAAGAAGCAGAGGATGAAAGAGAAGCTGGAGGAGATGAACACACACATCTCAGCTCTTTCACACACAATCAGAGACATGGAGGAGATGATGAAAGACAATGACGTCTCGTTTCTAAAGGTGACAAATCAATCTGGCTTCATTCTTTGTGCATAAAACAACTTGTATAGAGAGACTCATTGACAATGAGAGTGTTTGATAAGATATTAAAATGTTTTCAAACTCTATATTTTCCAGAACTTTAAGGCCTCAATGGAAAGGTGAGTGAGCTGTTCGTATCTCTTCTCTCAGTGGATCTGAACTCAAATTCACTGCAGTTCTGACTCCTGAATGTTCCTCAGAGTCCAGATCTCACAGCCGGATCCACGGATGAGTTCTGGAGCTTTGATTCATGTGTCGCGTTATCTGGGTAACCTGCCGTTCAGAGTCTGGAAGAAGATGCTGGAAACTGTCCAACACAGTGAGTCTCAGCAGATTTGACACCAGTGCAGAAGATAGTTCAGATATAAACACACACAACATCAACATTTGATAGAAATATATTTAATAATTTCCAAGTGAATCTGAACTGTATTTCAGAAAATCATCAGATCATACAGCGAACTCATTATGAAAAGTCCATTCCTCATGATCTATGTTTATGTATTAGGATACAATAGTGTGTTTATTGAATACTGTTGTTTCACATTTACATTTCTATAATCATCATCCTGTAATCTGATGTTATTCTCTTTACAGCTCCGTTGACTCTGGATCCAAACACAGCAGCTCCTTGGCTCACACTCTCTGCTGATCTGACCAGTGTGTCGGACAGTGATGTTTATAAAACACTTCCTGATAATCCAGAGAGGTTTGATGAATATACATGTGTCCTGGGATCTGAGGGCTTTAACTCAGGAACACACTGCTGGGATGTGGAGGTTGGAGACAATACATACTGGATTCTTGGAATAACCACAGCATCAAACCAAAGGAAGGGAAAGGATTTCTTTGACTCTAATGTCTGGCGTGTGCGATACAAGAACAGCAAATACATCTCAGAATCCCCAGAGCAACCCGAGACTGTCTTCACTGTTAAACAGAAGCTTCAGCGTGTGAGAGTTCAGGTGGACTATGACAGAGGAACAGTGTCATTCTCTGATCCTGTAACTAACACACATTTACTCACATTCACATCCACCTTCAACGACACAGTCTTTCCATTCTTATATAATCGCTGCACAACTCCTCTGAGGATCTTACCAGTTAAACTCTTTATTAAAGCAGAAAATCACAGTTAAATCTGATTCTGCATCTAGATTAATACAGTTTTGCAAATTATGCTTCAATAATAACACTGTAATAAAAGGGTATCATTCATCAATCACACTTAAAGGGATAGTTCAGGATTTTAGACATGAATCTCTATAGCTTCCCCATAAGCAGTGTGGTGCATTGACCATGACTTACCCCCGACAGCGTCCTGTGAGCCGAGCTCTGGTCCAGTTTTGGTCAAGATGAAATTAGTCCGGCAAGATTGCTGGGGTCACGGCAATAAAGCTTTTTTCTTCTCAAATCAATATGTGTTCAAAAGAGTGATATATTTGCGTCACTAAAACGTTGTCTATGGAGAGGTCAGACCTCGTAATGGCTTGGCACTATTTTCTCCCCTGTCATATCACTGCGCGCTGCCGCTACCTACAGCCAGCTGGGAGCTGCGCAGGCGCACACCACTTTTTCAGTTGTTCGGCAGTGTTTACAGCAGTGTTTACGTGCTCAGAACAGCTACACGAACGAGCTAACATAGCTACTGCAGCAGCTGTGGCTCCAGCTTCAACTTGTTCAACTTCTCTGTCCATCCTCTCTCTTTCTGTCCTTTCTAACTCCATCTGGCGTAACTCGTCATCTGTGTATTCAGGTTCGTAAAGATATCCTTTTGGCTGTGTGTCGAAGTCAATGTTGTCATCGTCGCTGCTGTAGTCAGACATGTTATCGTTCTCTTTACGAGCTGTAAACAAAGTGACACGTGCGCGGCTCCCAGCTGGCTGTAGGTAGCGGCAGCGCGCAGTGATATGACGGGGAAGAAAATAGTGCCAAGCCATTACGAGGTCTGACCTCTCCATAGACAGCGGTTTTGTGCTGCAAATATATCACTCTTTTGAACACATATTGATTTGAGAAGAAAAAAGCTTTATTGCCGTGACCCCAGCAAACTTGCCGGACTAATTTCATCTTGACCAAAACTGGACCGGATTCATGTCTAAAATCCTGAACTATCCCTTTAAACGTAAATTTTAGAGCCAACTTAACATTTGTTTAGTGTTAAGTTTTAAGTTAAGTGTTAAGTCTTAACAGGGACGTGCACAGACATTTTGAGGGGCAGGGGCTCAAGTGAAATAAAGGGCACTTCTCATAATTACGTTTTTTTTTTTTTTTTTTACAAAAAAGTATATATATTAACGCAACTCTGACTTCCTTTTTAAAAAATTAATTTAAAAAGTTAATTAGGGCCCAAGCCCTGAAAGGGCGAAGGCCCTATTCTTTCCGTAAGGATTATTTATTAGGGCCCAAGCCCTGAAAGGGCGAAGGCCCTATTGTTTCCGTAAGGATTATTTTTTTTTTTTTTCTTCATTATTTTTTTTTTTGCCTTTTTGACACTTTTGGGGCCCTTAACATGCTCAAAAACTCTTGAAATTTTGCACACACGTCAGAACCCGCGGCCATCAGGGCCGGGCTGAAGCTGGTACCGTGGCGTGGCAGGGGGGCTCGACGGCGCCCCCTGGAATGGGGTCCGAAAACTTGGTCCATAAATCAAACACGCTTGCATGTAATAATATGAAACTCAGTACACATATAGATCTCATCGGGCCGAACAACTTTCGTGCTCTAAGTTTTACAAAAGCCCAACAGGAAGTCGGTTATTATACGTTGTTTGGAAAACGCATACAATGGAATGTGAAATACTCCTCCTAGGGATTTCATCCGATCGCCACCAAACTCGGTGAGAATAAAGTCAAGACATTGAGGATGAATTCTTGCGAACAGATTTTTGATATCTCGAACGGTTTGGCCGTGGCGAGGAAACTAATTTATGGCGAATAATGGGACACAGGAAGTGTGTTATAACTTCTGCATACATTGACTGATCTTGATGAAACTTCAGCAGTGTATTCGTTGTAAGAGGCCGATCACATGGATGTGACTATTGTGAGTCAAAGTTATAGCGCCACCAACTGGCAGCAGGAAGTGTGTCACTTTCAAAATGCTTTGAAGTCACCCTCTTACTTTTACCCGATTTGCTTCAAACTTTATGTGTATAATGTAAACACACGGCAGATGTAGACCTGTGAAAGGATTATTGATATCTTAGATACTGTTGCCGTGGCAACGCATCAAATTTTAATATTCTTTTCGGATGCGTTTGAAACTCTTAGCATGCTTGAAATTGGATGAAACTCGACAGACACATAACACTTATTAGCCAGTAGACATGTGAAAAGTTTCAGAAACGGGCGTGGCAGGGGGGCTCAACAGCGCCCTCTTGAACAGGGTCTGAAAACTTGGTCCATATATCAAACACGCTTGCATGAATTAATATGAAACTCGGTACACATATAGATTTCATCGGGCTGAACAACTTTCCCTCTGTCAAGTTTCACGCCAGCCCAACAGGAAGTCGGCTATTATGGGTTGTTTGGAAAACGCTTGCTGTGGAATGTGATGTACTCCTCCTAGAGAATTCATTCAATCACCTCCAAACTCAGTCAGCATGAAGTCAAGACATTGAGAATGCTAAATTGCGGACGGATTTTTGATATCTCGAACGGTTTGGCCGTGGCGAGGAAACAAATTTATGGCGAGAAAAGAGAGGAGACGAAGTGTTATAACTTCTGCATACATTAACTGATCTTGATGAAACTTTAGCAGTGTGTTCGTGGTAAGAGGCAGATCAGATGGATGTAACTATCGTGAGTCAAAGTTATAGCGCCACCAACTGGCAGCAGGAAGTGTGTCACTTTCAACATGCGTTTGACAAAAGTGGGTGGGTTAGTTTTACCAACAGTTACAAAAATCAGTACATATATTGGTCTCACCGAGCCGGACAACTTTCTAATTTACAGTTATTAGCTCAGAGCAAAAGGAAGTCAGATATTTTGGTTTGAATGTGGATTTTTTGGATATTTCAGACTCTGAGTTTTTAGCTACTCTTCCTAACTGGTTTATTTTATTCACACCAAACTTTTTCAAAATGATAAAGATACATTAAAGATGCTAAATTGTGAACGGATATTAAACATCTCAAACGGTTTTGCTATAGTGAGGGACTAAAGTAAAGTAACACTTAAAGCCTCATCTTCTAAAAATGTAATTAAACACCATTTATTTCTATATAAAAGTATAAAAATATCACAACTAAACCCGTTTTATTCTTTTTTTTTCAATTTAATAAATATTTATAAGTTTAAAAATAGTAATTGTACTATTTAGTCCCATAAAAGTCAAGTCATACATAGGGCTATACTGCCCTCTTGTGTTAAAAATCAGGTAGGCCTATTGTATCTACTTAAAAATATACTAGGTATGTGACGGTGAGAATATTTTACCACCGGTTAATCGACGTGTGACACCGCTGGGGGCTTTTGAATCGCCAACTTAAAAACGAAAGTAAAATATGTTCGTCCACACTGACATTGATAGTGGTTGAGCGAGCGTTTCAAATTAATTCCTATGGAAGTAGGAATTAACTGAAAAAGTTCACTCTGTTCTGCTCGTTCCTCGCCGTGGATGTGCACCGTTATGAATGCCCGTGCAGCCATGAGCATTTTAGTTTAATTTTAAAATTAGAGCCTTTCGGGGGTTGATTGCTTGAAATTATTTTACAAAAGCACAATGTTGTGTTTTATTGCGACTGTACACAAATATAAGTTAACACTTTGCAGTTTGAATGTCGTCCTGTATAATGACGGAGTATGTTTTTATGTGTCCACTGTTCAAACGCGCCCACGCCACACACACACACCCACACACACACGGTTTACTATCTTTTTGGGGACTCTCCATAGATTTAATGATTTTTATACTGTACAAACTGTATATTTTATATCCTTACACTAACCCTACCCCTAAACCTACCCATCACTGAAAACTTTCTGCATTTTTACATTTCCAAAAAAACTCATTCTGTATGAAGCTTGTTTACCCATGGGGACCTCTATTTAGGTCCCCACTGTGATACGAGTCCCCATGAGTCTGTGTGCATTCAGGTTAAAGTCCCCACCGGGACAGAAAAACATGAACACACACACACACACACACACACACACACACACACACACACACACACACACACACACACACACACACACACACTAGCATTGCAATCTTGACATTGCAGCCTGTTCATTATAGACTTAATAAAATATAATAATAAAATGGTCAACCTAACATATAAAGATTACACTGCTCTAAATAGTCAGTAGTACAATTCGTACAATCACAGTAAGCACCGCTCCACTGTGAATTTTCCAAGGACATTTTTGCGCATGTGAAGAGGATCATTTTTCCCTTCGATATTGGAACGTGAGTGAAGTACAAAGCATATAATAAACAATAGTTTAGCATCCAAAAAAAGGTCATTATATATATATATATTTTTTTTTTTTTTTTTTTTTAAGTGACAAGACAAAGAATATTACTTGTCTGATATATATATATATATATATATATATATATATATATATATATATATATATAAATATAGCTGCGAGCAGCGATGGAGGGCCCAAGCCGGTGACACCGCCACCCCGGTGCCTTTAGTGTAACTAAAGGCACCAGGTTGGCGGTGCCACCGGCTTGGGCCCGCAATCGCTGCTCGCAGCTATATTTATATATATATATTTATTTTTTATTTTTTTTTCTTCATTATATTTTTTTTTTTGCCTTTTTGCCACTTTTGGGGCCCTTAACATGCTCAAAAACTCTTGAAATTTTGCACACACGTCAGAACCTGCGGCCATCAGGGCCGGGCTGAAGCTGGTACCGGGGCGTGGCAGGGGGGCTTGACAGCGCCCCCTGTAATGGGGTCCGAAAACTTGGTCCATAAATCAAACACGCTTGCATGTAATAATATGAAACTCAGTACACATATAGATCTCATCGGGCCGAACAACTTTCATGCTCTAAGTTTTACAAAAGCCCAACAGGAAGTTGGTTATTATACGTTGTTTGGAAAACGCATACAATGGAATGTGAAATACTCCTCCTAGGGATTTCATCCGATCGCCACCAAACTCGGTGAGAATAAAGTCAAGACATTGAGGATGAATTCTTGCGAACAGATTTTTGATATCTCGAACGGTTTGGCCGTGGCGAGGAAACGAATTTATGGCGAATAATGGGACACAGGAAGTGTGTTATAACTTCTGCATACATTGACTGATCTTGATGAAACTTCAGCAGTGTATTCGTTGTAAGAGGCCGATCACATGGATGTGACTATTGTGAGTCAAAGTTATAGCGCCACCAACTGGCAGCAGGAAGTGTGTCACTTTCAAAATGCTTTGAAGTCACCCTCTTACTTTTACCCGATTTGCTTCAAACTTTATGTGTATAATGTAAACACACGGCAGATGTAGGCCTGTGAAAGGATTATTGATATCTTAGATACTGTTGCCGTGGCAACGCATCAAATTTTAATATTCTTTTCGGATGCGTTTGAGACTCTTAGCATGCTTGAAATTGGATGAAACTCGACAGACACATAACACTTATTAGCCAGTAGACATGTGAAAAGTTTCAGAAACGGGCGTGGCAGGGGGGCTCAACAGCGCCCTCTTGAACAGGGTCTGAAAACTTGGTCCATATATCAAACACGCTTGCATGAATTAATATGAAACTCGGTACACATATAGATTTCATCGGGCCGAACAACTTTCCCTCTGTCAAGTTTCACGCCAGCCCAACAGGAAGTCGGCTATTATGGGTTGTTTGGAAAACGCTTGCTGTGGAATGTGATGTACTCCTCCTAGAGAATTCATTCAATCACCTCCAAACTCAGTCACCATGAAGTCAAGACATTGAGAATGCTAAATTGCGGACGGATTTTTGATATCTCGAACGGTTTGGCCATGGCGAGGAAACAAATTTATGGCGAGAAAAGAGAGGAGACGAAGTGGAATAACTTCTGCATACATTAACTGATCTTGATGAAACTTTAGCAGTATGTTCGTGGTAAGAGGCAGATCAGATGGATGTAACTATTGTGAGTCAAATTTATAGTGCCACCAACTGGCAGCAGGAAGTGTGTCACTTTCAACATGCGTTTGACAAAAGTGGGTGGGTTAGTTTTACCAACAGTTACAAAAATCAGTATATATATTTGTCTCACCGAGCCGGACAACTTTCTAATTTACAGTTATTAGCTCAGAGCAAAAGGAAGTCAGATATTTTGGTTTGAATGTGGATTTTTTGGATATTTCAGACTCTGAGTTTTTAGCTACTCTTCCTAACTGGTTTATTTTATTCACACCAAACTTTTTCAAAATGATAAAGATACATTAAAGATGCTAAATTGTGAACGGATATTAAACATCTCAAACGGTTTTGCTATAGTGAGGGACTAAAGTAAAGTAACACTTAAAGCCTCATCTTCTAAAAATGTAATTAAACACCATTTATTTCTATATAAAAGTATAAAAATATCACAACTAAACCCATTTTATTCTTTTTTTTTTTCAATTTAATAAATATTTATAAGTTTAAAAATAGTAATTGTACTATTTAGTCCCATAAAAGTCAAGTCATACATAGGGCTATACTGCCCTCTTGTGTTCAAAATCAGGTAGGCCTATTGTATCTACATAAAAAATATACTAGGTTTGTGACGGTGAGAATATTTTACCACTGGTTAATCTATGTGTGACACCGCTGGGGGCTTTTGAATCGCCAACTTAAAAACGAAAGTAAAATATGCTCGTCCGCACTGACATTGATAGTGGTTGAGCGAGCGTTTCAAATGAATTCCTATGGAAGTAGGAATTAACTGAAAAACGTTCACTCTGTTCTGCTCGTTCCTCGCCGTGGATGCGCACCGTTATGAATGCCCGTGCAGCCATGAGCATTTTAGTTTAATTTTAGTTTAAGTTTAATTAGCCTTTCGGGGGGTGGATTGCTTGAAATTATTTTACAAAAGCACAATGTTGTGTTTTATTGCGACTGTACACACATATAAGTTAACACTTTGCAGTTTGAATGTCGTCCTGTATAATGACGGAGTATGTTTTTATGTGTCCACTCTTCAATCGCGCCCACGCCACACACACACACACACACACGGTTTACTATCTTTGTGGGGACTCTCCATAGACTTAATGGTTTTTATACTGTACAAACTGTATATTCTATCTCCTCACACTAACCCTACCCCTAAACCTACCTATCCCAGAAAACTTTCTGCATTTTTACATTTCCAAAAAACCTCATTCTGTATGATTTATAAGCTTGTTTACCCATGGGGACCTCTATTTAAGTCCCCACTGTGACACAAGTCCCCATGAGTCTGTGTGCATTCAGGTTGAAGTCCCCACCGGGATAGAAAAACATGAACACACATACACACACACACACACACACACACACACACACACAAACACACATTCCAGCATTGCAATCTTGACATCGCACCCTGTTCATTATAGCCTTAATAAAATATAATAATAAAATAGTTAACCTAACATATAAAAATTACACTGCTCTAAATAGTCAGTAGTACAATTCGTACATTCACAGTAAGCACCGCTCCACTGTGATGTTTCAAGCACATTTTTGCGCGTGTGAAGAGGATGATTTTTTCCGTCGATATTGGAACACGAGTGAAGAACAAAGCCTATAATAAAGAATAGTTTAGCATCCAAATACATCGCAAATGCTGAAACATTTTGATTCTAATGAGAGGGTTACGTGAGCCCAACAGTGCTTACTTTCGTTTTTATTTTTACATTAAATTTAAAAGATTTGTTGTGGAATATTTTGAGTGTATCATAAAATCAGAATAAGGTAATAAGGTTTCTGTCTTTTATATATATATATATATATATATATATATATATATATACGATGAAGGGCCAAAGCCGGTGGCACCGCCACCCCGGTGCCTTTAGGTAACTAAAGGCACCAGGGTGGCGGTGCCACCGGCTTGGGCCCGTAATCGCTGCTCGCAGCTATATTTAATTTTATCTTCCTCAAACTCACGCAATTGTTTCATTTTAAAAAGATGTCTACAAAATAATCAGTTCACACAGAAACCATGGTCTCCTTAGTATTCACTAGGTTTATAGCAGCAAAGGAAACCATTCCACAATGTGCATGTTTTGAAAACATTTTCTATGCTACTAGTTTCAAGTATATATTTAGAATAACCTAAATAACTGCATCAAGCAGAGGGCGTGTTTTACTAATAATTTGTTTATTCTAACTCTAACTTACCAAAATAATTGAGTAAAAATTCAATAAAAGCCAATGTCATGCATGTATTTGTGGTTGTATGGAATACTATTTTATAAAGGTTTAGAGGTAATAAAAAAAGTTAAATTACTCATAAATAAAAAGTTAATTTATAAATATTTAATGTTAACTTATTTCTACTCAGTTTTATTTATTAATGTACCAGATGCAGTTACTCAGATTTAATACATTTTTTAGAGTGTATCCTCCATCTGTTTGCATCTGTAGATTTCTTCTAAATTCACCAATTTAGATTTCTAAATTTCAGGGGGAGACTCTTGATGTAAGTCATTTAACAACTATACATTTGAGGGAACTTCTCTTTTTACAATTTTCTCCATCTCTTCTTTAATATTTTTCCAATACGCAAGGATTACTGGACAGTCCCAAAATATATGTGTATGGTCACCTGTTTTACCACATTGTCTCCAGCATAAAGCTGCAGAGGGATCTTTTACAAAATTTGAAATAACCAGAGGAGTATGAAAATAACGTATTTTAAGTTTCCAGTCAAATTCCTTCCACTGTTGACTTTATGGCACCTATAACAGAGTTTGTCCCACAACTCATCTTCTATTACTGTATTGGCTTCTAATTCCCACTTTTCCTTGATATTGTAAGTGTTTCCAACGATGTCTGTTAACAATCTTTTATAAAGATGAGAAACATACAAGTGTTTATTTTTATTGCAATTTTCTTATTTCACCCTCATCTTTTTCTTTCATGAATCAATTTTACACTAGTAACACAAAATATTTACACTCAGGACCTTAAGGACAAAAATATCCCCATTGAAAAACTCGCTTTATTCATGTTTTCTTCTTCTGAGTATTTGCATATCAGTTGGATAAATGATGCAGCTATAATTCGTGTGGATGTCAGTGTGGTTTGTATGCATGTACTAGAAAAATGGTGTGTGTAATATTTGATAGAGAAAATTTCTACTGTACTGCAAATCACAAATCCCAGCGTTGATTATACCAGTGCTGGCATTTAATGTGGAAAGTTTAGTACTGAACCCAAACTAAATCTCACTGAAAGGTTTTTTTTTTTCTTTTCTTTTTTTTTTTGATTTAAAACACAACTTGTTTAGATTCATGGCTTTTATTTGGTAGCAGTTTTTGAGTTTAACATGTTTTATTAAATATACATTTTATACATACAAATGTTTATAAATCATTTCCATAAATTTAAACCTCTAACTTTTTCTTTTTTCAAAAATAATCTTCCAAGAGTCTTCTTCTTCTTGAGGGTCTTCAGAATTAAACTTTTGCTCCGAAGCTTCAAATGTTTATGACACTGACATTTTTGTCCTCTAAAAACCTCTTTATAAATTGACACATAAGGGTTAAGAATCTGATTTCTGTATTTTTAAAAAAAAATATATGTTAGCCTATTATTATAAATTTGATAATTAAGTAACCATTAAAAGGGTCATCAAATAATGAAAGTATGTTTAAATCCATGTTTACAATATGTAAGACAACATAAAGTGTTGACACATTTTAGCCATAGACCCTTTTCAGATTTCCGGGTTTCTCAGAAGCAGAAGTCGTCATATTTGGGGAAACTTCTATTGCGGTGAATGAGAGACTACATTAAATATATCTTTTGTGTTTCCATTTGCTCAAATGGCAAAAGAAAAACTTCACAATAGAGTTTTCACAACTTTCAAAAAATAGAGAGGGATTTATAACGGCAGTCAGAAGAGAGAAAGATGTCAGTTTATCCGTCATTCCCACAGTCACTGTATTAGAAAACCCTCATAGCAGTAACTCGTTTTTTTTGTAATTTGATGCAAATGTAATATAATACAATGTATAGTGTTATAAATGTACATACATAAAAAAAAAAAAAATTGGAAATATAAAAAACTTTGCAGGATTTACGATGCTGATGACCGTTAAAACAGTTTAGAGTCAACTGGATAAATGATTTATTTTACAGAAATCACTGTGAAAAGGGTTCTTCTTCTTGCCAGTGAAATCCTCATGTTCATATGAATATTATCCTATTACTTGAGCTCTGAAAATGAATTCACTGTGAGGCAAGCAGCTGTTTATATATTCATGCAAAATGATTGACAGAATAACAAGACTAGATGCTTTCAAACAGTTATTTTTTAGAACATTTTTAAATTTTTATATTTTTATTTTAAAGTTTAGTGTGACAGATTTTCATCATTAAAAAATGGGATGCACAAAACTGTCTTATGTAGCAGGCGTTGAAAAAATATAACGTTATGATTAAAAACATTATAATACTAACATTATCATTTATAAAGAGCACCATACCAGATGCAAAATGATGCACTTCAATGGATAATAAAGGGGTCCTTGATTATGATTTCACGTTTTTAACTTTAGTTAGTGTGTAATGTTGCTGTTTGAGCTTAAACAACATCTGCAATGTTACGACGCTCAAAGTTCAAAGCAAAGGGAGATATTTCCTTTTACAGAAATCACTTTTTAAGGACTACAACAAACGGCAATGACACTGTTGTCTTTTTAGATCTGCTTTACAGCAGAATTGATTTCTGTTTGATCATTGATCATTATTTTCCTGTTTATCACTGTAAAGCTGCTTTGAAACAATATATATTGTATAAAGTGCTGTATAAATAAAGGTGATTTGAAGTCGCAATGAAAAGGAAATAGTGACAAATCTTACAAATTGTGACGCACATCCGAGTGTAACAGATTATCAGAAATGTAGGGCAGGTTCATCAGTTGTTGTCTGGAGGTTGAGATGTGGATGTTGCACTCAAAAATGAATGTGAGCTTACAGTCGATTGTAGAGTTTAAGGAGAATAAATGATTGGATTAAATATCACAAGGATGAAATAAATAAAAATGTGTACATGGATGAATCGTTCACAATAAGATCTGAACCTTTTCAAAATAAATTTAATTTCATTCCAAATGCTTGGAAATTTCACTTTCATTTTTTACTTTTATGTGCATTGATAACAATAATCTCATGTCAATTTAATGTGACAGAAATGAAAGTAAAATACAGTCGTTAATCAACTTGTGAGAAAATAAATCAACACATGAAGAGAAACTCATAAACGATCTGATATGACCATCAGTAAAATAGATGTGAAAGAGTTTTGAGAAATCACACCAGTCTCTAGACCAGCGCTGCCAACTTTTGAGTTCAGCTTGGAGTGAGAATTATAGTATTAACACAAATTTTACAAATAGATTTGATTCGATAAGCTTGCGGTTTTATTTCGATCTTGATTTCAATTAGATTCAATGTTGATTCATTTTGAAATACTGTATATCAGGTACAGTGTGTTATTTTGTTCCTCAAGGAAAAACATCTGTCTAAACTAATGCTGTGAACAATAGCCTACAGGGAACCATGTCAGCCGTACATTATTATAAAAAGTTAAAGGCTCAGTAAGTAATTTTGACCATATTCAAAACAATAACACAGGCGTAGTGTGGAATCATGGGAGTTGTCGTCTTCACCTCCACTGCCGATGGGAATCAATCCGACGGGACTCAAATCATGTTCATGGATGAGGAAATTAAATATAGTTTTATAACCATTACGTTTGATTATGATTTTATTTTATTCTAAGGAATTTGCCGCAAGTAACGTAATGTTTAATGCTAAATGACTTTATTTGTCAAATTAAATAGTGGGGTAACACAGCACAGTTGAACATGATAATTCACATGATAATTTCGGTTCTCTCTAGAGAGGGAACGAGTACTGCGTATCTTGCCGTGCCTGCAACACGCTCTGGTTCGCTCCGGCGATGAAAACCAGCTATATCAGCCTCCCGAGCTATGTTTATAGCCCAAGGCCACGCCCGTTTCGGCGGGACGTGACGCAGTGGGCGCGAAGCACCCTCATTGGAGCTGACGTCACGACAGGGCCTTGTCGATAGGCTGCTGCAGTTGCCGCAGAGCAGCCAATAGGCGCGTGAGCTGTCTCGCCTATGTCTGCATGCTGCTGCAACGCATTTTACATTATTACAAAATTAAGGATAATTTTTGGCTTCAATATCTCGTGGAAAAGAGATTTCCCCCGATAGCGTAAGATATTACGCAGTACGAGAGAACCTCTTGTTAGAGAACATACCTGATGTTCTCGTGGCACTGCTGTCAATCCTTTTGAGGACCCGACATCTCTTTTCTGGTGGTCTTTCGTAGCCCAACCACAAAGTAGGATGTTTTCAGTTTTCCTCCGTTGGTTTTTTGTTGACGAAATGAAATGAACACACATTCAGTGTTTTGGGTGGTCTCTTCAAGTTTAGGTTTAGGCTAGTGACAAATGGTCAAATAGTGCTTTAGTTTTTGAGATACCCCTACCGGAGGTAGAACTAAACCCAACAATGTTTTTCCTCATCTCTAAGGTCTCCCATATATGAAATGGATTCTTGGCTCAAAATATTTTACTGCTGAGATTGTTAAAGGTGCATTGCGCAAGTCTCTGAGTTTTTGCAGAACTATGCCCCCTCTGGCGACAAGCGAAACTGCAACACTGCAAATGAACGCGCATGACGTCACGCCCAGTCTCAAATTCCGTCCCGAATCCCTCTTATTTATTTTACTGTACAGGATTATAGAGGCAATCGCAGTGATTAGAGAAGGGCTCATTCAGCCCATCAGGCAATTGTTTAAGCATGTATGGGTTAGAAAAACGGGTATTTTTAACATGAAATGTTGCTTAATGCACCTTTAAATGAACAGATATTGTTATACACCCCAAAACCAAAAAAGGACTCAAATATAGCCTGTCCGTATGGGAGTTAAGGCATATTAACTAGTGCAGATCAGTCACACAAGCTCCGAGAGCTTTGAAACTTGGCATGTTTGTAGTCAGGAAGTTGCGTTAACTACTAGAAAAGACTGGATGTGATTATCTTGATGTATGGAATAAATAGAGACATATAAACACATACCTAAAATAAGCGGACATGCACTAATTATCATAGAAACACATATGATGACTTGTTGGAAAGATGGGGTTGTGTTGAATCCAGCAATACCTAAATATAGCACGACAAATCAGGGTGTTCTGTCACTCAATGTATGAGGTGTCTAAAATGAAAGAAAATGGAACACTGACATAATTTAGTCCAAAGCCCATTATCAGTGGTGAGAAGAATGGTGAGAAATTCTAATCTAAGATACATTTAACAATGAAACATTTCATATAGCACCTTGTACTATATGGAAACAAAGATTGAAATCGAAAGATAAGACCTTACCATACCACAAACAGGAGACCAGGAGTCAGGACTGCAGTTTGATCTTAATGAGCCTTTTAATAAAACTATGACTTTACTTAACACAATACAAATTAAATTCCTGTCTTAAATCAAACAAATGGCAATCTAACAAAACAAACATCCATGATGTTACAACTGCAACACACCAATGTCACTCATCCACGTTGTCATCAGTGACAAAGTGGGTCATATTCGGAAAGTCTGGGAAAGGGCAAGAGCAAAACTCTGTGCAGGTCAAGCCTACTGAAAGACACTGGCATTTGGTGGCATCGTTGCAGTTTCCGTCTTTACAGTAGAGGTGGGTGATGCCTCTAACTTCTTTAGGTGCTGGTGCCTTCTGGAACATTACAGGTTCAATGCACTCATCTTCTCTGAGCCTCCATCCTCTACCAACTGGGTTCCAGAGAAGAGGTTTGGCCAGGTGGCTGTGACGCCACACTGCTGTTTGGTACAAAGCTCTCAGCACATGTTTCTGGAAGGCATCTTCTATTGGGGGTAGATTTGCTGCTGAGAAATCTGTGGTAGACGCTAGTGTACCTCAGCTCCTCCAGGTTGGTTCAAGGATGCCCATCCACTTTTTTCTTTTGGCCATACAGGAGGAGGGCCACAACTTCTTGTCACAGGCAAATCCTTTTCCAGGCTATCAGAGAGTCCAAATTTGGTAATTTCCTGTAACTTACAAAGATAGGTCTTCAGTCTTGTGAAGTCAGTGGCCTTCCCAATTCTGTACAAACTGCTTGTGGTGTCACAACCCGTGAGGGCGTGGCATGCAGGTAAACACTCACAAAGCACTGCTCCAAGCTTCTGAGCGATCAAACAGATAGGGACGAATCTTTCCTTAAGGCCAGAGTG
Organism: Squalius cephalus; assembly: GCF_949319135.1. Classification (NCBI taxonomy): domain Eukaryota; kingdom Metazoa; phylum Chordata; class Actinopteri; order Cypriniformes; family Leuciscidae; genus Squalius; species Squalius cephalus. The sequence continues at coordinate 6,972,425 of NC_137135.1, read as the reverse complement.
CATAAACACTGCTGAGGATCCAAACATCCTTTGCTTGAATAGTACAGAAGCAAAACTAGTACATCTGTATCATCACATCTGACAATTAGACGAGAATGTGACTGTGCAAGATGTATTGCATGTAACACCAGCCTCGTGTCAGCCTCCTCCTGGTCACTGTAAAGATCTTTCAAGCAGTCAATGCCTGACTTGCTACACAGAACAAGAGATTATGCTATATTCTCGCCAATATGTTGGATAGATTTGGAGTGCTATTACACTCGTGATCTATCTATTCAGTTTCCTGCAAGTTACCCTTACATCAATGTCATTGGCTTATGATGGCTTATGATGTAAGCGCAGTGTAGTGCTTGGGTCACTCTATCATGAATAATTCAAATAAAATAAAGGTGTTGTGTCACGTTGACACTGCCTGTCGTAACTGTTTGCAATCATTCTCATGATTATAAATGTGGTGATGCACACCTTTTGTAGTGGCGATCGTACCAAAAAAAAAAACACTTGAGGGAATTTGAAGTCGTCTCCAACGCGTACGGTGCAAGAAATCAGATCTGCCATGGCATTCGATTTTCACTTTATTTTATGCAGAGTAAAATGACTTACAAACACTGCTGCTCGCATTGCTGATGTAACTTGAGCTCGTAAGTATGCAAGCAACATTAAACATGATGATAATAGCTGGACATGGCAAAATCCATCACACACATGCACGCATGCACGGTTGAAAAACTGTGTGGCTTCCCAGATCGTAATTCCCTCTCCCTATTCACCTGTAACTTCCTCATATAGCCTCCACAACCACTGTGATGCCCTGCCTATGCCCCCTGGTGTGCAGGTGGAAAAGCGTCACCCTCATGCAACTTAACCACCAACAAAAAACACAAAACACATTAAAATTGGCTACAACACACCGACCCCTAATTGTTACTCTATAATAATGTAACAATTAAACACCATACAAACAATGGAGCCAATAAAATGTCCATCATGCACATACGTGCTTTCAGTTTATAATGTCCATGTATTCATACATATGTCTTAGTATATCAGTCTTTACCCAGCTTCTTGCAGAAGACAAATCTTTGTGACTGGTCTCTCCAGAATGTTGCATTTGGTCTGGACTTTAACAGACCGCACAAGTCCTCGTGAGTCAGGAAAGGTCTGCAGTACCTTCCCTAATAACCAGGATCCGCGAGGGGCAGTAGAGTCCGCCACAATGACTATGTCTCCAATGATGAAGCTTCTCTTGTCCTTAGACCACCGTTGTTGTTCCTGTAACAGAGGTAAGTACTCCCAGATCCATCTGTGCCAGAAGAGATCTGATAAGAACTGAACTTGCCTCCAACGTCGTTTTGTGTATAAATCACTCTTCTCGAAAAGCCCAGGTGGAAGTGCAGGTTTGCCTTTCAACAGGAGGATGTGATTAGGGGTCAAGGGTTCCAGATCGTTAGGATCATTTGACACTTTGGTGATGGGACGGTCATTTAATATGGCTTCCATCTCACATAGAAGAGTTTGTAACCCTTCACCATCCACACTTTGCTGATGAAGGACTGAGTTCAGCACCTGTCTGACCATGCGAATGATTCGTTCCCATGTTCCACCATGATGTGATGCAGTAGGAGTGTTGAAGCTCCATTTCACTCCTGACTGAAGTAATGCCTTTTGAATTTTTCAGTGATTAAGAGCAGACAGAGCCTCTCTCAGCTCACGTTCTGTTCCAACGAAATTAGTTCCGTTGTCTGATCTAATGTGTGATACCTGGCCTCTTCTGGATATAAATCTGCGCAGTGCATTGATGCAAGAACTGGTATATAATGAATATGCTATTTCCAAATGCACTGCCCTGCTGGCCATGCAGGTGAAGATAACACCATAGCGTTTTATGAAGCGGCGGCCTCTCTTCACTTCAAAAGGCCCGAAGTAGTCGACACCCACACTTGTGAATGGTGGGAGGTCAGGTTGGAGTCTGTCTTTCGGCAAATCTGCCATCTTTTGTTCACCCAGCTTTCCTCTAAAACGTCTACAAATGGCGCAGGATGAAAGAATCTTTCTAGCGGCAGCATTTGCGCTGGTGATCCAATACCGCTGACGAAGTCTAGAAAGCAGATGATTTCTTCCACAATGTCCTAACTGCTCATGAATGTGGCGAAGAATGAGAGTGGAGATATGTTGGTCTTTAGCCAAAATGATTGGATGTTTCATGCCCTCAGGCATTGCTGCTTTACTGAGCCTTCCACCCACTCTTAAGAGCCCCTTTTCTAACACTGGATCAAGTTTGTAAATATGGCTGCTTTTCTTCACTCCAGACGTCCCCCCTTTCAAAACAGTTATTTCCTCTTTGAACTTGTCTAGTTGACAGTATTAAATTTTGACACTTTCAGCGGTTTCAAGATCTTCAGGGGACATGGTTTGACCAGTCAGTGTGGTTCTGAATCTTTGCATCTCCTTTTCCACTTTGTTCTTTTGTTGAATTTTATCAAGTCCACTGCTGGACACAGAAGCTTGTATTTCTCTTCTCTTCTGACTCAACAGCAACAACATCTTTCTCACCTGTAAAAAGCAAGCAACTGAGATCTTTAGCCTTTTCCATGAAGAGAAATAAGTCATCAACTGATTTGTTGCATTCTGTGTATCTGTGTTGACAGTGTTTGTTACATTTAGGACATCTTTAATGACTACAGCATTTACTGTAGCCTCTCCTTTGATCTCTGGGTCATCACTGCTGATAGAGACAGAATCCACAATGTTAACAGGCCATTCCCTTTCATTCAGTGGTTTCTCTTATTGTGGAGATCCTATTGGCCACAAAGGTGTGAAAACGCTTTGTTTCATTCCTGATGTACTTTAACACAGTTGTGCTGTCACTCCAAAAGGTTGAATTCTCTAACTCTAGCTGCAATTCTGTTTTCAACATCCTATCAATTCGAACTGCAAGTACGGCAGCAGTTAGTTCCATCCTTGGGATTGTCACTTTCTTTAATGGAGCAACTCTTGCTTTTCCAAGAATAAAGGCAAGATGAATTTTCTTCTTGTCATTCTGCATCCTCAGGTACGATACTGTACCATAACCGTCCTCGCTGGCATCAGAGAAGTGATGTAGTTGGGCACTTGTGAGCTGTCCAAAATCTTTGGGCTTGATGCATCTTGGTACGCTAAATGTGCTGAGCTTTCTTAGATCTTCTAGCCACCCCACCCACTGTAGTTGGTAGTTTGGGGAAATTTGATCGTCCCAACCACAGTTCAACCTACAGAGATTTTGCAGCATCAACTTGGCAGGTAAGGCAAAGGGTGCTAAAAATCCAATTTCACCAGCCGAAACCCCCCCAACTGGCATACGGTTGTCAGTTCTCTCACCAGGGCTATGTCCTCTGCTTCTGAAGGCAGGGACTTTAAGCAGTCATCCACGTAGAAATTGTGCTTGATTGTGTTCGTCACGTCTACTGGAAACTTTGCCCTGTTGTCCTCAGCAGTTTTTCTTAGGGCAAAACTGGCACAGCTGGGTGATGATATTGCACCGAATAGATGAACAATCATTCTATATTCAGTAAGATGTTGTGTTAATTCACCAGTTGGCCACCACAGGAAGCGAAGAAAATCAACATCCTGTTTTGTCACTTTAACTTGATGATACATCGCCTGGATATCAGCCATCACTGCTACAACTTCTTGACGAAACCTAATCAGAACTCCAAGCAATGAATTAGTCAAATCAGGTCCCTGAAGTAGCTGACTGTTGAGCGACATCCCCGTAAAGCTTGCACCACAGTCAAATACTACCCTCAAGGTTCTCTTTTGCGCATGGTACACGCCATGATGCGGGATGTACCAGACTTTTCCTTCTTTTCCTTTCCTTTGATTTTCTGGCACCTTTTCTGCATATCCTTTGTTTATGACATCACTGAGAAAGTGAGTGTATTCTTCTTTAAAGGTAGCATTTTTCTTGAATTTCCTTTTCAGACAGAAGGCCCTTTGTTCAGCAACATGACGGTTGTTAGGCATGATAACATTTTCCTCCCTGAAAGGTAATCTCATGCAGTAATGACCATTGCTGAGTTCAACTGAACTATTCATGATTTCCATAAACTTGAGATCTTCTCTGGACATTTCTGGCCTTTTCTCTGTTGATTTCTCATTAAAGTTGTGGTTATATTGGTTCACCAACAGTTCCTCTATGTTAGCAATAGATATTCGGTTGACTGTAATGGTAGGATAGCTGCTTCCAGTCTCATTGCCTCCTCTTAGTGGTCCATTGATAACCCATCCCAATAGGGTTCTGACAGCATAAGGTCCTCCATCCTTGCTGTTTACCACTTGCCATGGTTCCATTACTCTTGAAACGTTGGTTCCAATCAATAGCTCCACATCAGCATTGATGACAGGAATTTCCACCGAGTGCAAATGTGGCCAGGCACTTAACTCTTCTTGTCGTGGAATGTTATCACAAGTCACAGGCATCTCATATTGTGTAAATACATCAGGCAATTCAAAGAAAGTGTTACTATTGAGTGCAGATACTTCCAGTCCTGAGATAACATGACTGTCGACAAACTTTTCTTGGCTCATGGTTCTCAACAGGATCTTGGCGTTTTTTCCTCTCACCTTTAGTTCCCTCATGAGTTCCCTCATGAGTCGCTCAGAACAGAAAGTGGCTGTGCTACCGGAATCTAAAAATGCATAAGTTTTTAGCATCTTACTACCTTTCACAGCCTTGATTTGTACAGGCACAATTGGCAAAACACAGTCTTGTGCACCGGCCCCTATATGGCCACAAGTCTTAGGAGAAACTACATGACTTGTTTCTTGGTGTGTGTCCTCTAATTTGATTTCCTTTTCCTTTGAATGGATGTGGAGGCAGGTAGGATGTTTCAGGTTACACAACTTGCAAGACAGACGTCTATGACAGTCTTTGCTCATGTGCCCAACAGTCAAACACCCAAAACAAACACCTTTCACCTTTAGAAAGTCAATTTTCTCTCTGTGCAGCTTCTTCTCCATTCTGGGGCACATCTCCAATCTGTGACCCTCCTCACACAGCAGACATGACACCTTTGTTGACTTATCAGTTACATTTTTCTCTTTTTGCACTTGATGTGTGTTTCCAGTATTAACAGCTTCCACGGAGGTAGCAAAACTGCTTCCACTTCCTTTGAAGCGAAGCTGTGAGACTTTATGTACAACATTATATTTTGATGGTAAGATGGATGTGTCCTGAATGTTTCCAAAGAGTGGATCAGAGGCAATAGATACTTGCCTCTCAAGAAAACTGACAATGTCACTGAAACCTGCTTGATGACAGTGCCTTTCCTGCAACTCATAAGCAGTGTTTCTCCACCTTTCCCTCAGTTTATATGGTAGCTTCAAGACTATAGCACGCATATTGGATGGCATATTCATGCCATCCAATTCATGTCATATTCATTCATATATGTAGCTAATGTCCTCCATTGCGTTACAACAAACCCGTAGAAACAAAACAAAGGCTTGCAAGCCCTTGACATCTTCTGCTTTCACTGGTGACCATCCCAGAGCTTTCTCCATGTAAGCTGTGGCAATTCTTTGTTCATTTCCAAAGCATTTCTGAAGAAGTGTCTTAGCTCTTTGATACCCCCTTTCAGGTGGCATGTGTTGACAGCTCTTGACCCACTCCTTAGGTTGTCCTTTGGTGTACTGCTCTAAAAAGTACAAACAATCTTGGTTGCTAGCAGCCTTTCCTTCTACTCCATTTTCAAATGCTCTAATGAATGTGCTGTATTCGAGAGGGTCTCCATCAAAGGTTGGTATATCCCTTGGGGGTAATGATAGTGAAGACTGCTGCTGTACTAGCAAAGCAGTTATGTCGTTTTGCCTTTGCATAATAGTGAGAGGATTTCCTTGTTCCACGTTGGTTTGCACTAAACCATCACGCTGTATGGACTCCTGCGTGGAAAGCATGGCCGTTTCCTGTGTGTGATATGTGGTGTGATTGGTTTGCTGAGATTGTTGAGGCATGCTTGGTTTGTGAAGAGGAGCATGAACTTTTGTTCCACTTTGTTGAAAACTGGTTTCTTTAGGTCGTGCCCCCGTTGACACTGTGGCTTTACTACCTCCTTTTGGTGGATGATTGAACTGATGGCTTGAACTATGTGGAACAAATTCCATAGCAGAGGATCTAAGAGAGGATTTGTACTTTGACCTTTTTTAGATATGAATTCATTCCATCAGAATGTGCACTGGAGCTTTGCACATCAGAACCTCTGTACTTTAGCACCTTAACCTTTGCTGTGTGAGCAGCAATTTGACTTTGCAATTCAAGCACCTCCTTCTTTTGTCTAATTTGTTCCTCCTGTACCTCCAGTTCATGCTTTTCTTTTAGGGTAGCTGCCCTAGCTAGAAGAGCAGCCCTTTCAGCCTCTGCTTTTAGGTATGCAGAGGAGGTTGATGACTTTAAAGACCTGTGGCTGGAGCAGGAAGCTGATGTACACCTTTTACCACCAACATTAGAAACACTGTCATTTGGACTGATTTCATCAGTGATCACGGTCATGTGTGGCGCAGCACTGTCAACTTCATCATCATCATCAAATTCACCATCATCATCAACACCCTTGCATTGCTCCTTAATGTCAAGCAACCACTCTTTAATTCGTTTAATTATTTCTGTATTACTGTTCATTTCGATTTCAAACCATTTATTTTGTTTTGACATTTCCTCTTTTGGTAGCAAAGGTTTCAATGATTCATGCAATTCTGTTGTTTCCACACTCAACTTTAAAAAAGTATCATATATAATTTGTACCTCGGACACATTTTCTTTTGAAAGCATCAGTTGCTCAACTTCCTTTCTTAGTTTATAAAGTTTCTTTATCCTAAGGTTCCTTTCCTTTTGATGTGATAATATTTTTTCTTCCAAAGCTTTAACCGTGAGTTTAACTGGTCTTTTACCAAGTTCATTCGCCGTTTCACTTTGATTGACAGCTGCATTCAAATCCACGTTACTCATTATGACAATGATTAGACAATTGCCGAAGGCTTTATTTTAGAATTGAAACAGGATTTACCTATATCCTGATTGTGAGAAGTCCAATCTCTTCCACACAGCTTATAACAATTCCAAAACAATCCTACCGTTATTCTCCAGTGTTGCTTTAGCCCACTTTCATTTCTCAGTGTCCAATTTCTCCTGTCGGCGTTCACTCATTGAAATCAGCTGGAGCGCTGTGCTTCTGCCCTCCAACATCCGCGCGATCCGTCCATTGAAGCGTAGTTTTTCAACTTAATGTAGTGGCGATCATACCACAAAAAAAAACACTTGAGGGAATTTGAAGTCGTCTCCAACTCGTACGGTGCAAGAAATCAGATCTGCCATGGCATTCGATTTTCACTTTATTTTATGCAGAGTAAAATGACTTACAAACACTGCTGCTCGCATTGCTGATGTAACTTGAGCTCGTAAGTATGCAAGCAACATTAAACATGATGATAATAGCTGGACATGACAAAATCCATCACACACATGCATGCATGCACGGTTGAAAAACTGTGTGGCTTCCCAGATCGTAATTCCCTCTCCCTATTCACCTGTAACTTCGTCATATAGCCTCCACAACCACTGTGATGCCCTGCCTATGCCCCCTGGTGTGCAGGTGGAAGAGCATCACCCTCATGCAACTTAACCACCAACAAAAAACATAAAACACATTCAAATTGGCTACAACACCTTTGTTTTATTGTATTTAATCATGAGATTGTGAACAAGCACTTACCTAATGGATACGATGAGCCTACGTCACCTGGCATCTTCAGTTGGGTGCACGCTTGTGATGCGCAACGTATAGTAAATACAGAGATGGGAATCCATAACAAAATTCTTTCCAAATTATATATTACACTTCTTTCCAAGTAACTGTGAAAACAAACAGCACAAAACATAGCTTACTTTCGGTTTTAATAAACCCTGTTAAACATATTACGGTGGGTTGTATACATTGAAAATAGTATTTTTTTTTTCCAATTTACGCATTAACACGTCATTTACGTGTTAATGCGTAAATTGTGTGTTTCGCATAAATTGCGTGTTAACACGTAATTATGTGTTATGTTGCAAAAGCCAATTTAAAAAGTCCGCAATTGCTCGATGACTGCTGTATTTGTACAGCAGGCTTTCTTATGTCAAAATGGGGTGCTTGTGGACAAATCAACCAGGATATTTTTTGTGTAGTCTGCTTGTTGATGATTGTGTTTAGGTTGTCGTAAATGCAAAGCTCATTGGGTCCACAGAAAAGGTTGCTTGCTGTGATCCAGTGTTTGTCATTTTTACGTTCAGTACTTGGACAAATGGTGTCTGTGGTGTCCCAATTTGGTGAAAATTGTGTTATTTGTTAAAGCTACAATATGCAAGAATTTTTTGCCGCTAGAGGGCGCTACATTCCAAACAACAACAACGGCGTAGCTTGATGACGATGTGAAGGATCGTGGAATGATGGGAACTGTCGTTTTAAACTCCACCGTGGATGTAAATCAGTCAGACGGGAATCGAAAAATAATGTTCATGGATGAGGCCAAGTTCTATTTTTATAATGACATGCTTTTTGTGGCGAGGGGGGCGTGGTTCAGCACGGTCTGTAATGGGAGAGAGAAGAGACGAGAGTAGAGACAAGTAGGTCAAGTGCAAATGACGATCACCTGTGTCTTATTGCTGTGATCCGTGTGGAGAGACCGCTTATAAGCCGCTCGCTGGAACGAGAGAGAGACTGGAGAGAAAATTGGACGCAGAGAAAGAAAACCGGTGGATCCGAGCTCTCATTTTTGAACTGTTTTGTGCCGTCGCGGTTGCCACGGTGACTGCGCGTTGTGCATGACTTTTGTTTGTTTTGCTTTATTTTTAATAAAGTACGAGTCCCAGTCACGCCGACCCCTGTCTTCTTGGTCATGTAATCATTTGGTGTTGCTGTAACTGTACCAGTGTAAAGATGGCGTATGCAGTAAGAGAAAACAGTGTATGTCTCTAGTGTATGCCCCCCCCCTGTTGCAGGAGCGCTGGTCTGCAGCCCGAAGCCCGTCGGGGCCGCAGCCGTAGTTTTGGGGGGTCCAAAGCTGAAGCCCCCAGTGCCCGCTTGTCCGAAGTTAAACGCCATAGTGCCTCAAAAGACCCTGTAAATGACGACAGGAGGGGAAAAATGTGTGAAATAACAGTAGCTATGCTTCCATCCACCTATTTTTATGCGAATTTTGGAATATCTCATAAAATAACGCTGGATGGAAACACCAAGATGCACAATTGTGGATAAATTATAAAAGCGGACCGATCTCGTTGCACAGCATCTGAGACAAAATATTATATAGTGGCTTCTCCTACTGCAGCAATTTCCTTTTTTCTTGGTGATATTTAGTGCCAGTTTATCAAGAAGTGACAATCTTGTTCTCCTTGGCTCACTGGATGGAAACGATCTGCAAATGTTTTATGCGATACTCCAATTATGCACATAAGTTAAAGGAGAACTCCGGTCAATGTTAACATTGAGCTCATTTTTTTGTACATTTGGAGTGCTGTCAATACAGAGAACAACGACAAAAATCGGTGTTGCCTACACCGAGTTATTCTATTTTTAAAATTTGCACCCTGTTGACTTCAATGGGGCAAGTACTAAACCTGCTTTTAGCCTCTTAACATCCTTGATGTGTCATTACAAGTGCACAGAAAATGTGAGTGATTCCTTCAGAGTGAACACGAGTGAATCTGACTGCAGTAGATGTGAAAGAAATGTATAAAAATGATGTTATTTAAGCCAGCGCAAATACCTGTGTTTTCTTCCTGTTTTCGGGTGAAGTCCAAAGTAGTCGATTGCCGAGTTCACGCGCATAGGTTTAGTACCTATGATCACGCGCGTGAACTCGGCAATCGACTACTTTGGATGTTAAAATCAATGTTAAAATTGACCGGAGTTCTCCTTTAATTTAGCAACTTTGGATGGAAACATAGCTAGTTTTATGGTCCTTGCTTTTCTGACAGTGGACCTGTAAATGACTATAATATGTGCAGGGATTCAAAGTCTCTGTTGCTACAATGAATTCCCATCAATTTGATAGCAGAGAAGATATGTATGAGATCAGTGCTGATCGGGGCAAAAATGCCACAAAAAAAAAGAATTTATGCTTTAATGCCCATTTATGTCCACTTGTTTCTTAGGAAAAATCCCCCAGATTAGATTCTAATCTTCAATTCTTCAATTTTAAGAATAGTGGTTAAACATCACTGTGTGATAATCAGCGAAGACAGTATAAACATATGTAAGCCAAATGGAAAGCTAAATGTGAAATATATTATGACATCTTAGACAGAGTTGCTGAGTCTCAAAACATACTTTAGCTGCCTATCTTTACCTAGACCCACTGCCGGCGGTATGGGGGGGCATTAGGGGGCAATGCCCCCCAAAATGTCTTTTATGCCCCCCCCAAATTGAATTATGATATAATTTACAAAATAATATCAGTTTAATTTACATTTTAGTGAGAAATAATAAAAATATGTCAACAAACTGCTCATTAGCTGAAAATATAATAAAGCGCTTAGCCAACATAAAACCACAGTGAGGAAACCCCCCTGCCGCCCCCCCAATCACTTGCACGTTAATACATGAATGAAATCAGTTGGCGCAATATTCCTGGCTGCATTCAAAACAAAGCAAACAGATGAAAACTGTCCAAAAATGGACATTAGAAAATGGTTCAAAACCACAGTTTCTCCTTCCACGTCGATTAACGATTCTGCTGACCCCATACAACAAGACAACGACAACAGCCCGGCTATTTGTGACTCCGTGGTCGGCGGCGGCGTGGCCGCTAACATCGCAGCTTCCCAAGCTAGCACCTGTAGCTCCAGCTCCACTACATTTGGACCAGACCTTCCTACACCTCAAGGTCCACCTGAGGATCTCGGTGACAAAAAGCCCAACCAGGTGAAACTGGACAAGTATCCAAGCCGCCTTTATAATGGGAAAAAACGCTCATTTGTGAGTACATGGTACCATGGAAGAGACTGGCTGGAATACTCTGTGAACACAGACAGCGCTTTTTGTTTTCCTTGTAGGAAATTTCGGTCAGCGACAGCATATACCAATGTTGATTCAGTTTTTATCACAAAGGGATATTGCAACTGGAAGCATGCAAACGAATCCAACAAAGGCTTCCATAAACATGCCACTTCCAAAGAGCACCTGACATGCGTTGCGGCTTGGAGGGAACGAGGGAAACGCACAGAGACGGACACAGAGATTTCCAAATTGATTAACACAGAGCAGCTTTCAAGGAACCGATACTACATGTCTGCCATTATTGACATTTTGGAGTTTCTGGCAACAAATCAACTACCTTTGAGAGGTAAGCTAGATGCCTTTGATAGTATGTCAGAGGGGGGGAGTGGACTGTTCCTTTCTCTATTTGAATACACCCTCCGGAAAGACCAGCAGCTGGTTAAAGTCGTGAAAACAATACCTCGCAACGCAACATACACATGTCACGAAATACAAAACGAACTACTTGAGGCAATGAGCAGTGTCATAACGGATGCTATTGTACGTGACATAGGCTCGCAGTGGTTCACGATCAAAGTTGACGGGACTCGTGACTCCACTGGGTGTGAGAACATTTCAATAGTCATCCGGTTCATATCAGAGGACAGTTGTAAGGTGACAGAACGTCTGCTTACCATGGCCACTGCAGAAGCTGGGGACGCAGGGACACTCACTGACACCATATTACAAGAACTTCAAAAAGCGGGGCTCAGCAGTGCAAAGATATTGAGTCAGTGCTATGACGGTGCATCCCTCATGTCTGGGAAACACGGAGGAGTCCAAAAACTGCTACAGGATAGACTTGGCAGAGAAATCCCTTACATCCACTGCTTTAACCACCAGCTGCACCTTGTGGTCGTCCATGCTCTGTCGGCTGAAGAAGCAATTGGTGACTTCTTTAATGTGTGTGGCATGCTTTATAATTTCCTGAGAAAGCCCACCGTTTCCACTCACTATAAAGGTGATACCCTGAAGCGCCTCCTTGACCAACGCTGGACAGGCCATCTAGCAACGGTCTCTGTGATCCTTAAAAACTTGGAGGATATCATTGCGGTACTGTCAAAGACGAGCAGCTCTCGGGCCTTTGGATCAGAAGTGAGAGTGCTGGCAACTGGCCTTTTACACCAGATAAAGGAGCGCAGCTTTGTGTTCATTGGACATAGTGTGCACAAGATATTACTGCTTCTGGACTCGCCTAACAAACAGCTACAGGCGAAGGAAATGGACCTACTGAATGCAGTGAAACTCGTGCACAGTGCGATAGACTGTGTTCGTGATCTGAGATGCGATGATGCATTTACCGAGCTATGGAGTACTGCTACCAACAACAACGAGCCCATACAACCCAGCAAAAGGAGACGTGTTATGAACAGGAACCTGGAGGAGTACGTTCTTGAGGAGAGTGTGGGACAAAACGACACAAATAACGACAAGTCAGAGCTGAAGAGACTTTTTTTCAGTGCAATTGATGCCGTACTTGGAGAAATGGATGTGCGTTTCAGCAAGCGCAATGGGAAGCTGATAAGTGCATTGGAAGCTCTTGACCCAGAAAATAAAAGTTTTCTGGATGTGAAAAAACTCAAACACATTATGGATTTAGCAGGAATGGAGATAGTGGAGTCGGAGTTCTGCGTCGCACGTCGATTTCTCCAGTCCCAAATGGAAGACGACTCAGAGGAGAAATGGACAGTTCAGAGACTGTTGTCCAAACATTACAAAACGCTTAAGGCGATGCCCACTGCGTTGACGGCACTCCAACTGGCTTTGGTATTTGGTGCTTCTACCGCGACCTGCGAAAATTCGTTCTCCACGCTCAAAAATGTGTTTTCAGAACACAGAAGGAGCATGCTTCACACAAGAAAGGCCAGACTAGTTCAACTTGCATTCGAGAAGGACTTAACAAAAAAGTGTTGTGGTGAATGGAAGGACGCTGTTCTCAGGAAGTTCCAATCAGCTCACAAGCGGCGTCTTCAGCTCTTCTAACTGCAAGTTAAATTTAAAGTTTCATGCTGGCCGGTTGTTAGTGTATTTATCTAACTGGCATTATGTACTGTCAAAGTTCACTATATTGTGTTGTCACGTTATGTTGTGATGATGAGACTAATAATAGTTTAGTAGGCCTATTTAGTTCAGTTTTGCGCTGTCCATTGTCCTGAAATGTCACTCCCGCCGTGGAGAAACAGCTGTTTTAGCCTATATTTCCTTGTAAATGGAAATTGTAGAATAATCTCTGTGTATGTTGTGGGTGTTTTTAATTTGTTTTGATGAAGGTAACTAACGTTACATGATGCTTTTTTAATAGTAGGCTACTGTGAACGCTTATGTTAGAGCAAAGCAGAATAAAGATGTGTAGCTTTTTTTCTCTCTTCCGCCAGTGAGATAGCAGTTAAACTACTATCCTGACCTGTCAGTGAGAGACTGTGAGCATGTTCGTTTGCTTTGTTTATAATAAAGCTGTGGTCAGAGTCGGTCTTGTAATTTTTTTGTATAGGCCTATTTAACCCTTATTTAATCAAATTTCTTAAGAGTTGCACGTCTTGCAACAATGTGTAATGGTTTATGTGTTTATTGTATGGGTTGCAACTTGCATCACTTCATGGTAATAGCTAACAGAAAAGGCAGTAGCAATAATAAATAAAGGATATCTGATATCCGAAAAAAAGTCCCCATACCTAGTGCCCACCCATTGAAAATAAATGCCCCCCTGCTGAGCGCAGTCTGAAGCCGGCTCTGCCTAGACCGAATGTTTGCACTGGCCATAGTAGTGTAGATGTGTGCTGGGTCCTCTATTAGCTCATTAACTTAGACTGTGATGCCCCAAAATGTTATCTATGTAGTCAGCTCATTATATTACACAGCAAAATGCATCTAGATACGCAGCCTGACACTAACGGCACGAAAACGCTGCCCAAGTAGGCAGTTCACAAGGTTTTGAGTCCAAAAATGTATTTTAGGTTCACTAGGCTTTGAGACTAAGATGAATCATACTGTCTGTGAAGGCAAATCACTAGGTTTGGAGAAAGCCAGTGTTTTGGTGTCCAACTAGCCTCTCTTTTATATTCAGTGATAACATGCTATTAAAATCAAATGATAACAAACTAAAGCATTAGATCAGCTTATGTGCTTCTTTGGAGATACATATGTATAGAGTTTAATATTGTTGGTTCTTTAAAACTGATTAATGCGATAAAAGAACCGATATTGTCACTAAATTATGTATTATAAGGTGGAATAAAACACTTTATATCAGGGGGAAATACAAATAAAACTTACGTACAGTACTTCACTGCAGCTCACGCGCGCAATATTCGTCGTCACATTACATGCGCTTCCGCTCTGAGGACCTCACTTCAACTGTCTAAAATACTGCCTGATCGAAATTACAGATCTCCAGTTCTCTCACACATACCACTGGCAAGTTGGCCCTATCAAACTACAAAGACAAAATAAACTGGCGCACCAAATATATTTTTTAGTCTTTTTACTTATTGCAGTATTTAGTTCAGTTACGATTACATCAAAAAGAGCCTAAAGTAGCTACCATGATAATACTATGTTGTTGTTGTTGTTTTACAACAAGTCAGTATCTACACACAATTGAAGTCAATATTAAAAATGACGGATTTGAATGGATTCATACATTTTATAGACAATAATGACTGTTGGCATCAAAGATTATGAAGCAATAACAACTAATATAACTGAACTTATAATAAAAGCCTAAATTAGGTTAAAGTTTTTAAAACGTAAAACTTTAAATCTAAAAAAAAAAAAAAATATATTATCAGTGTTTAGACAGCTCATAAGCATTAGGGACTCCCTAAGGACCGGAACAAATAATTATATAATATTATAAAATAATAACATAACTATAAAATAATAATACTAATGCCTATGATGTTCTTTTATTTTATGCTACAGACTCTTTATTAAGTTCATTAGTCCAGAGTTTGCTTGAAAGCACAAATAAAATAATATCCAGTATCCAGTAAGTCTTCAGAAACTCCACCCTTTTACAGAACCTAACAGGAAGTGACTAGTCATTATTTCTATCTTTCATTTTCACTGAAAGCTAAAACGAGTTGTGAAGAACAGAGGAGGACACATTATATTAGGATTTTTGTGTATTTCTGAATGAACCCAGATTAGATTTTGATTGTAATAGTTATTTACTTTTCAAACCAGCGTTCAGAAAGTGAAAGTAAATTGTAGATCATTGGATCTTTTACAAGACGAGGAAATGGATTCAGAATCTGTGGAAGAGCTTTCTTGTCCTGTTTGCTGTGAAATCTTCAAGGTTCCTGTTTTTCTGTCCTGTAGTCACAGTATTTGTAAAGAGTGTCTACAACAGTTCTGGAAAACTAAGGAAACTCAGGAGTGTCCTCTCTGCAGGAGAAGATCCTCAAATGAACATCCTCCAGTTAATCTCGTGTTAAAAAACTTGTGTGATTCATTGATAAAGGAGGGAAATGAGAAACGTTCATCAGGATCTGAGGAGATCTGCAGTTTACACAGTGAGAAACTCAAACTCTTCTGTCTGGAGGACAAACAGCCTGTGTGTTTAGTGTGCAGAGACTCAGAGAAACACACCAATCACACATTCAGACCCATCAGTGAAGTGGTTCCATCTTACAAGGTAAGACAAAATGTCTCTCATGCCATATGCTAAATACAGTGCTAAAAACATAAACAGTTCCCTTTCGATTCAGTTCACTTCGACATTGCATTTGCTAACGCTTATTCCAAATACTATTGAAGCCTTTGTAATGTAGTTCGTTGTTATGGGAAGAAGGAGGCGAGAACTGGTGAACTTTAATAAATAAATAAACACGGATAACTGCCACCACCAGGGGCGTAGCAGCCATTATAAAAGTGGGGGGGACAAAAGCTGTATGTGACCATAGTATGTGACCCAAAGGTGATGTTCATTACAGTTCATTACATTACAATTTTAATAATAAGATAATTAAATGTGTATTTTTTTGTAGATTATCATATACAGAAAATTTTGTACATTTTAAAGATAAATTCATTAATCTGGTGCACTTTGAGTCACCCGAGTCCATAATCCACCCGCAAACCGCCCGATGATATTCTCTGATTTAGATATCTGCATCTGATCATCACATTACAATTATTCAAATACTCAGTGTTAAGTATGCTAATATGGTAACATATCACACTGAAGGCTGATTTAAAATGAACATTTATTTAAAATAAAAGTTCTTTTTTTTGGCAAAATTACATTTCCTTAATAGCCTAAACAGAGACTTTACTTTACATTACTCCGTTTAATTTACTCCCTTCAAACTTAAATTGTCAATGTTTCATTACATTACTGTTTGAAAACACCATTTTTTTATACCTTTATAAAGGGCATTGTCCCCCTAATTTTATTAGCCTAAATCTATTTTTTACAGTCTACGGCCTAAATGTATGCTCCACCTTTCCTTTCAAATTCTTAAATTTGATCAATATATTCAATAAAAATAAGACACTAGGCTGTTACCAATCAAATTAAATAATTTACATTGAAAAAGTATAACTGTTTATTTGGATTATTTTAAATATTTTTGAATATACAAATAAGAAAATGTTGAAAAGAATGATACTTTATGAAACTAAACCGCCAGTAGGAGGCGGTAAGCGACCATCTTAATGAGCGAGTCATTGAGTCATTCATTCAAACGATTCGTTCAAACGGATGATTTATTCAGAATGGGGCAGTTTATGAATGGGTAATTGAATCTTTGACTCAACCGATTCGTTCAAAACGCTGAATCATTCAGTAATGCAACAAGTGTTGCTGTGAGATGCGCGATGGTTCGGCGGTGATCTTTGTTTGGAACTATTTTCGCTGCTGGAACAGAACAAAAACAGTCATTGTGTCTAAAATGTAAGTGACTTAATTTTAACTATTTGTTTATTGAATTGTTATGAAACCAGTCACGGTTTCAATCTTGATGGCATTCAGGAAAACAGCTGGTAGTGTGTAGCCGATATTGTTTCTTAACTAAAATATGTTATAACTGCGCGAGCCTCAACAGCGCACATTAGGCCTATATTATTATCAACTATGGGCTATCAATCGCCAGTTACATTAAATTAAATAAAACAGAATCATCCTCACGTTTGTGATTCCCTGGTTATTTTTTATTTTTAGATAAAAAATTGTTTTAATCAGGGCATTTGTCCAGTTGGGCAAGTAGTAGAACTACAATTCTGCGTGTTTGAAAAAAGGATGTAATCGTCCTCTGCTTTTTTTCTGGGGTTCATTTTACCCCAGACGGCCAAACAACAAAGTAGGAACACAAAGAACGAAAATTGCAAGAGCAACAAGAGATTTGAAGCTCATGACAGACACGCAGAGATGATTCGCGCTGTGATTGACTGAATGTTAGTTCACTCAAGTCTGAGAACACGGGCAGAAATATTGGCGCTCGCTGGGTCAAAAAAAAAAAAAAAAAAAAAAAAATGCGGGGGACAGATTCACCTGTTTCTAAAAGTGAGGGGGACGTGTCCCCCCCGTCCCCCCCGGTTGCTACACCCCTGGCCACCACACATAATAAAACAAAATATCAAATAAAACAGTCCAGGCCTGGTCCTCTCTCACCCTTCACGATCGTCGCTCCTCCTTTTATGCCTCCGCTCCTCCGTGAGAGATACAAGACCGGTGTGGTCCGCAGGTGTCACTCATCAGCAATCACACCACTGGCCTTGCGCCGTTCTCGGCCTCCGCCTCGTCCTGCTCACCACAGCCTTATTTAATCACTGCAGTAACACAGGCCAATGATGTTCAATCGTGCAAAATATGTGGGGCTTCCTTTTCTATAGGGCGCCGTTTGGAAGTCATTCATTCTGAATCTTTTCCTTCAGCCAACCTTCTGCAAGAAGCCTATCATCAAGGGCACATTCAAAATGGTGTTTTTGCACCCTTGAAGGGCACGTCGGGCCATTTGTAGGGGTGCTCCAAACGAAAGTGAACAACTGTTTCCCTTCACAAAGGGCCCTTCCACAAGGCCATTATAGCGAAGGGCACATGCGATGATCACTTCTAGATGGCGGGAGAGTTCGAGTTAACTTACAAACAGAGCAATTCAAGTTTCATACATTTTTGTCATGTTATGTTTAAATAAGTTTGAAATAAGCTGTCCCTTCTGCTGCTGTTCGGTGCAAGCATGAACCGGTGGTGAGACCAAGATAGCCGTGGCCGAAGCATCGTCATGGCTTGAAGAGTCAGAGGCCCTGCCCTGACAGGGACAGCAGGCCACGCTGCTTTCCTGACGCTGTCTCTCAGGGGAAGAAAGCTGCATCCAGCGCCGAAGACGAGCTTCTGAAGAAGTCTGGACGTGGTCAGAAACGGAGAAGTCGTGACAAAAAACTGTCTGGAGCTCCGTGATGTACAGCTAGCCCTCGTGTGCTTTCTCCCAGACATTTTCCACCGTCACTTTCTCTTCAGGATGTGAGAAAGAGACTGAGCCAGTCTCCGGACAAGATGGCCGCCACAAGCCAGTGTCTCCGGCCAAGATGGCGGCCGCCGCCGAGCCAGTGTCTCCGGCCAAGATGGCTCTTGGCCGGAGACACTGGCTTGGTGGCGGCCATCTTGTCTGGAGACTCTGGCTCGGCGGTGGCCATCTTGTCCGGAGACTGGCTCAGCGGCGGCCATCTTGTCCAGAGACTCTGGCTCGGCAGGCGTGATGTGAACAGTCTCTGGATCGGCAGACTTGACGTGAACAGTCTCTGGATCGGCAGACGTGACGTGAACAGTCTCTGGATCGGCAGACGTGACGGAACGAGGCTGTGGAATGAGGGCTAATGTGGGAGTACCATGTTTATCCTCCATGATCCCCACAGCATATACAGAACCACTCAATTGCAGGGCCAAGTAAATATAACATTCTAAAGTCCAATGGGGATTGTGCAGTGGCATGGCAAACCCGAATGGCTCTGATAGTCCCCCTCTAAAAAAATCATGAGGCACAGAGAGTCCATAGAAGTTACATTTGCCAGAGCGATAAAGTCTCTCACGTACTCCAGAATGGGTCAATCTCCTTGACGGAGACACATAATCTGTGCTGCTGGATTCATGGTTGGTCGGTCGTTCTGTAACGATGAGGCAAGGACGAAGCAGAGAGAGAATCCACATGCAAGCACTACTTTAAGGAAACAAACAGGTAATCCAGGGAAAACAACAGAACAAGGAACTCAGGACAGGAACAGGAAACACCTACAAGCTACAACGACCGACAAACAACAACTGAAGCACAGAGGTTTAAATACAAAGATAAACAAGTTAAACAAGATAACAAGGGGCGTGGCTAATAAGAAACACCTGGGGAGACTAATCAACATAACGGGGAACTGCTAACATGGTACAAGACAGGGAAACACATTCATGAATCATGACAGTAATATTCCAGAACTGCAATCTACCTGGAGTGCCCAGAAGTACGAGGTGTTCAGTGCTCAGAGACATGACCAAGGTTAGGAAGGCTGAAACCCGACCACCACTGAACAAGAAACATAAGTTGAAACGTAAAGACTGGGCCAGGAAATATCTAAAGACAGATTTTTCAAAGGTTTTATGGACTGATGAGATGAGAGTGAGTCTTGACGGACCAGATGGATGAGCCCACGGCTGGATCAGTAACGAGCACAGAGTTCCACGTCGACTCAGACGACAGCAAGGTGGAGGGTGGGGTACTGGTTTGGGCTGCTATTATTAAAGATGAGCTAGTTGGACCTTTTCGGGTTGAAGATGTTTGGGAGTTCAAAATGAACTCCCAAACCTGCTGCCAGTTTTCAGAAGATACTTCTTCAAGCAGTGGTACAAGAAAAAGTCTGTATCCTTTAAGAAGACCATGATTTTTATCAATGCTCCATCGCATGCATCAATGTACTAGTCAGTAAATGCCTTAAAAATGAAAGAATAATGACATGGCCCCCTTCCTCACCTGATCTAAACCCTATTGAGAACTTGTGGGTCCCTCTTAAAACGGGAGATTTACGGTGAAGGAAAACAGTACACCTCTCTGAACAGTGTATGGGAGACTATGGTGTCTGCTGCACAAAGAGTTGATCATCAACCGATCAAGAAACTGACAGACTCCATGAATGGACGGCTTATAACTGTTATTGAAAAGAAGGCTGGCTATATTGGTCACTTATTCGTTTCTTTAAATGTCAGAAATGTTTATCTGTAAATTGAGTTGTTTGTTTATTATTCTCACTTTAACAGATAAAAATAAACAAGTGAGATGGGATATTTTTTCATTTTTCTGCATAATAAATCTGCACACTAAGAGTTGCCCAGTAATTGTGCACACATAGATATTGTCCTAAGAAAGCCAAAACCTCACTTTTACTTCCTTAAATATTCAGGTTTGAGGTTTATTAACATTTTGGATTGATTGAGAGCAGCTGTGGTTGTTCAATAATAAAATGAATCCTCAAAAATACAACTTGCCTAATAATTGTGCACAGTGTATAGAGAGGGAAGCCCTTCATATTTTGTGTGAGTTACATATAATTAGATAAAGGATATGTGTATTTGGCGTGCTGTCCGAGTGGAATTTGGCCTGAACCCAGAGTGCTTCCCCATCCCAGGTTTGGGACAGGACTTGTAAGTGAGGAGATGGGGTGGTGGAGTGATGCTGGAAAACTGTCATAATAGTGGTAAAAACTGCTGTATATAACTTACACCTCCTGATGTTAACTGAGTTGACTGGATGAACTCCTCCCATGACAATTAGGTTAATTATCTGAACTACTTCTCCCGAACTTTGTTAGTAAAACATAATTTAAAAATAGAAATGTCATGGGTTATCTTTTTTTTTTTCATTAATAATATGATTTATTACAAGACACACCAAAAATGATTAATACTACCATTCTTTCACTTTCTGTATTTTTATTTACACAACCACTCATTTATAAATGCATGGATATAATAATTAAGAATTGGCCATTGCAAAAAACATATTTGTTTGATGAAAACATGATTTCTTGATGTTCATCATTTCCAAATCAAATAATAAAAAAATATATCTCCTGCCATTTTCAGACACAAATGCTTCCATGAGAATGAACCATTCAACATATGAATAATATAGCAATAAAAGCATCCAAACATACAATGTTTAAACCTCTTAAAGCTGCATAAGTTTCACAGATTTTCATCTTAACCTGTAGGAGGAATTTAATACAGCACTGACGTCCTTACAAAACAAGCTCAAACATGGAGAAGAAATGAAGAAAAAGTGTGATGAAACAATTGAACACATCAAGGTGAGGATATAAAGAGTTAAATACTCAACATTCACACACAGAGTTTATTATTGACATTAGTGGAGTGTGTGTTCATACAGCGCTGACTGAAGTGAATGTGATTTGATTTCAGTCTCAAGCTGAGCACACAGAGCGTCAGATTAAAGAAGAGTTTGAGAAGCTTCATCAGTTTCTCAGAGACGAAGAAGAAGCTACAATCACTGCACTGAGAGAGGAAGAGGAGCAGAAGAAGCAGAGGATGAAGGAGAAGCTGGAGGAGATGAACACACACATCTCAGCTCTTTCACACACAATCAGAGACATGGAGGAGATGATGAAAGACAATGACGTCTCGTTTCTAAAGGTGACAAATCCATCTGGCTTCATTCTTTGTGCATAAAACAACTTGTATAGAGAGACTCATTGACACTGAGAGCGTTTGATAAGATATTAAAATGTATTCAAACTCTATATTTTCCAGAACTATAAAGTCACGATGGAAAGGTGAGTGAGCTGCTCGTATCTCTTCTCTCAGTGGATCTGAACTCAAATTCACTGCAGTTCTGACTCCTGAATGTTCCTCAGAGTCCAGATCTCACAGCCGGATCCACGGATGAGTTCTGGAGCTTTGATTCATGTGTCGCGTTATCTGGGTAACCTGCCGTTCAGAGTCTGGAAGAAGATGCTGGAAACTGTCCAACACAGTGAGTCTCAGCAGATTTGACACCAGTGCAGAAGATAGTTCAGATATAAACACACACAACATCAACATTTGATAGAAATATATTTAATAATCATATAATTACAAAGTCAATCTGAACTGAAAAGTCTATTCCTCATGGTTTATATTTATGTATTAGGATACAATAGTGTTGATTGAATACTGATATCAAACCTGAAGCCTCAATCCATTCTGACAGTAACTGAGAGACCATTGTTATCATTTATGAATTCTTTCAACAAAGTCTTTTTTGTACATTTACATTTCTATAATCATATCTCATCCTGTAATCTGATGTTATTCTCTTTGCAGCTCCGTTGACTCTGGATCCAAACACAGCACATCGTCGTCTCACACTCTCTGCTGATCTGACCAGTGTGTCGTACAGTGATGTATATAAAACACTTCCTGATAATCCAGAGAGGATTGACTGGTATCTGTGTGTCCTGGGATCTGAGGGCTTTAACTCAGGAACACACTGCTGGGATGTGGAGGTTGGAGACAATACACTATGGAGTCTTGGAATAACCACAGCATCAAACCAAAGGAAGGGAGCGGTTTTCTTTAACTCTAATGTCTGGCGTGTGCAGTACATAGACAGCGAATACAGCTCAGAATCCCCAGAGCAACCCGTCACTGTCTTTACTGTTAAACAGAAGCTTCAGCGTGTGAGAGTTCAGCTGGACTATGACAGAGGAACAGTGTCATTCTCTGATCCTGTAACTAACACACATTTACTCACATTCACATCCACCTTCAACGACACAGTCTTTCCATTCTTATATAATCACTGCACAACTCCTCTGAGGATCTTACCAGTTAAACTGTTTATTACAGCAGAAAATCACAGTTAAATCTGATTCTGCTTCTAGATAAATTCAGTTTAGTAAATTATGCTTCAATAACAACACTGTAATAAAAGGGTCTCATTGATCAATCACACTTAAATATAAAATTTAGAGCCAACTTAACCCTTGTGTGTCCTTAAGGACATTTTTGTCTTTTAACATAAAATAAAAAATCCTGTGTTAATGATATATAAAAAAAAAAAAAACTGAAAAGACAAAGAAAAGACAAAGACAAAACTGAAAATTAGTTTCCTGTGTTAATGCCAAATTCATCCATTTTGGCACGTGTGTTTTTTTTATTGGAATTTTCTTATTTTATTCTTATCTTTTTCTTTCATGAATCAATTTTAAACTAGTAACACAAAATATTTACACTCAGTACCTTAAGGACAAAAATATCCCCACAGAAAACTACATTTCTTTGTCTTTTTTTTTTTTTTTTTTTTATCCCAGGGACATTTAACAAACAAACATTTAACACTTTTATTCTGTTGGTAAAGATACAAAATTTTAATTTGGACTTTTTCACAAGATGGCGCCATTTTCTCAGGTTTGGCCTATAAAGCAAAAACTCCCTTTATTCATGCTTTCTTCTTCTGCGTATTTGCTTATCAACTGGATAAATGATGCAGCTATAATTCGTGTGGAAGTCAGTGTGGTTTGTATGCATTTACTAGAAAAATGGTGTGTGTGTGTGTGTGTGTAATATTTGATAGAGAAAGTTTCTACTGTACTGCAAATCACAAATCCCAGCGCTGTTTATACCAGTGCTGGCATTTAATGGGGAAAGTTTAGTACTGAACCCAAACAAAAATCTCACTGAAAGCATTTTTTTTTTAAACACAACTTGTTTATATTCATGGCTTTTATTTGGTAGCAGTTTTAAGTTTAATATGTTTTATTAAATATACATTTTATATATTATATATATATATATATATATATATATAAATAATTTTCATAAATTTAAACTTGTAACTTTCTTTTTTCACTTTTGTAACTTTTTTCAACAATAATCTTCCAAGAGTCTTCTTATTGAGGGTTTTCAGAATTTAATCTGTGCTCCGAAACTTCAAATGTTTATTAGTTTATTTTTTGACAGACATTTTTGTCCTCTAAAGACCTCAGAGTAACTATATATATTGACACATAAGATTAAAAATCTGATTTCTGCATTTAAATAAATAAATGTTTTTATTATTATTATTATTATTATTATAATAAATTTGATAATTACGTACAATACAATATGTTTACAATATGTAAGACAATATAAAGTGTCGACACATTTTAGCCATAGACCCTTTTCAGATTTCCGGGTTTCTCAGAAGCAGAATTCGTCATATTTGGGGAAACTTCTATAGCGGTGAATGAGATATTTTTTTGTGTTTCCATTTGCTCAAATGGCAAAAGAAAAACTCCACAATAGAGTTTTCACAAGTTTCAAAAAGAGGGAAAAAATAGAGAGGGATTTATAACGGCAGTCAGAAGAGAAAGATGTCAGTTTATCCGTCACTCCCACAGTCACTGTATTAG
Source organism: Squalius cephalus (assembly GCF_949319135.1). NCBI lineage: Eukaryota > Metazoa > Chordata > Actinopteri > Cypriniformes > Leuciscidae > Squalius > Squalius cephalus. The sequence goes on along the minus strand of NC_137135.1, from coordinate 6,948,003 downwards.
AAAACCATCACAGCGGTAACTTTTTTTTTTTTTTTTTTTTTTTTTTTGTAATTTGATGCAATTGTAATATAATACAATGTATAGTGTTATAAATGTAAAAAAAAAACAAAAAAAACAAAACAAAAGGAAATATAAAAAACTTTGCAGGATTTACGTGTCACGGTCGCTCTGTCGATGAAGATGAAGATGAAGAGTTTCCAAGATAATTTATTATTACACAAGGTAATACAAACGCAACCAAACACATAATTATGAGACCAGACAAAGAACAACAGACACACAGAAACATAAGCACTGCAGATAACGAGGTGCTAATTAAACACAGCTGAACTAAACTAACTCATAATGCTCATGACCATGAAGACACATGTGATGAAACAAACTAAAAGTCCAAATTATGATGCAACTGGATAAATGATTTATTTTACAGAAATCACTGTGAAAAGGTAGCCTGACTTCGTCATACTCATATTCTAGTCAGAATGTGAGTCTGATACCGCTCCATAGAGATTTGATTATGGGGCGTGTCTCAACCGATCCAGGAAAAAAAAAGCTCTGCACTCAATTGGATAGACCTACAACCAATCAGAGCAACGGAGTAAATGACGCATGTTCTTCATTCATATTTTCAACCAACAAAATGTCGCGGGCGCGGCTCTCTGTTCCTCTTTTAAAATGAATGCGCTGTGGATATCTTCTATAACAGACGCGATGGCGGAATCTACATATGATGTTTCATAAACAAAGTTCGGGAGGAGCACGTTCAAATAATCAATCCAATCAACTTGTCATCAAACAATACCATGTCTAACGTTACCGAGGAAGCATATTCACTCTGTCAACTTACCTAACACTCCTTGACAGTTTTTCAGCATCCCTCGGTCCCTCCACCACCCCGAATCCTCACTCTTGTCTTGTTCTCTCACAACCAGGAACACGGGGGAGTATGGCTACCGAGCCCACAGCCCTCTCCTCGGACAGCATGTCATATACGCATTTATTCTATCTTACTTATTTGTGTGAACTCGTGACATCTCATATAGCCTACGCATTTATTCTATCTGACTTATTTGTAAGTGTGAACTCGTGAAATCTCAATTCTCCTGCTGCAGTCGTCTTTGTTGTAAACTAATTCAAATCAAGCGCTCTTTGGTGACGTGGGTGATTACGTAACCGCAGATCATCTGTCCATCACTGATTAAAGCCCGCCCTGGCAATTTGATTGGCTCGGCCTTCTAGGAGCCGAGCATAATTACTCCTCAACGGATCGAGTCCAGACCGAACTTCCCGACCAAAAAATGTTGTGGGCGGGGTTCGGGCTGGCACCCAGGCTAGTGAAAAGGGTTCTTCTTCTTGCCAGTGAAATCATATGTTCATATGTACCTGTATATTATCTTATAACTTTATGGGATGATTATAGTATCAAAAAGATTAACAAGTGCAAGCACACTTATCAATGAACTTGATACATGTTGCAGAAATGTTTTATCCATGCCTTTCAACTTGCGTGTGCAAAATTCAAAATTGAATGAATGTGAAGCAATTTGTACAAATAGAGACAATTTTGTGAATACAAATGTTTTCCTTTGTATTAGTGTATCATAATTTGCACATGCAACACAGAAGATGTGCATGTGTGGATCAGGTGACACGCGTGCATTCATTGACGTCTCCTCTGAGTCGATCTCATTTGATTCATTTGGATTTTGAGACTTTCTTTTCGCGGTGTTTAAGCATTTCACAACCCACACACAAACAACTACAAATGAATAGGCCTGGTGCTAATTATTAATGTGTGCACAACTACCCATCTATTTGACAAATTCACAAATGTGCGTCACTACATTTAAACTAATACAATACAACTTGTGTGTGCAAAATCCAAAATCACATGAATGTGCAGCATTTTGTACAAATAGAGACATAGTTGTTAATACAAAACCTCGGTTTTGTATTAATGTAGGCCAGAATTTGTGCATGCAACAAGTAAGATGTGTATTTGTGGATCAGGTGACACGCGTGCATTCATTGACTCGTTTCTGAGTCGATCCTATTTGATTCATTTGGATTTTGAGACTTTCATTTCGCAGGTTTCGCCTTGCACGATCCACACACAGATGTCTGAGAAAACCTGCTACCACTAGATGGCAGTATTCTGCTAAAACAGACAACGGCAGCGTAATCAAGCGTTCTTCCCCATTTAAGAAGCTTAATGACAATAATGAGAGTGATATTGAAGCACCAAATTTAGTACACAATATTACCTTATTACTACCTTATTAATAAAGCATACTTTATAGAGGCAAACAGATTACATCATATTATGGACAACACCCATAGAAAACCATTATAAACCGCTTAACGTGCAATCGTTAGTATGCGTTGCATGTTCAATAAGGTGTATTGGCTACTGAGTTTAAATATCACCGTCTTACTGCATTGACGTTAAGCTTTTTCTTTATAATATGCTCTATGGGAGAAAAACTATAGCCTACAAACAAGAGCCTATATGAACGCGACGCGCGGCGTTTCATGTTAATGGCATTTTCCTTCCTGTTAAAAAAAAACTTGAAATTTCGCAGTTGCGTTCATATTACTTTTATTTGACTACACACAGTATACAAGCTTTGGAATTTGAAAATGTCTGTTTTTAAAAGACGATTTTCGCAGTAGGCCTACATTTGTTTTCCCTTGACCCTTAAGCCATTTGTTATAGGCTATAGTCTTACTATAGCACGATGAGTTTTAACAATATTGTATATCGACATGAAATATTAATTGAAAATCAACTGGCCCTACGTGTGTATAGCTGCATATTTATAAATGCTTTGACGCGCTAAGCACAGCTCGTGATGCACAAGGGAACGTCTGCCAATTCCACTAAATGCGTTAAAACGTATAATTTGTTTTAATTCAAATTACTTTTAATATTTAAAAACAGACATTTTCAAATTCCCAAAGCTTGTAGAAGGTTCCTGTAAAGGCCTGTTCACACCAAGCACGATAACTATAAAGATAATGACAAAGATAACTATGCGTCCACACCAACGAACGATAAGGCCGTGTGTCCACCAAAGCGTTTTTACTCGCGGCTGGCGTGTTTTTTCAATTGTTTTCAATGGGAGCGCCGCGTTTTTAAAACGCCATGAGCGTAACGAGGCGCTGAGCGTCTTTTTCACGCTGAAGCGCTGAGCGTTCGGCGTTTTTTACTGGTCGCCGAGAGTTGAAGAATGTTCAACTTTTGGTAAAACGCAGCGCTCATCACTGTCACTTTTTACCCAACCGTCCAATCACAGTGGAAGAGGGGCGGGACTAATACCACACCGACCAACCGCGTCCGCCACATGATTCTGCTTGTACAACGTCAACAGATGACAACAACAAGCATAATAACGGAACAAAATCAAGAGCCAGATAAAATACATTACATTGTATTGACATTTTAATATAGAATCAACACAGAAACAAAATATGTGTGAAATGAGATACTGACTTTCGCGGATATTCCGTATCATAACAAGCAAAGTGTCTCGGTCTCAACCGTCTCAACTGAAAAAACGCTGCGCTGCCAAAACGCTCGAAAGCGCCCACAGCTGAGCGTTTTTAGCAGAGCGCCTAGCGTTTTCAGCTGGCTAATAACGCTTTGGTGGACACACGGCCTAACGGTCTTTTTATTCTAAGCACGCGCGCACGCGCCCCATTTTAAATGCGCGAGACCTTTAAATTAGAATGGATTCTGATTGACTGTCAGTGTTTTATCGTTTGACAGCTGAAAAAAAATCGTTCTGAAAGTGATCCCAACGATATCGTTCCTCATATCTTTATCGTTATAGTTGTGGTGTGAACTCTGTTATTCTTTAATATGGAGAACGATTTTTAGAATTATATCTTTATCGTTATCTTTATAGTTATCGTCCTTGGTGTGAACGGGCCTTAAGACTGACTTGCAAGTAAAATTTGGACAATACTTCCCTTCATGTAGCCTATTTACAGTAAATAATTATTATTTTATTCAGAAATTACTTTAATTAACCAAACGGGTTTTTGGTGACTTACTACAGGTGAATAATGCAAAATTTCACCTGACTCTCACTAGGAACGTACTACAACCTTTGGAACACTAATAGAAAAACAATTTACAGTAATTTAAAAAATTGTAGCCTACTGTTCAATCGGGATATTGGCTGGACATACAGTAGGCTAAGTCAGTCTGCCCACTAGGCATTTATAATCTTGGAAGTATTCATTTGAATGAATGACTGGACGTTTATATTTTTTGACTGTGAGTGGAATTTGCAGATGGTCCCTTTAGAAAATGCGGCGAATATCAAACCTAAAACTTACTTCACTGCGCTCTCGGACCGGTTCCCAGCAAACACATTTACGTTGTGGCAACGTCTGTGGCACGTTGCATTTCTGCTAGGGCAACGTCGCTGTCTACGTGCTCGCAACATTGTAAAAACGTAGAATTGTAAGACGTGACAGGGCTGTAGCAACGTTGTTGCGCGACTTTCAGCAACTGAGAGACGACGTTCTGACAATATTTTTATATGGTGTATTTTGTTAGATAATTATATACTTTTTATCGTTTATTGTTTATCTATATTATTATTTAATAGGGCTATCAACGCCTGCAAGTGTAGCCTACACTTTGAAGAGTAAAAATGACAGAAGGTTTCGTTAATTCAACTTTATTAAAACTGCATATAATCAAATTGCACTTCCAAAAGTCATACATTTGTGAAAAAAAGAAATAAACGAATATACACATTTATTTTAAGTATAATAAATAAAACATAAAAAGCAAAGGCAGATCAGAACATTTAATGAACAAAACCAGGTCTGTATGGCAGAGATAGCCGAAAGCAGGTGTCACCGGGGAAACATCCACAAATCCAGAGCAGCAAAGAAACAAATGAGACTAAATGAAAAAAAAAAAAAAATATTCGAAAAACTAAACAGTGCGAGCGATGCTACATTATTAGAAATTAAAGTTGTAGATTGTGTTTGATAGCTGAGGTAGGCTAAACGCAATACTCACGTATCCTTGCTCGATGATGAATTGAGAACACAATGAGCCCAACAACAGGTGGTTGGAATTTAAAAGGCTGATTTTCCCGCTTCAGGGCAGTGACGAGTACATTATGTAGTCCAGTGGTTGTCAAGACAACCTTAAGCAATGGCCCTGAACGGTGGTTTAATGCCAACATTGTGACAACGCTGTAACAACCTTCACTACACAACGTAGCTATAGCAACCTTTTGGCCATGTTGTTAAAACGTTGTTAGAAGGTTGGTTACGTTGTGCCAACGTTCTGTGTTTGCTGGGTTGCTCTCCCATACACACGCAAAGTTAAACGCAACTGCAGAATTTCATGTTAAGCTTTTTCTTTTTAACAGGCTCAGGAAGGAAGGAAAATGCCATTAACATGAAACGCCGCGCGTCGCGTTCATATAGGCTCTTGTTTGTAGGCTATAGTTTTTCTCCCATAGAGCATATTATAAAGAAAAAGCTTAACGTCAATGCAGTAAGACGGTGATATTTAAACTCAGTAGCCAATACACCTTATTGAACATGCAACGCATACTAACGATTGCACGTTAAGCGGTTTATAATGGTTTTCTATGGGTGTTGTTCATAATATGATGTAATCTGTTTGCCTCTATAAAGTATGCTTTATTAATAAGGTAGGCCTATATTCTGTACTAAATTTGGTGCTTCAATATCACTCTCATTATTGTCATTAAGCTTCTTAAATGGGGAAGAACGCTTGATTACGCTGCCGTTGTCTGTTTTAGCAGAATACTGCCATCTAGTGGTAGCAGGTTTACTCAGACAGCTGTGTGTGGATCGAGCAAGGCGAAACCTGCGAAATGAAAGTCTCAAAATCCAAATGAATCAAATAGGATCGACTCAGAAACGAGTCAATGAATGCACGCGTGTCACCTGATCCACAAATACACATCTTACTTGTTGCATGCACAAATTCTGGCCTACATTAATACAAAATCAAGGTTTTGTATTAACAACTATGTCTCTATTTGTACAAAATACTGCACATTCATGTGATTTTGGATTTTGCACACACAAGTTGTATTGTATTAGTTTAAATGTAGTGACGCACATTTGTGAATTTGACAAATAGATGGGTAGTTGTGCACACATTAATAATTAGCACCAGACCTATTCATTTGTAGTTGTTTGTGTGTGGGTTGTGAAATGCTTAAACACCGCGAAAAGAAAGTCTCAAAATCCAAATGAATCAAATGAGATCGACTCAGAGGAGACGTCAATGAATGCACGCGTGTCACCTGATCCACACATGCACATCTTCTGTGTTGCATGTGCAAATTATGATACACTAATACAAAGGAAAACATTTGTATTCACAAAAATGTCTCTATTTGTACAAATTGCTTCACATTCATTCAATTTTGAATTTTGCACACGCAAGTTGAAAGGCATGGATAAAACATTTCTGCAACATGTATCAAGTTCATTGATAAGTGTGCTTGCACTTGTTAATCTTTTTGATACTATAATCATCCCATATAACTTGAGCTCTGAAAATTATGAATTCACTGTGAGGCAAGCAGCTGTTTATATATTCATGCAAAATGATTGACAGAATAACAAGACTAGATGCTTTCAAACCGTTATTTAGAACATCTAAGTGTCTTGGTTTCAGTGTGACAGATTTTCATCATTCAAAAATGGTATGCACAAAACTGTCTTATGTCTTAATGTTGCTGTTTGAGCATAAACAACATCTGCAATGTTATGACGCTCAAAGCAAAGCAAAGTTACGAAGTTCAAAGCAAAGGGAGATATTTCCTTTTACAGAAATCACTTTTTAAGGACTACAACAAACGGCAATTACAATGTTGTCTTTTAGAGCTGCTTTACAGCAGAATTGATTTCTGTTTGCATCATTGATCATTATTTTCCTTACAGTTTATCACTGTAAAGCTGCTTTGAAACAATCTGTATTGTGTAAAGCGCTGTATAAATAAAGTATTGTTACCAAGTGTCACAGATTATCAGAAATATAGGGCAGGCTCATCAGTTGTTGACTGGATGTTGAGATGTGGATGTTGCACACAAAAATTAATGTGAGTTTGCAGTCGATTGTAGAGTTTAAGGAGAATAAATGATTGGATTAAATATCACAAGGATGAAAAAAAAAAAAAGTGTACATGGATGAATCGTTCACAATAAGATCTGCACTTTTTCCAAAATAAATTTAATTTCATTCCAAATGCTTGGAAATTTCACTTTCATTTTTTACTTTTATATGCATTGGTAACAATAATCTCGTGCCAATTTAATTTTAAATACAGTCGTTAATCAACTTGTGAGAAAATAAATCAACACATGAAGAGAAACTCATAAACCATCTGATATGACCATCAGTAAAAGTGAAATAGTTTTGAGAAATCACACCAGTCTCTAGACCAGCGCTGCCAACTTTTGAGTTCAGCTTGGAGTGAGAATTATAGTATTAACACAAATTTCACAAATAGATTTGATTTGATAAGCTTGCGGTTTGATTTCGATCTTGATTTCGATTAGATTCAATGATTCATTTTGAAATACTGTATATCAGGTTGTGAGGAAATAACAGGAGGATGCAAGATGCAAGTAAAAACTCAGTTTATTATTAAATGGTCAGATGTAGACACAGGTCGGGGACAAACACTCAGGTGGAAATGAAGCAGGGACGAGATGGCGATCCGGTGGTGGTGCGGTGAACAGCGTGCTCGAGTGAACAACCAGGAACCGTGGAACATCCAGACGACACGAAGAACCTGACGAAATCCAGACGAAGAACTTTGCAGACGAGGCACAGGAACAGGACACACACCGAGGAACAACCACAACGATCTGACAACATGAGAGGGAATTTACTGGGCATATAAAGGGAACTGGGATTGATGACAGCTGGAGACACTAATCAACACAACGAGTAACCACACCCACACAATTACATTCACACACAGACACATCAGCATGAGACAGCCGATTCATGAACCGTGACAGTACCCCCCTCCCTAGGAACGCCTCCTGGCGTTCCCAGACAACCCTACCTGTCGATTGTAATCATCGATAAGGGAGTGATCCAGAATGTCTCTAGCAGGTACCCAACTTCTCTCCTCCGGACCGTAACCCTCCCAGTCCACCAAGTACTGAAATCCGCGTCCCCTCCGTCTCGAGTCCAGAATGCGATGTACCAAATAAGTGGGTTCCCCATCTACGAGTCGCGGCGGGGGGGGGGAACCGGGGCAGGCGGATTAATGTGAGAATAAAACACGGGCTTGACTTTAGACACATGGAAGGCGGGGTGAATTCTCCTGTACGCAGGAGGGAGTTTGAGTCGGACTGTCACCGGACTAATAATTTTGGTGACAGGAAACGGGCCAATGAATTTGGGAGCTAACTTGTTAGACACGGAGCGGAGCGGAATATTCTTGGTAGAAAGCCACACTTTTTGACCCACGACGTAAACGGGAGGCTTTGACCGGTGGCGGTCGGCCTTGGCCTTCATGCGCCCCCCTTCTTGGAGTAGAGTCTCACGGGCTCTAGTCCAAGTACGGCGACACCTCTGGATGAATGCGTGAGCGGAGGGGACCGCGACTTCGGATTCCAGACTCGGAAAAATTGGTGGCTGGTAACCTAAACTACACTTAAATGGCGAGAGGCCCGTGGATGACACTGGTAACGAATTGTGGGCGTACTCCACCATAGAAAGCTGTTGGCTCCAGGACGACGGATTCTTGGCAACCAAACATCGCAACATTCTCTCGAGGTCCTGATTGGCTCGTTCAGACTGGCCATTGCTCTGGGGATGATAGCCCGAGGATAGACTGACCGTGGCCCCCAGTAACTTACAAAATTCTCGCCAAAATTTGGATACGAATTGGGAACCTCTGTCAGAGACCACGTCCATCGGGAGGCCATGTAACCGAAAGACGTGATCTATGACTGTGACCGCTGTCTCCTTGGCTGAAGGTAATTTGGGCAAGGGAATGAAATGTGCCGCCTTCGAGAACCGGTCCACTACGGTTAAAACAACTGTCATGCCTCTGGAGGGCGGGAGGGCGGTGACAAAATCTAGAGCGATATGGGACCAGGGTCTCGAAGGGACAGGCAGCGGTCGAAGTAACCCATCTGGGGGTTGGTTAGATGTCTTACCAGTGGCACAGACTGAGCAAGCCAACACAAAATCGTGAATGTCGCGAGCCATTAATGGCCACCAGAATCGTTGCTTACCTAAAAAACTGGTTCGAGTCACTCCTGGATGACAAGCCACGTTGGAGCAATGACCCCATCGAATAACGTCGGACCGTAACCCCTCCGGAACAAATAAACGACCCGGTGGGCAACCAGGCGGAGGCGTTACCCCTTCTAGGGCTGTCTTGACCCTCGATTCAACCTCCCATACCAGAGTGGAGATGACAACTTTCTCAGGTAAAATACACTCGGGAGTCACCGGGCGTTCGGATGGATCAAAAATACGAGACAAAGAGTCGGGTTTGATGTTTTTGGAACCCGGGCGGTACGAGAGAACAAAATCAAAACGTCCGAAAAAAAGAGCCCACCGAGCCTGCCTGGAGTTGAGTCTTTTAGCAGATCTGATGTATTCAAGATTCTTATGATCGGTCCAAACGATAAAGGGTACCCCCGAACCCTCTAACCAATGACGCCATTCCTCCAACGCTAACTTGACTGCCAACAACTCTCTGTTACCAATGTCATAATTACGTTCGGCAGGCGATAGTCGATGAGAAAAAAACGCGCAGGGATGCATCTTGTCGTCTGAGGAAGCGCGTTGTGAAAGCACTGCTCCTACTCCCACCTCTGACGCGTCGACCTCCACCACGAACTGACGTGTGGGATCAGGGGTGACAAGAATGGGAGCCGAAACGAAGCGACTCTTGAGGTTAGTGAACACTGCCTCGGCAGTGTTCGACCACCTGAACGTCGTTCGGGGGGAGGTCAAGGCAGTCAGAGGTGCGACTAGTTGGCTGAAATTGCGAATGAAACGCCGGTAAAAAGTGGCGAACCCCAGAAACCGCTGTAGGGCCTTACGGGAATCTGGACTTGGCCAATTTACCACAGCCTTAACCTTGTCAGGATCCATGCGCACTCCCTCAGAGGAGATGATGTACCCTAGGAAGGGAACAGACTGTGCATGAAACGCGCATTTCTCCGCCTTGACAAAAAGCCCATTCTCTAACAATCTCTGGAGCACTCGTCTGATGTGTTGAACGTGTTCCTGGAGAGACGAAGAAAAAATCAATATGTCATCCAGGTAAACATATATGAACTGATCTACCATGTCTCTCAACACGTCATTAACGAGTGCCTGGAAAACCGCTGGGCTGTTGGAAAGCCCGAAAGGCATAACTAAATATTCAAAGTGCCCCCTAGGGGTATTAAAAGCGATTTTCCATTCATCCCCGTTCCTGATGCGAACCAAATGATATGCATTACGTAAGTCCAGTTTCGTGAAAATAGATGCTCCCTGCAACCTCTCGAAAGCTGAAGACATCAACGGCAAAGGATAAGAATTCTTTACCGTGATGTTGTTCAGCTCTCGGTAATCAATGCAAGGTCGCAGAGAACCATCCTTCTTCCCAACGAAAAAGAACCCCGCCCCCGCAGGAGAAGAGGAAGGCTGGATGAACCCAGAGGCTAGAGAATCAGAAATATATTTCTCCATGGCCTCCCTCTCGGGAACAGAAAGAGAGTAAAGTTTGCCCTTAGGCGGAGATTTACCTGACAGTAGATCTATCGCACAGTCATAGGAACGATGCGGAGGGAGAGAAGCAGCACGAGACTTACTGAACACTTCCTTCAGGTCGAGGTACTCCGCGGGCACGTTAGACAAATCCGCTGCCTCAACCTGAAACACAGAACCAGACACAGAGGGACAGGCAGACACTAAACAGGACTCATGACAGTGGTTACTCCATGTGGAAACAGTGTTAGTGTTCCAGTCGACACGGGGGTTGTGTCTGGAAAGCCACGGGTGTCCCAAAACCACTGGTGCAAGTGGTGAGTCCATGAGCAAAAATGAAATGAGTTCTGTGTGATTGCCAGAAGTGATGAGGGTGATGCTTTCAGTAGAATGTGTAATCCGGGGAAGTTCTTGACCATTGAGTGCGTTGACAGTAATCTGGTGCGAGAGAGGAGTGATGGGAATCTGAAGCTTAAGTGCAAGTTTGAAGTCCATGAAATTACCCTCCGCTCCCGAATCCAGTAGTGCGTTGGTGCAGTGCGTCGATGTTCGCCATCTCAGTCTTACCGGGAGGAGGGTCGATGATGGTGATGAGGTCTTCTCGGCGGAGATCCCACCCGATAGTAGCCTCATACTTACTACCGGGCTTGCTTCTTTTACCGGGCAGGAGTGGATGAAATGGCCCGCCCGGCCACAGTACAGACAGAGTCCTTGGGATCTCCGCCTTTCCCTCTCCTCCCGGGAAAGCCGAGCTCTCCCCACCTGCTCGTGGTCGAATGCGGGGCTGACCGCGCTCGCACCACCGGGCTGGTGGTCCTCCGTGCTGGGCTGTGGACGGCTGGGACGCGACAATCTCACACGATTCAGTCGAGCGTCAACTCTCAGAGCAAGTTCCACCAGTCCGTTCAGCGTCTCCGGTAAATCCACCGCATAAATCTCCTTTTGAACGCGGTCAGCCAGCCCATGCAGGAACATATCCCACTGCGCCTCCTCGTTCCAACGGCACTCTGCGGCCAGGGTGCGGAACCGGATGGAAAAGTCCGCCACCGAGCCTTCTCCCTGTCGCAGTTCGGCGAGTAATCTGGCCGCCTCCTTACCCGCCACTGCACAATCGAATACTCTCTTCATTTCTTTGGAGAGTGCCTGGAACGAGGTGCAGCAGTTGTCTCCGTTCTCCCACACCGCCGTTCCCCAAAGCGCAGCTCTCCCTGACAGCAGGGTCATTACAAATGCCACCTTAGCCTGTTCGCTCTGGAAAGTGCGTGGCTGTAAAACGAAAACGCATGGAACATCTCGTGAGGAACGCTCTGCAAAATTCAGGCTCGCCGGAATAACCCTCTGGTGTAGGTAGGCGTAAAAACTCAAGTAAAAACTCAGTTTATTATTAAATGGTCAGATGTAGACACAGGTCGGGGACAAACACTCAGGTGGAAATGAAGCAGGGACGAGATGGCGATCCGGTGGTGGTGCGGTAAACAGCGTGCTCGAGTGAACAACCAGGAACCGTGGAACATCCAGACGACACGAAGAACCTGACGAAATCCAGATGAAGAACTTTGCAGACGAGGCACAGGAACAGGACACACACCGAGGAACAACCACAACGATCTGACAACATGAGAGGGAATTTACTGGGCATATAAAGGGAACTGGGATTGATGACAGCTGGAGACACTAATCAACACAACGAGTAACCACACCCACACAATTACATTCACACACAGACACATCAGCATGAGACAGCCGATTCATGAACCGTGACACAGGTACAGTGTGTTATTTTGTTTCTCAAGGAAAAACATCTGTCTAAACTAATGCTGTGAACAATAGCCTACAGGGAACCATGTCAGCCGTACATTATTATAAAAAGTTAAAGGCACAGTATGTAATTTTGCCCATATTCAAATAACACAGGCGTAGTGTGGAATCATGGGAGTTGTCGTCTTTACCTCCACTGCCGATGGGACTCAATCTGACGGGACTCAAATCATGTTCATGGATGAGGAAATGAATTATAGTTTTATAACCATTACGTTTGATCACATGATTTTAATTTATTCTAACGAATTAGCCGCAAGTAACATAATGTTTAATGCTAAATCACTACATCACTTTATTTTTCAAATTCAATAGTGGGGTAACACAGCACAGTGTTACATGTTAAAAATAATAACAGTAACTAGATGTGAAAGTTCGTCGAGACAAACTTTAAGTTGGCTTGAGAAAGTTTGGACTAGACAGTTTTTTGCTAGGCGGTTGCTAGGATGTTATGGGTGGTTGCTATGGTGTTGCTAGGGTATTTTGGGTGGTTGCTAGGGTGTTCTGGGTGGTTGCTAGGTGGTTGCTAGGGTGTCCTGGGTGGTTGCTAGGGTATTTTGGGTGGTTGCTAGGGTGTTCTAGGTGGTTGCTAGGTGGTTGCTATGGTATTCTGGGTGGTTGCTAGGCGGTTGCTAGGGTGTTCTGGGTGGTTGCTAGGCGGTTGCTAGGATATTTTGGGTTGTTGCTAGGTGGTTGCTAGGGTATTTTAGGTGGTTGCTAGGGTGTCCTGGGTGGTTGCTATGGAGATTTTAGGCCATTACTTATTGGCTGCTCGATAATATAAATCCTCTGAGGGAGAGAGAGGGAGAGAAACGCAGGGGTGTCAGGCCCTTTGTGTCTGTGTGTGTGAAAACGTCGGTTTGGATTTGAATTTTTTTGTCGGAACATGTCGGAAACCTGACAGATCCGTTAATGGTTTGAACAGAAATATGTCATAAATTAACTACACTGCAAAACATTCACCAACATACTTTATTCTACTAAAAAGATACACTTGTAAAGATAATGGAAAACACATTTTGAATGGCAGTAATTAACACAAAATGTTGAAACACACTGTTCTAGGCAAAACAGCCAAAATGTTTTTTCCTCCTGTCATTTGCAGCCACAAATTGCTTGCAAATTGACTTCTTGTCCAGTAAGTCAAGTTTTTCCTGATGGACATGACAAACAGCAACATGGTTAAGTCTGTTTTGAGTCATTGTGGAACGGAGCCAAGTTTTGAGCCTGCGGAGGACACTAAAACTTCTCTCTGCCTCAGAGGATGAAACAGGGACTACCAAAAGCAACCTGATCAGGTTTTCCACTTGCCCAAATAGTCTACGTACCTCAACAGGCAATCCACGAATGATCTCTGCAGCCTCTGCACTGTTGCTAAATGAGTAGTTCAGCTGCACTGAAAGTGACTCTCTGTTCAACTCTGGGTGTTTCTCAATGACTGCAGCATCAATCTCTCCACTCAGAAGTGTCTCTTCCAACTTTTGCAACTTTAGTCAGCAAGTCATCCTGGTTAAATAGCTCACTGAGCTGTGCATCTACAATATCCAGGACTTTAAAGAATTCCCCTCTGTAGTGGTCCATGGCACTTTTAGGCTGATGTGCCTCAGCTCCTTCAGTGAAGCGTTTTGGGGGTAGTCTGGTCTGTGGAATGGTAATGGGCTTAACACCTAAAGACTGAACCACAGCCGTCGCCTCTTCAAACAGAGTTTTGAAACTTGTCTCATCTCTTTTGGCCTTGAGTGAGGTCCTAACAACTTTGACAGAAGCCCTCATGCCAGCAATGGTTTTAGTTCTCTTCTGAAAAGAGGTGTTCAGGCATTCAAGCTCACAAATCACTGGTGAGGCAAGGATGAGACCCAAAACTGTTTTGCCTTTCCTAAACTGCCCTAGCAGACCATTAGCAGTAGATGCAGTATTTGAAGCACCACAAGCCATCTCCTGCAAGCTAGCCAGCACTGACCCATACAGTGACAAAACAGCTGTGATGGCTTTGCCCCATATTGTCCATCTCGTGGGACACAGGGGTTTTATTGCAGTGCATGATGGATTCTCTGCATGTCCTATTGCTGCATGGATCGCCTTAAACTTCTCTGAATGAGACAAAAAGACTCCAAGCTGGTTGACCCAATCCAATGAGTCTCTGATCAGAACAGAGGCTAAGCAAGCTTTCTGTGTGATTAAATTAGTACAGTGGGCCCCACAATGAACCTAAAGTGCTAGTGGCTGCTCTTGTTTTATCAGTGCCTGTGCACCAGCATGCTTCCCAACCATATTAGCTGCCCCGTCATAAGTTTGACCCATTATAAACCATGCCTTGGTAAGTTTAATCTCAGCAGCACATCTTTAACTACTCCAGCAAGGCTTTTTCCTGTTGTATCAGAAACAGAATACAAACCATTGAACTCTTCATGGGGCTTCAGGCCATTGTCAACATAACGCAGGCAAATACTTTATTGTTCTTGCCCGGAAATGTCTTGTGTTCCATCCATAATAACTGCATACTGAATAACTGGTAGAGCTCTGATTGTATCAGCTGTTCATCTAATAATATTGTTGCTCATTGTAGACAGAATTTCATTCTGGATCTGTGGACTGATGTATTCTTTCTGGGACCTCTGCAACCATTTAGCTAAAAGGACATCATCCTCTGCCTTGTCTTTCAAGAGTTGATAACAATTACTTGATAACATGCCCTCTCAAGGCCTGTCCCTGTCGTGCCAAATATTTGATTGAACTCACAATTTTCCCCAGACAGTGCCTGTTGTCTGCTTGTTGATCTGCTAAAGCACTGGACAACTGTGCATTTATAGGATGATTTTCTTGTGCAGTCACAGAGACAGCATGACGGTGTGTATGACTACTTTCATGTGCTTTACATTTTTCAATAGCTTTTTTCCAATTTTGGAATCCAGAAGTGATAAAGGCAGGCTCTGATTTTACAGCAAATGGTGTGAGTTTGTCCTGGTAAATTCTCATGCAATAAAAACACAAAACCCCCTTCTGCACTGCATCATAATGTAGCCAGGGAAAGTCCTTGTACCACCGCTCTTGGAAGGAGAGAGTTCTGTTAGATAGAACTTGAGTGTCAATTAATTTTGGATGTGGCTGATATATATTTTTGGGTGTGGCTGACTCTGTCCTCTGTCCCCTGACTTCAGTGTCTCTCAGCTGTCTGTCCCTGCTCTAAACACCCTAAAAGGAAACCAGTCACAATGTCACACAATGCGACGAGACTGCAGTTACTACAAGCACCCTAACCCTTTAAGGTTTGGTGAATAAGGTGTGGAAAAATACTGATGGGAAAGCTAGTGCAATATTAAAATCATGTTTTTTATATTATTGTTTAAGTTAAACCGTGTCCACTTCATATCATGTTCAAACATTCCTCTCATAATTAAACTAAAATCAACTCACCCTTCATATAACACCTACCTGCAACTCTGCAGTGCTGGCTCTCCCTGCATCACCCTCACCAGTGTTAGTTTCCAGCTGAACTTCATCTGATCTCTAATATGAAAGCAGTGGAGATGAATAAGGTAGCCTATATAAAAATACTGATGGGAATGTCAAGAACAAGCGAAAAACACACAGGCAGACTAACTCCTTTCTAGATGTGGGAGATGTGTAACGTTACTCGTTTTCAAGTTACATGGGTTAAGTTAATAGAAAATCATGTTCTTTTACAACAGGGCTCGAAATTAACTTTTTTACTTGGTAGCACTGGTGCTCCCGACTTCAAAAAGTTAGGAGCACCAGCAAAAATTTAGGAGCACCCACCAAAAATTAGGAAGCACCATAACTACAAATTATATATTAACACATTTAATTTATTTAAAAACAACACCAGCAATCACTGGGGGTTTACACATCTGTGGCCAGGATTTGAAATTTGGTCTTCTGGCTCTATATCATATCACCCCGATGATATTAGCACATGATTTGTCATTTGCATACATCATGTTAATCGCAGCTCCGTTCTTTTTCCATGAGCTGCAACATAGGTTTAAATTTAGTGAAGACAAGCTCTTCTTCGGCAATGGTGTGTATGCGGTGTTAAATTTGACGTATAATTAGCTCTGCCAGTAGAGCACAACGACCAGCAGCATCCTGCTGATTAAAAGCCTTAATAATTGAACCTGATGAACCTGATTTGTTTGCCACACACTTGTCCCTGCATTTTTTGCTTGGCACTTGGGCCTTGGCACTCTATTGCTATTAATATGCTGTATTAATCTTAGTTAATAAAAATACAGCTGTTCATTGTTTGTTCATGTCACTTGGGACACAGCTAAGATGTGTCTTGTTTTTGTTTAAACAGTTCCCTGTTGATGATGAAGTTCGACGGAAATGGATTTGGGCTATCCGGCGGGATGTTACTGATCTTGTGATAATCTTTTCTCCTTCTCATGTTACCATTCACTAACGCGCCATTGTGTGTGTGACGCTCCAAATGTTAATTTTATTTTCTTTAGCCTTTTTGCCTTTGATTTATGTATTATGAAGTAGCTCCCCTCTTTATTTTTGTTTTGTTGTTTTCTGCTTGGTTAATACTTTTTTGTATATTGACAACATTTATGTATACGCATATATATTTCCTTTCCCCTACGAGAGTTTTGTATGTTGCTTTTTTTTTTTTTTTTAAATAAAAATAAATAAATTCACTAACGCGCCAGTTCAAGTTCAACTTTATTAATATCCTTTTTCGGGTAATTTGTATGCAGCGTAGTAGAAATATAAAATATAGCCTATACCACAATATAAAACAAAATAAAGAAGAACACACAACAGTAGGCTACATATACATTTCAAATACTAATATTTACCATTCTGAGTATTTAACAATCTGATTGCACAAGGGACAAAATAATATTTTTATCAATTGTTTTTCATCTTTTGTAGTCTAGCGAGAGCAGAATAGAGAACTTTGAGTGCAAAAAAAAGGTCACTACCTAAGAGCATGATTAAGGACATAACTGTTGAATAAAACTGACAGACTTCTTTTTTTGGTATTCACACCAAAACGCAGTTTATTGTCAATAATAGTCCTAAATATTTATAACTTTCCACACACTCTACCTTCTCACCTTTAATGAATGTATACTGGGAAGAATGAGCTTCAGTTCTGAAATCAATAGTCATATCTTTGGTCTTAGATACATTCAGCTGCAGACCAGCATCACCACACCATTTTACAAAGTCATCAACAACTGGACCATGACCAGTTTTTTTTTGTTTTTTTTCTAAGTTGTAAAGACTCTCTGATCCATTTTCTCTTGCCCGGGTATGTTTTTCTGATATGTTGATGCTTGACAGGAACTTCCACAACGATTACGTATTTCCGGTTATTGTGAGAAAGGTCTATAGGCTGACAGACAAGACACAGCAGGATACTTTCAATATGAAACAAAGTCTCAGCCTTAAAATTTTGTATGTTTTATTACGAAAAAAATGCATATTGTGCATGCAATTGTGTACAAATCAATTACCTTTAATAATAATGTACCAGCTGACAGAGTTCACTGTGCAGTTTACCACATTAGTATTTTCTCCATGAGAAAAATTTACATATTTATCCAAATGAATAGATATTGAATCGAAATCGATTCGCAAACTCGATGCTCACTCCAAGATGAACTGGAAGATGGTGATGCAAGTTTTCCTACCGGCTTAAAAAAAAAAAACATAAAAAAAATTTGGCAGAAATAGAAAGAGAAGTATGCTAGTATGATGTTCTGAAGTCAGCAACTGATACCATCCATGCCCCCCCCCCACCCCCCACCCACCGACCCACCCACCCACACACACACACACACACACACACACACACAATGACGGTCTATCTCTAAGTATATATATATATAAACTTATTTTGTTTTATAGTATTAAATTCTTTTATAATGTTTTTTTATGCTACAGACTCTCACTTGATTCTTTATTCAGTTCTTTGTTTCCAGAATATGTTTGAAAGCGTGCATAAAATAAAGATAAAACTATACATGTCAAGTCAAGTCATCTTCATTTATATAGCGCTTTTAGCAATGTAGATTATTCCAAAGCGGCTTTACAGTGATAAAAATCCAGTCTATACATCCTTCAGAAACTCCACCCTCTTACAAAAACTAAAAGGAAGTGACTCATTATTTCTGCCTTTCAGTTTTACTGAAAGCTAAAACGAGTCAGTGTTGTGAAGAACAAAGGAGGACACTTTATATTATAGCATTTTTGTTTATTTCTGAATGAAACCAGATGAGATTTTGATTGTAATGGTTAATTAAACCAAAGTTCAGAAAGTGAAAGTAAAATGTAGATCATTGTATCTTTTACAAATCGAGGAAATGGATTCAAAATTTGTGGAAGAGCTTTCTTGTCCTGTTTGCAGTGAAATCTTCAAGACTCCTGTTATTCTGTCCTGTAGTCACAGTTTTTGTAAAGAGTGTTTACAACAGTTCTGGAAAACTAAGAAAACTCAGGAGTGTCCTGTCTGCAGGAGATCCTCAAAAGCTGAACCTTCAGTTAATCTTGTGTTAAAAAACTTGTGTGATCCATTGATAAGGGAGAGAAATGAGAGGCGTTCATCAGGATCTGAGGAGATCTGCAGTTTACACAGTGAGAAACTCAAACTCTTCTGTCGGGAGGACAAACAGCCTGTGTGTTTAGTGTGCAGAGACTCAGAGAAACACACCAATCACACATTCAGACCCATCAGTGAAGTGCTTTCATCTTACAAGGTAAGACTAATATCTCTCATTTCATATGCTGAATACAGTGCTAAACATAGAAACAGTATTATTTGTGTAAACAATAGACCAGTATTTATTTTTACTCAGACTAAATCTCTGACTTTCTACTGATATAAAATTCTACACAAAACTTCGACCGTCTGATGTTCAAATCTTCTTGAATGTAACAGCATTGGCACAAAACAGAGAAAATAGAAATATCATGTTTTATTAATATTTTTTCATTAATAATATGTGATTTATTACAAGACACACCCAAAAGTGATTGATACTAGCATTATTTCACCCTCTGTATTTGTATTTGCACAACCACTAATTTATAAATGCATGGATATAATAATTAAGAATTGGCCATTGCAAAAAACATATTTGTTTAATGAAAACGTACTCGGTTACTAACGTAACCTCGGTTCTCTCTAGAAGAGGGAACGAGTACTGCGTAAGTATCTTACGCTAGGGGAAATCTCTTTTCCGCGAGATATTGAAGCCAAAAAATTATCCTTTAATTTTGTATTAATGTAAAACGCGTTGCAGCAGTATGCAGGCATAGGCGAGACAGCTTGCGTGCCTATTGGCTGCTCTGCGGCAACTGCATCAGCCTATCGAGCGAGGCCTATCGTGACATCAGATCCAATGAGGGCGCTTCGCGCCCACTGCGTCACATCCCGCCGAAACGGGCGTGGCTTAGGCCTATAAATACAGCTCGCAGGCAGCTGATATCTGGTTTTTCATCGCCGAAGCGAACCAGAGCGTGTTGCATGCACGGCAAGATACGCAGTACTCGTTCCCTCTCTAGAGAGAACCGAGGTTACGTTAGTAACCGAGTAAGTTCTCTTACGAGAGGTCTCTCGTACTGCGTAAGTATCTTACGCTAGGGGACCCAATGCAAAACGCCGTGCGTGCTGGGATCTAACACCAATAAACCTGAAGGCGAAAGGCTCAGGGTTCACAGTGCATAATCACCAAGGGAACTCACAGAGAGTTCTGGGAAGAGGGGGGGAACCACTCCATCCCACATACAGCAGCATTCATAGACGCAAGTGCTTAGTGTGACATCATACAGACAGGGCGGGATTCGGCCTGAACTGATGAGTGTCTATACCGACAACAGCTTGGCCTGTAAGGCGGGAACCTCCAGGTTATAAAACCTTATAAATGTAGACGGGGAGGCCCAGCCTGCCGCCATACATATGTCTTGCAAGGCAATCCCGCTAGACCAAGCCCACGAAGAGGCCATGCCCCTCGTGGAGTGCGCTCTGACACCCAACGGGCACTGCAAGCCCTTGGTAGTGTATGCCAGCGCCATCTGGATAGGCTCTGTTTCGATGCAGCTAGTCCCTTGGAACGCCTGCTGAACGAAACAAATAGCTGCTCTGTCTGTCTAAAGGCAGACGAGCGAGACACATAAGCTCTTAGCGCCCTAACTGGGCAAAGAAAGCTTGCGTCCCCTTCCTCGTCAGAGACCGGCAGGGCTGACAGGGAAATGACCTGAGCCCGAAACGGTGTGTTGAGGGATTTTGGAACGTAACCATGCCTAGGTTTGAGTATGACTCTCGAGTCATTTGGCCCAAACTCCATGCACGTCGCGCTTACGGAGAGCGCGTGTAGGTCACCTATGCGCTTCACTGAAGCGAGAGCCAGTAAAAACACTGTTTTGAAAGACAAGTGTTTAAAATCAATCGTTTGGATAGGCTCGAATGGGTCACCTTTCATGGCCTCCAACACCGTAGAAAGGTCCCACACAGGGACTGAAGGGGGTCTGGGAGGATTCAGCCTCCTAGCTCCCCTAAGGAAGCGGATGACTAAATCGTTCCTTCCTATTGACTGACCAAGCGTTGTTTTAGAAAACGCTGCTATAGCCGCCACATAAACTTTGAGCGTGGAGGGGGCCCTGCCCTTATCCAGTAGCTCTTGTAGGAAGGAGAGAACCTCCGTCACCCCACAATCTAGGGGTGAAATGCCCCGAGCTGTGCACCAGCTGGAAAACACAGACCACTTTGAGGAATAGAGCCATTGAGTAGACGGAGCTCTAGCCTGAGTGATAGTATTTAACACTCCCTCTGGGAGGTCAGCGGGTACCCGTTGATAGTCCACACATGAAGGGACCACAGCTCCGGGTGAGGATGCCAAATCGAACCCCTGGCCTGAGAGAGGAGGTCCCTCCTCACTGGCACTGGCCATGGGGCAGTGTCCGCTAGCTGCATCAGAAATGCGAACCACGGCTGGTTCTTCCAGAGTGGCGCTACGAGAAGCACTGAGCATCCCTCTTCCCTGATCCGTTCTATCACCTGAGGCAGGAGAGAGACGGGGGAAAAAGCATAGAGCGGGTAGCGCGGCCACGCTTGGGCCAGCGTGTTCCTGCTCTTGGAGATAAATTCC
The DNA here is from genome assembly GCF_949319135.1 of Squalius cephalus. Taxonomy (NCBI): domain Eukaryota; kingdom Metazoa; phylum Chordata; class Actinopteri; order Cypriniformes; family Leuciscidae; genus Squalius; species Squalius cephalus. Next base: position 6,926,325 of record NC_137135.1, on the reverse strand, counting down.
GGACAGTGAGCGTTTTCGTGAGACGCGAACAGGCCCACTTTCGCTCTGCCGAACCTCTCCCACAACAGTTCGACTGTTTGTGGGTGTAGAGACCATTCGCCCGCCGGAACGTTGTTCCTGAACAGTCTGTCTGGCCCCAAATTCTGTAGCCCAGGCACGTGCACCGCTCTCAGCGAGTGCAGGTTGCGCTGAGCCCATAACAGGAGGTGTTCCGCCAACCTGTATAAGTTTCGGGATCTGAGACCGCCCTGGCGATTTATGTAGGACACCACCGACATGTTGTCCGAGCGGACCAAGACGTGGTGACCCTTTATCTGGGGACAAAAACGCGTCAGCGCGTTGTCCACTGCCAACATTTCCAGGCAGTTTATATGTTGAAGCTTCTCCCGTTCTGACCATCGGCCGAAGAACGGTCTGCCCTCGAGCAGCGCTCCCCATCCCGAGGTGGAGGCGTCTGTTGACACCACTTTCATCCTCGAGGAAGTCCCCAGGCTTACACCTGATTGATACCAGTCGTTCGCTTTCCAAGGTTTCAGAGCTAAGATGCATGTCTGATCGACCTTGAGATGAAGCAGACCGGACGCCCATGCTCGGCGCGGTACACTCGCTTTTAACCAGAACTGCAGAGGGCGCATGCGGAGCAAGCCCAGCTGGAGAACTGATGATGCTGAGGCCATAAGACCCAGCATCTTCTGAAATTTCTTGAGCGGGACGGTCGCGCCACAGCGGAAAGAGCTTGCTGCGCGCTGAATGTCCAGCGCGCGCTGTGATGACAGCCGCGCTATCATAGACTGCGAGTCCAGTTCTGTGCCCAGAAAGGATATTATCTGACTGGGGATCAGAGAACTCTTCGCCCAATTGACTCTTAGACCTAGATTCTCGAGGTGTTCGAGTAAAACGGTCCTGTGCTCTATTAACTCTGAGTGTGATTGAGCTAGAATCAGCCAATCGTCCAAGTAGTTCAATACTCACATGCCCCGGAGTCTGAGGGGCGCGAGCGCTGCGTCCATGCACATCGTAAATTTTTCTGGTTGTGAGCATCTTGGCGTCTCGCCAATGCTTTGTTCAGTTGTCTTAGATCTAGTATGGGTCTGAGACCCCCCGTCTTTCTTCGGTACCAGGAAGTATCTGCTGTACAGCCCCCCTTCGCTTTGAGCTTGAGATAAAGGCTCTATTGCTCCTTTGCTCAACAGTTTTGATATTTCGGCTCGAAGTAGGTGTGCTACTTCTGTATTCACTGTGGTTTCGACGCGGGCCGCCGCACGGCGAGGGCGTCGACAGAACTGTAGCGAATAGCGTCTTTTTATAATGTCTAGCACCCATTCCGAAACCCCGGGAATCGCTGCCCATGCATCTGCATGGGTGGCTAGGGGTTGAATGCGAAGAGCGCTCTGGTCGCACGGCGACAGAGGCGCTTCGGTGCGTTGTAACATAGGCGTTATGCCCGTGACATTTGAGGCGGGGAGCGCGCTGATCACAGCGGGCAGATTGCCCGCGCTCGACCCCGCTGCGGTGTTTAACCGAGTGAGGGAGGGCTGGGCGAGTCCCGTGGGACTTATCATGTCTGTGAGTGAATGCGGGCGCGGGAGAGTGGGCACATTTACTGCGTCGAGCGCATTGTCTGCCTGAGCATAGTGAATGCGCACTGGTTTCGTTTTTACAGAAACCGTGAGACATGCAGAACATAGTGTTTGTGGGCACTGGGCAGTGGGCACGTTTACTATGTTGGATGCGCAATCGACCTGAGTCGATTTTATGAGCGCGGGCCCTGTGTGTAGGGCTGTGCTTGTGTGTAGGTATGGTCACTGGGCAGTGGGCATGTTTTCTACACTCATAGCACCATCGGCCGTGGCCGGGACATCAGAAAATACACTCTTTATGGGATTTATCTGGGTAGCCGTAAAAACGGCATTTGTGTGCAGGCAAGCGGGCAGCTCTTCCGGCTTGTTTACTGCAGAATACACTGGAACAGTCACATTTCTTGGAACTGAACGAGCGATGAGCTTCGGTGGAAGTCCGGACGCGGCGGGACTCGAACACCGACGCTTTCCTAGGCGTGCTAGGACGACTTCGGGGCCTCGGGCTTCACCGCAATCCTAGGCCGTGGCCCGCGCGGAGCGGGGCGGCGGCTAGTCAAGCGAGAGCGCGGCCTCGAGCTTCGGTCCTGTCAGCGCTGCGACGAGGCAGCAGGGGGCGGAGGCTGTGGCTGTGAGCTCCGAGCAGGTGGTTTCGCACGGCCCGCTGCGGAACTGGAGCGCTTCGGTAAGAAGTGCCTCATGGCCTGTGACGCTTTCTGCACCTCGGCGAACCTCTCCACGAAGTCATTGACAGAGGATCCGAAGAGGCCAGCAGAAGAAAGCGGGGCGTCGAGGAACGCGGTGCGCTCAGACTCAGACATCTCCGAGAGCGTCAGCCATCGTCAGCGAGTGTCTCTCAGCAACAGTGAGAGAAGCCATGCTCCGTCCAATGGCCTGTGCAGCAGACTTAGTAGCGCGGAGAGCGAGGTCTGAAGCACTCCTTAAGTCTGCCATGCAAATTGCATCTGGTCCCATCTCGTCCAGCTTTCGGAGGAGATCGGCCTGGAAAATCTGCAGCGTGGCCATCGTGTGCAGCGCTGACGCAGCCTGCCCAGCGGCGGAGAAAGCACGACCGAGCAGGCTTTGGAGGGTAGAGCCGGTTTTGCACGCCGTCCAGCAGAGGGCGGGCAAAGGTGGGCTGCTATCGCCTCTTCGACCGGCGGAAGCGAATGGTATCCTCTGCTCTTAGCACCGTCAACAGCTAGCTCTTTTGCTCGGCGGTCCACGAGCAGAAGGCGCGAGATCCACAGAGCTCGCCCAATCCTCACTGCCCGACGCCAGCAGAGAGCAGGTGTCATCCTCCCCAGACGCGGCTTTCAAGTCAGCATCCTCAATAGAAGCGGCGGCGGACCGCGGCCACTGTCCAACAGGAAGCGACCCGACCGAAGCCGGCGAAGCAAGCGGGCGAACTGGCGAGCTTTGGTGGGCTGGAGAAGATTCCGGGACCCGCTGAGCACGGTGCTTTTTACGGCGCGGCAGCGCAGCGGGCGGAAGTGCAGGCTCGGAGAAAGCTGCCAGACGAGTCCTCAGAGTCGCCATAGGCAGTAGCTCGCAGTGAGGGCAGCCGCCGTCGGCGAGCGCGAGCGCTGCGTGGTCTTCACCCAGGCAGGAAACGCAGATGACATGGCGGTCCCCGTTGCTGAGTGAGGCTCTGCATGAGCCGCAGGAAGGCATCTTTAAAAAGACGCTAGCTCTTTTAGAGTGTGTGTCGCGCCAGCGAGCACACACACACAGAACAGAGAGTAAAAGGATATAGGCGCCGGATAGCGAGCGGGAGCGGACGGTAGAAGGCGGCGTGGCCAGCGGCTTCAGGTGATGGCTCGTCCCGCTGAAAGGCTTCTTCAGACGGCGCGGCTTCTCTCTCCGGATCCAACGATGCGTGAGCTTCGCTGAAGAGATGAAAAAATCAGATATCAGCTGCCTCCGAACCTTGTTTTATAGGCCTAAGCCACGCCTGTTTCGGCGGGATGTGACGCAGTGGGCGCGAAGCGCCCTCATTGGCCTGACGTCACTATAGGCCTCGCTAGATAGGCTGATGCAGTTGCCGCAGAGCAGCCAATAGGCGCGCGAGCTGTCTCGCCTATGCCTGCATACTGCTGCAACGCGTTTTACATTAATACAAAATTAAAGGATAATTTTTTGGCTTCAATATCTCGCGGAAAAGAGATTTTCCCCTAGCGTAAGATACTTACGCAGAACGAGAGACCTCTCGTAAGAGAACAATGATTTCTTGACGTTCATCCTTTCCAAATTAAATAATTTAAAAACATATCTCCTGCCATTTTCAGACACAAATGCTTCAATGAGAACGACCCATTCAACAAATAATATAACAATAAAAACATACAAACATACAATGTTTAAACCTCTTAGAGCTGCATAAATTTCACAGATTTTCATCTTAACCTGTAGGAGGAATTTAATACAGCGCTGACGTCCTTACAAAACAAGCAAAAACATGGAAAAGAAATGAAGAAAAAGTTTGATAAAACAATTGAACACATCAAGGTGAGGATATTAAGAGTTAAATACTCAACATTCACACACAGAGTTTATTATTGACATTAGTGGAGTGTGTGTCCATACAGCGCTGACTGAAGTGAATGTGATTTGATTTCAGTCTCAAGCTGAGCACACAGAGCGTCAGATTAAAGAAGAGTTTGAGAAGCTTCATCAGTTTCTCAGAGACGAAGAAGAAGCTACAATCACTGCACTGAGAGAGGAAGAGGAGCAGAAGAAGCAGAGGATGAAGAAGAAGCTGGAGGAGATGAACACACACATCTCAGCTCTTTCACACACAATCAGAGACATGGAGGAGATGATGAAAGACAATGACGTCTCGTTTCTAAAGGTGACAAATCAATCTGGCTTCATTCTTTGTGCAGAAAACAACTTGTATAGAGAGACTCATTGACAGTGAGAGTGTTTGATAAGATATTAAAATGTTTTTAAACTCTATATTTTCCAGAACTATAAAGTCACGATGGAAAGGTGAGTGAGCTGCTCGTATCTCTTCTCTCAGTGGATATGAACTCAAATTCACTGCAGTTCTGACTCCTGAATGTTCCTCAGAGTCCAGATCTCACAGCCGGATCCACGGATGAGTTCTGGAGCTTTGATTCATGTGTCGCGTTATCTGGGTAACCTGCCGTTCAGAGTCTGGAAGAAGATGCTGGAAACTGTCCAATACAGTGAGTCTCAGCAGATTTGATGTTTTATATTGATTATCTTTGAACTGATTATGTAATTGGCATGATACAATTCCCTGACATAATAAATTGTAAACATTTGATTTTATTCTAACTGACTCTGACATTATTTTCAGTAAAGAGTTAAAAACAATGGTCAAACATTCGCTCACATTTAATGATGCACAGATATCATTAAAAACCTTTTCATTTATGGAGTCAATAACGAAATAATGAGAAAATACATATGAGAAAATGTATTTCATTCAATCAAAATACGTTGCCATGAGAAAAGACAGAGACCTTCAGCCGCTGATTGGATGCCTCCATCAGGCCGATTGAGCGCTTACAATCATCACTTGAATTTCTAAGTGAATCTGAACTGTACTTCAGAAAATCTTCAGATCATACAGTGAACTCATAATGAAAAGTTTATTCCTCATAGTTTATGTTTATGTATTAGGATACTATAGTGTTGATTGAATACTGATATTAAACATAAAGCCTCAATCCATTCTGACAGTAACTGAGAGACCATTGTTATGAGAGCATGATTTATGTTTTGAAGTCTTTATATGTGTTTTACATTTACATTTCTAATACATCATATCTAATCCTCTAATCTGATGTTATTCTCTTTGCAGCTCCGTTGACTCTGGATCCAAACACTACAGATTATTGTCTCACACTCTCTGCTGATCTGACCAGTGCGTCGTACAGTCGTGAAGGTAAAACACTTCCTGAAAATCCAGAGAGGTTTGTCAGGTATCCAATTGTCCTGGGATCTGAGGGCTTTAACTCAGGAACACACTGCTGGGATGTGGAGGTTGGAGACAATACACACTGGCATCTTGGAATAACCACAGCATCAAACCAAAGGAAGAGTGTGGATTTCTTTGACTCTAATGTCTGGTATGTGCGATACATGAACAGCAAATACAGCTCACAACCCGCCACTTCCTTAACTGTTAAACAGAAGCTTCAGCGTGTGAGAGTTCAGCTGAACTATGACAGAGGAACAGTGTCATTCTCTGATCCTGTAACTAACACACATTTACTCACATTCACATCCACCTTCAACGGCACAGTCTTTCCATTCTTATGTAATTACTGCTCAACTTCAACTTCTCCTCTGAGGATCTTACCAGTTAAACTCTTTATTACAGCAGAAAATCACAGAAAAATCTGATTCTGCTTCTAGACTAATTCAGTTTTGCAAATTATGCTTCAATAACAACACTGTAATAAAAGCATCTTATTCATCAATCACACTTAAATGTAAAATAACACAAAATATTTACACTCAGGACCTTAAGGAAAAAAAATATCCCCATTGAAAACTACATTTCTTTTTTTTAATCCCAGGGCCATTTAACAAACAAACATTTAACATTTGTATTCTGTTGGTAAAGATGCAAAATTTAAATGTGGACTTTTTCACAAGATGGCGCCATTTTCTCAGGTTTGGCCTATAAAGCAAATACTTGCTTTATTCATGTTTTCTACTTCTGCGTATTTGCGTATCAATTGGATAAATGATGCAGTTATAATTCGTGTGGATGTCAGTGTGGTTTGTATGCATGTACTAGAAAAATGGTCTGTGTGTGTGTGTGTGTGTGTGTGTGTGTGTGTGTGTGTGTGTGTGTGTTGCAAGGAAAGATTTCTTGAGTTCTGGAGCTTAATGCACTAACAAACACACATCCATTTCCTGACTTATATTCAAGAACACATTCCAATAGGTTCCCACGATGGATGGGCAGAAAAGGAAGGAAGAATGTTAACATGAATGCACACTTGTGGTAAAACACAATTCCCATGAGTTAATACAATGTAGTATTGAAAGTACATTGTTTTATGATTTATGCCTGTCACATGTTTTACATTGTTACATGATTTACGTTTGCTTTACATTGTCATATGATTTGTTAGTCACATGGTTTTACTTCCTCTGGGAAAAACCCTAGCATAGACACAGGAACTGATGTAATCAACGTTCCTATATATACGAGTGCTTTTTGTATAGGGACGTCCCGCGTGACGTCACGCCACTTGGAGCAGCCATTTTGACGGAATAGAAAATGCTAAAATATTCCTCTCAAAGCGCAGAGCGGTATAGGCTTCATGTGGAATACGCGTCTTTGTGTGGAATTTATTAAAGGGGGGGTGAAATGCTCATTTTCACTCAATCTCCTGTTAATCTTGAGTACCTATAGAGTAGTATTGCATCCTTCATATCTCAAAAAAGTCTTTAGTTTTATTATATTTATAAAAGAAAGATAGGCTGTACCGAGTCTTTCCAGAAAAAAACGAGCGGCTGGGGGCGGGCCGTGTGGGCGGTGTGCTATAGCTGTGCTTACGCGCTGAGCTAACAACACAGAGACATTTGTTCAACAGTTTTACTCACCGCCTGCGACCGCGAACCTTTATCATTGTGACTGCTCCATCCTTAAGCATTAGACGATCTGCAAATCCGTCGATCTGGGCTTTGTTTATAAAACAATCATCGTCGAAATGCAGGGAACAAACAGTCTTGCACAACCTCTGTTGATGCTCTGGAAAAACAAACTCCATCCACTGGTCCCTTAACGCTGGGTTCTTTGGGAATCTGTGCAGTGTTGTCTTGCCCCTGCAACCAAAAGCCCACTTCTTTGGTGACATTGACTTCCCTAAAGCTGAGCGTACTGCTTTTGCTCTGTCGCTCTGGTCTACGGTTGCGCGCGCGCCCGCGTTCTTCCGGAGAAGTGCCCTTAGGACCCGTATAAGGAAATTCCGCCCCATCTGACGTCACACATGCCCATACTCGAAAAAAACTTTCCGAAACTTGTGACAAACCGGAAGGAGCATTTTTGGCACAGAAATACTCCTTCAAACGTACAATTTAATTTTTGAAACTTTGTCCATGTTTAGCATGGGAATCCAACTCTTTAACAGTGTAAAAAACTCAGTATGCATGAAATAGCATTTCAACTTTATTATATTATTTAAGTTTCCAATATTTACTGATATTTATTTCAATGCTTTACAGGCTTTAGTGTGTTGCTTCTTTGACGGAATTGCTCAAATAAACACTTTTTTGCTCAAATAAACACTACATTTTTATTTCAATTTTCAAAACAACCCCCCAACCACCGCAGGTAGTTGGTCGATTACCACCGCAGTGGTAAAAAACTGCCACCGTCACAGCCCTATAACCCGAAAGTAAAACAGATAATTTTATAATTAGCCTAATAGATCCATTGCCGCTGAGTAGCTGTCGGATGTATTCCGTCAAAATGGCTGACACGCGGCTAGGAGTCACGTGACTGGGAGATCCCTATAAGAGTGTTGCGTTTTTGATTTTGATGTCGTTGCAGCCCTGAAGAGAATATAGTTCATCTTCAGTATACTTTTTACTAGAATCCTTTGACTGATATTGCTCTGCTGTATTTCTTAACTTGACAAACTCGGACGAGAACAAGTTAACCATATATACCGCTTGAACAGCATATAAGGTAATTAGCCATTGTAAATCCTTTTTCAGGACTGCCCTGAAAAGGATAGAGCTGAAAGTATTATAATCTGTAACCTTTTGTTTAGTTTGATACAAACCTTTTATTGTTTTATTGTATAACCAGTATTTTAATCTTTTGTATAAATAAATTTTATTTTTTAAAGACAAGTAGGCCTACTGTTTCTTCATACTTCAGCTCATAGAAGGCAATTCTATAAATATATTACCAGAGCATTATAAGTGTAGCTTATACTACAACTATTCTTCAAAGAATCCTTGGACAAGATTCTGCCGGAGGTAAGCATACATTTTGATCCATATGCTTAACTTACAAATATGTATTGTTACACAATGAGGATATAGTATTCCTAGACTTGCTGATATGTGTTAGACAAGCCAAGGGGGTTAATCCTAGAAATCTGACCTGACAGCACAAGGCTATCTAGTTAACTGTGGTTACTATGAGGTTAATCAGGATATGAGATAATATCAGATCTCAGTACAGTGTGTGTGTGTGTGTGTGTGTGTGTGTGTGTGTGTGTGTGTGTGTGTAATATTTGATAGATAAAATTTCGGTAACTTTCTTTAGATTACTACGGAGCCCCTGAGGGGACCTGTGAAAAAAAAAAAAAAATAGGACTTTCGCGTGCGCACGAGAAACTTTCGCGTGCGCACGAGAAACTATCGCGTGCGCACGAGAAACTTTCGCGTGCGCACGAGAAACTATCGCGTGCGCACGAGAAACTATCGCGTGGGCACGAGAAACTATCGCGTGCGCACGAGAAACTTTCGCGTGGGCACGAGAAACTTTCGCGTGCGCACGAGAAACTTTAGGTTTGCGTTATAGCGTCATTAATACAAATGTAGAAATATGGATGATGTATATATCATTCATGTTGTTGTTTGACATGTTTTGAAGTGTTTATTTTAACAAAAATCTCAAGCAAGGTGCTATTAAAGACAAGACTTAGAGGCATATTTTAGTCACTATTCAAATAATTGTATTAACTTTGAATATACTTTGAATAAACTTTGTATTTGTATGTGTATTGATAAAAAATAAACAACAGGCTAATAATCTTCTGCTACTGAGATGAAGGAAACATTTTTTTAAAGAATTAAAGTTCACAAGATTGCTATTTATCTTGATCAAACTGTTCCGTCATCAGCTCTTCCTCAGTTCCGCACTGCAGAATAAAATAGTCATCCTCTGCTGCAGTTGTACGGATTCTTAACGCATTTATTGCAACTACATTTCATCTTTTTCTCATCAAACAACCAGATTAACGAATGCTTCGACACAACCCGTACCGAAGAGCCTAGACAGGTCTTTCTTCTGTATACTGTATACAGGGTGAATGACGACTGTTGGCCTACCATGGTCGCCCTCGTCAGTAAGTTTTAAATAATAATAATAATAATAATAATAATAATAAATTAAGATATAAATCAATATAATTCGTTGTATATTAAATATTTTAAACAATAGCTACAAAAAGGTAATTGACTGTATAGTCCTAACGTTCATGCATGAACTGTCATTCAGACTTACTGTCTAACAACCAGAGAACAGAGAACATCAGAGATATTAAAATACATACTCTTCTGAGTTTTATGATGTAGGCCTTTTTTTATTAAAATGTATCGGCCTATAATTTATATCTCAAGGATGCGAGCTTGTGCGTGGCGCACTCAGTCATGTTGAGAGGGAAACACGCATTATATTATTAGGCTAGTCTATTCAGAAATAGTGTAAAAGACCTGTAAATAAAATACAACATTAACATTATAAACACTATTAATAACATATAGGCTATGCGCATTTTACTTCCCCATAGCCAAATCCTTAAATGAATGGAATCAGAAAACAACGAGAAATGAAAAATAAGTAACCACTTATAATAATAATAATAATAATAATAATAATAAATACATAGTAGTCTATAAAAATAGCCCATTGTGCCCTTTATTACAAACAACTTTTAGCCTATTTTAAACGCCAAGCCTAAACGAATTTATTTGAATCGAAACTGAAACTATAGGCTACCGCAAAGTTGGGTTCGCGCATCTTTCGTTCGGTCCAAAGTTTAATACTGAACAGGAATTAATAATCATTTAGTTTGTTCCTCAGTTGGGGAACAGTTGTTCCTAATTTGTTCCTCAGTTGGGGAAATAACTTAATACTTTATCGTTTCATACTGTCATTCGAAACAGTAAAATGTATATTTTTATTTGTGTACATTCAAAATGACTACAAAATGTCATGCCTTTGAAAAAGAAAGAAATTCAAGGAACAAATTCAAGTGATGGCGCCGGCGAATCGCGATATTAACAACATCGGTTCACTTCTGCCATTAACTTGACATCACAGCCGGTTCATTATTAGCCTAAATGATTATTAATTCCTGTTCAGTATTAAACTTTGGACCGAACGAAAGATGCGCGAACCCAACTTTGCGGTAGCCTATAGTTTCAGTTTCGATTCAAATAAATTCGTTTAGGCTTGGCGTTTAAAATAGGCTAAAAGTTGTTTGTAATAAAGGACACAATGGGCTATTTTTATAGACTACTATGTATTTATTATTATTATTATTATTATTATAAGTGGTTACTTATTTTTCATTTCTTGTTGTTTTCTGATTCCATTCATTTAAGGATTTGGCTATGGGGAAGTAAAATGCGCATAGCCTATATGTTATTAATAGTGTTTATAATGTTAATGTTGTATTTTATTTACAGGTCTTTTACACTATTTCTGAATAGACTAGCCTAATAATATAATGCGTGTTTCCCTCTCAACATGACTGAGTGCGCCACGCACAAGCTCGCATCCTTGAGATATAAATTATAGGCCGATACATTTTAATAAAAAAAAGGCCTACATCATAAAACTCAGAAGAGTATGTATTTTAATATCTCTGATGTTCTCTGTTCTCTGGTTGTTAGACAGTAAGTCTGAATGACAGTTCATGCATGAACGTTAGGACTATACAGTCAATTATTACCTTTTTGTAGCTATTGTTTAAAATATTTAATTTACAACGAATTATATTGATTTATATCTTAATTTATTATTATTATTATTATTATTATTATTTAAAACTTACTGACGAGGGCGACCATGGTAGGCCAACAGTCGTCATTCACCCTGTATACAGTATACAGAAGAAAGACCTGTCTAGGCTCTTCGGTACGGGTTGTGTCGAAGCATTCGTTAATCTGGTTGTTTGATGAGAAAAAGATGAAATGTGGTTGCAATAAATGCGTTAAGAATCCGTACAACTGCAGCAGAGGATGACTATTTTATTCTGCAGTGCGGAACTGAGGAAGAGCTGATGACGGAACAGTTTGATCAAGATAAATAGCAATCTTGTGAACTTTAATTCTTTAAAAAAATGTTTCCTTCATCTCAGTAGCAGAAGATTATTAGCCTGTTGTTTATTTTTTATCAATACACATACAAATACAAAGTTTATTCAAAGTATATTCAAAGTTAATACAATTATTTGAATTGTGACTAAAATATGCCTCTAAGTCTTGTCTTTAATAGCACCTTGCTTGAGATTTTTGCTAAAATAAACACTTCAAAACATGTCAAACAACAACATAAATGATATATACATCATCCATATTTCCACATTTGTATTAATGACGCTATAATGCAAACCGATAGTTTCTCGTGCCCACGCGAAAGTTTCTCGTGCGCACGCGATAGTTTCTCGTGCGCACGCGAAAGTTTCTCGTGCGCACGCGAAAGTCCTATTTTTTTTTTTTTTTTCACAGGTCCCCTCAGGGGCTCCGTAGATTACAGCCCGGAAAGTACTGCGTAATTAAAATGAAAGTACAGTGTAACTTTCGGTAATTACAGTGTACCTATAAAGTACTTACGTGTAAGTATAGGGGAATAATATGTAAAGTTTTGGGAATAAAGGGGTAACAACCAGGAAAATAACAAATTACTTAGGCAAATTATTTAGACTGTAAGTATTCCATGTAGTTACAGGGTAAGTATGACATTGCGGGCTGTAAATTAAAGTGGTGCTTCTTACCCTCTTGTTTCATGTAGTTACAGGGTAAGTACACACACAATCTGACATCACTTGGAAAACCTTTATTTGAAAAACAACTTATTTCAAAACAGATTTACAACATATTACACTTCTTATTCTTTATTATTTTTTTAAAATCAACTTTTCATTTCAAATACTTAAGTCCTGACAGAAAGTAGCATGTTTTGTCCTTTTTTGTTTCTCTTGCATGGCTTCTTCCTCCTCTTGGTCCTCCTCTTCTTTTTCTGTCGTTCCACTGATTAGTCTAATCTTAAGGAATCTTTTTCTATTCTGTATTATGTATTAAAAGAAAATACAGTAGCCTACACCCAGAAATGTTCTCATAATTTACTCATCTTTTTGCTTTGTCTGTTTTGTCTCTTAAAGGGTTAGTTCACCCAAAAATGAAAATTCTGTCAGTAATTACTCACCCTCATGTTGTTCCAACCCCGTAAGACCTTTGTTCATCTTCGGAACACAAATTAAGATATTTTTGATTAAATCTGAGAGCTGGATCACTCCTCCATAGGCTTCTAAGATATTATACCTTGCTGGCCCAGAAAATGCATTAAAGGCATCGTTAATATAGTCCAAGTGACTACATTGGCTCAATCTTAAGTTTATAATGCGACGAGAATACTTTTTGTGCGTAAAAAAAACTAAAATAATGACTTTATTCCACTATTCATTTCCTTCTCTCTGGGCCTCGAGTTTTTTCACGTAGAATAACTGCGTAGCGCTTCTGTGTTATACGTCACACGTAGGCTCACAATTGGCCGACGCTGGTCATGTGTGTGATGCGTGTGACGTGCAACACAGACGCGCTGCGCTTAAACACTACGTGAAAAAACTCGAGGCCCAGAGAGAAGAAAATAAATAGTGAAATAAAGTCGTTATTTTTGTGTTTTTTTGCGCACAAAAAGTATTCTCGTCGCTTTATAAACTTAAGGTTGAGCCACTGTAGTCACTTGGACTATATTAACGATGTCTTTAATACATTTTCTGGGCCAGCAAGTTATAATGTCTTAGAAGCCTATGGAGGAGTGATCAGCTCTCAGATTTAATCAAAAATATCTTAATTTGTGTTCCGAAGATGAACGGGGTTGGAACAACATGAGGGTGAGTAATTACTGACAGAATTTTAATTTTTGGGTGAACTAACCCTTTAATGTCAAGGGATTACGTGATGTGGTTAAAAGGAAAGCATTTTTTTTTATTTTGTAAGAGAAGTGATGCAGACTTAATATTTCTACAAGAAACACACTCTGAAGGTGCAGATCTAAAATATTGGAAGACACAATGGGGAAATACGATTTTTGCCAGTCATAGGAATAGTCATTCTGCAGGGGTCTTTCTTGACTCTCATACACAAATTCAAAGGGGATATTCTAAAAGTGGTGGAATCTAATGATGGCAGGTGGATTACAACAGTCATTAAGCAAGACAACTCTTTCGCCATTTTATGCAATATTTATGGGTTTAACTCTCATGCCTCTAATAAGGTTCTTTTTTTCTCAAATTTCTTCTAAAATCAAAGAATTACTTATTGAATATAAAGGTTCTTATGTTATTTTAGGTGGTGACTTTAATGAGTTTTAGATAGATATCCCCCTAGGCCTAGCAAAATTGCTCTAAGAAATGACTTAATTCTTTCTATATGTTCTGATTACTCTTTGACTGATGCGTGGCGGTTTTATAACCCAGATTCACAGGATTATACTTGGTCCAACAAAAATGTATCTTTTCGCTCTAGAATAGTTTTTTTTTTTAATTTCTTCTTCAATTCTTCATCTTGTTAAAGATATCTCTCATGCCTTTGCTCCCTTATCAGACCATAAGCAAATTTATTTAAATTACCTTTGCGGTCTGCAGCCTAATTCCAAATTGCAGGGCTACTGCAAGTTTAATAATATCTTATTAAAGGATGACAGACAAATTCAATAAATGTATTGTTAATCTGGTAAAATAATTATTTACTGATGTACATAATAATTACAAAGAAAAATGGGAATATTTCAAATACAAGATTAGACTAATTGCTATAACAAGAAGCAAAGCATTGAAAGCCAATAGACATCAGTTAGAATCTAATCTGATTTGCAGGTTAAATGAGTTATTATTGAAAAAGACCATCTCTGAAGAAGAAAAACTGGAGCTGAATAGTATCAATTTGCAAATTAATAAACTTTATTTAGAATTAGCTAAGGGGGCTTTTATAAGATCTAGAGCCAAGTGGTTAGAACAAGGTGAAAAAAAAATCTAGCTATTTCTTTGCACTTGAGAAAAGAAATGGAAAGAAAAAAGCCCTTACTGCCCTAATATTGAAGGAGCAATTTGTAAAGATCCTATTCAAATTTCTAAATTTGTTACAAAATTTTATAGTGACCTTTATTCTTCTAATTTCAATATTAATAGTTGTGATAAATTTATTGAAAAAAATACAGAGCGTTATCCCAGCCATTAATGACTGTGATAAATCATATTATTAATTGGATATAAATTGTGAGGAAGTGTGGAAAGCACTTAATTCGATGAAAAAAGGAAAGTCTCCGGGCATTGATGGCCTTACCATAGAATTTTATATTCATTTTTGGGATATTATTAAATGCCCTTTACTCAATGTGTACAAAGAATGCATCACGCAGAGAGAGATGACCATAACCATGAAACAAGGGATTATTTCCCTCATACCTAAACCCAACAAAGATACTCTTTCTATTGACAATTGGCGCCCTATTACGCTTCTTACTGTAGATTATAAAATTCTGGCTTTGGTTTTTGCCAATATTAAAATTGAATCTTAGCTCTATTATTTCTGAAACACAATCTGGCTTTTTAAAAGGCCGTCATATTTCCAACAATATAAGATTGGTCCTGGATTTGTTGGATTATGCAGATTCCATGTAATCTCAAGGTCTTATTCTTTTTCTTGATTTTTACAAAGCCTTTGATACAATTGAACATCATTTTCTTCTAAAAGCACTTAAGTTGTTTTGTTTTGGGGATTTTTTTATTTCCACTATTTCTATGTTTTATAAAGGTGTTAACAGTTCTGTTATTATTAATTTTGACACTTCTCAGAGATTTGATGTACATCGTGGTGTTAGACAGGGTTGCCCTATTTCTCCTTTTTTATTTTTATTAGTTACTGAGTTGCTATCTGTGAGCATTGTTCAAAATCAAGAATTGAAAGGAATATTTATTTTTGGGAGGGAAATAAAAATTTCACAGTTGGCAGACGACACCACGCTGTTCTTAAAAGATGGAAAATATGTGTCAAAGGCTTTAGATTTAATTAACCAATTTTCTTGTGCTTCTGGTTTAAAATTAAATATCTCAAAATGTGAGATCATGCCTCTCCATGATCTGAATTATGATTCGATTGAAAATATACCACATATATATTAAGTCCACAATAAAATATCTAGGAATTTATTACTAAAAATCTTTTGTCAAGACAACATTTAAACTTTTCATCTAGGATCATTAAATCTAAAAATATTCTTAATATCTGGCTACAGCGGGACCTGTCATTATATGGCAGAGTCCTCCTGTCAAAGGCAGAAGGTCTTTCTCTTTTTGTATATCCATCTTTATCTTTATTTGTGGAGAAAAAAAAATGCTAAAGAAGTTAATACAATTTTTTTTAGATTTCATTTGGAAAAAGAAACCTCATAAACTAAAAAAAGAAGTGCTCTCTAACGATAGAGCAGATGGAGGCATTGAGTTTTTAGATTTTTCTGATATGATAAATATCTTTGAGATAAATTGGCTTAAGAGATGTCTTGCCAATCCAAATTCCATTTGGTATTTTATCCCCAACCAAATATTTAATCAAATCGGTAGTCTCTCCTTTATTCTAAAATGTAATTATTTACCGTCTAAGCTACCTATCGCCTTGTCCAAATTTCATCAACAATGTCTCCTTGCTTGGAAGCTGTGTTACGTTCACTGTTTTTCACCTCACAAAACATTATTATGGAATAACAGTGATATCACTGTCAGAAATAAATCTTTATTTTTCCCCAGGTGGTTCCAAAATGATATTAACTGTATCCTCTCCTTATTTGATGATTCGGGTAACCTTTTTACTTATGAGAATTTTATGACTTACCACAATTTCCCGATTCATCCAAAAGAGTTTAATACAGTGGTTAAAGCAATCTCGCCTGGGTTAATTCATCTGGTTAAAAGCCACTCCATATATAATCTAAGAAGAACAGTCACAATACAGTCTACTTTACTCTTAGATGAAATTGATCTTTTGGACAAGAAATGTACAAATAGACATATATGCCAAATCTTTCAATTTATGAAAAAGATTTCTCCAAGAGGAAAATTCTATTGGAGACCTTTGGTAGAAGATATAAATTGGAAAAGGGCCTGGCTTTTACCTGGTAAATACTGTTTGTCCAATAAGGCTAAGGAAATACATTTTAAAATTTTACATAAAATATATCCTGTCAACTCTAATATTTCTAAATATTTGGATATTGACAGCTCATGTACTTTTTGTAAACAAGCAGAGGAGACATTTGAACATTTGTTTTATGATTGCCCGATATCCAAAAAATTTTGGTCTGACCTAGGTTCTTACATAGGCCTATCTGCCAGTGTGACTCTTTCTTTCAGTTTAAAATACATTATGTTTTATTATAATGACGATAAAAATAAACCCCTAGAGTATGTTGTTAATTTCTTTATTCTATACGGAAAATTCTTCATTCATAAACAAAAATTTGCAAATAACATTCTGTCCTATCCTTATTTTGACTCTGAATTAAGCTCACTTCTTCGTTCTCTTCGTTATATAAATAATAAAAAATCCCTACGATTTATACAATATTATGAAGAAATATTTAAAGTAAATACATGCAATTAAAAGCTTTCCTTGTATATGTATGTTTTCTTGTTATTTCTCTCTGCCATGTCATCCTTGTATTATTATTATTAATTTTTTCAGGGGAAAACATATAAGGAGATTAAAAAAAAAAAAAAAAACTTACTCAACCCTCTCATGAATGAGCAGGTGACAGTTGGTCGGAAGCGATAGTCTACAGTTTAAAATTTTTAAATATTTGGTATTTTTCTTACAAACGCTTATCGTTTCACTTCAGAAGACATTGATTCATCCATTGGGGTCGTATGGATTACTGTAGTTATTGTTGTATGTGCTGTTGTCAACTTTTAGGAACACATGAGCTTGCATTATATGCATTCACAGAGATTATTTATTTTTCTAAAAACTTTTGTTTGTGTTAATCTGAAGAAGGAAATTCGTATACATCTCGGATGACATGAGGGTAAAAGATGAGTAAATGGTGAGGACATTTCTGTACTGTATTTTCTTTTAACACATAATACAGAATAGCAAGAGACATGTCATGGGATTCCTTCTTAAGATTCATCAGTGGAAAGAAAGAAAAAGAAGAAGAGGAACAAGAGGAGGAGGAAACCAAGCAAGAGAAACAAAGTGCTGTAAATCCGTTTTGAAATAAGTTGTTTTTCAAATAAAGTTTTCCAAGTGATATCAGATTGTGAGTGTGTACATGTGTTTTTATTGTACTTACCCTGTAACTATGAAACAAGAGGGTAAGGAGCACCACTTTAATTTACAGCCCGCAATGTCATACTTACCCTGTAACTACATGGAACAAGAGTATATTTTCCCAGCATTAAAAAAAAAAAAAAAAAGTTGCAATAGTTTTACTTGTCTTGTGTCAGGATACAGACCAGGAGACAGAGGTAAGTGAATCAAACACAGCTTTATTTACAGATGATCAGAGTGCAAGGTGAGTATTCACTCAATTTAAGAGCAGAAGTCGTGAAGGAAACTCGATGTGGGGTGAAAAGCAGGTAAGCACTTTCACTTTGGATAAGTTGACGTCAAGCAATCTCAGTTCAGTAATCTTTGTCTCTTCTCTTTCAGATGCGGATCGGCAATCAAACAAGCTCAGTTGAAACACTGGAAACTCAAAGGAACACAGGATCTCAGGCAGCATGGACTCAGACAGGATTTCTGAAGACAGCACAACAATGACATAAAGGTGAGTGTTTCAGGTAAGTATACATTACAGCTTGATGTATCTTGATGTATCAGAGGAAACGGAGACAACGGATTATGATCTGTTCCTGTTGGAGGCTTGACCAAGACTGAAATCACAGTGAGTGTTTTATGCGTTATGCGTCTGGGTAATGTAGTGCAGAAACAGACGGTGATCGTGACAGTACCCCCCCCTCCTCGAAGGCGCGTCCTCGCGCCGTATAACATCCAAAGGGGTGGGAGGGTGGGCATCCTGGACTTCAGGACGGAGCAAGCTGGTCAGGAGACCAGGGCGGAACAGGCTGTGGGCGTGGCCAGGGCGGAGCTGTCGGACCCTCAGGCATCCAGGGCGGTGGTGACCCTTCGGGTGGCCATGGCGGTGAGGACCCTTCGGGTGGCCATGGCGGTGAGGACCCTTCGGGTGGCCATGGCGGAGATGACCCTTCGGGTGGCCATGGCAGAGATGACCCTTCGGGTGGCCATGGCGGAGATGACCCTTCGGGTGGCCATGGCGGAGATGACCCTTCAGGCGGCCATGGCGGAGATGACCCTTTGGGCAGCCATGGCGGATATGTTTTTTCTGGTGGCCATGGTGACACTGGGAACCTCGTCGGAGAGACCTCCGCGGTCCCCCTAGCAGGTATACTGCGCCCCCCCAAAATTTGAATGGGGAAATTGTCAGGTTTTGACACATGGCTGGATGAGGCAGGGGGCGAAAGCAGCTCTGGGCTGGACAGGACCAGCGACGAAGGCGGCTCTGGGCTGGGCAGGACCAGCGGCGAAGAGGGCTCTAAGCTGGGCGAGACTAGCGGCGAAAGGAAGCGCCTTTGGGAAGACTGGCTCTGGCTCTGGCTCTTGCTCGAAGACCGGAACTGGACTCGGAACTGGACTCGGAACTGGACTCGGAACTGGACTCGGAACTGGACTCGGAACATCTGGGCCGACGACTGGCTCTGGGGGCATGACGCTCGCAGGCTCGGCGGGCATGACGCTCTCAGTCGCAGGCTCGGCGGGCATGACGCTCTCAGTCGCAGGCTCGGCTGGACTGGCGTGAAGTGCAGGCTCGGCTGGACTGGCGTGAAGTGCAGGCTCGGCTGAACTGGCGTGAAGTGAAGGCTCGGCTAGGCAGACGATGTGCTCAGATTTGGCTGGGCAGATAACAGGCTCGGTGGATTTGGTGGAACGTGGAGCAGATCTGCGAGCTCCCCGGACAGACATCAGAACGGGATCAAACACCTTAGACGCCAGATCAGCACTGTTTGAAATCAGTTTTCGTGCTCTGGGCCATGTGATCTCAGCCACTGGTCCGGTACGGATACGGTGTTCATCGGGGAGTGGTACTGTGGGTTTGTCTGGGTTGACAGTGTGAGCAGGTTCGACGGGGCTGATGAGGTGAGGATCGGGCTGGACATGGAGACCGGACTGGATGTCTCTCACAGTGAATGATGAACCACACACCCACAGCGTGCGGTCAATGAGTTTGATGAGAGGTAATTCGAGATCATCCAGCAGCAGCATCTGGGTGAGTGGATCATTCAACCCGGTCCAGAACTCCTGTTGAAGGAATTCCTCATCCCAGCTCCCATCCTGGTAAAGGTTAAGGTAAACTTTAGCAAATTCCTCCAAAGTTCTACCATTCTGGTCGAACATAGTGTATGTCATGGGGTTCGCCGAAGCACGGACTGCGGGCTGTGTAGGATCCATTGCCCTAGTTCATGGTCAAGCCTTCTGTCAGGATACAGACCAGGAGACAGAGGTAAGTGAATCAAACACAGCTTTATTTACAGATGATCAGAGTGCGAGGTGAGTATTCACTCAATTTAAGTGCAGAAGTCGTGAAGGAAACTCGATGTGGGGTGAAAAGCAGGTAAGCACTTTCACTTTGGATAAGTTGACGTCAAGCAATCTCAGTTCAGTAAACTTTGTCTCTTCTCTTTCAGATGCGGATCGGCAATCAAACAAGCTCAGTTGAAACACTGGAAACTCAAAGGAACACAGGATCTCAGGCAGCATGGACTCAGACAGGATTTCTGAAGACAGCACAACAATGACATAAAGGTGAGTGTTTCAGGTAAGTATACATTACAACTTGATGTTTCTTGATGTATCAGAGGAAACGGAGACAACGGATTATGATCTGTTCCTGTTGGAGGCTTGACCAAGTCTGAAATCACAGTGAGTGTTTTATGCGTTGACTGATGAGGCAATTGATTATGAACAGGTGCAGGTGATCAGTAATCTGGAGAGTGAATGCAGGTGTGCCAAGGAGAATTCTGGGTAATGTAGTGCAGAAACAGATGGTGATCGTGACATCTTGAAACTTAATCAGTGCACCTTTGCGTAATTTTAAAAAAGCCTTTAATGTATTTTTATACACTATTATTACAAAAAGGTGCAGTGTATGTAGGCCCTACTCGTAAATTGCTCCCAAAAGTACGATTCTAAAATACTTAGTCTAAATAATTTGCCTAAATAATTTGTTATTTTCCTGGTTGTTACCCCTTTATTCACAAAACTTTACATATTATTCCCCTATACTTAACACGTACGTACTTTATAGGTACACTGTAATTACCAAAAGTTACACTGTAATTTTGTTTTAATTACACAGTATTTTCCTGGTTGTTACACCTTTATTCCCAAGACTTTACATATTGTTCCCCTATACTTACACGTAAGTACTTTATAGGTAAACTGTAATTACCGAAATATACTGTACTTATACTGTACTTTCATTTTAATTACGCAGTACTTTCCGGGCTGTAATCTAAAGCGTTACCAAAATTTCTACTGTACTTCAAATCCCAGCGCTGTTTATACCAGTGGAGCTTTGCTGGCATATAATGGGGAAAGTTTAGTACTGAACCCAAACAAAACCTCACTGAAAGCTCTTATTTTTCTTTTTTTCTTCTTCTTCTTCTTTTTTTTTTTAACACAACTTGTTTAGATTCATGGCTAGCAGTTTTTGAGTATAACATGTTTTATTAAATATACATTTTATATAAAAAAAGTCTTGTTTTCTGACACTGTTTCCTGTGTTAATGCCAACTGCATCTATGTTGGCACAAGTGTGTATTTTTATTGGAATTTCTTATTTCACCCTAATCTTTTTCTTTCATAAATCTATTTTACACTAGTAACACAAAATAATTACACTCAGGACCTTAAGGACAAAATTGTCCCCATTGAAACCCATTAAAGTGGCAATTTTAACTATAAAATAATGCAGTCTTTATAAATAGGTTTTCGTTCTGTTGTCAAGGCTTCAAAATAAATAAAAAATTCTATTTTTTACAAGATGGTGCCATTTTCTCAGGTTTGGCCTATAAAGCAAATACTCGCTTGTTTCTTGTTTTCTTCTTCTGCGTATTAGGGCGCTTTCACACTTGGTTTGATTGCCTGTTCCGAACCCGAGTTCAATTGGAAAAATCGATTTACAAAAAATCGATTCACAAATAATAATAATAATCCTCCAAGAGTCTTCTTCTTCTTGAGGGCTCCGAGGTTACATTTTTTATGACAGTTTATTTTTTGACAGTTAAAAATCTGACTTCTGTTAAGTCATTCTTTTTCAATATTATTATTATTATTATAAATTCAATAAGTCATACAATAAAGAAAGCATGTTTAAATTCACATTTATGATATGGAAGACAACATAAAGTATTGACACATTTTAGTAATCTTCTTGGCAGTGAAATCCTCATATGTTCATATGTATATTATCCTATAACTCGAGCTCTGAAACATATGAATATACTGTAACGCAAGCAACTGTTTATATATTCATGCATAATGATTGACAGAATAACAAGCAAACTAGATACTTTCAAACCGTTATTTGGAACATTTTTAAATGTTTTAAAATTTTAATATTTTTTATTTAATCTGGTTAAAGTTGTGTTAAAGTGAGACAGATTTTCATCATTCAAAAAACACAAAACTACCTTATGTAACAGGTTCTAAAAAAATGTGTTATTAATGTGTTATTAATATATATATATATATATATATATATATATATATATATATATATATATATATTCACACTTCAATGGATATTAAGTACAACTGCAGTGACAAATATAAGTCATAATACCATGAATAAGACAAAATGTCCACTGATGATGTAACAGGACACGTTCTCAGCACCAGAGACTGCAGTGCATGCTGGGATTTGGTGACAGTAACACAAACATCAACACTGTTACTGAACTGAATGGAATCAACGTTGAACTGACTCAAAGTGAATAACATCATTATTATATTCTGTAGAGCTGCTTATAGATGAACTGAACTCATTTCATAGTTGATTCATAGTTGATTACACAGTTATTGAACTGAACTGAATCAACACTGAACTGACTTCAGCTGAACAATGACACTGTCGTCTTTTTAGATCTGCTTTACAGCAGAATTGATTTCTGTTTGTATCATTGATTATTATTTTGCTGTTTATCGCTGTAAAGCTGCTTTGAAACTATCTGTATTGTATAAAGCGCTGTATAAATAAAGTCAAAATGAAAAAGGAAATAGTGACAGATCTTTTCTTACATATTGTGACGTACATCCAAGTGTAAAAGATTATCAGTAAAGAAATAATGTAGTTCATCAGTTGGTGAATGGATGTTGCACTCAAAAATGAATGTGAGCTTGCAGTCGATTGTAGAGTTTAAGCAGATGAAATGATTGGATTAAATATTACAAGGATGAAATTTAAAAATAAATGTACATGGATGAATCGTTTACAATAAGATCTTTGTATTTTCAAAATAAATTTAATTTTATTCCAAATGCTTGGAAATTTCACTTTAACTTTTTACTTTTATATGCACCAATAATCTTGTGTAAATTTAATTTTACAAAAATAAAAGTTAAAGGATTTTCTCTACAATATAGCCCTGGGTCAAAAGAAAATTGATAAAGAACTTGATATAAGGACATGTAAGTATTAACAGTGTTGTTGTCAACTCTTTACTAGAAATTAGATTCTGTTGACTAGAAAGCACTGTGTTGCTGTGTCGCAGTTCAGAGGCTGCGTCCTTCGAAGGCCAGTTGTGTCACCGTAGTGTGACGAAGGCTGTCCCAATTCGAAGGCTCCTTCAAATGTGTCCTTTGTTTCTCATGAAATGAGGGATACCACAGATGGCTTATTCGCAGCCTTGCCTATCCCTGAATTATTATTATTTTTGAGAGAGAGAGAGAAATTGCTGAATTACCCTTTTAAACAGCCTTTGAATTGGGACACAGCCTGTATGTGTGTGTGTGTGTGTGTGTGTGTGTGTGTGTGTGTGTTACCAACTCCCTCTGCTGGACAGGCTCATGCAGTGTAAGGGAGGATGCTGTTACACACTATTTCCCAACCCTGCAGCACTAGTGAGAAAAACCTATACCAAAATATATTTAAAATACATTTATTTCACAAGTATACTACAAATCCGTTAACATATTTACTGACATATTGCTTGAGACTTACTGGTATAAATATTATAATTCAACTTTATTTGGAGTACTTCTTTATTGCACAATGCACTTTTTTTTTTAATATTAAGCCTAAAATGTTTTAATATCACAATTAGGAAGGATAGTATCAACCATGTTGGTTCTGTTCTGTTTACCCTAAGGGGGGTTATTGCTGCTCTTATCCATGCTAGACTGCATCTATGCCCAGGGAGTTCTTACCCAGAACAGAACCATATCGAACCATTTAATTGTATTTGTAAGAAGTGCAGTTAATTTTTTATGTGGGAATTTTTTTATTTTGGAAAACATCACACAATAAGCAAACAAAGTACAGGCAGGATGGCCAAAAATGTAAGAATTTTATGTATAACTAAGGTTTGTTCCATGACATTTATAAATATAAATGAAACAATTCCACTAACTGTTTTGACAGCTATAATTGTTGTAAAGTGTTAATATATTATTGCTATTGAGTGGTCATTAAGACTAGTACAAGGTTCTCTCTTAAAAGCAAGTGCTCAGAGTTGGATGTTGACCTCACTGTGTGTACCATCACCATCAATAGTGCTTTCATTGCCATCCGAGAGGAATCCGCTTCCAGAGTGATGTGTCCTACACTCCAATGCTGTAAGTCTCTGCTTCAGCCGCTGTTGAGTAGCTGTGTATTCAGCCAGTAACCGAGCAAACCGAGTCTGAAGTATTTCAAGAGAAGCTTCCAACCTCTCCACTTTCTCCTCAACCCGTTCTTCTCCCATTCCACCGGCCTCCAACTCCTCCAGCAGACCCTCTTTCAGGAGAATCTGTCTTCCCCTCTCTTCCAGAACTTTCTTAGCATCCGGATACTCCATTACAGCCTCCATCAGGTCATCCTTTGACAAACAAAAGAGGTCAGAGTAGCCAATGCTACGGATGTTAGCTGTACGACGGTTGCCCATTTTGCTCCCTTTGATGTTGAGGATGCTAATCTCGCCAAAGCAGCTGCCGCCCGTCAAGTGTGCATACTGGGTCACCCCATCATCAGCCACAACAGCAAGGCGACCCTCTTTAATGATGTACATCTCTTTTCCTATGTCTCCCTTTCGGCAGATGTAGTCTCCAGGGCTGAAGACCTGTGGCCGCAGCTTGAGCACCAGTTCCACTAAAAGCCCTGCCTCACAGTCCTGGAAGATACGGACCTTCTTCAATGTTTCTAAGTGCACATTGATGGCAATCTCAGCCCGCAGTTTGTTTGGCAGATTCTTTAGGACATCCTGCTCATCAATTGCTTTCTTGTTGGTCCACAAGTAGTCAAACCATTTGATGACTCTAGCTTCTAGCTCTTTGCTGACCTTTCTGAACTGCATGTAGTGTTTGATGGTGTCGATGTGAGCTTGGAACTCGGTCCGTGTGGCATTCATGTTTGATATCATGGCTCCTACGTTACCAATTATGGTGGCGAAAATGAGAACGTCAACAAGGAAATCAAAAACAACAAAAATATACTCCTCATCCCGCACCGGAGCTGACATTTCCCCAATGGTCGTCAAAGTGAGGGTTGACCAATAGAGGCAGTAGACATATCCTCGCGTGAGAGTCCCAAACTCATTGTCAGAAATGTTTGGGTAGACCCACTGGTCGGATCCAAAGCCCAGAGACTTGGAAATGGCAAAGTAGATGCAGGCATTCCAGTGAATGATGACTAGGATATAGAGCACCAAGATGCAAATGCGGAAAATGTTGGGGTAATTTGTGCGGGTCTCTGTACGGTCGAAGAACTCAAACAGGCGTGAGAAGCGCATCAGCCGATTGAAACGCAGCTCTGGTACGTGAATGCCAATGACGATGTAGGCTAGATCCGTGGGCAGTATGGATAGGAGGTCTAGCTTGAACTGCAAAGTATGAAAGTAGCTTTCTCTTAACTTTGTAAGGTCCTTCACCAGAAGACCCTGCTCAAGGAAACCTATAGTGAAGATACACATTGTCAATTCTTAATGATTGCTCATATACACTTAATTTTAGAACCAAAGCACCTATCTAATCAATAGTGCAAAGTGTCACAACAACTCTTTAAAAAACATGATAGATGCTAAAAGATTCTGACCTGTTCTCAGTCTTGCACAGGTGTCCAGTATATAAATGACATCAGAGAGATAATCCAAAACCAGCCACAGAATGAAGTTCCTGGTTTGAAGCTCATCAAAGCAGGCTCTGTGTTTGGGATATGAATAATGAAACACTATCAGCTTGAGTCAGGACTAACCCTTTCACATATGGCACAACAACACTTATTTACATTAATCATCATCAAAATGAGAGCCTAGATCACACACTCTTGCTCATGAGGTATAATTATACCGCTTGGATTTAATGGACAAACAGCTGCTACAAATAATTTCCTCACAGGCTATATACATGCAGTGTTCAGCATGCAAAATTAGTAGGTTAATTATTTCTTCCACTTTACTGTATATTAATTTACTGTATAATTTGCTGTCAAGTTTTTCATTGGAATCATTGGATTTATTTTAGGACCTTAGCTAAGAAATGCTATTGATGTTCAATATATCAGCTTTAAACTCCAAATAAATTGATTATAGTGTAGATAAATTAACATTTCTTTTGTCTTACCTAGCCACCACAAAGCAACAGTTGTACAATACAGCTGTGGCAATAACAAACAGCCAGCGGTAGTACAGGTCATCAGCAGGTGCCAGTATGAAAACACAGACTTTTTCCTGATAGCCAAATGCATTTCATAATTTTATGTGGTTGCATGTTTGTTAAAAAGGGCAATGGATATTTCATTCAGCTATGTATGAATCAACCTGGTCTCATGGGAAATGCGTACCTCTGCACACTTTTTTGCAGCGCCACAAATATGTACCACCCGGTACATATTGCTACAGTTTTGAAACACAAACGTCCACTGGAGTCGCTAAAGAGTGACATTTTTTTTATTTTTTTTATTCCTTTTACAAAGAAACAGCACTGCATTGAATACATTAACAAAAAAAAAAAAAAAAAAACAACAATAATAATAAAACATAGTCACTCCCTGAAAAATAGAGGAATATATCCTTCAATGAAAAGTTGAAATCACAGCTAATAGTAGGGTAGGAAGGGGAGGTCCACCTGCACCCGAAAGGTATATTTTTTTAACCTAGTTTTTTGTAATCCTTAAGGTGTCTAGAAAAGGAATTTTGATGTTCCCCACGCAAATTATTGTCCCATATGTGATTTTTTGTATCATCTTTTGTGTCCGTGCTTGATTTTCGGCAATACATCCTACAGACACAATCCACCCCATTTTCTCTTCGTCTTTGCTTGAGGAATGGATAGATATGAGGATTGTCATGATTAGATGATGTATGGTGCATTAAAACTCAAATAAATGCAAAAAAATGTAACAAATCGGTGACATTGGATCACTGGAACTCCTCCCCTATGGACCCTATTGATGTATGTTTTCTAACTTTTGTATTTTTATAGTCTTTATGATGTCTAATAAGCAAATGTTGATGATCCCTACTTGAAAAATTGTCACATGTTGGTCCAAATGAACATCTCCCATAATAAGGAGTTACTATTCAAACCGTTATATTGGTATTATATTTATTGAAACAAAACAGAAAACCCCTCATATAGTCAAATGTGTGTATATATAGGGTATAACAAATCCCCATTAGAATAAACTGAAATATAAAAAATTATTCTAATCAAAGGTCAAAAGGTCAAGGGCAATAATGTCAATAAATATTCATCATACAGCAGGTCTTCATAATCGACCTCTTGCTCCTCGTCTTCTTCACCATCTCCATCCATCTACTCGACTGTTTCCTCCAGCAAGTCAGTGAGTAAAGTGGGGAAGATAGGTCCACAAGACCACACTGGTTCCAGGGTACCCTCTTCAGTCTTTTCCCAGCCTTGGCCAGGATCATGGGGCTTGGGACACCAGAATATCGGTGTGGCTGCTCTCTTGTAGTTGGCCAGACGGTGGTCAACATGGTTGATGTGTGGGACCAGGTTGTCTCTCCAAGGCGGGAGCCAGGACAAATCCACCTTGAATCTGGTGGTAAGCCAATCTCAGGACGAATTAATCTGTGTTTGTTTGGTAACGCCTCGCTGCATGTTTAGGTTGCAGCTTTTTTGGTCTGAAATGTTTGGTTCCGGTTTGTTTCCGAAAAGTAAAGAGAGTTGCATGCATAAATCTCTCGTCCAGCTTCCTTTTTTTATACACAACAATTGGCGATGAGGATGGCTGAATTTTCTCTTCCTCCTCCACCTCCTTTCCTCACACTTTCCGGTGAGCCTACAATACCGTGGAATCGCTGGCATCAGTCTTTTGAAACATACCTACAAGCTACGGCACTAGCTGACGTTAGTGCAGTTCGGAAAACAGCATTGCTGAGGCACTGTTTAGGAGTCGAGGGACAACGGGCACTGGAGACGTTAACTGCCAACGGGACAAATACAGACTATGCAGGGACAGTGAAACTTTTAAAAGACCAGTTTGCTGCCCCACAGAGTGTTTTATTGAGACGGTTTATGTTTAGACAACGACACCAACTACCAGGGGAGTCCGTCCATCAGTACGTCTCCAACCTAAAAGGTTTTGCCAGCCATTGTAAATTCGGCGCATTGACAGACGAGATGATACGCGATCAACTGATTGAGCACACTACACAGGCTAAAATCAGGGAGACGTTGCTACTCGAATCAGACGACTTAACACTAGCTAAGGCTGTTGCCATTGCATTCCAAATTGAAAGTGCACACTCCCTGTGGTTCACCCACCATAATTCGCCATGTAACATCGGGGCCCATGCAATTCAAGTCATGTACAGTGAATATAAACACAGTGTGTATTCCCCTGCTGCTAGACACAGGTGCAAGTGTCTCCCTTCTGAATGCCAGTACATACCATAAGTTCTTTCATTCCTGTCCAAGCCCACTGCTGTCCTACATGGGTATGGTAACTCAAAAATTTACTTGTTGAGGTCCATCACAGTGACTGTTAGCTATGGCACTAGGGTCTTGCCCTCCTTTGTCTTCAATATGGCCCGACGAGGGGTGAATTTAATGGGGCTGGATCTGTTCATGGCATTGGGATTTTCACTCATTGACACAGGGGGGGCTGCCATTATGACTGTCGCTGCCGGACCGCATCAGAAGTGGTCATCACTGTTTGAAGGGCTGGGCTGTCTGTCTGCTTTTGCCCATCAACCCCTCATTGACTCGGTGACGCCAGTCGTCCAGCCACTGCGCTGTATTCCACTGGCCCTGAGGGATGGAGTGTCTGTTGAGCTGCAGCGGCTGCTGGATGCCGGTATCATTGAGCCGGTTGATGCTTCACCATGGATTTCAAATTTGGTTTGTAAGAAAGAAAACAGGGGCTCTGCGAGTCTGTGTGGACCTCCGCGCAGTAAATAAAGCTGTCATCCCAGACAGATACCCATTGCCCATGTCGGAGGAGCTCACGGCACAATTTCACGGCTCCACTGTCTTTTCGAAACTGGATCTCAGAGAGGGCTATCTCCAGGTGCCCCTCAACCCTGAAAGCAGAAACCTGACGGTCTTCATTACACACCTCGGTGTTTTCTGCTACACAAGGATGCCGTTTGGCCTTAGCTCCACCCCCTCCTGCTTTCAAAAGGCCATGACCTCAGTACTGGCAGGTATACCAGGTGTTGTTATTTACCTTGATGATGTGGTGGTACATGGTGCTACTACGGCTATCCATGACAGTCGCCTGCAGAGTGTGTTCGAAGCCCTCGCCAAGCACAGTTTAATCCTCAATGGCAGCAAATGTGTTTTTGCTGTGCCGTCTATTGAATGTGTAGGCTTCCGACTTTCCACTAAGGGCATCTCTTCCCTTCAATCTAATGTGGAGGCCATCCTCTACGTTCCGGAACCGACCCCGGCTACCCAGCTCGCTTCATTCCTGGGCATGACGGGCTACTACATGAAGTTCATGCCTCAGTATTCAGCCATAACAGCCCCACTGCGCCAGCTGCTTCGGAGAGATGAGCTGTGGGTCTGGTCATTAGAATGCACCAAGGCAGTGCAAACTCTTAAAGCTCAACTTACCTCACCTCCAGTGTTGGCACATTTTGACATATCCAGTCATACCCTGGTCACCTGTGACGCCTCGGCCATGGCGATAGGGGCTGTACTGTTACAAGTACAGAATGGCGTGGAGAGGCCTGTTGCATTCTCCTCCCGAGCTCTGAACCAACCCGAACAAAGATACTCAGTTGGGGAGCGGGAGGCACTTGCTTGTATGTGGGCTTGCGAGAGATGGCACCTCT
The DNA here is from genome assembly GCF_949319135.1 of Squalius cephalus. Classification (NCBI taxonomy): domain Eukaryota; kingdom Metazoa; phylum Chordata; class Actinopteri; order Cypriniformes; family Leuciscidae; genus Squalius; species Squalius cephalus. The sequence goes on along the minus strand of NC_137135.1, from coordinate 6,896,228 downwards.
ACCTTTATGGCCGCCAGTTTACGCTGAGAACAGACCACCAGGCCTTGACAGCTCTGCTTTCCTCTTCTGGCACCGGGCACAGGCCTCTGAGACTGCATCGTTGGTATGACCGCCTCTGCCAATACAACTATACTCTACAGTTTCCCCCGGGCTTGGATAATGTCGTTGCAGACCTTCTCAGTTCCTGCCCAGGCCCTGCCTACCAGTGTCAACCACATTTGAGATTATTCTCACGCTACACACTCTGCTCGAGTCCACGGTCACTCTACAGGAACTGAAGGCAGCCTCAAAACAGGATCCAGTCATCTCCCAGCTCTGCATCTACAGTCGTCAGGGATGGCCACAGGAATTACCAGAGGAGCTGTTAGCATTTTCTCTGGTCAAGCAGGAGCTCTCTTGTTGGAATGAGACATGTGTTGCGCGTGGGTTTTGCACCGTGATTCCAGGGGCCCTTCGCGCCCGTGTGCTGGCCATGGCACATGATGGCCACCTGGGAATAGTGAAACTTAAACAGAGATGTCGCGACCTGGTGTGGTGGCCAGGCATAGACAAAGACATTGAGGCCCTTGTTAAAGAATGCCCAGCATGTCTTGTAAGTGGAAAGACTGGTCGTCGACCCCCGCCACCCCTGCAACCCCTGGCCTGGCCCTCAAAACCATGGGAGCATATGCAATTAGACATATGTGGCGAGATCCACGGTGCCCCCCACTATCAGCGGTTCTTGGTCATAGTGTATGGTTTACACTCCAACTGGCCTGAGCTGACCACTACCGGCTCTGTCACCTCCCAGGTCATTGTGGACTTTCTGGAGTCTCTCTTCTCCCGCTGGGGCCTTCCACAGACCATTACCACTGACAATGGTCCACAGTTTTTATCTGTGGAGTTTACTTCATACCTGGAGAACAGGGGGATTCGACACATCCGTACAGCCCTGTATCACCCACAGGCAAACGGCAGGGGGGAACGCTTCCATCAATCCCTAAAAAATGGCATCAGAGCACATCAGGCCCAGGGCTGTTCCTTTAAACAAGCCATACATCTAACACTGCTACACTACCGTGCTACCCAGCATTCAACCACATAGGTTTCCCCAGCCTCGCTCATGCTGGGTAGAGAGTTACACCTACCACTGGACAGGCTCCACCCCACCGCAGTCCAGAACACACTCACACCAATCAAAGCCTCAGTCACCCGCTGTCAGAAGCGGATGAAACAGTGGTTTGACAAGGGTCAGGATACCATATATCGCTGTGGCAGACTGGGTGAGAGCTCGCCGACCGCACAGGGAAAACATTTTGGTCCACTCCACAGCAAGTGGTCCGCCGACTGGGACCAGCCACATACCTCCTAGATGATGGCACCCGCTGGCACGCCAGCTGCCTTCAGAAGGTGCCAGCACCTCCTGCAATGTTAACTCAGAACAGCGGGGACATAATGCCACCCAGAGCGGAGCAGGAGGACTCCATACCACAAGCAGCCACACAGCCTGAAGATACTCCCTCATTGTCACACCCAGTGCCCCCATCATCTGCCCCTTTCCCCAGCCTCCCTACCACTGTTCGCCTCACCTTCAGCTGTGTGTTCTCCACAGCCAGTGCGCGCCAGGGCACGGCCCGATTACCTGAAGGACTTTGTGTCTACTTTTCATAGTTGAACCCACCAGAGAGGGGAAAATGTTATGTCCGCTCAGGACGAATTAATCTGTGTTCGTTTGGTAACACCTCGCTGCATGTTTAGGTTGCAGCTCTTTTGGTCTGAAGTGTTTGGTTCCGGTTTGTCCGAAAAGTAAAGAGAGTTGCATGCATAAATCCCTCGTCCAGCTTCCTTTTTTATACACAACAGTCTCATCCTCTCCAATATTTTTTTTCAGCATGATGCTGCGCACGTTCACAGATTTTTCGTGGGCCTGGCCATACATTACCCATGTAAAAGCCTCAATGTCCTCCACCACATCTGGCTCCTCAGACCACTGATCACCAAGTTTTCTGAGGACATAAATAATTATAGTATTGCAAAGTCACAATGTATCAATACCTATGTTAAGGATTAATTGCCATTACATGCTACAGGATATCTGACTAAAAATACTCACTTGAAGGCTGCATAGTACTTTGGATTACTCTGCAGCTTTTTCAGAGGCCCAACCTTCCCTTTGCCTCTAAAGGTACTTGTAACGTCTTCTCCTGTGAAGACTTATAGGCAGAGTATGGTTGTGCAGTAGTCTGCCCCCTTACATTCTGCCAGTTCGCTGACATTTAGGATCCGCCTGTGCTTTCCGGTCCCAATGTCGACGTACTAATTATTTATGTCCTCAGAAAACTTGGTGATCAGTGCTCTGTGGAGCCAGATGTGGTGGAGGACATTGAGGTATTTACATGTGTAATGTATGGCCAGGCCCGCGAAAAATCTGTGAACAACGTGTGCAGCATCATGCTGAAAAAAATGATTGGAGAGGATGAGATGCTTACCACCAGATTCAAGGTGGATCTGTCCCGGCTCCCGCCCTGCAGAGACAACCTGGTATCACATATCAACTGTGTCGACCACCGTCTGGCCAACTACAAGAGAGCAGCCACACCGATATTCTGGTGTCCCAAGCCCCATGATCCTGGCCAAGGCTGGGAAAAGACTGAAGAGGGTACCCTGGAACCAGTGTGGTCTTGTGGACCTATCCTCCCCACTTTACTCACTGACTTGCTGGAGGAAACAGTCGAGGAGATGGATGGAGATGGTGAAGAAGACGAGGAGCAAGAGGTTGATTTTGAAGACCTGCTATATGATGATTAGACATTATTGCCCTTGACCTTTTGACCTTTGATTAGAATGACTTTTTTCTATTTCAGTTTATTCTACTGTAATGGGGATTTGTTATACCCTATATATACACACATTTGACTATATGAGTGGTTTTCTGTTTTGTTTCAATAAATATAATACCGATATAACGGTTTGAATAGTAACTCCTTATTATGGGAGATGTTCATTTGGACCAACATGTGACAATATTTCAAGTATGGATCATCAACATTTGCTTATTAGACATCATAAAGACTATAAAAATACAAAAGTTAGAAAACATATATCAATAGGGTCCATAGGGGAGGAGTTCCAGTGATCCAATGTCACCGATTTGTTACATTTTTTTGCATTTATTTGAGTTTTAATGCACCATACATCATCTAATCATGACAATCCTAATATCTATCAATTCCTCATGCAAAGACGAAGAGAAAATGGGGTGGATTGTGTCTGTAGGATGTATTGTTCAGATTCTATGTAGATTTAAAGTTTTCATTTTTCACAGCCGAAAATCAAGCACAGACACAAAAGATGATACAAAAAATCACATATGGGACAATAATTTGCGTGGGGAACATCAAAATTACTTTACTAGACACCTTAAGGATTACAAAAAACTAGGTTAAAAAAATATACCTTTCGGGTGCAGGTGGACCTCCCCTTCCTACCAGACTATAAAGAGTGACATTGTTTATTCTTACGGCAGTTCGTGACGTCACGAAATATAAACTATTGATTCGTGTTCTTGAACACAAATTTCCCCCTTTTTTTCGTGTCACTCAGCACGACTTTCGATCTGTGATTTGTCATTATTATTATTATTATTTACTTTAGCACTACATTACTCAACATTTAATCAGAGATTTTTTTTGTCCTTGTTTTTATTGATTTATATTCTGTAGCTTCTCATCGTCAGTGATTCATTCCAGTCAAAATATAGTAAATATATTCTACCCGTTAATTAACGAGACTGCAGAGTTGTGCTACGGCTATTGCTTCTAAAAGTTGCTGTTTATTTTTTGAGAAATACCGTTTTTCTATCGGTTTGGTGTGTCAAATCTAACAGTAGCTAATCTACAGAACCCATGAGCCTTATCGCCTTACCATCAGTTTTAATTGTTTCTCCTTCGATTGTGAGAACGGGGATTCGTTTTGGATAGTAATTTAATTAAAATAAATTTAATTAATTTAATTTAATTAATTAGTGGATGCCAGCATTACCCGTGATCCTAAGCATCCGTTGCTATGGAGACGTAGCCAGTCCGCTTTGCGATTGGGTGATTTCTTTAGTGATTTCATTTCTCATTGCGCTCTGTCCAGGTAAGTTACGAGGTTCATAATAAGTAATGATCATGTTTTGTATAAATGTTATAATTGATGCATTTCTTTGTCATTAGACTCATGATCAGAGGTGGGTAGAGTACCCAAAAACTGTACTCAAGTAAAAGTACAAGTACTTAAAGAAATATTTACTCAAAGTAAAAGTAAAAGTAATAATCTTAATAGTTACTTGAGTAAGAGTAAAAAAGTATCCAATGAAAAAACTACTCAAGTAGCGAGTAACTTACTTCGGATCATATAGGCCTATATATATATATATATATATATATATATATATATATATATATGAATGAAGAGTTCAGATGCAAAAGCCTCTGAGTGCCATCTGAAACTTTCTTCTAAAACGAGCATTTTTATCAAGCTCGTATATTTAAGCTCTGTAATTTCACATTAATGACAATTAATAGGTACTTTTCAAGTACTTTAAGTGAAATAACTGAACATAAACATACAAGCTTGATAAAAATGCTCTTTTAGAAGAAAATTTCAGATGGTACTTATAGGCTTTTGCATCTGAAGTCGTCATATATATAAAATTATATTATTTAGATTTTTTTTTTTTTTTAAATGACTATTATTTTCATAAGTAGATAGGCTCTCTTTGCAACAAAAAGTAAAATCTGTAGCCCGAAAAAGAAAATCATTGCCTGTCCTTTGGTTTGTATAATAGTAACTTATTCAACTACATTTGGATTATTAGACAATGTCGAAATAAAGTGAATCTGCAGAGTGTTGCATTCAAAGCGTAATTGACACAAAGAAAGAGTTAAAGGAGAACTCCGGTCAATTTTAACATTGAGCTCATTTTATTGTACATTTGGAGTGCTGTCAATACAGAGAACAACTACAAAAATCGGTGTTGCCTACACCGAGTTATTCTATTTTTAAAATTTGCACCCTGTTGACTTCAATGGGGCAAGTACTAAACCTGCTTTTAGGCTCTTAACATCCTTGATGTGTCATTACAAGTGCACAGAAAATGTGAGTGATTCCTTCTGAGTGAACACGAGTGGATCTGACTGCAGTAGATGTGAAAGATATGTATAAAAATGATGTTATTTAAGCCAGCGCAAATACCTGTTTACATCCTGTTTTTCGGTTGAAGTCCAAAGTAGTCGATTGCCGAGTTCACGCGCATGATCATAGGTAACTAAACCTATGCGCGTGAACTCGGCAATCGACTACTTTGGACTTCAACCGAAAAACAGGATGTAAACAGGACGTGTTTCGCTTCAGACGATTCAGTGCGTGCAGGAACTGAACAGATCATTCAAACTGATTCGCGAACCGATTTAGACAGATCTGCCAACTTGTTTGATGAAGTCTTTGAACAGAATCGACTCAAAAGAGTGATTAATTTGTGAATTGAGCATCGCTCAAGCCCAGAAAAAAGATGCATCGCACTTACGCATTTAACAACACATATTGCATTAAAATAAAGTAAAGAGAGGAACGTCACCCAACGTAACGAAGTAAAAGTACAGTTTTTTCATTAGAAATGTAGGCCTACTCGAGTAAAAGTAATAAGTACCCACATTCAAATCTACTCTTAAAAGTACAATTTTTCCCAAAAAATACTCAAGTAAATGTAACGAAATAAATGTACTTCGTTACTACCCACCTCTGCTCATGATGTGTCAGTAATAACAATATAACTTGGCCTAACATTACTGCATAAATCTAGAATGAGAAACCCAAGATGTCACGCGCCTTTTAACAGTCATACTGGAAATAGGAAAAACATGACTTTACATGTGCTTGTAACTCTGCTGCTGTTGCTGTTTTATCAGTCAGTGGTTAGATCAGCGTAGCAGACAATAAACGGGACAAGGAACGTCGCGTATGGGACAAATCAATTAGGACGGACGTCCCGGCTAATAGGTGACACGTGACAGTTGGCATTAGCAAGTGGCTAGGTTAGGCAGTAGTACTAACCCCCTTTATAGTAACAACCTAGTTTTAAAGAATTCTACCTCTTGTTACTGGATCTCATGTTCCAAAAACAAGTTGTATTAAGGTTTTAATCTAATTGTTTACTTCATTTTAGAGATGCCAGGAAGTTCAAAGAAAATGTGCCCAGGGTGCAACACCCTAATAAGTGTTGCATACAAGGCTTGCCCACTTTGCAAACAACTGCAGCCATATAAAGCAAAAGTTGCAGCGAAGAGATGCAACTTTCAAAATAAAAAAAATGAATGGAAGGAGTCAGTCAAGAAAAACAACAACAGGACAGTTGTTCTCAATAGCAGCCATGTGTTGGTAAGGTTAGGTCAAAGTTCAGGATTCTAATAGGAATTTATGAAGCTAAGTCAATTAACACAGTAAAGTTTAACACTCAATAGCCATGTTTCCATGTAATTGTCAAGCGAACTTTTGAAATGTTTCGAAAAAGTATAAAATATCAATCAGGTGTATTTCTATCAACTGGGTTGGAGGGAATTAATTAAGATCCTGCGAGGGGATCCTCCGACACTGAAGCTGTCCCTAACCCGCCCCGTTTCCCACCAGCTTTGGGTTGCAAACAACAGGAGATGGGACCTCGGTGCTATGGGGGCCGTTACCGGCCTCACACCTTCCAGAGGCTGAGCCATGATCAGTAAGACTCAGGGTCCCGAGCAACACCGCCCAAGCGGTTTTCCATACACCACATTTCCCACACCGCATGTCAGATGGGGATTTAGTGCTGGGCTCTTCGCTCGCCGCTACTGAGGGTTTCCTGGTTAGTTTCTTTTCCCCCGCTTAGTATTGTGCCTGACTGCGTAAACAGCTGATCAGTGATGTGACTTAAATGTTCTTTATGTCAGAACTTGGGCAAAGCTGTTACCATGTTCCATTCAGCACATTAACTCTTTTTCGAAAAAGACAAAAACCACCTCAAGCGACCGTAAAATGTTTTTGCTAAATTGAGGACGTTTTTTCCCCAAATTTTGATGGAAACATGGCTGGTGAAACATGTAGTATAGTAATGAATTCCTTGATATGAGTTGTACATTTAATATGACCATTAAACTGTTGTCATTAAATTAATATTTAAATTAAATTATTGTATTCGGTGCATGTTTTTTTTTATTTAATAATGTTTTTATTTCAGCTTGACAAACTTGCTGCCCTTGATTTTTTCCCCATACTCCTTTTGGGGAAGAAGTGCAAAGGAAGCTTGGTGGCCGATGTCATCCTAGGAGGGGATTATATTTTGGATCCTGATTTGCTTCAGAGGGTTAAACATATGTATGAAGCTGTGCTAAAGAGTAAGTATTTTTTTACAAATATGAAGCTCTGGATTAATCTGAAAACACTGGTAACCCTAAGGAACCCAAAGGATTGTGAACCGACAAGTATCATTATCTTTATTTTTCTATTGATGCAAAGTATGAGCATTACTTTCAGCCATAATAGGATAGCAGCATGTGATCACCCAATTGTTTTCTTTAGCAGTTAAGCCAAGTCAACAAGCTAGATAAAAAGTAGGCAGAAAATCTAGAATGCTCTGATCAGACATTAAGAGACATTATTACCTTGACTGGGAACTCGATGACTATATTTGTTGATATAGACTGTAGATAATTTTTATTTATTTAAATTAATTTTTTAATTATAACATAACACACCTGTAATGTAGAAATCAATCTTATTATAAATACTAGCCTGTTATCATCACTCGCCCGCAGGTCCTCTTCCTTGTGGTTCAATAATTAGTCATAGGCTATATGGAATAAAGTTGCACTGAGATTAAGGCAAACTGTTTAATTTTTCTTGTGTGTGATGTTTGTCTTGTCTGCAAGTTCATTTTCAAAGACAGAAGAAGGCCACAAGTAGCACAGAAACTACTGATCCTCCCGAAGCCACTGCCACTGACACCAACGCCACTCCAGAAGCCACTGAGACCAACGCCACTCCAGAAGCCACTGAGACCAACGCCACTCCAGAAGCCACTGAGACCAACGCCACTCCAGAAGCCACTGAGACCAACGCCACTCCAGAAGCCACTGACACCAACGCCACTCCAGAAGCCACTGAGACCAACGCCACTCCAGAAGCCACTGAGACCAACGCCACTCCAGAAGCCACTGAGACCAACGCCACTCCAGAAGCCACTGACACCAACGCCACTCCAGAAGCCACTGAGACCAACGCCACTCCAGAAGCCACTGACACCAACGCCACTCCAGAAGCCACTGAGACCAACGCCACTCCAGATGCCACTGAGACCAACGCCACTCCAGAAGCCACTGAGACCAACGCCACTCCAGAAGCCACTGAGACCAACGCCACTCCAGAAGCCACTGAGACCAACGCCACTCCAGAAGCTACTGCCACTGAGACCACAGGCTCATCAAAAGCCACAAGACCCTGGGGCCAGAAAGCAAAAAAAAGACAAAGTGAAGTATATTTCCTTATTAGTCACTAATGTGTTATTAGAACTATGTTAATAAGTATGTTATCACAGAACTATGTTTTTTTAATATAGTACCAGTCAAAAGTTTGAACCCACCTACCCATCCAAGGGAAATGGGAAAGCGTGTCCAAACTTTTGACCGATACTGTATATTCTAAATTAGTAATAACTTACTGTATTTAAATATTAAGCATAGCGTCAGTTCTGGCAGGTCACATTAGTCAAGCTCGCATCAGCTGATCCACGTCTACCTATAGGAATACGACGCCTATTACTGTATACATATATAAGCTCCTTCAGTATTATCAGCAGCTGTCACGTTTCTCAGAAGCTAATTACCCTCCTCCATCCCCAGCTCCTCCTCTCGTCAGTCATTATAGCATTCTGATTACCCCTGAATCAGACTTAAATTCTCTTAATTATATTGTACATTAAAATTAATTAATGATATCTGCAATACATTAATTCAGACAAGCTTAAGTTTAAGTTTACGCTTTTCATTTATGCCCTTCCAGACTCTGTCTACGAATTAAAGCGAAGTAGCAGAGTCTGGTATTACCAGGCTAACACAGCCTAAGACTGCTTTAAAAAAAACTCGACTTGACTCGACAACTAGATGTTTGGAAAACAATAATCTGGATTTAGTGTTCATGCAGTGAGCACTAATGTAACCATTTTTACAAACAAGATACATACAAAGTTTACTTTACAATAACAGAAAATAATTTGGCTGTACGTATTGCTCATATGATGTAGACTGCTATCCGATCAATACTTCGGTTACCATCAAATATGTAGAAAAAGTACATTTTCATTCCTTAAATACATAAGGTATTACGTAGTAAGTTTTAAATGTTTAGGTAGGTCTTAATTATGTTGGAATTTATTGAATGGTACTTGTTGTAGTTCTTTGTTGTCTGTCTGACCAATATAAAACCTACAATTGCACACACAGTTCTGTAAATTAATGCACTTTTCAAGTAATTATTTTACTTTGATTTTCCTTCATAGCTTCATACTTTTTTGCAAGTATTGATGTGAAATAGGTCTGAAATTTCCTTCACAATGGTCTTAAAAAATGTCTTACAAATCTTACATTTTGCTTATTGAAACTTGCAGAAACCCTGAAAACATTAAGCTCCATCCACACACAAAATAGAATCAGCATTTTTTAAGCCATTACATCAACACCTCTCATAATAGGAGTGGGGGAACAGATTCCGACAGATGATTTTTTTGCCGTCGGATTCTGTTCCCCCTATCTTTCTTACACAATAAGGTTCAAATATTGCTCAAATTGCAGCAAATTACGATCCCTAATAGCCTAGTGGTCAGTGACCTGACAATGTTTGTTTGTTTTAGCTTTGGGTGATCCGAGTTCAAGTCCCGGGTCGTCGAACTTTACAATACTGTCCAATCATAATAAAAGGAAAAATAAATAAATATATTCTTTAAACTGATGCAAGTTAAGCTCCATCCACACACAAAATAGAATCAGCATATTTTAAGTCATTACATCAATACCTCTCATAATAGGAGTGGGGGAACGGATTCCGACAGATGTTTTTTTTGTCGTCGGATTCTGTTCCCCCCATATTTCTGACACACTGAGGTTCTAATATTTCTCAAATGTATGCTGTTTAAGCTCCATCCACCCACAGAATAGAATAAGCATATTTTAAGCCGATACATCAACATCTCTCATCATTGGGGTGGGGGAACGGATTTCGACAGCTGAACTATTTGCCGTCGGATTCTGTTCCCCCTATGTTTCTTACACAATAAGGTTCTAATATTGATCAAATTATAGCAAATCAGTAGCCTCAATAGCCTAGTGGTCAGTGATCTGACCCTTTCTTTGTTTTTTTTAGCTTTGGGCAACCCGAGTTCAAGTCCCGGGTCGTCGAACTTTACAATACTGTCCAATCATAATAAAAGGAAAAATAAATAAATATATTCTTTAAACTGATGCAAGTTAAGCTCCATCCACACACAAAATAGAATCAGCATATTTTAAGTCATTACATCAATACCTCTCATAATAGGAGTGGGGGAACGGATTCCGACAGATGTTTTTTTTGTCGTCGGATTCTGTTCCCCACATATTTCTGACACACTGAGGTTCTAATATTTCTCAAATTTATGCTGTTTAAGCTCCATCCACCCACAGAATAGAATAAGCATATTTTAACTTGCATCAGTTTAAAGAATATATTTATTTATTTTTCCTTTTATTATGATTGGACAGTATAGTAGAGTTCGATGACCCGGGACTTGAACTCCGGTCGCATAAGCTAAAAAAAAAAAAAAAAAATGGTCAGGTCACTGACCACTAGGCTATTGAGGCAAGAAATTTGCTGCAATTTGATCAATATTAGAACCTTGAGTAAGAAAAATAGGGGGAACTGAATCCGACGGCAAATAGTTCAGCTGTCGAAATCCGTTCCCCCACCCCAATGATGAGAGGTGTTGATGTATCGGCTTAAAATATGCTGATTCTATTTTGTGTGTGGATGGAGCTTATCTTGCATCAGTTTAAAGAATATATTTATTTATTTTTCCTTTTATTATGATTGGACAGTATAGTAAAGTTCGACGATCCGGGACTTGAACTCGGGTCGCCCAAAGCTAAAACAAACAAACATTGTCAGGTCACTGACCACTAGGCTATTAGGGATCACAATTTGCCGTAATTTGAGAAATATTAGAACCTCAGTGTGTCAGAAACATAGGGGGAACAGAATCCGAAGGCAAATAGTTCAGCTGTCGAAATCCGTTCTCCCACTCCCATTATGAGAGGTGTTGATGTAATGGCTTAAAAAATGCTGATTCTATTTTGTGTGTGGATGGAGCTTAACTTGCATCAGTTTAAAGAATATATTTATTTATTTTTCCTTTTATTATGATTGGACAGTATTGTAAAGTTCGACGACCCGGGACTTGAACTCGGGTTGCCCAAAGCTAAAAAAAACAAAAAAAATTGGCAGGTCACTGACCACTAGGCTATTGAGGCTACTAATTTACTACAATTTGATCAATATTAGAACCTTATTGTGTAAGAAACATAGGGGGAACAGAATCCAACGGCAAATAGTTCAGCTGTCGAAATCCGTTCCCCCACCCCAATGATGAGAGGTGTTGATGTATCGGCTTAAAATATGCTGATTCCATTTTGTGTGTGGATGGAGCTTAACTTGCATCAGTTTAAAGAATATATTTATTTATTTTTCCTTTTATTATGATTGGACAGTATAGTAAAGTTCGACGAACCGGGACTTGAACTCGGGTCGCCCAAAGCTAAAAAAAAAACAAAAAAATGGTCAGGTCACTGACCACTAGGCTATTGAGGCTACTAATTTGCTACAATTTGGTCAATATTAGAACCTTATTGTGTAAGAAACATAGGGGGAACAGAATCCGACGGCAAATAGTTCAGCTGTCGAAATCCATTCCCCCACCCCAAAGATGAGATATGTTGATGTATCGGCTTAAAATATGCTTATTCTATTCTGTGGGTGGATGGAGCTTAAACAGCATAAATTTGAGAAATATTAGAACCTCAGTGTATCAGAAATATAGGGGGAACAGAATCCGACGGCAAAAAAAACATCTGTTGGAATCCGTTCCCCCACTCCCATTATGAGAGGTATTGATGTAATGGCTTAAAAAAATGCAGATTGATTTGATTTGATTTGATTTGAATGCTTTATTTCGGACATAAACATAAAACAAGTAACAAAGAAAGTAAACTGAAAAATAAAAAAGACAAACAAACCAACAATTAATGATAATAATATGAAACCAACATGTCCGAAAAGGAGTAGGATGAAGCATAAGCTTATTAAAACCTACCCCTTCTCCACTATTCAAGAAACAATCAGTTTTCCCTAATAAACATATTTACATAATACCTATCTACAAAAAATAGAAAATAAATAAATTAAGCAAACACATACATAAATTATTTACAAAAACACCCAATTGCTAACTCCCTTCCTCCTCCCTGTACCTTGTGAAAACCATGTGTTTGTACTGATTCTATTTTGTGTGTGGATGGAGCTTAACTTGCATCAGTTTAAAGAATGTTTTTTTTTTTTTTTTTTTTGCCTTTTATTATGATAGGACAGTATAGTAAAGTTCGATGACACGGGCCTTGAACTCGGGTCGCCCAAAGCTAAAAAAAAAAAAAAAAAAACATTGTCAGGTTACTGACCACTAGGCTATTGGGGCAAGAAATTTGCTGTAATTTGATCAATATTATAACCTTATTCAGTAAGAAACATGGGGAGAACTGAATCCGATGGCAAATAGTTCAGCTGTCGAAATCCGTTCCCCCACCCCAATGATGAGAGGTGTTGATGTATCGGCTTAAAATATGCTGATTCTATTTTGTGTGTGGATGGAACTTAACTTGCATCAGTTTAAAGAATATATTTATTTATTTTTCATTTTATTATGATTGGACAGTATTGTAAAGTTCGATGACCGGGGACTTGAAAACGGGTCGCCCAAACCTAAAAAAAAACAAAAACATTGTCATGTCACTGACCACTAGGCTATTGAGGCTAGCAAATTGCTGCAATTTGATCAATATTAGAACCTTATTGTGTAAGAAACATAGGGGGAACAGAATCCGACGGCAAATAGTTCAGCTGTCGACATCCGTTCCCCCACCCCAATGATGAAAGATGTTGATGTATCGGCTTAAAATATGCTTATTCTATTCTGTGGGTGGGTGGAGCTTGAACAGCATAAATTTGAGAAATATTAGAACCTCAGTGTGTCAGAAATATGGGGGGAACAGAATCCGACGGCAAAAAAAACATCTGTCGGAATCTGTTCTCCCACTCCCATTATGAGAGGTGTTGATGTAATGGCTTAAAAAATGCTGATTCTATTTTGTGTGTGGATGGAGCTTAACTTGCATCAGTTTAAAGAATATATTTATTTATTTTTCCTTTTATTATGATTGGACAGTATAGTAGAGTTCGATGACCCGGGACTTGAACTCGGGTCGCCCAAAGCTAAAAAAAAAAAAAAAACATTGTCAGGTCACTGACCACTAGGCTATTGAGGCAAGAAATTTGCTGTAATTTTATCAATATTATAACCTTATTCAGTAAGAAACATAGGGGGAACAGAATCCGACGGCAAGTAGTTCCGCTGTGGAAATCCGTTCCCCCACCCCAATGATGAGAGGTGTTGATGTATCGGCTTAAAATATGCTGATTCTATTTTGTGTGTGGATGGAGCTTAACTTGCATCAGTTTAAAGAATATATTTATTTATTTTTCCTTTTATTATGATTGGACAGTATTGTAAAGTTCGACGACCCGGGACTTGAACTCGGGTTGCCCAAAGCTAAAAAAAAACAAAAAAATTGGCAGGTCACTGACCACTAGGCTATTGAGGCTACTAATTTGCTACAATTTGATCAATATTAGAACCTTATTGTGTAAGAAACATAGGGGGAACAGAATCCGACGGCAAATAGTTCAGCTGTCGAAATCCGTTCCCCCACCCCAAAGATGAGATATGTTGATATATCGGCTTAAAATGTGCTCATTCTATTCTGTGGGTGGATGGAGCTTAAACAGCATCAATTTGAGAAATATTAGAACCTCAGTGTGTCAGAAATATGGGGGGAACAGAATCCGACGACAAAAAAAACATCTGTCGGAATCCGTTCCCCCACTCCTATTATGAGAGGTATTGATGTAATGGCTTAAAATATGCTGATTCTATTTTGTGTGTGGACTGTGGATGGATCTTAACTTGCATCAGTTTAAAGAATATATTTATTTATTTTTCCTTTTATTATGATTTGACAGTATTGTAAAGTTCGACGACCCGGGACTTGAACTCGGGTTACCCAAAGCTAAAAAAAACAAAGAAAGGGTCAGGTCACTGACCACTAGGCTATTGAGGCTACTAATTTGCTATAATTTGATCAATATTAGAACCTTATTGTGTAAGAAACATAGGGGGAACAGAATCCGACGACAAAAAAAAAAGCTGTCGGAATCCGTTCCCCCACTCCCATTATGAGAGGTGTTGATGTAATGGCTTAAAAAAATGCTGATTCTATTTTGTGTGTGGATGGAGCTTAACTTGCATCAGTTTAAAGAATATGTTTATTTATTTTTCCTTTTATTATGATTGGACAGTATAGTAGAGTTCGATGACCCGGGACTTGAACTCGGGTCGCATAAGCTAAAAAAAACAAAAAAATGGTCAGGTCACTGACCACTAGGCTATTGAGGCTACTAATTTGTTACAATTTGATCAATATTAGAACCTTATTGTGTAAGAAACATAGGGGGAACAGAATCCGACGGCAAATAGTTCAGCTGTCGAAATCCGTTCCCCCACCCCAATGATGAGAGATGTTGATGTATCGGCTTAAAATATGCTTATTCTATTCTGTGGGTGGATGGAGCTTAAACAGCATCAATTTGAGAAATATTAGAACCTCAGTGTGTCAGAAATATGGGGGGAACAGAATCCGACGGCAAAAAAAACAGCTGTCGGGATCTGTTCCCCAACTCCCATTATGAGAGGTGTTGATGTATGGCTTAAAAAATGCTGATACTCTTTTGTGTGTGGATGGAGCTTAACTTGCATCAGTTTAAAGAATATATTTATTTATTTTTCCTTTTATTATGATTGGACAGTATAGTAAAGTTCAACGACACGGGACTTGAACTCGGGTCGCCCAAAGCTAAAACAAACAAACATTGTCAGGTCACTGACCACTAGCCTATTAGGGATCACAATTTGCTGCAATTTGAGAAATATTAGAACCTCAGTGTGTCAGAAACATAGGGGGAACAGAATCCGATGGCAAATAGTTCAGCTGTCGAAATCCGTTCTCCCACTCCCATTATGAGAGGTGTTGATGTAATGGCTTAAAAAATGCTGATTCTATTTTGTGTGTGGATGGAGCTTAACTTGCATCAGTTTAAAGAATGTTTTTTTTTTTTTTGCCTTTTATTATGTATAGTAAAGTTCGATGACACGGGCCTTGAAGTCGGGTCGCCCAAAGCTATAAAAAAAACAAAAAAAACATTGTCAGGTCACTGACCACTAGGCTATTGAGGCAAGAAATTTGCTGCAATTTGATCAATATTATAACCTTATTCAGTAAGTAACATAGGGGGAACTGAATCCGACGGCAAATAGTTCTATATACTCTTGTGGATAGAGTCACTAAAAGGGGGTGCAGTCAATTATGGTCAAAATTGATTTTCACCTATTTAGCAGTTATATATTTAAAATATTATCACACAAATGCGATTAACATCCACTTATATCCCTACGTGTAGTCTTAATTCAGTATTTATAACTTCCGATTCTAAGTAATAAGTTATATTGATTTAAACTACAATTCCCTATAGCAGCGCAATGCGGCTTGATACAAATTAGCGTCATATTTGTAGTTCTTCCAGTTAGCAAAGTATTGCTGTAAATAGGGTTGTAAAAAGATACATCTACGGAATATATCAAACATATAGTGCAGGCGAAGACGTACTTACACTGTATTTAGATGATCTATGTTAAGAAAAAGTAAGATTGTTAGTTTATTTCAGATATTTTGGAGTAGCTTACTAAAAACATTAGCAGCACCACAGCTCGTCCTGTTGGCAAAATAGGGGTTTAAAGTAGGGTTTTAAAACCATCTATTAGCAGAATAAAGGTTTTACTGCAACCGAAGTTTTAAAACGTTTGTTTGGCCATATGGCTTTACTAAACTGCCCCACTTTGTGCTTAAAAATGTGCTGTTAGCATAGCTAAACAATCGTGCATTTTGTGTTAGCAGCTAGGATTAATGTGCTTCATATGAATAATGGTATTTGGGTGAATATGGCGTTGTTTGTATTTAGTTTGCGTATACTTTCGGACGCGAAAACTATTTACTATAGTAAATTTTAGTATAGGCTACTGTATTATAGTATTTACTGTTAATAAATGCTACATATTACTATAATTTTTATATTACAACTATAGAATAACAAATAGTATTTCCTATAAATTACTTTACTATTTTTTCATGCTGACAATCGGTGCTTAAAAATAAGACTAGCCTACCCTATATATATGTTTTGACAAAGTAAAAACGGATGTATGTTCTCCTTCATAGTATCTGCAACCACTTCCCCAAAGCATTTTGGAAAAGTTGTATAATTGTGTACAGGCAAAATAGTTGAAAGTGGTACAAGAATACTAATAAAATGGGGTCATTCTCTATCTATCTGTCAGTATGTTTGTGTGATGTCATCCATGAGATGTCTTCATTTTTTTCCCTCACCATCCTTAGTGATGGCACTGTCCATATGGTATATGCCATGATCCAACAGTTGTTTGCATCCATGTTTTTTAAAAAGCAAAAATGGTGTTATCTGTGCCACAAAAGGCAAATTAAATAATTAACCACAATTATAGTCCATTTCACTTATTAAGCCTATAATCAAAAGGTTCAATGACAACATCACTGAGCGTGCAGCATCAGGTTTGCAAGTTCAGCTAGACTATGTATTGCATGTGATCTTACATGTGTTGTAACAAAAAAAAAGAAGTGTATTCTATTGTTGATCCATTTGTCAACGTAGAAAATGTGGTGAACAAACGTGTACAAGATCAAATTTACAAATTATAACAAACTGAAATAAGTACGATAATTGTTTTACTAAAGAAATTAAGAATCAGTCAGGCAGTGATAGAAAATTCAGGTTCAAGGTTTTATTATTTACAATGGGGAGAGAGCCTGGCTTCAAAATAGATTCACAAACTTATCTGACTAGACCAGAGAACCTCAGATTTAAGTTACTTCTTTGAAAGGAGGGAGAGTCAATTACTGGGCCCAGCTAACTTGAGCTACTCAGAGTCAGGAGACCAGTTTGTGCAGTGGAGAGGAGAGAATCTATAATTCATCATCTGTAGAGGCATCTGTGGAGACATGCTCATATGGGTCTTCATCATCATCATCTTCTTCTTCTTCAACAACAGTTCCACCATTCCCATTTACCACTATTTGGGAGTAGGTTTCTTTCACAGCTACCAGGTCTGTTTTAAGCTCCTCACATTTTTGGAGGACAGCACTGTGCAGGCCATGGTAAGCTTGACCAGACAGTCCTGAAGGGTAGCCTAAAAATCAAATTGGGATATACAATAAAAAAGCAATTAACCAAAACATCAATATGGCAGTTTGTATGAATTATCATCTGCAAGCAGTTTAATATAACTATATGAAGTAAACAGCATTAAGAAATTAGTCCTCACTCTGTGTGGCCAGGTCATCTGATAGTACACTAGCCTGGTCCTTCAAGGCCCTGCAGGTTCTTGTAAGATGAGTCCAATGTTGTTTCATTTCCTCTACAATTATAGCCTCTTCCTCAATCAGTCTCTCCAGCTGCATCACCTTGTCAAAAACCTTCTTCTTCATGCCTAAGGAAGTGTCAGGTTCTATGAAGACAAATGACCAATTGAATTAACCACCATATTAAAATACTACCTCTTAATGCCTTTTTGGGAGTAAAATCCAATAATGGTACAATTCTCTGTTCCTACAACATAAGCCCTATTCGCACGGGATTAGTATTACCCCTGGAGCTCTGTAATTAAGAAATTACCCCCTGACGTCTGTGTTTTTGGTGGCTCATTCACACGGGCAAATAAATGTTCGTAATTCCCTCGAGTTTACGGACTTTACTGCGCTCGCCCACCCATTCACACTTCACTAGCTGAACGTGCTGAGACGAAGATCGCGCTGCAGTATTGCAATTCAAAAAAATAACTTATTTAAAACCAATTTATTAGAGAAATATATTATATATATATTATAGAATATCATATTATTGTATAAATATATAATATATCCTTTTTCTTTTATTCTTTGTCCATATTTACAACAAGCCTGCCTGAAGAAGATATTATAAATACCGAAACGTCGCGATAGGCTTGTTTTTCTATTCATTTTATTTGGTTTATTTCATTTTATATCATTTTTACTCTTTCACACTTTGATTTCTTGAGATACCTACAGGATGGACGTCTTTAGAGGCCGTGTGAGACAAAGAAATGCTCCACGATACAGACTACCAAGTTACACTACCACAAAAAGCGTCCAAATTTTCCAAAAGAGCTTCCATGCTGCGACAAAATGCTTAATTTGACGTTTCCATGACAACGGTCCGAGTTGAGCTTCCGGATCACGTCTTTACTGTAGTTTGTTTTCTCTTTTGCAGCACTTCATAGTTTTTATCGGAGAAAAACTATAATCGGATTGGAGTAGGGCATATTGAGAGATTTTATTGTTAATATAGTTTTAATACAGACGTAAAATGGACTGTTAAACGGCCCATAATGGTTATTACGTTCTTTAGGAAACGATAGGCTCACAAAAAAAACAGCCCAAATCACAGACATGGCAGATTCGCACGGGATAAAAATCACAAACGACCTCTGCGATTATTACAAATTACCGGAGGTCCCTAGGTAATACTAATCCCGTGCGAATAGGGCTATAGGCAACAAGCGATTGGTGTTGAATCTACAGTGTGGAAAAGGAAAGGGCGAGCCACCTTGACACATTAATCTGAGGAATCAGACCTTTACTCACTTTCTCTTGAGTGTAGAGTTGGCAAAAACAAAACGGTTTAAAAATAACATTTAATATTGTCTGTCCTAGATTTTCCAAAACAAATGAAAAGCACATGGGCCTCTTTCCTTTGAAAGTCGGAGTTTAATGAGGTAAGTGTTTAAATGAAGATTCACTAAAATGATCAATGTCAAACTTTACATACCAGAATCCCAAGGCCAGATAGGGCTTTCTGTTGCCAGAAGGTCTTCAATTGAATCTACAGATTCTGTGGTGGTTGGAAGATCATTGTATTGGGATATGGCATTATACAGCTTTTTCTTATCCTCTCTAATCCGTCTTCGGATCTTGTGTCGCTGTTTGTTACGGTCTGCAGCAAAAAAACACAGCAAAAATAATTTTAAGGAGGATACGCATAAAGTTGGTCATTGTGCTAATGAACATCCAAAAGGCGCCTTACAAATTATGTTATAAAGCTCACATATCATCATCAGCGACTAAAAATGCAATTGTAGAATATTTTGATTACACCTCTGGTCATTTAACCATAATAAATAGGCCTAACCTGGAATGTGGCCAATGTTCAAGTAATGCAGGGAGTTGGGCGATGGTAACATTGGACATATATGATGTAAGATGTGATCAAATTTAAATTACTTGGTTATAGCTATAGATATCACATTTTAAAACGAACTCCACAAGTACATGAAGGCATGGAGGCTACTTACCGGTTACTCAATACAGATCCCTCTTTTTCTGCTGGATGCCCAAGAACAGGCCTTCAATCAGATGTTGCAACGCCACTGGATCATCTGTTCTGAGGTCATCTGGTGCTGTAAAGTATTTGTGAAGGTATTTGATCAGTATCATGCATTTTCTGTGCTATCAAAAATAGAACAATTATACTATTTCTATAAAACACCTTGTACATTAAATATGGTAAAAGGAGGATTCAATAAGAAGAATGTAGTAGGAACACATGTAAAAACAAAAAAGGACATCCACAAATGTTCTGTCAAAGAATCTGAAAACATTTGTTCAGTTTGCTCATTTTTCAAGGGTGAATAAGTATTATAAATTTGAGGGAGAAAGCTACATCACCTAAGTTTAATTATTAACTTGGCATTTCAAGCCATTTCTTCGTTGATTTCCACTTTTGTTGTCGCATGTTTTCTCAGCGAGCTCCCCCTACTGCTGTGAGGCGTATATTTCACAACACTGTCGTAAAAAAAAAAAAAAAAAACCTCACTTGCGGCACCCTCGTCTACCTTTCTACCGCTGCTCAAGTGCCTTTGTTATTATCGGAGCCGGCCAACTTTATCGCGTGGATTTTTGTCTACAGAGGTGGGTAATACATCATACACAGTATGATGGGAGTGTGTGTTTATGTTGAATTGCTGTAAAGCAGTTTGTGTTTTTCGCTCGTTCTCGCTTCTCACGAGACTTCCTAATTTCCAACTTACCGGGACGTTAGTCCCCATGTTGCAAGGTTGGTTTTCCGCCAGGGAACGCTGGGGGGTGCGGGGGAAAGTCACCATTGTCACCAGAACAGGTTATTTAACCATCCAAATGATTTCTAAACGGTTTTATTAAGTTGAAATAGTTACCAAGTTCCCCTTTAAAAACACAGTTTTTAGAGAGTTCCCAATCATAATAAGCTTTTTAATATTGTTTGGTATGACCACTTAATATCACTTAAGAGGTCAGGTGTTAAAACAGAAACCAGCATAATCATTTTTTAATTTATGATAATTTTCTATCGATAGGAGACAGCAACAAGTAGGCCTACATACTTACTGTCAACTGCCCACTGTCTCACATCAGTGACCCACTGTTGCAGTTCCTCATCAGACCTTTGCGTGCACTTCTTTATAGCCTCAATGTCCTCTTTGACTTCCTTTGTCTTTTGGATAGTCTCAAAAGAATAATTAATGGAAAGTCACAAAAACCTTCAGCAATACTGAAATTATTAGATGCTTAGTATGTACAACATATCAGTGGACTTTAGTCAATTGAAATTTAACCTTCATTGATGAAATCTGTATTTTTTACTTACCTTCAAGTACCGTGTAGACAAGTACTTGTGCAGGTTTCTTTTTTTTCGCTCATTCCATCCTCTGGCATGCAATGTGATTATATCTACTCGTGCTGTAATGATGAAAGGCTTACATGTGATTTTCAATTAGTGGTTAGTCACAGAGTATGATGAATGAAAAAAAATGAAAAATAAAAAAAATTAAATAAATAAATAAAAAAGCAAGCTGTTTTAACAATTGCAATGCTACCAAAGCACAATACATGAGAACGTACTCGGTTACTAATGTAACCTCGGTTCTCTCTAGAAGAGGGAACGAGTATTGCGTAAGGTTAGCTTACGCATCGGGAAAGTCTTCTTTCTTCGAGATCTGAAGCCAAAAAATTATCCTTAATTTTGTATACATTGTCAACGCAGTGCAGCAGCTGACAGACCTTGGCAGGCTGTATAAGC
This sequence comes from Squalius cephalus, assembly GCF_949319135.1. NCBI lineage: Eukaryota > Metazoa > Chordata > Actinopteri > Cypriniformes > Leuciscidae > Squalius > Squalius cephalus. The sequence continues at coordinate 6,874,607 of NC_137135.1, read as the reverse complement.
GTGCTCATTGGCTGCTCGGCGGCAACTGCTTAAGCCTATCGGTGAGCGCTCTGAACGCGGCAACCAATGAGGGCGCTTCGCGCCCTCCACACCCTTCTAACCGTCAGAATGGGTGTGGCCAGCGTGTATATATTCAGCGCTCATAGGCTAAAATTCTGGTTTTCGCAGTCTGAAGCGCAAAAGCTCGTGGCGCGACACGGCAGGTTACGCAATACTCGTTCCCTCTTCTAGAGAGAACCGAGGTTACATTAGTAACCGAGTACGTTCTCTTACGAGAGGTCTCTCGTATTGCGTAAGGTTAGCTTACGCATCGGGAACCCTTTGTCAACGCCGTGTGCGCCGAGCATCCAGCCCATGAATCCCAGGGAAACCGGGGAAAACACTCTGCTGGGAAATGTGGCCGGTCGGAGAGACGGGCCAGCGCAGTACAGGCACTTCATGCAGCATATGAAATAGAGTGGCGCGGCCGGTCTATAAACATATAACAGTACAAACAGTAGGGCCGGCAGAGCGAGCCCATACAGTACATAAGCACTCATAAGGGTAGGAGAAAAACGACATAGTCGGTCTCACATGAAGGGAAAAATTCCCGCGCGACAGAGAATAATACGGGCGGCCAGCAGCGCGGGCCAGCACCGACAACAGCGCGTAACGGGAAATAGGAAACAGAGCGGATCAGCCGGTCTGAGTCAAACACTTCACCCTGAGTATAGTACCAGAATAGCGCCAGCATATGAACGTAGTCTGCACACGAGAAATGGGCAGAGCATACATGTCACTTATGCTGACAGTATTTTTGCCTGTAGGGCAGGAACTTCCAGGTTATAAAACCTCACGAATGTTGACGGGGAGGCCCAGCCCACCGCCATACAAATGCCGTGATTAGAAATTCCGCTGGACCAGGCCCACGACGAGGCCATGCCTCTAGTGGAGTGGGCTCTGATGCCCAGAGGGCACTGCAGGTGTCTGGAGGCATAAGCTGCTGCTATCGCGTCCACTATCCACCTGGACAAGCTCTGCTTCGAGGCGGCAAGACCCTTGGTGCGTCCGCCGAAGGAAACAAAGAGCTGCTCTGAACGCCTGAAAGTGGCGGAGCGCGTGATGTAAACTCTCAGCGCCCAGACAGGGCATACAGTAGGAGGTTATCACTGTCCCCACTGTCGGATGCTGGCAGAGCCGAGAGGGACATAACTTGTGCCCTAAACGGGGTTCCAATCGCTTTGGGGATGTAACCGTGTCTCGGTCTGAGAATGACTTTCGAGTCATTCGGCCCGAACTCAAGACATGCAGGGCTAACAGATAGCGCGTGCAAATCACCCACTCGTTTGACTGAAGACAGAGCTATCAGAAAAACGGTTTTAAGCGACAGATACTTTAGATCCGCGGATTCAAGCGGTTCAAAGGGAAAAGCCTCTAGGGCCGCTAGGACCAAGGACAGATCCCACGAGGGAACCGAGGGGGGCCGCGGGGGATTCATCCGTCTAGCTCCTCTGAGGAAGCGGATAATGAGCTCATTCCTTCCCATTGCCCGGCCGCGCGTCGTCTCAGCGAACGCTGCAATAGCGGCCACATATACTTTGAGCGTGGAAGGGGATCTGCCCTTTTCCAACAGCTCTTGTAAGAAGGAGAGCACCCGCGGGACCCCGCATGCGCGCGGATCCAAGTTTTTAGTAGCGCACCATTTAGAAAACACCGACCATTTAGACGCGTAGAGCCGTCTCGTGGAGGGGGCTCTCGACTGTGTGATCGTGTTCACGACCCCTTCTGACAGGTCAACGGGTATCCGTTGATCACCCATGCATGCAGCGACCAGCGCTCTGGATGGGGATGCCAGATCGATCCACCGGCTTGGGAGAGGAGATCCTTTCTCACCGGGATCGGCCATGGGGGTGAGTGCGACAGCCTCACTAGCTCTGGGTTCGAAGTTTGGTTTTCCCATCGCGGGGCTATAAGCAGCACTGAGTGGTGCGTTTCTCTGATCCTCGAAATGACCTGTGGCAACAGGGAGATCGGAGGAAAAGCATACAGCAGGAGGCTGGGCCATGTCTGGGACAGCGCGTCCTCGCTCTTCGAATAAAACTTCGGGCATTGAGCATTGTCTTTCGACGCAAAGAGGTCGATTTCCGCTCTGCCGAATAGGCGCCAGAGAAACTGGACTGTCTGGGGGTGCAGAGACCATTCTCCCGGGGGAATGTTGTCCCTGGACAGTCTGTCTGGACCGACATTCAGGTGGCCCGGCACGTGCGCGGCTCTCAGCGAGCGCAGCGAGCGGTAAGCCCACACGAGAAGGCGTTCTGTCAGCCTGCACAGATTCCTGGATCTGACACCGCCCTGTCGGTTCACATAGGATACCACGGACGTGTTGTCCGAGCGGACTAGCACATGGTGATCCCGTATGAATGGGAGGAAGCGCCTGAGCGCGTTCTCGACCGCTATCATCTCCAAACAGTTTATGTGGAGGCATTTTTCCCGGTCTGACCATAGGCCAAAAGCCGGTTTGCCCTCGAACAGAGCGCCCCAGCCTGAGGTGGAAGCGTCCGTCGAGATAACTTTGCGGTGTGAGATAGCTCCCATTGTCACTCCCCGCTGGTACCAGTCGGCCGCTAACCAGGGCTTCAGAGCTGAAACGCAGCTCTGAGTCACTCTGATGCGAATACCGCCGGAAGCCCATGCTCTGTGAGGCACTCGGGCATTCAGCCAGCGTTGTAGCGGGCGCATTCGTAAAAGACCCAGCCGAAGCACTGCTGCGGCTGAGGCCATACAACCCAGTAACCTCTGAAATGTTTTGAGAGGTACGGTGCTGCCCGGCCAGAGGGACGCGGCCAGGCGTCGAATGCAGCGTGCGCGCTGTGTCGACAGGCGGGCCGTGTACTGATATACCTGACCGTCGAAGGCGAATCTCAAGAATGGCCTGTGACGGGGTATTATCTGGATCTGAAAAGCACGCGTCTTTTAGATCGAGAGATATAAACCAGTCCCTCGGGCGAATTTGCGCGAGAATTTGTCTGGTTGTGAGCATTTTGAACGGTCTTCTCATAAGAGCCTTGTTCAAACGTCTCAGATCCAAAATTGGTCTGAGAGCTCCGTCCTTCTTGGGAACGAGGAAATAACGGCTGTAAAAGCCCGACTCGCTCATGGAAGGGGAAACCGGTTCTATAGCCCTTTTGCACAGAAGTGTAGCTATTTCTGCTCGAAGTAGATGTGCTACTTCCCCATTCACTCTGGTCTCGATACGCGCTTGAAAGCGCGGAGGGCGGCGAGCGAACTGCAGAGTATAGCCCTGTTTTACTGTGCTTAGCACCCGTTCTGATGCGCCTGGAATAGCTTCCCACGCTTTTGCGTGTGCAGCCAGGGGCAGAATGGCCTCCGGGCTCCGATCGCCGCGCATCGCGGGCTCGAGAGCTCGAAACGGAGGGGCGGGCGCGGCGCGCGCGCTCTTGGTGCTTAGATACGGCGGATCGCACGCAGCGATAGCTGGCCGTTTTACACACAGTATCCCGGTGGCTTTAGACGGGGAACATAAAGTGTGAGGCGCGACGCGCGATGGCGGCGTCGGGGGCGAAAATGTTCGTTAGTATGTGTGAGCGCTCGAGGGCGGGCACAGGACTTACATTCAGGGGCGGGCGCGGCGCGCGCGCTCTTGGTGCTTAGATACGGCGGATCGCACGTAGCGATAGCTGGCCGTTTTACACACAGTGTCCCGGTGGCTTTGGACGGGGAACATATAGTGTGAGGCGCGACGCGCGATGTCGGCGTCGGGGCGAAAATGTTAGTTAGTATGTGTGAGCGCTCGAGGGCGGGCACAGGACTTACATTTAAAACATGACCGGTCGTGCGAGGCCGTGTGACAGAGCGGGCAGTGAGTAGGTGTGGGCACGGAGAAGTGGACACGTGACCTACTTTTAACACTAAAGCGGCTTTTGCCTGCTTCATGAGAGTGGGCTCTGTGAGAGACACGGGATGTATAGTGCTTGTGTACAGGAGTGAGCACAGAAACGTGGGCACATTCACTGTACTAGAAACACATACGGCGTCAGCCATGCAACCAGACATTATGCTCTTTTGAAATTTCTCTGGGTTGCCGTGAGAACGGCGGATGCGCGCAGGCGAGCGGGTAGATATACCGGCTCGTTGACTGCGAGGTAAACAGCTGCAGTAGCAGTGGCAACGGGGACTGACAGAGCGTTAAGCTTCGACGGTGGTCCAGCCGCAGGGCTGCAGGATTTAACCGTCTTTTCTTCTCTCGTGTTTAGACGCTCAAAAATACTCGAGCACCCTGAGAAGGTGTGGTGCGAGAGGCGGGTTCGCTTTCTGTAAGTAAGAAAGACCGGCCGCGAGCTCGGAGAAGCAAGCAGCATACATTTTTATCTGCCCCGAGAGCTGGGATCGAACGCGGATCTCCCGCATGAAAGCGTATGATTCTGCCACTGAGCCACAGGGGAAAACACATTAGCTTTCAGTTAGCGCGAGCATATAAAAAGCGACCTCATGTGTCGCGTCGGCGTTTGTTTGCAGGCGTGCGTGTGTTTAAAACAGGCTCGTTTACTGCAATAGTAATATTTCCAGTCGCCTGAACTTAAGAGGGGACTGAGAAATGTGTGAGGATTGGCGGTTGTCCAGCCGTAGCGAGACTAACACACTCTCTTCTCTTTTTGCCGGTGAGTGAGGCGCGCACGCTGAACGCTGCTCGTGACCGTCCGCTTTGTCATCCCTTGAACGGCGCAATCTGCGCGGCCCAACGAGGGAGAGAGCGGGCTTGTTTTCTGTATGTAAGAAAAACTGGCCGCGAGCTCGGAGAAGCGAACAGCATAAACTTTATCTGCCGCGAGAGCGGGGACCGAAACCGGGTCTCTAGCTTGACAGTCTAGGACTCCGCCACTGAGCCACAGGGGAGAATACATTAGTACTCGGTTAGCGTCATCATGTCTTGTGACGGCGTTTGCTTGCAGGCGAGCGTGTATTTATAACAGGCTCGTATACTGCAATAGTAACAATTCCAGTCACCTGAACTTAAGAGGGGACTGAGAAATGTGTGAGAAATGGAGGTTATAGTCCAGGCCACGGCGGGACGAAAACACTCTGTTCCCCTTTTACCGGTGAGTGACGCGCGAGGACGGAGTAGCTTTCTTGTAACGTAAAGAGAGCTCCAAGACCGTCCGCTCCTGCCATCCCTTGTGAGCGGCGCAGTTTGCGCAGTTCGAACAGAGGGAGAGGAAACTCGCTCCGAGACCGTCCGCTTCTGCCATCCCTTGTGAGCGGCGTAGTTGCACGGCTCGAACAGAGGGAGAGTACGGGTATCTATCACATTCGCCTCATCTCCTGACGTGGCGGCGGCGCGGGCGAGAGCCGGCGGTTGAGCGGCCGGGAGGGAGAGGGCGAGAGAGAGCTCGAGGGAGAGGTTCCGGCGAGCTCCTCAGTCACAACAGTCTCCGGTGGTCGCTGCGAGCGGCGCTTATTGCGCGGCCCTGCAGGGACATGTGGAGCGACAGCTTGGTCGAAAGCTTCAAGTCGCGCCCGCAGGGTCGACATTGAAAGCTCTTTGCACTCGGAGTGTGCGGTGGCGGCGTGCCCGCGGCCCAGGCGGAGAGCGCAGAGAGGTGGCGGTCTCCGTTGCTGAGCGGGGCGCGGCACGAGCCGCAAAAACGATTTTACAAAAACGCCTCGTGCTCTTTTAGAATACACACAGAAACAGTAATAATGTAAAGGATATGTCGCCGGATAGCGTAGCAGGCACGGATGGCTGAAGGCGGCGAAGACGGCCGGCTTCCTCAGGCGCTGTCCTAAGCTTGCTGGTCGCTGGTTTCAACGGCGGCGGCTCTCAAGATCCAGCGATGCGAAGAGCGTCGCTGAAGACAAGAAAATCAGAATTTTAGCCTATGAGCGCTGAATATATACACGCTGGCCACACCCATTCTGACGGTTAGAAGGGTGTGGAGGGCGCGAAGCGCCCTCATTGGTTGCCGCGTTCAGAGCGCTCACCGATAGGCTTAAGCAGTTGCCGCCGAGCAGCCAATGAGCACGCTTATACAGCCTGCCTAGGTCTGTCGGCTGCTGCACTGCGTTGACAATGTATACAAAATTAAGGATAATTTTTTGGCTTCAGATCTCGAAGAAATAAGACTTTCCCGATGCATAAGCTAACCTTGCGCAATACGAGAGACCTCTCGTAAGAGAACTGTAAAAAAGGACCACTTACCAGCCTTACTCATGTATTTTGTAGTTAGAGCCACACGGGACAAAAAGCTGTTCACTTGCTCAACTTCTTCACCAATCGTTGTGCCTGCCCCTGTTTGGTTTTTGCCACCCCACTGCACCTACAGCATGCACACCAGATGTCCAAACTAAAAATATCAAGTTCATGGATGTCAAAATGGTAAAACATTTACCTCACATTTTGTAGAGTGCCCCTTTGCATGCATAACTGAGAGAAATGGCTTCATCTGAGTTAAGTTTTGCATTTCAGGGAAAGCTTGAGCCACCTTTTGCAGATACGGCCAATATCGACACATGATGTCAGTGCAGAAGAACTTGCAGTTCGTTTTTGTGGCCAGTTCCTTCTGCAGAAACAGAGGGTATGCAAATATCTCGCCCCTAAACATGTTCAGACAATATGCTGTGCCTGCAAACTGCCACCTCTAGGCCCTCTTCATCACATTTGTTATTTGTCTTTTTAGAGGTCTCCCTGGCTGCAGCCCATGTTGATGTTCCACATATGCCTTTTCCATGTACCTGTAACAGTGTCATATCAAATATATATACAAACTAAATCCTGATTCACTGTGTACAATCCCAAATCTTTTGACAAATATCTTACTGGAATGGTCTTATCACGAACATAATCAACAAATGTTGCTACATCTTTGTCATTAGCCAGAAAAACTCCATCAAAAAATGGTTGTTCCTCTGCCCTACAGGAAGAAAATATGTTAATGACAAAAAATATTCAAAAGAAATATGGACAAAGTAATGTTATCAATAACATATTGATTTAAAAAAAAATGTCTTGACACATCTTTTTCGTCAGCAGCTGACCAATTAATACTAGCACTTACCTTTTCTATTCTATACTTTTCTATTTATTTTTCTGATAAAAAACAAACAAACCTTAGAATAGAATAGAATGAGGCATTTATATAGCGCTTTTATATGTACTACTGTACACCCAAAGCGCTTTACAATCATATCAGGGGTCTCTCCTCAACCACCACCAGTGTGCAGCATCCACTTGGATGATGCGACGGCAGCCACAGAACAACGGCGCCAGTGCGCTCACCACACACCAGCTATAGATGGAGAGAGGAGAGAGAGTGATAGAGCCAATTCAATGTAACCTTGCTATGTGTACTGTAATAGACTAACTGAGACTTGTTACATCACGTGTATATGTCACAGTGTCTGGTTTGTGTTCCCTGGGTCACCACTAGATGTCCTCCTTCCCCACGGTGTCTGTCACATTCTTGAACTACATTCCCCACGATCCTTGTTTCCTCATTGCACTCAGCTGTCCCTTGTCACTAATCATTGCACTCAGCCTATTCCCCATTAGCATTGTCATTTCCCTGTGTATATAAGCCTGTCTGTTTTAGTGTTTGTCACGGAGTCATTGTTAGATGTCACACTACACTTTTGATCTGTGTTCCTAGCCTGTTCTTGTTTGTTTCTTGGTCATTTTGTATTTGGACTGCTATTATGGATTTTGACCCATGCATGGATGACTACGAGTTGGATTGCCCTAACATTAAAAATACTGCAAATGGATCTTCCTGTTTCCCGTGTGTGTTCCGTGACAGAACGACTCCGTCAAGACGGAGATCCAGCAGTATGGATTTACGTGGCGCTTCCCCAACCACGAGGACAGAGAGGAGGCAGCCGAGATGGAATTCGCCAGTGGAAGAGGTCCCTCCCCGCATGAACATTTTTCAATGCCTGGCATTATGGACCCGCCAGACCGAAGAGGCCATGGCGGTCAACAGATCAGAGTTCCATTCCGTTCAGCTCAGAGTCTGCACATCGCCACCCGAAACAGAGGAGGAGAAGGAAGACCTCCTCCGTGATTGTTCCGGTGGTCCCAGTTCCGGTGGTCCCAGTTCCGGTGGTTCCGAAACGGAGGAGGAGAAGGAAGACTCCCTCCGTGACTGTTCCGGTGGTCCCTGTTCCGGTGGTCCCTGTTCCGGTGGTCCCTGTTCCGGTGGTCCCTGTTCCGGTGGTCCCGAGTCCAGTGGTCCCAGTTCCGGTGGTTCCGAAACGGAGGAGGAGAAGGAAGACTCCCTCCGTGACTGTCCCGGTGGTCCCAGTTCCGGTGGTCCCGAGTCCGGTGGTCCCAGTTCCGGTGGTCCCGAGTCCGGTGGTCCCAGTTCCGGTGGTCCCGAGTCCGGTGGTCCCAGTTCCGGTGGTCCCGACTCCGGTGGTCCTGAGTCCGGTGATCCCGAGTCCGGTGGCTCCTAACACGGAGACCATCCCGGAGGTGACTGCCGTCCCTGACGCACCGCCCAGGTGTCTTGCTCTGCCCGCGCCGCCCAGGTGTCTTGCTCTGCCCGCACCGCCCAGGCGTCCTGCTCTGCCAGCCCCGCCCGAGCTGCTCGCACTGCCTGCACCACCCCAGCAATCCATCACGTCTGCTGACCCAGAGACTGTTCACGTCACGTCTGCAGAGCCTGTGTCTTCGGACAAGATGGCCGCCACAGAGACTGTTCACATCACTTCTGTTGATCCAGAGACTGTTCACGTCACGTCTGCAGGGCCTGTGTCTTCGGACAAGATGGCCGCCACAGAGACTGTTCACATCACTTCTGTTGATCCAGAGACTGTTCACGTCACGTCTGCCGAGCCTGTGTCTTCGGACAAGATGGCCGCCACAGAGACTGTTCACGTCACGTCTGCCGAGCCTGTGTCTCCGGACAAGATGGCCGCCGCCGAGCCTGTTCACGTCACGTCTGCCGAGCCTGTGTCTTCGGACAAAATGGCCGCCGCCGAACCTGTGTCTTCGGACAAGATGGCCACCGCCGAGCCGGTGTCTGTTCCTGAGCCGGTGGCGTCTGTTCCTGAACCTGAGCCAGTGGCGTCTGTTCCTGAACCTGAGCCGGTGTCGTCTGTTCCTAAACCTGAGCCGGTGGTGTCTGTTCCTGAGCCTCCGCCCTGGCCGCCCGAGGGGTCGTCTCCGCCCTGGCCGCCCGAGGGGTCGTCTCCGCCCTGGCCGCCCGAGGGGTCGTCTCCGCCCTGGCAGCCCGATGAACTGTCGTCTCCGCCCTGGCTGCCAGATGGACTGTCGTCTCCCTGTCCCCGTTTCCCTCCATGGACCTGGCCCCCCATCCCTCCCCCTGATCCTCCACCAGTCCACCTCCCGCCTGAACTTCTGTTTTGTCTGTCACGTCTTGGAGCGTCTGGTAGCCGCTCCGTAGAGGGGGGGTTATGTCACAGTGTCTGGTTTGTGTTCCCTGGGTCACCACTAGATGTCCTCCTTCCCCACGGTGTCTGTCACATTCTTGAACTACATTCCCCACGATCCTTGTTTTCTCATTGCACTCAGCTGTCCCTTGTCACTAATCATTGCACTCAGCCTATTCCCCATTAGCATTGTCATTTCCCTGTGTATATAAGCCTGTCTGTTTTAGTGTTTGTCACGGAGTCGTTGTTAGATGTCACACTACACTTTTGATCTGTGTTCCTAGCCTTTTCTTGTTTGTTTCTTGGTCATTTTGTATTTGGACTGCTATTATGGATTTTGACCCATGCATGGATGACTACGAGTTGGATTGCCCTAACATTAAAAATACTGCAAATGGATCTTCCTGTTTCCCGTGTGTGTTCCGTGACAGTATATTGTTGCCCTCTTGTTGGTCTGATTGCTTCTATTGTTCTTTGGATAAAAGCGTCTGCTAAATGATTAAATGTAAATGTTATAATATACCCCTTTGTTTTGCTGAATCTGTATAGTTTTCTGTTTCCATCTGCAGACACAGCAACTGTATCTGGGGTGCAAGCTGGGCAAGAGAAGTGATCAATGCCGCAGAGTTTTTTCTCTTTTATGACGACAGTATGTCCATTCAAGGAAAGCTTTTTGGAAGACGTTGCCACAAATGTTACCACTCTGAAATTATAAAAATTTGAATACAGTGACATGCCAGTAAGACTTGCATAAATGCAGAAAACAAATTACTTTCCAAGTCTTACCCTTCCAAATTGTTGTGAGCGCTGTTGTAACATTTTCACAAATGCTTGTCTTGAAAGCCCAGGTGCAGTGATCTTCAGGTCCTCAAACGATGCGAAGAGGTCTACCTGGTATATGGTTTGAAACTCGACAGTGCCTGGCCAGTAACCACTAAACAACAGGTCCACCACCTCAGGTGTCCATGATGCAAGACATGCTCTGCAATTCATCACTGGCAGGAACATGTCATAGCGACCTGCAAAGATTTCAAAAGAAAATAAATAAATAGTAAACACACTTTGGCTGCATTTACACTTGGCATTAACATGCGATCACTGTGATCCGCTCAAGCAGATCGGATAATAAGCCAAGCAGATCGGATAATAAGCCAATCGGGACACGGTGTGTTTACACCTGTCCACATCAAGTGGCTTCTGTATCTGGATAACAGATCAGATCTCGCATTCCAGAAAAAAAAAAAAAAAAAGGATTGCTCCGGTCGACCTGAAGTGGTGGGTTCTGCTAGCCTGGATGCCAGCCTGTTCGGAAAAATAAAGTTGTCAAGGCGGGCTTTATACGATGATGGACAGATGATCAACAGTAACATAATCATCTACGTCACCAAAGAGCGCTTGGGTTGAATTCGTTTACAACAGTGGTTCTCAACCTCTGCCATGTTTCTAAATGGCACACCTGATTCAATTAATTAAAGGCTTAATGAGTAGTTGACTAATTGATTAATTGACTAATTCCTTTTGGGGAATTGAATCAGGTGTGTCATTTCAGGGTTAAAACAGAAACATAGCCTGTCAGGGGGTCCCTGCAGGAGAGGTTGAGAATCACTGGTTTACAACAAAGACGGCTGCCGCTGGAGAACTGAGATGTGTAGATTCCGCCATCTAATATGTCTTCTGTCATAGAAGATATCGACAGCGCATTTATTTTAAAAGAGGAACAGAGAACCGCGATCAAGGCATTTGTCGATCGGAAAGATGTTTTTGTCGTCCTTCCTACATACGCCACTTACTCTGCTCTGATTGGTTGTAGGTCTATTCAGTTGGGTGCAGAGGCATTTCGGTTGAAACAAGCTCCATAATCAGAGCCTAACGGAGCAATATCAGACTCATATTCTGACTAGAATCTGAATATGATGACGTCAGGCTACGGTGCAAAAGCAAACATTTCAGTATATTTGCGAATCAATGTACTTTGCACACGTCTGTATCAAAAAACCACACAGCTACGTTCACCAATTCCTGGAGAGAGGAGGGGGAGTAAAGACAGTGGGTGGGTCTTGTGTGACGTCCACCTGTGAATCCAGACACGATGGCTGCATTGCATTTACATTACACTGAGATCTGATCACAATGCGTCCTCGACTCCCTCCGAACCTGGACACACTGATCGAAAAAACATTCCCATCAGAAGTGCGTTTACACTTGTCTTTTCAATATGTATGTGGACAACATCCGGATACAGGTCGCATGTTAATGCCAAGTGTAAAGACAGCCATTGATACTTTTCAGACATCAGTCAGCAGGTTAAGCCAATAGACAAATACAATACAAAACATTGCAAGTCATACCATTTATACAGATGAGTACAATTGATCGTCCAGCTACAACAGCCAGGTTTTGAGGGTCACAATCACAAATTTTGTCAGGTTGTGTAATGGGCAGCAAACACACTAGATGAAAGGAAAAATATATTAACTAAAATAAAAACATGTTTTTAAGCTTTCAAGTACTTCTTACCTTGCTCATAAATGACGTTTTGGCCACTGAGGTCTTGCACAGCAGTTGATGGTGGGAGAGGTTTATAGAACCCATCTATAAGAGTCTCTCGGTTGTGAAAAACAAGATGTTGATGCGTAGAAACGTCACACTGGCCACAGTAACGGGGTTTCGGGAAACAGTCCTTGCACCTGATGACCATAATGCACACAGTCTGAAGCAAGCAAACTGTCAAGGAGTTTTGGCCTTGCTTCATGCCAGCGTTCTTCAGACAAGGTTTTCCTCAATGCCCAATCATGAGATGCTGCTGATCTGGGTTCATCACAATCCATTGCATTTTGGAGTAGCTGTAGTTGTAAATCTTGCAATAAAAAATAAAATTACATTACAACTCCTTACCTGTTACAAGCTCGTAAACCAAGAGCACAAACTCGCAAAACATTAAACAAGTAATCTCTCGGATATTTGTACATTTAACATTTATCATAAAATGTTGGCACTTTTGTTCATTCAGAGGGACTTTGTGAAGACAGTGATACAGTTCCAATGGTTAAAAACATTTAAGGTAAACTTACCAATAATCTGGTGTGCATCTACATCTCCAAAATGTTGTTTGGAAGTTGCGGCTTCAGATGTGCTTGCAGTTTCTAGAATTATACAATTTTAATGCAGTATCATGCATTCAAACAACAGAACAGATGCAAATCAACATGAAATGGGATTACTTATAGGGAATAGAGAGGGGAACTCTTTTCCACTGTACAGCAGCTCATATGAAAATGTATTTTACAAAATTACCTGTCTGTTAGTATAGACGGACTTTAGGGTATAAATGTCAAAGATATGTAATAGTAAGCAATATTTTTTTAGCAAACAGTATTTGGTTGAACACACTCCTACATGAAATCAACAAAAAACAATTGCTTACCGAGCTCAACTTCTTGAGGGTTACTTGCAGAGGCAATGGTTGAGGCAACAGGTTTTCCAGATCGGTCTAGAGTAAAGTAAACAGAAAAAATTATTTGATTTACACAATACTTATTGAAAAATCAAAGGATCTAAAACCTCAAATCATACCTTTCTTTGGTTTGCGCTTCTCATAGACCAAGAATCCTTCTTGGTCTCTTTTTTTCCACCTAAGTTTATGATCAGTCTTCTTTCTTTTTTGTTGTTTAGGTGGTGTTTTGACTGCTTCCTCCCTCTGTATTACTCAAACATAAGAGGTAGAACAATGACTCCGAAATATATACATTTTAAGAAGTAGAACAATAACATGATTCAGAATATCATTTATGGAAGTTGCAAAAAATACAAACAGTGGTAGTAACAAATTCCAATGATTCATTCTTTTCACACATTAGTGAAATACTGCTTGATGCAGAATGCATGCTACATACTTAATTTTATATAAAATACCTGCATCTCCTCCAAATCAGCCATTATTTCCTCAAGATCACGGTGTAATTTCATTTAATTTCATTTATTTATTTTAGGACAGTGCACATTAATCAACATTACTGTAAATGTGCCAGTGTTAGCCAGCAGGCTAATTTTCAACTGTAGTCCATTGGCAAGATGTTATACTAGGCACAAGATAGCTAAAAAAGAACATATTTAGTCACACAGCAATTGATATACAACAATAAAACATAATGCCATAGCACTGGCTACATTAAAACATAAAATCATAAAACATATAACCATACAGCCATACAACTGTTTGGGAATTAATAAAGTAACCATCTATCCATCTATCTATCATACATATACCATAGGTTACAGGACAGCTAAAGTATAGAGTCAGACATACATTAATTATTATGAGAGGTGCTCACATTTTTGTATGCTCAAAAGCCAGTCCTTAAGATGGTGTGTAAATGTATGGTGTGAGGTGGAATTTCTAATGTCCACTGGCAATTGGTTCCATAATTTAGAGGCTCTCACAGAAAAGCATAATTGGCCAAAGGAACTGGACCTAAGAGGGACTACACAGTCCCCTCTTAAGGCAGACCTTGTGGTTCTGCTGCTAGATGACTTCTGTTGTACAAAAGTGCAGAGTGGTGGGGGAGCCTTCCCATTAATAATCTTAAAGATTAGGCATGCATCACTGTGTTTTAAAATATTTTCCCAACTAAGTAGGTTATATTTGTTAAGAATGTTACAATGATGGTAAAGTTTGGGTTTTTTGTCCAATACATTAAGTGCTTGTTTGTGAAGTGATAAAATAGGCCTTAGTGTTGTGCTACATACCTGTGTCCAGCTTGTTATACAATATGTTAGGTGAGGAATTATCATAGTATTCATGTATAGCTTTGCTACAGGTGTTGTCAAACAGTTCCTTATATACCTAAAGTTCGCTAGGTTATATTTGGTTATTTGCACTACCTTTCTCACTTGATGTTTAAATGATAGAGTAGAGTCAAGAATAATGCCTAGATATTTAAACTGTGTAACTGTTTGAATGACCTCCCCAGACACACAGACATTGGGTTCACAATGAGATACAGTGTTGCTTTTGCTAAAAAACATACAGACTGTCTTCTTAACATTGAGATCCAGCTGTGAGCCAGTAAGCCATTTACGTACATGTACCATTGTTTCACTGAGCTTGGCAGAAGCTTGAGCTTTAGTTTTCGCATGAACATATATGACTGTATCATCAGCATACATCTGCACCTCACATCCAGTGCACACTAATGGCAGGTCATTTATGTAGATGCTGAACAGAATAGGGCCCAGGACAGATCCCTGGGGTACACCCAGTTCGTTCCTCAGGGGTGGTGATGTCTCATCATTAACTCTCACATACTGAACTCTATTTGACAGGTAAGATCTCATCCATTCAGTAACACTGGTTGAGAAATTAAAATAAGACATTTTGTGGATGAGTATTTCATGGTTGACAGTGTCAAAAGCTTCTTTCAGATCTAAGAAAATTGCTCCAACTATGCCTCCTTTGTCCAATTTTGACTTGATGTTTTCCACAAAGAAACAATTTGCTGTCTCAGTGGAGTGATTGGCTCTAAAGCCAAATTGCATGGAGTGAAGTTTAAAAGGACTACTGTTAAGATGCTCAGTCAATTGCTCAGCCACACATTTTTCAGAGATCTTAGACAAGATGGGTAAAATACTAATTGGTCTATAATTATTCATATTAGTTGTATCTCCTGACTTATAGACTGGCACAACAATGGCTGACTTCCAGTCGTTTGGGAATTTTTCCTCCTTAAAAGAGGTGTTTATGATATTAGTAACAGGCCCTGTGAGGGAGGCAGCATGTTTCTTTAAAAACATAGAGTCCAGTCCAAATATGTCTTTTGATTTGGAATTCTTAAAATAAGTAATTATAGACTTAACCTTAGGTTCAGAAATTTCAGTCAGAGTGAAGACTGGCTGTGATACATCAATTGGTAAAGAGTGTAGTGGACCACTTATGGGACTATGCACAGTCAATCTCACAGAATTGACAAAATGGTTATTAAGGATAGTCACTATTTCAGCTGGTTCCTTATATAGGGTACCATTGTCTTTGATCTCCAGCTGCATGGTTGCTTTATTATGTCCTTTCCCTGTTAGTTTATGCAGACAGTCCCAGACTTGTTTATGATTACCCTTAGCGTCCCGTATGAGGTCAACAAATAAGTTAGATTTAGCTGCCCTGATTTCCTTTATTACTCTATTCCTCAAGGACACAAATATATGCCTGTCAATCAATGAGTTGGACTTGAGAGAGAGCTTCCTCCTCCATATTTTTCTCTGGTGTAGGCTGATCAGATGACTCTCTCAGTCATTTATTTTTTAACACCTGAGGACCATAAAAAACAAAGTACACATAAAAACAAATGAAAATAAATGGGTAGTGGTTTGCAGAGGGTTTAACGTCCATGGTTAAGGTGGGAAACAACCTTGATGAGGTTTCTTTCCCTACCCAGGCAGTGCTTAAATAAATGTTTTCAATGCTAGGTAATTGGGTGTCGGTGATGCGTTGGTGATGCGAGTGTGTAAGGTCCGAAGCGGAGCAACCGCCTAGCATTAATCAACTCACCTGTCTGCGTTGTACTGCAAGAGGCAGAGATATAGTGAGATTACAGATGATCTCAATCTGATCATTCAAATCTGTTAAAATAAAGTTTATAATTAATTTATAAAAAACAATACATTTATAAGAAAATGCAGGGTCAGTGACAATCTGAAAACAAATTAACGCAGCATATTTTAGCAAGGGAACTGTAACCAAATTGCTATATAAACCATAGAAACTCCAGGCAGAGTAGGCTCACAAAGCCAAGAGCAACAATTGTTAGAGCTTGTTGTGCTTGGCTAGCGTTGCTGGGAAAGCGGAAACACCTAACTACATTAAAGCTGCTACATTAAAATGCATGTACAATATATAAACAAATGTAGTAATACGCACTCTGTTTTGTTATGAGTAAGAAAACTTAAATAAGCATTAAGTTTAAAGTTACATTAACATGCTTTACTTTTAGTCAGCATTCCAGAGTTCTATTGTGTTCCAGGAATATGCATTTCATATGTGTTTGTATTTAGGTCATGGTCACTTTAAGATCGCGCTGTGGTAAATGTCCTATTACGCGATCCGTAGTTGGGAAGTAAATACTCACGCACTTCATGCGCGTTTCAGCGGTTTGCTCCAGTTTATTTTCATGGCGCTTCAATCGCATCTGTCTACTTCTCATGTCTGTGAGCGGAGGCTATTGCCACCTAAGATATAGAATATGTTTTGTAAATGCTCCCAACTACAGGGTTTCCAAATAAATGGAAAAAAACAAACAGAGATGCGTACAATCTTTATTTGACACCAAAGTAGTAAAAAGGATAATCATACAAAAATTATAAGAAAAAAATACACAAGTTACAAATACAACATTCACACAAAAGAAAAGAATAAGTCATAAAGTGGCCACTTGTAAAATTGGATCTTGGACAGGCAATATCAATATCCCTTGGGATAAGTCACATTTGGGATAGAGAAAGAAAAATGAAAACAAAATATCCAAATTAAATTCAAACCACCTCAATTCACACCTTCATGCAAATGTATAACCAAATATCACAATCCACCAATAAACAACAAAGTATAAATGAATTAAATAAATCCTCCCAATCCCAGCAGCTAATAGCCCATGGTAGTTGTAAAGGAATTGACAGTAGATAAGAACGGTGGCAATTACCACCCACAGTACTCAAGAACACAATTAGCCACAAAAAAAAGAAACAAAAAGAGAAATATCAAATTAAAGAAAATACAATTAAATCAATATAACAAATAAATAATTCAATACCCAATCATCTCAGCACACGCACACACTTCCATACACACAAACGCCACCACAAACACGCGTTCACACCGAGCTCACTCAAACACGCGCTCGCCTCAACACACACTCAAATAAAGACTCGTTCACATCAAACGTGTTCACACAAACATGCGTTCACACGAACACACGCTCGCATCAACACACACGCACACACCTAAAACCCCGCTCACACAACTGTGCGCTCGCACAAACACACGCTCGCATCAACACACACGTGCGCTTCTAAATCACAGTAGTCCGTGGTGGGACTTGAGCGCGCACCCTCTTCAGTCTTCACAGCACAGCACCACTGCGAGCCGCCACACAGCAGCAAAACAACAGCGGGCAGATTTCTATAAAAATAGTTACTCAATTTGGTCATTAACCACGCATACACTATATCTAAAATTACATCTCTGATTAACAAACAACTTACAAAATACCATATCAACTTACCTGCAGCACAATTGACTGGCCCTCGGTGAGAACGGTGAACAAACCACCAATACTGCCTCGATCACACTATATAAACGAGTCATCATTAAAAACGGCGCTATTAAAGAATAATTGCAGCAACATATCAATGCAGTAACATACCTTGATATATGTTAATGCAATTGAACATCCACAGGCCCACGGCAAAAGTTAAAAAAGGGATTTCCAACTTATGCAGGTCTACAACACTTAATACGCGCTCAATGCTTGATGCATAATAGATTGCTCTTGCGACACAAAAGAATGCAGCCTGCGTACCATGCCGGAAGGAAAACGGAAGTAAGAGGAAATCTCCGCGTTTTTAAAGGGCCGTGAGCGTACCATGCCAAAGAGAAAACGGAAGTGAAAGGGGATCTCCGCATTTTTAAAGGGGCCGTGAGCTTAACTTCCGCCCAGCTCCATCCACCTACACAGAACGGAAGACCCTAGAAGGGTCACCCCATTACATCTGACGTAGCATCGTCGGTATGTATACTTTGTTTTGTGAGATTATTCTGGAAGTATTATTCGTTTTTTTTGACAATAATTGTAAGTTTGTAGAGTGTAATCTGCCGATGGTTTGAACTCACGTCGGCTATGCATATGCTAGCTCTCACGTGTTAATTTGTTACGAACTGCACGGTAAAGATGCTATAATGACCAGAATGTAGTTCACATGTATTTCTTTATTAGTGTTAAAATGAGTACAAACAAACTGCAACAGTAATTGTGCAAATTAGCCTTTATTCATGTGTAATTTGTCATTGCTCTTGTGTGTGTTGCAGTTTCACTATTTTCCTTAACTCCAATAAACCTGTGGAACTAAGAATTAATCTTCAGAGTCTTGGTGTGGGGAAAAAGTTTAGCTGGCCGTCAGGATATTAAGTTAGCATATCGAGGACGGCACAGTGAAACGACGGCTATCAAGCAAGTGAGATAAAGCAGAGCAAGTTGGAAGCTAGCCGACATGTCGTCACACGCATCCAGTGGACGATCAACGGACCATACTCTACAGTCAAGTGCTACTGGAGCAGCACGCGCCACCGAGCTACAGGCTACAGAGGAGAGTTTGCATGAAAATACAGCAGCACAGGAGAACCCATACAGTGCATCTTTAAGGACACGCTCGCAAGTATGTTGTTCAGTGAGATCCAGTTCATCGTCAGCGGGGTCTGCAGCAGTCAGAGCAAGAGCGAGAGCCGAAGCAGCAAAGGCACGCCTATGCTATGCTGAAGAGGAAGCTAATCTGAGGCTACAACAAGCTAAGTTGGAAGTGTCTATAGAAATGCTAAAACATAAAAAAGAGGCTGCAGCAGCCATTGCAGAAGCAGAGGCACTTGAAGCTGCTGCTGATGTAAAGAGCGAGAAACATAGTTGTGACCTGAACAAAGACTCTGTTCCTTTAGAAGCCTCACAACGCACAAGGCAGTATGTGCTTGATCAACTAAAAGAAAGGGATTCAGAACTTAAGTCATGTGATAACGGTGACACACAAGCAAAGACAGCGCCGGTCCTTAACCACAATGTGTCACCTCCACCACTAAAGCCTGAAGCCTGTCCCTTCTATCCACATCAGAACAGTACTGCTCCACATCGTCTCATCTCACAGCAGCCTTACATCAGCACATTCGAGGACAGCCACAAGCCATTCAACAGGATGCCTGGAGACGTTCGTCTACCTCACATCAAGTCCAGCGGTGAGCATGCTTCTCTAGTACACCACTTCAGAACACAAAATCACCACACCCAGCCTCCTCCCGCACACCATGCCATACCGCCAGACTACAATGATGAGAGCTCATACATATATGAGGGCGGCTCACACATAAATGACTTTGTCAGGTATCTAGCCCGCCGTGAGCTTGTGGCTACAGGCTTGCTTCAATTCAATGACAAACCCCAAAACTACAGAGCATGGAAGCATTCTTTTTTGACTGCCATCAAAGGCCTTATCCTGGAACCGAGTGAGGAGATGGATCTTCTGCTAAAGTGGCTCGGGAAGGAGTCAGCAGAGCATATTGAGCAGATAAGAGCAATACACATCAATCGTCCAGAAGCAGGACTGGCCATGGCATGGGAAAGGCTCGAGCAAACATATGGCTCAGCTGAAGCAATAGAAAATGCTCTGTTCAAACGCATTGACAGCTTTCCAAAAATAGTAAACCGAGATGGATCTAACCTGACAAAGCTGGGTGATCTGCTAATGGAACTGCAGGCCGCTAAGGCTGAAGGAGACTTACCAGGCCTGGCTTTCCTGGACACGTCGAGAGGCGTCAACCCAATTGTACAGAAACTGCCGCCTCGTCTCCAGGACAAGTGGGTGATAGCTGGTGCAGCCTACAAGCATCAAAACCATGTGAGCTATCCTCCCTTTGGCTTCTTTGTTTATTTTGTCAGCGAGCAGGCTCGCATCGCAAATGACCCAAGCTTCAGCCTCACCGGCAACACAGACATGGCCCCCAGGACAGAGAAGACAGCGTGGAAGCCCAACAGACAGCGGGAAGTCTCCGTCCACAAGACAGAGGTGTCACCCAGAGCCACATCTGACACGGGTGAGCCTCCAACAAAATCCGACGAAGGCGACAAACTGTGTCTGTTGCATAAAAAGCCACACCCTCTCCGTAAGTGCCGGGCATTCAGAGAGAAGCCTATTGACGAGCGCAAAACACTCCTCAAAGAAAATAATGTGTGCTTTAAATGTCTTTCTTCCTCGTCTCACATAGCAAAGAACTGCAAAGTCAATGTCCAGTGTTTTGAATGTAAGAGCGACAGGCACAACACATCGCTTCACCCTGGAGCTGCACCCTGGCAGCAGAGGGCTGGCCCTACTGCTGAGCACGGCGGGGAGGAGGATGAAGCTTCACCGCAGTCTCAGGTCACCAACAAATGCACGAAAGTCTGCGGAGAACTCACAGACCGCTCCTGCTCGAAAATATGCCTCGTCAAAGTGTTCCCAGTCGGCCACAGAGAAAAAGCCGTGAAACTGTATGCGATCATGGACGAGCAGAGCAACAGGTCACTGGTGCGCTCACAGTTCTTCGACATGTTCAACGACCAAAGTCCAAGCGCTCCTTACACACTGAGAACATGTGCCGGAGTGAAGCCATCGGCAGGCAGAAGGGCCAGTGGCTATGAAATGGAGTCTCTGGATGGAGCTGTTCGCATCCCGTTGCCAAGCCTCATAGAATGTAACGACATACCGAACAACAGAGAGGAGATTCCAACCCCCGAAGTAGCTCTTCATCATGCTCATCTAAGGTCAGTGGCACACCTCATCCCAGACATTGACCCGCAAGCCCCCATTATGCTTCTCTTAGGACGAGACATTATCAGAGTGCATAAAGTCCGCAAACAGGTGAATGGCCCTCACAACCTGCCTTACGCACAGATGTTAGACTTGGGGTGGGTGATTGTTGGAAATGTGTGCCTAGGTAATGTTCACAGGCCACTGACAATTAGCACGTTCCACACGAACACCACAGAGCTGCAACGGCCCACTCTCTTTGACGCGTGCCCCAACGTGTTCCATGTGAAGGAGAGGTTCAACGACACCCAGGCCACCAGTGAGCCTCCAGCGTATCCTGAGGACCAGCCTATATGTGAAACCGACCACCTTGGATGCACAGTGTTCAGGCGGACCAGGGATGACAACCAGGTGGCTCCCTCCATTCAAGATACAATGTTCATGGAGATAATGGATGATGGACTATGAAAAGACCCAAACAACAGTTGGGTGGCGCCATTACCCTTCAAGAGCCCACGCCCACGGCTCCCAGACAACAGGCCACAGGCGCTGAGGCGTCTCATGTCTCTCAAGCGTAACTTTGAGAAAAAGCCTGAGATGAGAGACCACTTTCTCGCCTTCATGGGCAACATGTTTCGGAACGGTCATGCAGAGTTAGCCCCCCCTCTCAGTCCGGATGAAGAAAGGTGGTACTTACCAACGTTCGGGGTGTATCATCCGAAAAAACCTAAGAAAATCCGTGTGGTATTCGATTCCAGTGCCCAATACAACGGCGTGTCACTCAACAACGTGCTGTTAACGGGTCCTGACCTGAATAACACACTACTGGGAGTGCTGATTCGGTTCAGAAGAGAGGCCATCGCCGTCACAGCCGACATAGAACAGATGTTCTATTGCTTCCGGGTAAGAGAGAAAGACCGTGACTTCTTACGCTTTCTCTGGTTCCAGGACAATGACCTCTCCAAAGCCATTGTGGATTACCGGATGAACGTCCACGTCTTTGGCAACAGCCCTTCACCTGCAGTGGCTATTCACGGTCTACACAAGTCTGTTCAAGGCAACGAGTTCCACGTCGACCCAGATGTGCAGCACTTTGTGTTGCATGACTTCTATGTCGATGATGGGTTGAAGTCCCTGCCCACAGTTCAAGCTGCTATCAGCCTGTTAAAAAGGACACAGGATGTGCTCTCCAAGTCGAATCTGAGACTTCACAAGATTGCAGCGAACAACAAAGAAGTCATGGACGCCTTTCCATCCAGTGACCACGCGAGTGATCTCAAAGACCTTGACCTCGACACAGACGCCCTGCCGTTGCAGCGCAGCCTCGGACTTGACTGGAATCTCAAGACAGACTGTTTCCTTTTTAACGTCTCCAGTGAGACCAAGCCCTACACCCGGCGGGGTGTCTTATCCACAATCAATAGCCTATATGACCCACTTGGATTCGTTGCGCCCGTCACAATCCAAGGCAAGGCTATCCTGCGAGAGCTCACGGTGGAGAACGGTGACTGGGACGCGCCCTTACCTCCAGCCATGGAAGATGCCTGGACGTCATGGAGAGCCTCTCTGTCCGAGCTCGCTGAGCTTTCCATCCCAAGGCGCAACACAGAAACCTCACCGTCAGCAGCGGTAAGAAGAGAACTGTGTGTGTTCTGTGATGCGTCAGTCAAAGCTATCGGTGCTGTGTGCTACCTGAAAGTGACAGACAGTAATGGCAACAACCAGATTGGATTTGTAATGGGCAAAGCCAAGCTGGCCCCCTGCCCTGAACACACAGTGCCAAGACTTGAACTCTGCGCAGCAGTGCTTGCTGTTGAGTTAGCAGACCTGGTCTCAGCAGAACTAGACCTACAGCTTGATGCCGTAACCTACTACTCAGACAGTAAAGTAGTCTGGGGCTATATTTGCAATGAGACCAGGCGCTTTTATGTCTATGTCAGCAACCGGGTGTTACGCATCCGAAGATCCTGCCGACCAGACCAGTGGCGCTACGTGCCAACAGACCTGAACCCTGCAGATTACGCAACGCGTTCCGTCCCTGCTGGCCAACTGAAACACACCAACTGGCTGAGTGGGCCCAAATTTCTCTCCAAGCCGGAGCCCAGCATTTCTGCATGCACTTATGACCTTGTTGACCCAAGCACAGACCCAGACATCCGCCCTCTGGTGTCCGCCTTAAGCACTACAGCCTCAAACAAGCAACTGGATTCACAACGCTTTGCTAAGTTCTCTACCTGGAAGTCATTAACTCATGCAGTCGCTCGCCTCGTTCACATAGCCTGTCATTTCAAGACAGCTCACAGAGAGAACAGAGGATGCAAGGGCTGGCATTACTGCAAAGCTGAATTCACAGTTGAGGAATCAGAGAAAGCGTCAACTGTAATCATCCAAGCAGTTCAACAGGAAGTCTACAGCCAAGAGATAAAGTGCATTCTAAAACAGGAAAGGATGCCAAAAACAAGCCCTCTCAGAAATCTGGACTCGTTCATTGACGCACACGGCCTTCTCAGAGTTGGAGGCCGTCTTCATCATTCAAGTCTCAATCAGAGTGAAAAGACTCCCCTGATTATTCCTGGCCAGCATCACATCGCCACTTTGCTCATCAGACACCACCACGAGCAAATTCATCATCAAGGCCGTCACTTTACTGAGGGGGCGGTCCGTTCAGCTGGCTTTTGGATAGTCGGAGGGAAGAAAAGAGTAAGCAGCATCATCCACCAATGCATAACATGCAGAAGGCTCAGAGCTCCACTCAGCATCCAGAAAATGGCTAACCTGCCAGCCGATCGGCTCTCAACAGATCCTCCGTTCTCCAGCGTGGGTCTTGATGTGTTCGGCCCATGGAACGTCTCCTCACGCAAGACCAGAGGCGGCTTCGCTCAAAGTAAAAGGTGGGCAGTGATCTTTACGTGCATGAGCATAAGAGCTGTGCACATTGAAGTCATAGAATCCCTCGACACTTCTAGCTTCATCAATGCGCTACGGCGCTTCCTTTCAATACGTGGGCCGGTCAAATACATTCGTTCCGACCGTGGCACAAACTTCATTGGTGCCTGTAAGGAACTGAAGATAGCTTCAAACATTGACAGCACTGCTGTAAAGACTTACCTCTCAGACAAGGGTTGCATCTGGTCCTTTAATCCCCCACATGCATCCCATTGGGGTGGATCATGGGAGAGAATGATAGGGCTGGCTAGGAGGATTCTGGACGCAATGCTCCTCCAGCTGAAAGACAAGCTCACCCACGAAGTGCTGGTGACTTTCATGGCAGAAGTTGCAGCGACCATCAACGCCAGGCCAGTTGTTCCAGTGACTATGGACCCTGATGACTCGTTCATACTTACACCAGCTGCTCTTCTCACACAAAAGACGAATGTTGTGCCTGCTCCTGCTGGTGAGTTTGGAGTTGCAGACCTCTACAAGTCCCAGTGGCGGCAGGTTCAGCACCTGTCCAACACCTTCTGGGACCGCTGGAGGAAACAATTCCTCCCAACACTGCAGGCCCGCAAAAAATGGCAGTCCACTCAGCCAAACATTCAGTCTGGAAGCGTTGTTCTCCTTAAGAACAGTCAAGCACCTAGGAATGAATGGCCTCTTGGACTGATTACACAGGCCTTCCCTAGCAAAGATGGGAAAGTGCGCCAGGTTGAGGTGAAGATCATCAAACCAGGCGGGACTAGCCTCTTTCTCAGGCCAGTCAATGAAATAGTTCTCCTTCTACCTCCAGAGGCACAGTAAATGGACTGTTAAAAAAAAAAAAAAAATGGACTGTGCATGGACTGTGGGGTGACGTGTGTCCATGTCAGGCGGGGAGTGTTTTGTTATGAGTAAGAAAACTTAAATAAGCATTAAGTTTAAAGTTACATTAACATGCTTTAATTTTAGTCAGCATTCCAGAGTTCTAATGTGTTCCAGGAATATGCATTTCATATGTGTTTGTATTTAGGTCATGGTCACTTTAAGATCGCGCTGTGGTAAATGTCCTATTATGCGATCCGTAGTTGGGAAGTAAATACTCACGCACTTCATGCGCGTTTCAGCATAGATATCATATAAAGGCTAGATGTCTCGTCCGCGCTGCTGGCCAATGGAGCTCGACATCCGCACACGGCGGCCATCTTACGACAGGGTGCTCGCTCACTCATAACATGGTGCATGTACTTTTAAATTACCATAACTTGCTCAATTTTCTACCGATTTTCAAACGGTTTGGTTTGTTATAAACGTCAGAGATGTAGCTATTATACTGCATACATATGAATAATTATGTTCAAAATGTTTAAGCATTCAAAATTATAGCCACGTTAATAACGTTTGTAAGAAACCAAACCGTTTGTAAATCTGTCCAGATTTCAGCGAGATAAGAGGATTTGTGTGCGTGCTGCTCACTCACCTTAATTCACAGAGCCCTGTCCTAAGATGGCCGCCGGTGATGCCGGAAGTGACTCCGCCTTAAGACATCTAGCCTTTATATGATATCTATGCGTTTCAGCGGTTTGCTCGAGTTTATTTTCATGGTGCTTCAATCGCATCTGTCTACTTCTCATGTCTGACGTAGCATCGTCGGTATGTATACTTTTTTTTGTGAGATTATTCTGGAAGTATTATTCGTTATTTTTGACAATAATTGTAAGTTTGTAGAGTGTAATCTGCCGATGGTTTGAACTCACGTCGGCTATGCATATGCTAGCTCTCACGTGTTAATTTGTTACGAACTGCACGGTAAAGATGCTATAATGACCAGAATGTAGTTCACATGTATTTCTTTATTAGTGTTAAAATGAGTACAAACAAAATGCAACAGTAATTGTGCAAATTAGCCTTTATTCATGTGTAATTTGTCATTGCTCTTGTGTGTGTTGCAGTTTCACTATTTTCCTTAACTCCAATAAATCTGTGGAACTAAGAATTAATCTTCAGAGTCTTGGTGTGGGGAAAAAGTTTAGCTGGCCGTCAGGATATTAAGTTAACATATCGAGGACGGCACACACTCATATGCAATTATGGCTATGGCACAAGTTGTTGCTACATGAAAAGACTAACCTCCTGTTCCTTGATAGGCTAAAAAAAAAAAACTTTAATCTTCTTCCTCTTTGATATGACTGGAACCTGCAAGCACATGTAAAATTGTTTTTAATGTAAGGCATTTGGCTACACGGAAATGTAGTTTCTTACTGTAAAAACAAAAAATATTAACACCATGTTGTGCATAAAAAAATACACGTTTGTACACGCAGTACTATGGCATCACGTACTTAATTGGTCGACAGTTTCATGGGATCTGTAGTTCTATACGACAGATTAAGCTCATCTACATTTAAAGTAATGCATATCTCGCATTTGTTTGCAAATATGGATGCGCTCATAACTGGCGATATGATGATAGTGTGTATTTGCAAATATATATCGTTCAGACAGTTCAGGTTAACGTTATCCACCTAAAGTTAACTACAAAAAAATACTACAGGATACGTAACGTTAAGTTAATCGAAGGGCATTGCTTTCATCGAGAGTGCTCACATGATGTTAACGTCACATTTACCATTAGGCTACAGAAAACGTAAAAAATTACCTGGCTAACGCTACCTACTTTGCCGGGGTTCTGAGGATGTATGCGGATGTAACTTTATGAACTTCAGCTAAATCACCCAGGCCTGTCCCGTTTATATACTGTCTATGGGCCTGTCCTACCGACGTCATGAGCACTCACGTGATTCTTATACGTGGTACATATTTGTGGCGCTGCAAAAAAGTGTGCAGAGGTATGTATTTCCCATGAGACCAGGTTGGTATGAATGGTGATAATGGTGTGACAGGACAAACTCACTTGGTTTTGGCGCTGTTGTTCCCATCATGAGCATCAGATCTACTGATGCTTATCCGACTGGGAGCAACTTGAAGTTCAGGTCCTCGGAAGCGCTCTAAAAAAATAATCTGGCCTTTCCTCTTCTTCCTGAAGGCTCTTATGGGCCCAGTCTCTAAAGCCGCTTTTCCACCGAAATTACCCGGAACAATTTGTCCCAGGAACTTTTTTCCCAGGAACCTTTTTTGCCCCAGACCGGTTGCTTTCTGCGTTTACACCGCGGTCTAAAGTACCGGGAAGGTAAACTGCGCGCAACTGCTCCTCCCAGTCTGCGACGGACAGTAATCAGTTTTGAGCGCCACATTTATAAGTATGGAGGAGATTCAAACTGTGCTGCAGTTATTGGTTTACTAACGAGGTAGGCTAATTAACATAACAAAATAGACGAGCACTGATACTAAAGCGTGTTCAGAAAGCTCGTATGCGTATAAAATTAGACAAGGTACGTTGTGAGATGACTGGGACGAACGCGCAAAAATTTCCTTTTGCGCAAATACTCTTAAAAAAAGCCTGAACCCCGTCTATCAATCATAAATAGTGACAGTCTTGTAAATAGTTGTTTGTTACCAACCTCAATGCGCTATTTCAATCCTGTTATAGTAAATTTGTAACATGGTTTGCCTTGCAATAGATGACAATGTGTAAACATAATGACTTAATATTAAAAGCTGTGGCAGAAAAGAGACGAGCACTGATAAAGCGTGTTCAGAGCTCGTAATGCTAACGTTAGATATAAAATTGTATGTTATCAGCTATTGCGGACATTGGCCGTGAGATGGCTGTGACGAACGCGCAGAAAGTTTCCTCTTCCACAAATACCCAAATAATAAAGCCTGAAACTCGTCGCCAGTCCCCCAGTTTTTTTTATTAAATTCCATATTTGCAGACAGACAACTTTACTGCATGAAGCCACTTTTTAAAAGGGAGGTTAAAAATAAAGAAAATGCTGCGTGGAGTCATCCAACCAAAATGCGGCGTGAACACAACCAATCAGCTTGTGCAGCGCACAAGTCCCACCCCTGAAAGTTCCTGAACTTTGAAAAAGTACTACCTCGTGAGCAGGGACTATCGGAGGGGCAAATATTTACCCGGAACTTCATTTAGACCCTGGTTCCTGCGGTGTAAACACATCGAGTACCAGCCCAAAGTTCCTAGTTCCTGGGGAAAGTTCCTGCGGTGGAAACGCGGCTTAAGAGTGACTACCATACTCACCAACCTAGGAAACAATGAGAAATAATAAATCAATATGGAAATACCCATTGTGAGAAACTGACCAGAATTTAATTTCAAGAGTTTACCTTCCATCCAAGTCTAAATTGAAATAAACTAAATAGCCTTCTAGATGTTCCCTAACTTAATTTATGGAGAACTTTGAAAGGTACTGCACCTTCCCAAAGGATCTCAACAAGAGTGCCCTGTCCTTTGGTTCTGGGGAGTCCTGGGAGAAATTGCCTAATTAATTTGGTTCAAACATTCTACTTTACTGTATGCTGTAGTTTCTCCTTGCCGAAGGATGTGAAGCTTTTATCTTAGGAAAATTACAGTCTCATTCATAATTATGAATTATGATCCTGTGATGCTGAACAAATATTGATTTGAAAAATGGAAGCTGTAAATATAGTACCAGAAATCCTGAAATGAAACTATATAATTAAAAAGCAAAACTGTATAATATAGAGATAATTCTGGTTTTCTGAGCAGTCTCATTCTCACTTGATCACTATTAACTTAATCTATTTTTTGATTCAGCGAATATGATAGCTGTGTAGATTTAGCATTCATCCTTTTTTAGGTGGGTGACGTATGCATCTATGTTCTTTCTATAGTTCACAATATTTTCAAAACTTTGGTAAGTCATCAATATCATCAATATAAATTGAATTAAGTCATTTTAAAAGGATAGTTCAACACATTCGTCACTTGCCCATACATGTCTAGTCGTATTCATAAATAGAGAAAAGGTGTGGGAATGGCATTAGTTGTCACAGTGAACAAGAACGGTTGACAAAGAGCAGCTAAATCTCCAACCACTGGGGAATCACCCATTCCATATCTGTCAGTCTCTTTGATGTTGTGTTGGGACTATCACTAGGGGCCACACTTGGAAGCCCAGAGCATCTCTGACATTTCAGAAAAGGCCCATGAGAATTGGCGAGTGGAATTTCCAGGGCAGCTACTCCCCTAGACATATGGGTATAAAATTAGGCTGGCGTGCTCCACTCATTCAGCTTTGTTCTCCGGAGCCTGTAGAAACTTCTTTTGTATGAGTAGAAGCAAATCTACAATCCATTTATCTCCTTCTATTCTGTCGGATCTCGCAGCACATTTCAGCTGTCTCTCTTTAAATAATGCACAGCTAAAAGAGTTCCCCTCTAAAAGAGCAACACAGTGAATCTCGTCTTTTAAAATATGCCTTTCTGTCTGTGTCCTTTTGGATGTGGCCGATTTCTCTCTCCTTCAGATGGCCACAATCGCTGTCTTTAATGTCTGGGTCGTACTCACTCTGAGACAGCATTTGTGAATGGTTCATGTCCTCATTGTAAGAACATGGCCATGAGTACGGTATGTATTGTAGCGCTCCACTAAGGGGAAAGAGGAGAACAGACACAGAATGCAGTGCAGCGTCACCCCGGAAGGCGTCTTTATTTGTTCAAACAGTGAGAACTTAGGTGCAATCAAACTCAGTCTGTGTTTAGTGCAGGTGAAGTGTTCCGTAGTAAGAAGTGAAGTTCCTCCTTGTCCAGCGAAGAGAGGGGAGATTAGCCAATTACCTGGGTGATCCGCACTCACTTGGGGAAGTCAATCACTCTCTAGGTAAAGAAAAGACACAGAGGTTAAAAACGCACCCAGTGAGAGTCTATACGGCTCTCCTCTCATCTCAGCTGATTTGGAGTAAATTATTAATTCAGGGGGCTATCACCAGCAGTGATAGATACAATCATTCAGGCAAGAACCCCCTCTACTAGACGGCTATATGCTTTGAAGTGGCGTCTTTTCACTACATGGTGTTCTTTCTGAGATTAAGATCCACGGAGGCATTGGATCAGTGCTTTCCTTCCTTCTGTGAACTGTTGTGTTAACAGTCAATAACCATTAACATAAACTGTGCTTTGCATGAAGTTGAAGTGGATGTTTTGCAGTTTATATTAGTTTAAGGCCTTCAAACATATATATGAATGGATTAAGATAGGTCTCTGTGGCCTCTCTCTTTGCTTCTGCATTCTTGCTTAAACCCTAGGAATGAGTTTGGTTGTTAGAGTCCACCTGTGACCAATAGGAAGTCCTCTCCTTGGTGGTGGTGGGTGCAGAAGGTCCCCCTTCCTGTCCTGTAAGAGGTATCTGGTAGTTGTCTTAGCATCTTATCTGATGTTGCTGAACATTTCATTCACCACGGATCCAATCACATGTAGCAGTAGGCATTAGCTCCGCCTATTAACGCTCGGCTGGATGGTGATTTAACTCTAGTTATGAGGACTATAAATGCGGTTGGTGTACGTTACCTGTGAGGGCATTACACGTGACGTCATGTCGTTGTTGTTCCGGCGCGGTGTGCAAGAGCTGGAGAGGTAAGAGCTGCTGGTTAGCGACTCTGTTGCAAGTGATTCCTGTGGTACTGGTTGATGTGGACTTCTTTGTTGTAGTGGACAGGGGAACTAATCGGCATACATTCGGCGGCGCTCGTTGTGCGAACTTCTAGAGAAGCGGATGAGTTTCATGGTTCTTTATTGACGTGCTGTTCAGGTATGTTTTCAACCTTTTATATTTAATGCCTCAGTCCGACTCAAGTCTGCTTAGTGAGTTTTCTCTTTGTTTCAATCCAGGTGTGTTTCATATGCCTGTTTAAGGTTATGGTGGGTTGTTTCGTCATCATTGTCATTCACTGGACGCTTTAATCAGAAGTCCGGTTCAACATAAACTGCTGAGCGACCACAAATTTACTGCGTGCTGCTGTTTGGCTTGATTTCACGGATATATGAATGCTGAGCGACCACAAATTTACTGCGTGCTGCTGTTTGGCTTGATTTCACGGATATACGACTGCTGAGCGACCACAAACTTACTACGTGCTGCTCTGCTGTGTAGCCTTATTGACTAGCGTCACTGTGACATCTCCGATCTCAACGGCACTAACAACGTTAACTTTTCTCTTTCATTCCATGAGAACTGGTGTGGATGTTTTCATTGCCCGGGATTTGATATTGGGTACTCAGAATGTAAAGAGTGTATATAAAGTGGCTTTTTGATGCTCATTCTTAGTCATCACTGTTCATTGTTTTGATTTAAGTTTTCCTTTTTTTGGTTTATTTATTATTATGTGAATGTGTGTTTTGTTTAATTCTTTCTTTTTGGCTCAAGTGCGGTCTTTGTGGCCCGGTACGAGTTAAACAAACACCTGGTCTGTATTTTCCGGATGCTGTCTAGGATATCCGGTTATCCAATTGTTCTCATGAGAGTACCCTAATTTAAGTGGTGAACGTGTAAAATTCAACAATGTTGTGAGGTGACGATCATCTGGAATGTATCTGTCTATGATGAGAATGCTTGTTATCATACTGGTTTGAGACGAACATCGTGCATTTGGGTCAAATAATTGTTTTTGTGTATTTCTTGTTTTTTTCCTTTTTGTTTTCTTTATTTTGTGGTGTATGAGTCTGATGTGTGTTCTTTATTGTAGGCCTGGGCGGCTCATCTTGGTGGTGGTATTTTGGAGTGATTGCTGTGCCACCTGGAGGTGTTTGACTGAGTGCAGTGTGAGTGCACGTGTGGTTGTGGTTTTCTTTGTTTCTTTTCTTTTAGGAGAATAGGGAGGCCCCTTGGGTGGAGTAATTTGGCTGCCGTTCCCAATTTCTGTCGCCAGGAGTGTCCCATTTTGAATATCCTTTTTCTGATTACTGTCTTTTTTTTATCTTTTTTTTTTATTGTTTGTATCATTTTAATCAATAAAGTGATTTTATTGTTTGTATCCTTCACCCATGTCTCATGCCTGACTCCAACCAATACGAGCCTGTGAGCCTTGTGTGCTCCTAATTTGTTTAGGGCGATTCCCTGGTAATAAGCCCCCAGGGTGGCGTAGTTGGTTTATTCATTTGGTGTCCCTGTTTCTGAACCCGATCGCCACAATCTGGCGTTAGTCGGCAGGGTTTGGTTGTGTGGTCAAAGGTTGAGACAAGGGTGTAAGGTTTTTTTTTTGTTTGTTTTTTTCTCTTTTTTTTTTTAGAACAGTGGTGACTGGTTCGTGAGTATTTTCCTGGGCCCTCATGGTAAGTAAATCCTCTGTTAAATTATGGAGGACGAGTTACAAGTAATGAGGGATTTAATAGCCCAATTGAAGGGCGATAATGAGAGACTGTTGCGGGAGCGGCAACCAGTTGGGTCGCCTGATCCTGGAGCAGCCTCTTCTAGCATGGTACCACCAGTTATACCACAGTTAGTCGGTGCTGGTGCTGCGGTGACGGAGAGATTGGTGTTTATACCACGAGACAGACGCTGTCCTAAATTTAGTGGTACCGGTGTCGTCCGTATTAATGAGTGGGTAGAAGAAGCTCAAGCATGTATGCGCGTACGTAATCTTTCTCTTGCAGATCAAGCTTTCTTTCTGTTTGACCACCTTGAAGGTGAAGCTCGTGAAGAGATAAAGTATCGGCCAGAAATTGAGAAAAATGATCCTCTTAAAATAATTTCAGCGTTGCGTGAGGTGTACGGATGTTCTGAGTCGTACGTTGCTTTACAGGAAGCTTTTTTTTCTCGGAGGCAGCAGGCGGGTGAGACTTTGTTAGAATTTTCCCTAGCCCTGATGAGCCTACTAGAGAAAGTGAAAGATCGGTCGCCACACGCTATTACAAATGCTGATGTTGTTGTACGGGATCAATTTATTGAGTATGTGTCTGATAATGTTCTTCGCAGGGAGCTCAAGCAGCTTATTCGACGACAGCCCACCATGACATTGTTGGAGGTTCGGGGGGAGGCAATTTGATGGGAACGAGAGGGAATGCCAGGCGGTGCGCGGGGTCGAAGTCATTCAGTCCCATCATTGGGTGGAATTCAGTATGGGGTACAAGGGGGGGCTAGTTCAGGTTCGAGTTATGGGAACCAATCGGTTGAGCTGAGGGAATTACGGGAATTGTTGCAGCATCAACAACAGCAGATAAATCAGCTCACGCAAGCCCTCGCCCATAATCAGTCACCCCGTTTTCACCGTCAATACCCTCGTTCAGATCGGTTGATTTGCAGGCGTTGTCAGCAACCGGGCCATTTTGCTCGGGAGTGCAATGGGGAACGGCGTCCCCCTTGCCCTCCACAGAGGTCTTCTGCTGTCCCTTCGGCTTCCGAGTCGAGGCCGTCGCATGTACTACCACCGTCGGGAAACTAGTACCCACCGGGCTGCAGAGCCACAGCTCGGTTGGGGGTGCGTTTGGCTCTCAATTTCCAGGTAGTAACGAGTCTGTATCCCGTTTGGTTTCCGCATGTCCACATTCCGTTGTTAAGATTGGGGGAGTCCCGGTGCCCTGTTTAATTGATACGGGCTCCATGGTGTCGACAATTACCGAGCGTTGCTTTCAGCAACAGTTTGAACCACGGGGCCAGGATCACTTGCAATCGTGTCGTTGGCTGCAGCTCCGAGCGGCTAATGGGCTTGACATTCCATATATTGGTTATATGGAATTAGACATTGAGTTTTGCGGTAAGGTACTCTCTAATTGTGGGGTGCTGGTGGTCCGGAATCCTCCTAGTGGCTGGAGTGCTGATGTTCCTGGTATTTTGGGGATGAATGTACTCAGTCGCTGTTATAGGGAGCTTTTCGGACAACATGGATCCGCCTTGTTTGAATTACCGTTTGTGACACGTGACCCTAGTATTGTACAGGCATTTCAGGACTGCCAAAGGGCAACTTGAGTTTCTAACCGGGGGGGTGACGTAAGGGTACGGGGGCGCAAGGTGTGTCGTGTTCCAGGGGGCACCATGAAGCTAGTTGCAGCAACATGTTCGGCGTTGTATATGGGTAGCACTGTGTTGTTCGAGCCCCCAGAGACTGGTCTTCCTGCGGGCCTATTAGCCTCTCCCGCACTCGTACCGGTGGTCAGAGGTACGGTTTATGTGCCTTTGGTCAATGTAGGCACTGCGGATGTGGTGCTCTACCCCACCACAGTTATAGGTGAGTTGAGAGAAGTATATTTGACAGACTTGCCTGTTGGAGTGGCTGAGGTTCCATCTGTGGTCGCACAGGTTGCTGCTGGTAGTGTTTCAGGTACTCCCGTACTCGACCAAATTGAATCTGTTGATTTGGGGGGGTTACTGGTTGAGGAACAGTCACAAGTTAAGGCCCTACTTCTAGAATATCAGAGTGTGTTTTCAATGCATGAGGGAGATCTGGGTTGTACTAGATTGTTGTCCCATGAGATCCCACTAACTGATGACGTTCCCGTCCGACAGCGCTATAGGCGAATTCCACCTTCGGAGTATGAGTTGGTAAAAACCCATATTAACCAGTTGCTGGACTCCCAAATTATCCGAGAGAGTTGTAGTCCTTACGCGTCACCTATCATGTTAGTTAAGAAGAAGGATGGCAGCCTCCGCATGTGCGTCGATTACCGACAGCTTAACTCTAAGACACGTAAGGACGCTTTTCCACTACCAAGGATCGAGGAAACGTTGGATTCATTGACAGGGGCTCGCTGGTTCTCCACATTGGACTTAGCCAGCGGGTACAATCAGGTCCCTGTCTCTGAATCCGACCGACCAAAGACCGCTTTTTGTACTCCATTCGGGCTTTTTGAGTGGAATCGCATGCCATTTGGCCTTTGTAACGCTCCGAGTACGTTTCAGCGATTGATGGAGCGACTTTTTGGGGATCAAAGACATCAAACCGTTTTGTTGTACCTTGATGATATAATTGTATTTTCTTCATCAGTGCAGCAACATCTGCAGCGGTTGAGAGTAGTGCTGAGTCGCCTACGGGCTGAGAGTTTGAAGGCCAAATTGGACAAGTGTGCGTTCTTTCGGGAAGAAGTTAAATATCTGGGGCATGTCATTTCTGCTCAGGGGATAGCGACGGATCCGGATAAGATTGAGGCTGTAGCTCAATGGCCTCGTCCGTCCACTGTGTCAGAGCTACGGACCTTTTTGGGCTTCGTGAGCTATTATAGGCGCTTCGTAGAAGGGTTCGCGAAGCTGGCTGCACCATTGCACAAGTTGGTAGCCGAGGCGACTGGAGGGAAGTCAGGTAAGAAAAGTAAGCAAGGGACTATCGAGGTTTGGTCTGCGCAGTGCGAGGAGGCGTTCGGGACCCTTAAGCACCGGCTTACGACGGCACCCGTTCTAGCTTATGCTGATTTTGCAAAACCATTTATCGTGGAGGTAGATGCCAGCTATGTGGGATTGGGCGCGATACTTTCACAAGAAGTCGATGGCAAAGTTCGCCCAGTTGCCTATGCGAGCCGAACTCTTAGGCCTGCGGAGCGTAATACAGCCACGTATAGCTCAATGCGATTATAATTCTTGGCCCTTAAATGGGCTATGACTGAAAAGTTTCGCGAGTACCTTTTAGGTAATAAATGTGTCGTACGAACCGATAACAACCCGTTGAGCCACTTGGCCACTGCTAAGCTTGGTGCTACTGAGCAGCGATGGGCAGCAGAATTAGCAGTATTCGATTTTGAGGTCCAATATCGATCTGGCCGAACCAATCAGAACGCAGATGCATTGTCTCGCCAGAACGCTGCCCTCCCAGAGGAAGGAAACAGCTGGTCTCCAGGTCTGGTAGTACCGGAGCTGTTGAGGCGAGCTGTACCGCCAAAACCTATAGGGATGATCCAGTCTGGGGCTGTTCAGGCCTTGCCTAGCCGTTCCGGTGCAGATATTAGTGCACTGCAGGAGGCTGACCCCGACATCGAGCAGGTGTGGAGTCTGTGGCGACAGGAACGACGTCCAGGGTCTGTAGAGCGCCGACGTCTGTCTAAGTCCGCATTGACCTTTCTCCAGCAATGGGACCGGTTGGTGGAGGAAAGGGGCCTGTTGTATCGGAGAGTGTTCCGTCCGGATGGCGGAGAGGAAGTATTACAGCTAGTGTTGCCAAGAGTTTTGAGATCAGAGGTACTGACGCAGCTCCATCAACAGCATGGGCACCAGGGCATCGAACGCACTTTGGAATTGGTGCGACAGCGATGCTACTGGCCGGGCATGGCCGCTGATGTTGCTCACTGGGTTCAGGGATGTGAGCGGTGTCAGTTGGCCAAGGCGGCCCCCCCCCATTGCTCGAAGTTTCATGGGGCACCTTTTGGCGTCCAGGCCCAATGAGATCGTGGCTATGGATTTTACTGTCTTAGAGCCGTCACTTTCAGGACAAGAGAACGTATTGGTATTAACTGATGTATTCAGTAAGTTTACTGTGGCTATTCCGACCTCCGACCAGAGGGCAGAGACTGTTGCCCGAGTCCTGGTGGAAGAGTGGTTCTTCAAGTTTGGGGTTCCTGGGCGGATTCATTCCGACCAGGGCCGCAACTTTGAAGCCGTTTTGATCCAACAGTTGTGCAGTCTTTACCAGGTGACCAAGTCTCGCAGCACTCCTTACCATCCAGCAGGTAATGGTCAGTGTGAACGATTTAATCGTACTTTACACAATTTACTACGAACTTTGCATACTGGGAGAAAGAGAGACTGGGCATCCTGTTTATCACAGGTCCTGTTCTGTTATAATACAACCCCTCATCAAGCTACTGGCGAGAGTCCTTATTTTTTAATGTTTGGACAGGAGCCAAGTTTGCCGGTAGATTTCTTGCTGGGGCGTGTGCAGGAGCCAGCTGCGGGTGGGGTGCATCATTGGGTCGAGGAGCATCGGGCTCGTTTACAAGTGGCCTTTGAGAGTGCTCGTGAACGTCTGAAGGTTGCGGCTACTCGGCGTAAAGCGACACATGATCAGCGGGTACGGGAGTTACCGTTGCAGGAGGGGCGTCGGGTGTACCTTCGTGATCATTCAGTACGGAGTCGTCATAAGATTCAGGATTTATGGAGTTCGACTATCTATCAAGTCATAAGGGCACCCCGAGAAACTGGGGGTGCTGTGTATACAGTGGCTCCGGTGGAGGATCTGAGTAAAATCCGTCATGTCCATCGGTCACTGTTGAAGCCCCAAATCTGTGACGAGGTGTCTGAGGAATTACCTGACCTTTTGATAGAGTCGCCAGTGCAATCAGTGGCGGAGGAAGAGTTGGAGGATGTCGATTTGGGTTATGTGGTGCCTGGGGTTCCTCCAGTGGCCCGTGGAAGGATTACTGCAGGTACCCCATTGTTGGGAGTGGTGGCTGCTGCTACCCCACCCGACAACACCTCCATTATGCCGCTTGAGGATAGTGGTGGCCGAGATACGGGTCGACTATCTGTGCTACCGGCCATATCCCCGGGGTCATCCGATTTGACTGTAGTTTCACGTCGAACAAGACGTCGAGGGGCTGGAGAACATTCCAATATGCACCACCTTCCACGAGCAGTTGGAAGGGTAGACCCTGGAGTGGCTAATTCTCCAGTGCAAGGGTCTCAGTCTGTTGTGGCTTTGTTTAGGCCGTGGCATTAAGTCACCCATGCTTAATAACTCCGGTATTTGTTTCACCGTCGGGACGACGATGAGAAGTTGGGGGGTAGACTGTAGCAGTAGGCATTAGCTCCGCCTATTAACGCTCGGCTGGATGGTGATTTAACTCTAGTTATGAGGACTATAAATGCGGTTGGTGTACGTTACCTGTGAGGGCATTACATGTGACGTCATGTCGTTGTTGTTCCGGCGCGGTGTGCAAAAGCTGGAGAGGTAAGAGCTGCTGGTTAGCGACTCTGTTGCAAGTGATTCCTGTGGTACTGGTTGATGTGGACTTCTTTGTTGTAGTGGACAGGGGAACTAATCGGCATACATTCGGCGGCGCTCGTTGTGCGAACTTCTAGAGAAGCGGATGAGTTTCGTGGTTCTTTATTGACGTGCTGTTCAGGTATGTTTTCAACCTTTTATATTTAATGCCTCAGTCCGACTCAAGTCTGCTTAGTGAGTTTTCTCTTTGTTTCAATCCAGGTGTGTTTCATATGCCTGTTTAAGGTTATGGTGGGTTGTTTCGTCATCATTGTCATTCACTGGACGCTTTGATCAGAAGTCCGGTTCAACATAAACTGCTGAGCGACCACAAATTTACTGCGTGCTGCTGTTTGGCTTGATTTCACGGATATATGAATGCTGAGCGACCACAAATTTACTGCGTGCTGCTGTTTGGCTTGATTTCACGGATATACGACTGCTGAGCGACCACAAACTTACTACGTGCTGCTCTGCTGTGTAGCCTTATTGACTAGCGTCACTGCGACATCTCCGATCTCAACGGCACTAACAACGTTAACTTTTCTCTTTCATTCCATGAGAACTGGTGTGGATGTTTTCATTGCCCGGGATTTGATATTGGGTACTCAGAATGTAAAGAGTGTATATAAAGTGGCTTTTTGATGCTCATTCTTAGTCATCACTGTTCATTGTTTTGATTTAAGTTTTCCTTTTTTTGGTTTATTTATTATTATGTGAATGTGTGTTTTGTTTAATTCTTTCTTTTTGGCTCAAGTGCGGTCTTTGTGGCCCGGTACGAGTTAAACAAACACCTGGTCTGTATTTTCCGGATTAGAGCCCTGCATTTCAGCCCGAGCCCGACGGGCCCCGACTTTTTTACGCCCCTAGGGCCGGGCTTCGGGCCAATTTTCACGTCATAGTTAAAATGCGGGCCGGGCCTCGGGCCTTTTTTGGGTTATCCTGCTTTTTATATTTTTAGACATTAACCCATTTGTGCCCAAATTGTTCTGAATGGTTTCATGGATATAATCCTGTTAATAGTGTCCTATGTGAACATGTTCTGCATTTATTTTCCCCAGGTTTTTTTTTTTCTTTCTTGAAAATCATATTTGAATGTGCGGCAACTATAGTTGCCGGTGGGCAAATATGTTGTATGCACCCCTTCAATGTAAAATATGAATAGGAGGAGAACATTTGGCATTTATCTCAAAATAACTGCTTTCAACAGATCAATCTTTATTCATAAACAAATTTATTATGTATAAAAGTCGAAGAACATTTGATGCAGACCCAAAAAAAACTGCATCTAGCTTATAATCTCTTGAATATGAAAACACAACAAACAACAAATCCATTTGCCTTAACCATTGTGCGCTGTTCAGGGTCTTTTTGACCCACATTTCTGACTTTCATTCATGGGGATAACATGGATAATTTGACATGGTTAAGTGTTTTAAAAAACATTTTTGCCCATCTTTTGGAAAATGCTGTTCTAAAAGTAACAATTTATCACTTTAACCAATAGATGGCTGCAGAGCACCACTATTTGCTTTTTGACTAACTGAAAGACATCTTTTCACAAGTTTTTCCAGTTGTACTCATATCTACATATAATGAAATCACAATTATAATAATAAAAGTTACTTTTTGTCAAAGTTTAGGCACTTTTTGTACTGAAAAAAAAAATCTGTTTTTCAGTAATGTTATATTATGATTAGAATCAAATGAATTTGATCAATGGACAAAATTCATCCTCAAAATCAGAAACAACACAGAACACACAGACAGAAATGAAGTGGCACACTTTAAATTTGTAGAATTATATGAAAAACATATGTTTGAAATAAATGATAAACTCTAAAAACTCCAACTTTTCTCTTTGTAACATCCTGACCAGGTTTGATTCTAATCATAATGGAACATTATTGAAAAACTGATTTTTTTTTTTCAGTACAAAAACTGCCAAACTTTGACAAAAAGTAACTTTTATTGTTATAATTGTGATTTCATTATATGTAGATATGAATCTAAATGGAAAAACTTGTGAAAAGAAGTCTTTTAGTTTGAAACTTTTAGTACTTTTAGAGCTCTGCAGCCATCTACTGGTTAAAGTGATAAAGTGTTAAAACTGTATTTTCCAAGATTTGGCCAAAAATCTTACTCTAAACCATGTCAAATTATCCATGTTATCCCCATGAATGAAAGTTAGAAATGTGGGTATTTTATAAGGCAATTTTTTTTTTTTTTTTTTTTTTTTTTGTTCTTTTTGGAGAATTTTGAACATTTTGTGGAGTAAAAATGTCCAAATGTAGAGTAAAAACATTAATAAACTGAGTAAAATTGCATTTGTTTAAAATATATATATTGTTACAAAATAACATTTTGTTGCCTGGGGTCTCTCAGACCCCAAACAGCCTGACTGTAAACCACAAATGAACAGCGCACAAGGGTTAAAGTTGTGGAACATAGTGCAGAACAAAGTGCAGCCATAACAGGGCATTGTGTATCAAAAAGTTAAATGAAAATAAATAAATACAAATAAATAGAATGAAGAAAAAAAATATCTATATAGAGATGTTATTTAAAGGGTTAAGTTATGTTTATGCACTAAACAAGACCAATAAACTTGATTTATTAACCTATTAACACAGTATACCCCATTTTCCCATGATATATTTACTTACAAGGCATTTGCCCACCGGCAACTATAGTTGACGCTTGGACTTTTGACTAAGTATACAAAAAACTATAGATCTCTTGTAAGATTTGTTTTGTTTGGCTGATTCTAGAGACCTTCATGATTATGTAGATATATATATGTCAACAAAAAATACTTATTAGTAACATGAAAATGACCTTTCTTTGGGAGGGTTTGCCTTCGCCCTGCTTCCTGGAAATAGGGGTAGGAAGTTGACAGCCTCATGTGACAGGGAGGAAGTGAATACCTTTTTTTTTCTCATGAAATCCTTTATTTGGTTGTTTGCTTGCATTTTATTGAGAAATAAAACATGGACAACATCTAGAAAAATATTTACAAAAGGAAAATGACAACTATGTACTGCGGCAACTATAGATGCCGGTGGGCTTAAATGGGTTAATTAAAAAAAAAATATGAGAAGTTGACGTTGACGATAGAAAAACAAACATAGAAAGACATTTCGTAACCTCATAACTTATGGCGTTTTTTTCCTGTCAAATGTCGAGAGCGCATTATTGTAGCGTGAAAGTAGGCTAGGGAGACCAGGGATGGTTGTAACAGTTTTGACCTTTCTGTCTATATCTTGTAGTACTTTGAAGTCAGTGTGTTCAAAATGTGATCCAAACTAGTTACAAGTGTCTACTATTAAATGACATAGCTATTATCTTTGCAACACAAACAGAAAATGCATGGTTTAGTTTCAAACACGAGGAGTGAAATGTTACAATTCACCCCATAGTCTGGGTTAGTTGTAACATACCCTGGGGTGAGATGTAACATTATGATATCCACCGGGGTGATATGTAACATAATGAAATAAGGATTTTGACAAAAAAAAATATTTTGAAAGGTTTTTATTCAACACTGACTTTTCAATATAACTGATGTGTGTGTGTCACTCTTAGTCTCAGTGTGTTTGTCACTCTCAGTCATAGTAATTGACCATTATAAATTGATAAAATTATAATAAATAATAAATCAAATAATTATAATAAATTGAATAATAAAATTGTAAATTTTAAATAATAATAATTAATAAAATTGAACACTTGAACATTGTGTGTGTGTGTGTGTGTGTGTGTGCGCGTGCGCGCATGTGTGTGCGCGCATGTGTGTGTGTGTGACTCTGTTGTTACTCTGTCATAGTAATTGACCATAATAAATTGAACTTGAACACTTGAACATTCTATTTGTGTAAGCATGGTTGTTACTGTCAGTCTATAGTATTGGCCATAATAAAATTTAATGTTTCATTGTTGTTACAACTAACCCAGAGTCTTGTTGTTACAACTAACCCAGAGTCATGTAGCCATGAACTAGCTCACCTTACAGCTAACAGGCAAAACATTAACACTAACAACTTGCATGGAAAATATCTACACAGACACACAATAAACATAATAAAAGTTTGATGAGTTTAACTACAAAGCAGAAATTCCCATAACAAAAACAAAAAAAGTAAAAAAAGTAACTTTCTTATCTC
The DNA here is from genome assembly GCF_949319135.1 of Squalius cephalus. Classification (NCBI taxonomy): domain Eukaryota; kingdom Metazoa; phylum Chordata; class Actinopteri; order Cypriniformes; family Leuciscidae; genus Squalius; species Squalius cephalus. The sequence continues at coordinate 6,832,834 of NC_137135.1, read as the reverse complement.
AAAATTGTTTTTTCCACTCCAACATGTGCTGTGTCTGTCACAGGGCTCTACTTTATCACATGTGGAATAAGAACTAAACTGAGCATGTGCGAAGTGAATCAGGTGATTTGTAACTAGTTCCTGATTGGACATATTGGAATTGTTACAACTGACCCGTGTTACAACCATCCCCGGTCTCCCCTACATTAATATAATGCGCGAGCGCGAATCTCTGCTCGCACACGGAATATAATGTGCTGAGCGCGAATCTCTCTGCTCGCGCGCGGGAACTGGACGTGCCCTGCACTTAAAACGTGTTTTAAATACTGGCCATTATAGCCATCAGCTAATCTTAAAATTACACTGACATATGACTGACATGACAGTCTGTCTCACGCACGCACACAGAAGGTTTCCCGTCAGCGCGACCCACGATTCACCTCATGTGCAAATAATGGAGAATATTAAGAGAAAAATCGTGTGCGTGAGAAGAATTCGTGATAGAAGAAAGGAGGACTGGGTTAAAACCTTCCACTGTGGATGCTTAGCTATTCTTTTTCTCCACGATGCTCTGTTAGAGACTGTTCTAACTTTTCGTTTGATTGGACTTTATTTTCGTTTAACTGTTGGAAACCTCTGATGTTTTTCGTTTGATTGGACTTTATTTTCGTTTAACTGTTGGAAACCACTGGAAAAAAAGAATGGCCATGTTCTGTGGTGCATTTTTGAGGTAAGATAATCTGCAAGTTTGTTTTTAATTTATTTTATTTAATAAGCTATTGCTCATTTCGTTTGCAAGCGCTGTTGCGAGCAGCCTGAGCCTGCCTCAGTATTTCAAAAAAAATTTTTTACTCACTGTGGTTTAATAAATAAACATTTATTAAACTAACTGTCTGTGTGATATGCTTGAAGTTTTTTATATCTATTGATTTTATTGTAGACAAGTAAAGTATTATAGCATTGATTTGAGAGGCTCAATTGATCAAACATGTTTTACTTGCTGTCGGCTCGGTTTGCTTGGTCGTCATTTAAAAAAAAAATGCTCCAAACATTTGTCTAAATTAACCTAATAAAGACATGAAAAGAAACATTAATTTACATAACTAACAAAGAAACATAACTAACAAAACTGAGCTATTTTAATGGCTGCAAATAGGGCAGGCTGCCGCTGTGTAATGAAAAAAAAAAAAAAAAAAAAAAAGGGGCTTGGGTCGGGCTCGGGCTGATAATTCTGATGAGCTGTCGGACACGGGTCGGGCTAGGGCCTGAGCGTCTCGGGCCAGGGCCGGGCTCGGGCCTAAATTTGAGGCCCGTGCAGGGCTCTATTCCGGATGCTGTCTAGGATATCCGGTTATCCAATTGTTCTCATGAGAGTACCCTAATTTAAGTGGTGAACGTGTAAAATTCAACAATGTTGTGAGGTGACGATCATCTGGAATGTATCTGTCTATGATGAGAATGCTTGTTATCATACTGGTTTGAGACGAACATCGTGCATTTGGGTCAAATAATTGTTTTTGTGTATTTCTTGTTTTTTTCCTTTTTGTTTTCTTTATTTTGTGGTGTATGAGTCTGATGTGTGTTCTTTATTGTAGGCCTGGGCGGCAAGGAAACTAAGGGCGGCAGCCCTCCTCATCTTGGTGGTGGTATTTTGGAGTGATTGCTGTGCCACCTGGAGGTGTTTGACTGAGTGCAGTGTGAGTGCACGTGTGGTTGTGGTTTTCTTTGTTTCTTTTCTTTTAGGAGAATAGGGAGGCCCCTTGGGTGGAGTAATTTGGCTGCCGTTCCCAATTTCTGTCGCCAGGAGTGTCCCATTTTGAATATCCTTTTTCTGATTACTGTCTTTTTTTTAATCTTTTTTTTTTTATTGTTTGTATCATTTTAATCAATAAAGTGATTTTATTGTTTGTATCCTTCACCCATGTCTCATGCCTGACTCCAACCAATACGAGCCTGTGAGCCTTGTGTGCTCCTAATTTGTTTAGGGCGATTCCCTGGTAATAAGCCCCCAGGGTGGCGTAGTTGGTTTATTCATTTGGTGTCCCTGTTTCTGAACCCGATCGCCACACACAGTGTGGCACATCTTCTTCCGCACCGGCAGTTAGAGGGGCCTTGCCATAAACTGGTCCCTGGAATGCCATCTTAACTGATTTTCACCACAATAGCTACCATGAAAATACTATGTTGTTGTTGTTGTTTTTAAAAGTCAGTGGATCAGTTACACAAAAGAGAGTCAATATTAAAATTATGTATTTAATTATATTCATAGATTTAATAATGACGGCTGGCATCAAAGATGCTGAAGCAAATTTTTAAAGCTTAAGCCTAAAATAAACAAAAAAGTGTTATTATCAGTGTCCGGACCACTCATAAGCATTAGAGACCCCCTATAAGGACCAGAACAAATAAAATTAATTGAAAATAGAATACTAGAAACATAAAACTAGATGTTTCTTGTTTTTGTTTCATTATTGCTGACAGGATAAGTTATTTTCCACGTTTCTGATCAGATGGGATGCATTTCCCTTTTCTGACAGTAGATGGCAGGGTTGCTCACGCTCTCACACCACACAGTGTATAAACGCGACTATACGCTGACAGACAAGACATAGCAGGATACTTTCGATAAGTAACAAAGTCTCAGCCTTTAAATGTTGTACATTTTATTACGAAAAAAAATATGCATATTGTGCACGCAATTGTGTACAAATCAGTTATTAAATTAACCTTTAATAATAATGTACCAGCCGAACCACAGAGTTCACAGTATAGTTTTTCCCCTTGAGAAAAATTAACATACGTGTATGTATATCCAAATGAATAGATATTGAATCAACATTGATTCGCAAACTTGATGCTCACTCCATGCTGAACTGGAAGATGGTGATGTAAGTTTTCCTAAAAAATAAAATAAAAACCCTCTGAATTCAGAAGCACATACTAGTACACTACTCGTACTACATTTACCATATTCTTTTATGGCAGAAATAGGAAGAGTAGTATGCTTGTATGCTGTTCTGAATTCTGCAACTGATACTGTAACGTGCCAGAGAAAGCAGGAGAAGGAGAGGATCTAAATGCAGTTTTGTTTTGTTTTTTTTGTTGTTGTTTTTTAACACAAGGTAAATAAAGTAAAACAGATATCAACATGAAAAACTACAAAGGACTACAAAACATGGCACAGAACAGGAAATAACATTAGTCCACACAAAACAAGGGGAACACAAGACAGGAATCATGACAGATACCATCCATGACGCACTTTGGTGGAATATGTCAATGCTTTTCTTTGACCAAAGCATCACACCCTTAGGATGAAGGATCACTTTCTGGATAACCTCATCCGGCTCATCTCTTTTTTTCTTCAACCATCATCTGGAGACTGAGTGTTTCATTTTTATGTTTCCTGTCCTTCATTCTTTGTCTCCAGGAAATGGGTTTCAGAACACCTGTCGATGGTGCCTCATCTCAACAGCCAGACTCTACCACAGATTCTTTAAGGTTTTCCATTTTCTTAAGATAGAGTGCCCTTGGTAGTGTTGTTTGCAATTGCTGATTTATTTCCTTTTGGTCATCAGCTTTTACCGGTCGCCTTTGTAGCTCTGTTTTATTGTGAACTACCATGTCATCTCTGAACGACACCTGTGCTTTAAGTGTGTTCTCACTGTGCACAACAACATCAACTTCTACTGGGCAGTCAGTGAACAATCAATAGCCAGAGCATTTAAAAGCAGGTGTGTGCCTGGTTGATCCCTGTATTTTAACCCTGTGGCCTGTAAAAACAAAACTGCAATGTGGATGGATTGTGCGAATGCCTGAAGAGATAATGTTAGTCCACTCCAATCCCTTGAAGTGATCCCTTTTTGTTTTTTTTCTTATGCCATGTCCACACTAATAGGTTTTTGTTTGAAAACGTATATTTTTCTCTCCGTTTTGGCCTTCCGTCCACACTGAGACGGCGTTTTTATTAATGAAAACAAAGCTTTTTTGAAAACGGACTCCAAAGTGGATACATTTGAAAACGCCGTTTTCACGTTGTAGTGTGGACTGTGAAACCGGTGGTATTTAAAAACGATGATGTAAATTTAGTCATGTGACACATATTGTACCAATAGATATTCATGTTTATACCAGTATTGTGCCTGTTATGTGCTATTCACTTTCACACTGTTGCTAAAACTATTCAACATTGCACACTCTTCATATCACAGTCCTGCTAAGATGGCAGAATTTACTCACATTTGCTGTCCTGCGGCAATACATGAGAGCAGTCGCGTTTTAGACTAAACACATGGTGACTGCGGCGACCTGGACCACATCAGTGAATGCTGAGATATTTTACTAAATAAAATGATCCTGTCAGAAGAAATGCGCGATAACTTCATTATTTATTTTTCCATCTGAATCATGTCAGTGATCTTTTGTGGGGTTTTACGCATGCGCACTAAAGGTGAATTTAGCGTTTTCAGGCGTTTTTCAAATGTTTCTCATCCACACTGAAACCTCAGAAAACGCCTGAAAACTCTAGTGTGGACGGAGAGCGTTTATAAACAAAAACGCCGTTTTCAAATGTATCCGGATTAATGTAGACGTAGTCTTAGTTTTTTCCAGGCAGTTTGAGGAATAAAAAAAGAAGGTGGTGCAGGAACACTCTCTGTAAAGGATTCATCTTCTTTGGCAAGACGGACATCATCGTCAGTGTCACTCCAACTGTCACTGTCTTCCACCTTGGGATCTTTGTTGTGGACCTACAAGAGAATAAACAGTAATAATAGAAAGTCATGTAATATATCATTTTAAATCATTTAATTTGTGTTTCAACATCTGTGGTAGTTTTCTAAAACAGCATACTGGTGGTATGCATAGAAGTAAATGTGTATAAGTTTAAATGTAAATAATATAATCTCATCCCTTACATGCTGACCATTTTTCATTCCCTGTGCAGTGTCCACTGTTAAATCTTCATCCTCTTGAATTAAGACCTTCTCCCTCGTATGTTCTTTTTGAAATGTAGTCATCTCTTGTGTAACTTTTTCCTCCTTGAGGTGAAGACAGTGCTAAAAGAGGAAGATGGAGATGAAGATGTACCAGATATTGAAGCTCTGGTACATCTTCATCTCCATCTTCCTCTTTAAGCGCTGTCTTCACCTCCTTTGCGTCCTCTTTCTTTACATCCACCGGCCCAAACTCTTTCTTTTTTTCATCTTCTTTCTTTCCCTCTTCTGCTTTTAAATCTTCCTCATCTTGTATGATGTCCTTCTCTTTAATATGTTCTTTTTCATCTTTCTTTTGAAAATCATTAATGTCTTGTGTAACTTCTTCCGCTTGTGCAACTTCAATCTCTGGTGCATCTTCCTTCACATCTTTGTCCGTTTGAACCTTTTTCACATTTTCATCTTTGTATTCCCTTTTTAGTTGATATCTGTTTGGGGATGTATTTAATACATCTGCTTTGATGATCTGCCCAGAACTTGTGGTCTTGCTGAAGACATTCCCACGTTTTTTGCTCAGATAATGACTCCTGAAGAAATCTTGAAAAGATTTTTTTTTTTTTTCTGGACTGTAAAAGCAAATTTGGTTGACAAGCGTGTTTTATATACATACAATAACAAAGCAGAAATTAAATTTTAAGCTTACAATTTAATATAGACCTAATGCTAAAAATGCTAAATTACTTCAATTAAAATAAAAACATTATACTATAGTTCTTACCTTTCCAAATGTTTTGAAGACAATTTTGTATATAAAATTTAAATAAAACACACAATTAATGTTTTTCTTTACTTGAGTACTTGAGTATTTTTAACATTTTAAAATATCATCCTATAATGTGGTTTAGTTGGGGTGCTATTTGATATAGTGCTAGTTACATTATCTAGTTACAGGAGGCTATACTGTACGTTCTCGCACCAGTCGGCTCAGGGAGAGCTTCTTCACTGGGGCTGTGACCCTGCTGAACTCCATACCACAACTCTAATGGCACCTATCACTCATACAGCACTGCTTCAGTACTTTACTGGACATATGACTATACATATAATCAACTGTATGTAATGACCTGATCAATATCAGTCCTTCTGTTATTTTGTTTATTTCTGAAATATGTGGGTTATTGTATTTTGTTTGATAGTGTTTAATGCATATGCAAGAAGATTTATCCTTTAATTATTTCTTTGCTGTTCAGATATGCCTGGCAATTTAACAGTTAAGTTGTGTTTCTTCAAAATGTTTTAAGGATGGTTCATCACATGAGAAAAGCTCACTAATCAATCTGTTAATTTTAGAGATTTAGTGATTAATAAAGTATTCTGTTGAACTTTGTGAAATCCCGCGAGAGGGAAGGACGAGAACGGAAACAGGAAGGAGAGGGAAAAAAAACGAAACTGAGCACGAGACTGAGCACGAGGGCTAGTCTGCTGTTAACACAGAGTTTGTTGGATTAACGCTTTAAGTTGGACTATAAGTTGTTTTATCAGAAAATGCGCTCTCTGCGTAGGAGTTTGTGACTGAGGGAAAGTGAAATACCACCGGAGGTGTGTGTTTTTGGATTGTGACGCGAGTTTAGGCCTGTAAGCTTCTCTGGCTAAATTAGCTTGTGGTTTTTCAGTAACGTTACTGTCACACAATCGCGGGAGTGACTGCATACACATCGTTTGCCTGCTGGACGAGAGGAGACGATATCGGGAAGAGATTCGATGGTTGACGCGGACGGTTTCGTCATTGGGGACTGTTTGACTGTCGATGCTGGACGGACGACGCTGATTAACCCTCGCGGTGCCGCTTGCAACTGGGATTTCGTCTGACAAGAGAGAGAGTTACAGACGCGGTAGGATCTGAGCTTTTCACTTCACGCCAGGAGGTATTGTTGCTTACTTCACTTTATGAGCTCCAACATTAAGCGCGCCAACGAACTAACTTAATGCAGGCCTGCTAAAAGAACTGAAAAATAAGAGTGCACTCAGGTTATCACAGACTATTGACTTTATTCCCCGGGGTTTTATTTTTTATTTGTTTCTTCTTCAAATTGGGTTTTATTTTCATATTTGCTCTTTACTGTTCAACTGTTATGTGAGTTTTGCAAAATACAAAAGGAGGAAATTGAGCTATAGCGTTCTTGTTGTTTATTCTTTCACCAGCCATTGTATTTGTGTAGCTCAGTGTTTTGTGTGGTAATAGTTTATGTTTTAAAACCAAGAATATCCTTTCAGGTACCCATTGATCAGCAGAGAGATAGTGAGAATCATAATGTTCTTAGACAGGGTTGTTATACAATGGAATGTCTCTTTCACCATTTTACCAAGCATCAGGGTTAAGAGGGTTTAATACTTTATACGTTGCTGTATAACGTACTTGCCTCATCACGAGCCTATGGTGAAAAGGGTTACATTTTTGGGGGCTCGTCCGGGATAATTGTAGATTTGTAATATCCCTTAGTGCAGATTTCAACCTGCTATTGCAATCTCATTCTGAATATTTTAGTGGTCTGTTCCGCTAAAAGTTTAATTCACTATTTTTTTCCCCTGCTTTCTCACTTATCTATTCTAAGCACACAAAATGGATGTTGATGAGATTGAAGCTTGGTGTAAAAGGAAGCAAATAGCTCGTGAGAATGCAGTAGTGTTAAGTGGTTTTGATGCCAGTGTCACAGATGATGTTCTGCTTCAAGCTTTGAGTCTTGTTAAAGCTTTTGGAATTGCTAAAATAGTGGATCGCTGTCTAGATGTAGCTTCCAAAACCCAGTTTGTGCTGATTCAGACATCCACTGATCTTACTAAGCAGACTATACCTGATTGTGTTGGGCTCCCTGGAAAAGCTGGTCCCTGGCCTGTTCATGTGCTCCCTGTTCTCGCGGAAGGTGAAGGTTTTGAAGCCAAGCTGTTGTCCTTTTTGAGGCATGAAGGAAAGACTATTACTGATGTTAAAGGCTTGCTTAACCCTTCGCCTCTTGACATGAACGCTGCCCTGATCAATGCCATAAGTTCCCTGGTGGACAAATGTAACACTGCACCTACTGATACTCAAAGTTACAGGAAGCTCCGCATGTTTTCTGGTGTGAGACCCACCCCCAGTGGGGAAGAAGAATATGACGCTTGGGCAGAGCAGACTATGCATTTGTTGGAGGAATGGCAATGCAGTGACAATGTGAAAAAACAGAGGGTAGTGGAAAGTCTTAAAGGTCCAGCTGCTGACATAGTGAGGTTTCTAAGAGCACAGAACCCTTCTGCTACTTCATATGACTACATGCAAGCTCTGGAGACAGCTTTTGGAACAACTGAAAGTCCATCTGATCTTCTTATTAGATTCCGTCAAACACTTCAATGTGAAGGTGAGAAGCTGTCCGCCTATTTGATGAGGCTAGATAAACTGTTACACTGTGTTTTCAGGAAAGGAGGGGTGCAGCTGTCGGAAATGAATCGACTTCGCATCGAGCAGATTGTGAGAGGTGCCTTGCCACAAGACATGATTGCCCTTCGCATTCGCATGACACATAAGCTGCGTGAACCACCTACCTTCAGTGACTTATTGAAAGAGGTCAGAGAGGAAGAGGACATGCTTCAAAGTAGGAATGATGTCAAAAGCCCAGTGACATCAATGACTGTTACTCCTGTCCCCAGGTCCACTCCAGAACCTAAAGTGGATCCTGAAGTGGAACAACTCAGAAGAGACATTACTGTTATGAAAGCAGAAATGGTTAGCCTCAAAGCTGCTACAGTAACATCCCCGCCAGACACCCAAGGTCCACAATTTGAAATCCCTGCCAAGGCTAGATACAGGAGGAGTGAAACCCCGCAAAGAGCTGGCACTGAGGAAGATAGACCAGGGATATTTTGCTATAGATGTGGGGAGGATGGACATTTCAAAAGGGAATGTGATGGTGAAGAAAATCTCAAGAGGGTCAACAAGCGCCTCATCAAACTGACAAAGAAGTCGGGAAACTACCGCGGGAACCAGTAAAGGAACGGCTTGGCTTCCCTGTTGTGAAAACACGTTCCACCAAGTGCATTAAACCAGATGAGAAAGTGAAAGACACTATACCTGAGGGCTTAGTGGGGCCAAGTTCTGCTGTGCCAGTGCAGATTGAAGGCATCTATGCTAAAGCTATACTCGATACTGGTTCTTAAGTGACTTTGCTGTACAGATCCTTCTACGACAGATACTTGACACACCTGCCATTGACACCTATCAGTGCCTTGCAGATATGGGGCCTCAGTCCTGCTGATTACCCATATGATGGCTATTTGTCACTTAAGCTGGAGTTTTTGGAAGCTGACATTGGAGTTACTGAGACTATTGATGCCCTTGTGTTGGTGTGTCCTGACCCAGTTGTGAGAGGTGAAGCGTTCATACTTGTTGGCACAAATACACCCACAGTGAGACGACTACTGAAGAGCTGTAAAGAGAGAATAGGAGAGAATTTTGTCAGTAGCATGCACATTCATCCCGCTTTCAAAAGGGCTTTTGAACAGCTGTTAGAATGCTTACCTGATGATGATGACAACCACAAGAGGGGAACTGTGTGGTTCACACAAAGTAAACCCATTACTGTGCGCCCTGGAGGGGTAGCTCGAGTGACAGGTGTGCCAAAGTTTCAAGGGATTCCACGTGCTCAAGCCATTCTGGTGGACTCACCTGAAGAACCCGGCGATGATCCAAGGTTTTCAGGAGAGTTTTTGGTCAGACCAGAGTTGCAGGTACCCACTGTTGTAATGTCAAAGAAAATCACTGTGCTGGTCAGGAATGTATCGAAAAAAGAAGTTACACTGACCCGAGGAATGCCAGTTGCTCACCTGTTTCCAGTAGATGTGGTGTCCTCGTCTTCTGTAAGCCAAAAGCCTAACACTGAGTCAGCAGGAAAATTGACCCCATCTTCCTTTAACTTCGGAGATTCACCAGTCCCTGAGGAGTGGAAGGAGAGATTGGTGGGCAAAATGATGGAACGACATGAGGTTTTCTCTACTCATGAGTTTGATGTTGGTTGCTGTAAAAGTGCACATCACGCTATCAAAACCACTGAGGACAAACCTTTTCGAGAGAGATCTCGCCGACTGGCGCCTGCTGATCTAGAGGCATTGAGACAACATCTGTCACAGCTTAAAGATGCTGGGATCATCACCGAAACAAGAAGTCCGTATGCCTCACCTATAGTGGTGGTGAGAAAGAAGACAGGTAAAATAAGGATGTGTGTGGACTTCAGGACCCTAAATCGACGCACTGTTCCAGATCAGTACACAGTACCGAGGATCGAAGACGCACTGGCCTGCCTCAACGGAAGCAAGTGGTTTAGTGTGTTAGACCTCCGGAGTGGATATTATCAGGTGCCTATGAGTGACTCCGATAAAGAGAAGACAGCCTTCATCTGCCCAGCGGGTTTCTATCAATTTGAAAGGATGCCACAAGGAGTGTCAGGGGCTCCAGCAACCTTTCAACGAATCATGGAACAAACTGTTGGGGATATGAACTTGCTTGAAGTCTTGGTATATCTGGATGATCTCATCGTGTTTGGAGCAACACTCGAAGAACATGAGCATAGGTTGTTAAAGGTGCTGGACCGCTTGAAGGATGAGGGTCTCAAGTTGTCGCTGGATAAATGCCAGTTTTGTCAACCATCAGTGACTTACGTGGGGCACATTATATCTCAAGACGGAGTGTCTACCGATCCAGAGAAGACTGAAGCAGTAACCACATGGCCCCGACCAAACACTGTGACTGCTTTGCGATCATTTCTTGGCTTCTGTGGATACTATAGACGCTTTGTGAAAGATTACTCCAAAGTTGCCTATCCGTTGAACCAACTGTTGTCCGGTTACCCACCAGTTGCCAAGAAATCCAAAGGAAAAAAGGATAACCTCTACCTGAACCCATCAGAGCCTTTTGGTAGTAGGTGGGATGAGAAGTGTGAGACAGCCTTTGTAGAGTTGAAGCATAGACTTACTCAAGCCCCGGTGTTAGCTTTTGCAAACCCTCAGCTTCCCTATGTGTTACATGTGGACGCCAGCCAAGAAGGGCTAGGTGGCGTGTTATACCAGGATCAAGGTGAAGGGTTAAGACCCGTCGCTTTCGTCAGTAGAAGCCTAACCCCATCTGAGCGAAATTACCCTGCTCATAAATTAGAATTTCTGGCTTTGAAGTGGGCGGTAGTGGACAAACTGCACGATTACCTGTATGGGACAAAGTTTGAGGTGAGAACAGACAACAACCCGTTGACCTATGTGCTGACGTCGGCCAAGCTGGATGCCACAGGTCACCGTTGGCTTGCGGCATTGTCCACGTATGACTTCAGTCTCAAGTACAGGTCAGGAGTTCAAAACATTGATGCAGATGCTTTGTCTCGTCGGCCACATCCTACGCTCACTCAAGTACCAGAACGGAAAGACATATCTGCAGTCGGTGTGAAAGCCATGTGTCAGATGGCTGAAGTGAATAAACGTAGAAATCCATGTCCTAGTAGGGCAATTGACCAATTGGGACCCTCTTCACATGCTATCCCGCAAGCCTACTGTAATATGTCTACCTTGAGTGTAAAGGAGATGCCCATTCTGAGTTCTACTGAGCTGTCAAATGCTCAGCAAGAATGTCCTGGCATTGGCGAGATATGGTCAGCTCTCAACAAAGGAGATTTGACACGAGTTGACAAGACAAAGCATCCAACCTGCTCTCTGTTGTTGAGAGAATGGGATCGGTTAAAGATACGGAAAGGAGTCATGTATCGAGTCACAAGTCCTCCTGGAAAACCCCCTCGCTCTCAGCTAGTTTTGCCAGAAAAGTATAGGAAGATGGTAACAACATCACTGCATGATGACTGTGGTCATTTAGGCCTTGACAAAACCTACGGCCTAATTAAAGATAGATTCTACTGGCCACGGATGAAGTCGGATGTGGAAGACTATTGCAAGTCCTGTATCCGTTGCATAAAGAGGAAGACGCTACCCAAGAAAGCTGCTCCGCTGTCTCATTTGCAAAGTGATGGACCACTGGACCTTGTCTGTATGGACTTCTTGTCCATTGAACCCGATTCAAGCAATACAGAAAATGTTCTGGTTATTACTGATCACTACACCCGCTACGCCCAAGCTTTTCCAACGAGAGACCAGAAAGCCTCTACGGTGGCGAAGGTGTTGATAGAGAAGTACTTTGTCCATTACGGATTGCCAAAGAGGATGCACAGTGATCAAGGGAGAGATTTTGAGAGTCGACTTGTACATGAGGTACTTGGCACACTTGGGATTGAAAAATCAAGAACCACGCCCTACCATCCTCAAGGAGACCCCCAGCCTGAGAGGTTTAATAGGACTTTGTTAAACATGCTCGGGACTCTGGAGCCAAGCAGTAAGAGGAAATGGAGTCAGCACATTGGACACCTTGTCCATGCCTACAACTGCACTTCGAATGAGGCTACTGGGTTTTCGCCCTATTACCTTATGTTCGGGCGTGAGGCAAGGCTCCCAGTGGATTTGTGTTTTGGGACATCCAGCGATGACACACGGCAGGAAACTTACCTAAAGTATGTAACTGACATGAGAAAGGAGTTAAAAGCTGCCTATGAACTTGCTGAGTCCATTGCTGCCAAGCAGAATGAAGGAAATAAACGGAGGTATGACCAGAAGATTCGGTGTTCACAGCTGTTGCCTGGAGACAGAGTCTTGATAAGGAACCTAGGGTTGCAGGGGAAGCATAAGTTAGCAGACCGCTGGGCTTCAAATCCTTATGTGGTGGACAGTCAGATGCCAAACTTACCAGTGTTTCGGTTGAAACCAGAAGATGGAAATGGACCTATCAAAATTCTCCACCGAAATCACATCCTGCCTCTTGGACAAAATGCATGCCTGGATCCGACACCTGATGTTGACCCTGTACCTGGTGTGAGAGTCCTTCGAAAGAAACGAAAGAGACTTCATAAACTTCGTAACCGTGTGTCAGAGAGAGGCAAGGTTTCATCAGAGACATCAGAGAACAAAGATAAAGAAGAAAAACCAGATAATTGTCATGGGAAAGAGTACACAGATTCTGAGGATGAAGAAAGTGAGATGTGCTATGACTTATCTGCCCAAGCTAACAGGACTGGAGTAGAAAAAGAAATGTCAGAACCATTTAGCTTGGACCTGGATATGGTGTGGGATGAAGTGACTGAGCGTCAAGAGGTGACACAGCCAGAAGAAATTCAAGAGGTTACAGAGGGAACAGTAACAGACAAAGAAGGGTCTCAACCAGAGTCTGCTGAGATGACAAGTCGAGAAACAGGGACACATGAAACAGGTGAAATAAGAGAAGAGACTCAAAGAAAAGAAGTTGTTAATGAGGAAACTCAAATGTTACCAGATGGTACAAAGCCTGAAACTCTGACAAGCAGAACTCAGAGAGTCAGAAGAGCTCCATCCATATTAACATATGACACACTAGGACATCCAAGTGTTATAAAAGCTCCTATTACGAGATATGTTTCTTGCCTTTATAAGTGGATAAGTGCCCAGTGATCTTTTAGGTGTAAGTCACTTAAGGTTATACTCACTAATATGTTGTGTTGTGTTTACATTTCTAAAGCACCAAGTCATGAGGGCATGTCTTATATTGGTGGGGGGAGAGTGTAATGACCTGATCAATATCAGTCCTTCTGTTATTTTGTTTATTTCTGAAATATGTGGGTTATTGTATTTTGTTTGATAGTGTTTAATGCATATGCAAGAAGATTTATCCTTTAATTATTTCTTTGCTGTTCAGATATGCCTGGCAATTTAACAGTTAAGTTGTGTTTCTTCAAAATGTTTTAAGGATGGTTCATCACATGAGAAAAGCTCACTAATCAATCTGTTAATTTTAGAGATTTAGTGATTAATAAAGTATTCTGTTGAACTTTGTGAAATCCCGCGAGAGGGAAGGACGAGAACGGAAACAGGAAGGAGAGGGAAAAAAAACGAAACTGAGCACGAGACTGAGCACGAGGGCTAGTCTGCTGTTAACACAGAGTTTGTTGGATTAACGCTTTAAGTTGGACTATAAGTTGTTTTATCAGAAAATGCGCTCTCTGCGTAGGAGTTTGTGACTGAGGGAAAGTGAAATACCACCGGAGGTGTGTGTTTTTGGATTGTGACGCGAGTTTAGGCCTGTAAGCTTCTCTGGCTAAATTAGCTTGTGGTTTTTCAGTAACGTTACTGTCACACAATCGCGGGAGTGACTGCATACACATCGTTTGCCTGCTGGAAGAGAGGAGACGATATCGGGAAGAGATTCGATGGTTGACGCGGACGGTTTCGTCATTGGGGACTGTTTGACTGTCGATGCTGGACGGACGACGCTGATTAACCCTCGCGGTGCCGCTTGCAACTGGGATTTCGTCTGACAAGAGAGAGAGTTACAGACGCGGTAGGATCTGAGCTTTTCACTTCACGCCAGGAGGTATTGTTGCTTACTTCACTTTATGAGCTCCAACATTAAGCGCGCCAACGAACTAACTTAATGCAGGCCTGCTAAAAGAACTGAAAAATAAGAGTGCACTCAGGTTATCACAGACTATTGACTTTATTCCCCGGGGTTTTATTTTTTATTTGTTTCTTCTTCAAATTGGGTTTTATTTTCATATTTGCTCTTTACTGTTCAACTGTTATGTGAGTTTTGCAAAATACAAAAGGAGGAAATTGAGCTATAGCGTTCTTGTTGTTTATTCTTTCACCAGCCATTGTATTTGTGTAGCTCAGTGTTTTGTGTGGTAATAGTTTATGTTTTAAAACCAAGAATATCCTTTCAGGTACCCATTGATCAGCAGAGAGATAGTGAGAATCATAATGTTCTTAGACAGGGTTGTTATACAATGGAATGTCTCTTTCACCATTTTACCAAGCATCAGGGTTAAGAGGGTTTAATACTTTATACGTTGCTGTATAACGTACTTGCCTCATCACGAGCCTATGGTGAAAAGGGTTACATGTATATGTTGCTATAATCTGCAAACTACATGTAGCCTGCTTTGCATAATGAAAATAAAGTTGAATGTAATCAAATATGGTCTGTAGTCATATTCTCAGGAAACGAATGATAACAATCATATTAATTAACAAAGAAGCACTAATAAACATTATTCAAAACAACCACAGTGAAATATATTTGAAATAAGCAAAAACATTTTTTCATCCCTTTGTCATTACTATCTTCTGATCAAGTCAGTTTCACTCGGTAACATTTAGGCAACAATAGCCTTAGGTTTCAAAACTAATAGTTTTAACAAAATGTAAATTTGAAAAGACATTTTTTTTTGAAAATGAATGGTATTCGTATCTTAAAAGATAAAGTGAAAAATAAGGAGGATCTGTTGTTTAAATAACTTAACTTACACCGTTAAGCAAAGCTATAGGAGTTATGGGTTATAAAATATAACGTCTCAGGTTACGACTGTAACCTATGTTCCCTGAGAACAGGGAACGAGACACTACGTCAAAATGACGCTATGGGGAACGCCTCAGGCGTGACAGGTGTCTGAAATAAAAATCAACTCACGTCAATCATGTTGACCGGCGACAGCCCGTGCATCATCAGCTTGAATGATGAGCGCGCGACCTGGATGTATAAAGGGGAGCCTTGCACACATGACAACATCCTATCGTCTGAAGGGACTGTTGCAGGCAGGCCCCGAGGCATGGCAGGAAGACGTAGTGTCTCGTTCCCTGTTCTCAGGGAACATAGGTTACAGTCGTAACCTGAGACGTTCCCTTTCGAAAGGGAACTCTACACTACGTCAGAATGACGCTATGGGGAACGATATACCAACGCCACCATGCTGAGGGGAGTGCATGCCCAAAGGCAGTGACAACTGTCCGAACCAGTAATTCAGAAACACTGGAACCACTCACCCTTAGGTCACATCGGGCTGTCAGTGACAGCACTCCCTACCGGTCATAGCCCAAGCTAATGAACCAAGAAACCGCCAGAACATAGTTAATTGGGGGTATATCTGGGCCAGCTCAAAGGCTTAGGACCACAACTTCCAATAGAAGGGGTCCCTTCCAGGGAGTGTGGCTAGGGGACCCAAGGGACTCCCAGCCAGTCACTATTCAGGGGAGCATGCCTCCTGAAATGCCACCAGGCTGGCCTGGTGATCTATACTAAGACTCACAGTCTGGCCATTGCCTGTCTGTCCAAGACAGAGCCTCTGGAAGTTGCCTTGGATAAGGCATCCAGAAACTGAAGGCCTGTAAAGCTGGCAGAAACCATTCAGTTCCGGATCACAGAGACGGGATCTCCCAGAGAGTGTGACTTAACCTCAAGAAACGACGGAAGTCGTCCACTCAATCCACGGGTCTACCCAGTGCTCGCTCCGAACACTGGGGAAGTAAGAGAGGGTTCAAAACCAGGAAGGTCTACTGAGACCTAAAACCTGATGACCCCCTCATGTGGGGAGCTCCAGTACATGAGGGCTCATATCAGGAAGGCCGGTGAGGCCTGTAACCTGGCGACCACAGTATGTGGGAGCTCATACTCAGGAAGGCCTGTGAGGCCTGAAACCTGGTGACCACAGTAAGTGGGAGCTCGTATTCAGGAAGGCCGGAGAGGCCTGTAACCTGACATCCACACAATGTGGGGCTACCTTCAGAAAGGCCTAACGAGGCCTGTTACCACAAAATGTGGGAGATAGCTTGAAAGGGAGGCGCCTGTCGTAAAACATTGCGACAGAAGACGCATCTAGAGTGGGACCCAAGGTGAAGAACCGGAGTCTGAGCCACGTAAAAAAGGGAACGAAGCGGAAGCGTATAACCCTTACCACAAATATGGATTTTAAAAAGTACACGAAACGAAAGTGCGTATACTTATGCTAGTCCGAATCCAGGAAGGCCTGATGAGGCCTCTAACCTGGCGACCACAGTATGTGGGAGCTCATACTCAGGAAGGCCTGTGAGGCCTGAAACCTGGCAACCACAGTAAGTGGGAGCTCGTATTCAGGAAGGCCGGAGAGGCCTGTAACCTGACAGCCACACAATGTGGGGCTACCTTCCGAAAGGCCTAATGAGGCCGGTAACCACAGAATGTGGGAGATAGCTTGAAAGGGAAGCGCCTGTCGAAAAACATTGCGACAGAAGACGCATCTAGAGTGGGACCCAAGGTGAAGAACCGGAGTCTGAGCCACATAAAAAAGGGAATGAAGCGGACAGCGCATAACCCTTACCATAAATATGGATTTTAGAAAGTACACGAAACGAAAGTGCGTGTACTTAGCCATTCTGAATCCAGGAAGGCCTGGTGAGGCCTCTAACCTGGCGACCACAGCATGTGGGAGCTCATACTCAGGAAGGCCTAGTAAGGCCTATAACCTGACGACCACAGTAAGTGGGAGCTCATCCTCAGGAAGGCCGCTGAGGCCTGTGACCTGACGACCACAGAATGTGGGGCTACCTTCAGAAAGGCCTAATGAGGCCTGTAACCACAGAATGTGGGAGATAGCCTGAAAGGGAAGCGCCTGTCGTAAAACATTGCGACAGAAGACGCATCTAGAGTGGGACCCAAGGTGAAGAACCGGAGTCTGAGCCACGTAAAAAAGGGAATGAAGCATACAGCGCATAACCCTTACCATAAATATGGATTTTAGAAAGTGCATGAAACGAAAGTGCATGTACTTATCCATTCTGAATCCAGGAAGGCCTGGTGAGGCCTCTAACCTAGCGACCACAGCATGTGGGAGCTCATACTCAGGAAGGCCTAGTAAGGCCTATAACCTGACGACCACAGTAAGTGGGAGCTCATCCTCAGGAAGGCCGCTGAGGCCTGTGACCTGACGACCACAGAATGTGGGAGCTTGTATCCAGGAAGGCCGGTGAGGCCTGTAACCTGGGAACCACAGCATGTGGGAACCAATGATCAGGAGGCCAGACGAGGCCTGTAACCTGATAGTCACAATGCGTGGGAGCTCACATTCAGGAAGGCCTGATGAGGCCTGCATCCTGACATGTGGACGCTCACAACCAGTGAGGCCTATACCCTAGCGACCACAGTGCGTGGGAGTTCACATCCAGGAAGGCCTGGTGAGGCCTGTAACCTGACATGTGAAAACTCATAACCAGGAAGGCCTAGGAGGCCTGAAGCCTGGTGACCACTGAATGTGGGAGCTTAACACTCAGGAAGGCAGAGAGGCCTGAAACCTGGCGACCACAGCATGTGGGAGCTCATACTCAGGAAGGCCTATGAGGCCTGAAACCTGGTGACCACAGTATGTGGGAACTCACATTCAGGAAAGCCGGATGAGGCCTATAACCTGACATGAGGAAGCTCATAACTAGGAAGACCTGCGACCACGGTGTGTGGGAGCTCATACTCAGGAAGGCCGGGTGAGGCCTGTAACCTGGCAGCCACAGTATTTGGGAGCTCACATTCAGGAAGGCCGGATGGGCCTGTAACCTGACATGTAGAAGCCCATCACCAGGAAGGCCGGTGAGGCCTGTAACCTGGTGACCACAGTATGTGGGAGCTCATATTCAGGAAGGCCTAGTAAAGCCTGTAACCTGCGACCACAGTATGTGGGAGCTCATAACCAGGAAGGCCGGATGAGGCCTGTAACCTGATGACCACAGTATGTGGGAGCTCACATTCAGGAAGGCCGGTGAGGCCTGTAACCTGACATGTGGAAGCTCATAACCAGGAAGGCCTGGTGAGGCCTATAACCTGGCGACTACAGTATGTGGGAGCTCATATTCAACCACAGTATGTGGGAGCTCATACTCAGGAAGGCCTAGTGAGGCCTATGACCTGATAACCACAGTATGTGGGAGCTCATATTCAAGAAGGCCTGGTGAGGCCTATAACTTGATAACCACAGTATGTGGGAGCTCATCCAACCACAGTATGTGGGAGCTCATAACCAGGAAGGCCGGATGAGGCCTGTAACCTGATGACCACAGTATGTGGGAGCTCACATTCAGGAAGGCCGGTGAGGCCTGTAACCTGACATATGGAGGCTCATAACCAGGAAGGCCTGGTGAGGCCTATAACCTGGTGACTACAGTATGTAGGAGCTCATATTCAACCACAGTATGTGGGAGCTCATACTCAGGAAGGCCTTGTGAGGCCTATGACCTGATAACCACAGTATGTGGGAGCCCATATTCAAGAAGGCCTGGTGAGGCCTATAACTTGATAACCACAGAATGTGGGAGCTCATATTCAACCACAGTATGTGGGAGCTCATACTCAGGAAGGCCTTGTGAGGCCTATGACCTGATAACCACAGTATGTGGGAGCCCATATTCAAGAAGGCCTGGTGAGGCCTATAACTTGATAACCACAGAATGTGGGAGCTCATTCAACCACAGTATGTGGGAGCTCATTTTCAGGAAGGCCTAGTGAGGCCTATGACCTGATAACCACATTACTCCTTGACAGTCAATTCTTGGGAGCTCACCTCAGGGAGGCCCAAGCGCTGTCCGGTTGCAAAATGGGGACTGTCTGGTCAAGGAGGCCTGTTAAGACCTACTACCTGACCATCGAAAAAATCTTTAGATTTACTTTCTTACCCATAACATTTTGCCCCAGACTCTAAAACAGGAGACGTGGTCTGAAAAGAAACAGAAATATGTTAATTTAACATTTTACAAAAAGACCAGAATTAGACCTGCTCTTTTTGTTCACTGCTCATCATTTTAATTCCTCAATTAAAATGCAGCCAAAACAGACAAACAGTCCCTGAAGACGAAAAGATGATGTCATGTGTGCAAGGCTCCCCTTTATACATCCAGGTCGCGCGCTCATCATTCAAGCTGATGATGCACGGGCTGTCGCCGGTCAACATGATTGACGTGAGTTGATTTTTATTTCAGACACCTGTCACGCCTGAGGCGTTCCCCATAGCGTCATTCTGACGTAGTGTAGAGTTCCCTTTCGAAAGGGAACTCCTATTTTTCTAAAACCATAAGCTTTCCTCTGACCAGCAGATGGCGGAATTCTGCATCTAACACCTAGATCAGCGGTTCCCAAACTTTCTGCAGCATGCACCCTTTTCTAGTGTTTGACATCTGTCAAGCACCCCCAACACCTTACTCTGGTTAAACTTCACATTTTTGATTGCAATAACTAAATACAAATATTCACTGTAGATTAAAACACATACATTTAAAAAAATACTAAATTAGTTATAAATACAAAAAATTACTATTACCTTTTTTTTTTTGTGAGATGGGTGGGCTTGTATGTTTGCACACAGATCATCAAAATTCGGGGTAATGGATGATAGCTTTACTCTCAAATCATTCTCGGCATCTAGTCTTTGTCGATGTTTTGTTTTCAACAATGTCATTTCAGAATAACCTGCCTCGCATAAGTATGTGGTTGCAAAGGGCATCAACACTTTAAGTGCTTGCTTTGATAATCTTGGATACTCCACCATTGCTGAAGCCCAGAAATCCACCAGTGACTTATTTTTAAAAAGTATGTTGTGTCTCCCATCAGATGATAACTCCAGTAACTTTTCTTGCTCTTGAAATGAGAGATGTGGGATTGGAGGAGTGACATCAAAAGGATTCTGAATCCATGTCTGAGATTGGTCCATAGGGTGGAAGTAAGTCCGCAGATTTTGGCTGAGCTGGTTGAGATGTTCAATTATGAGGCCTTTGACGCAATCACTTAGCACAGATTCTCGGGATTGCAAACATTCAGATAGAAGAGGAAAGCACTCGGTGGAGTTTGTATTTATCCAGTTGGCCCAGAAAATAAACTTTTTAATAAGTGCTTCAACTTTGTCCTGGGTGTTGAAAACGGTGGTACTGAGACCCTGCAGACTGAGACTAAATTAAGTTAATTCAGAGTAGAAAATATGTCTGCCAGATACGCCAGCTTCTGAAGCCAGATGTCATCTTGCAAGCATGAAGACAAGTGAAACGGGTTGTGAACAAAAAATTCCTGAACTTCACATCTGAGCTCAAAAATTCTTGCTAAAACCTTTCCACATGATAACCAGCGCACGTCTGTATGCAGTAGAAGTGTTTCATTCTTGCTGCCCATTTCGTTGCATTTAGTGCGAAAAATCCTTGAATTTAACGGACGAGCCTTGATGAAGTTGACGATTTTCACGACGTCATGAAGTACAGCCAAAAGTTCACCTGGCATGTTTTTCGTCGCTAGGGCTTCTCGGTGGATCCTGCAGTGGACACGGGAAACTGAAGGTGCAACTTTTCAGATGAGAGCTACTGCTCCTTTGTGCCTCCCCATCATTGATTTCGCCCCGTCTGTACAAACTCCAACGCAGCGCGCCCAGTCAATTTTGTGTACTCTGAAAAAGCTATCCATCAAATTAAAAATATCTTCCCCTGTTGAACGTGTGACAAGGGGACGGCAAAACAAAAACTCTTCATGAACTGTGTTCTCAAATAAATAACGGACATACACCAAAAGATTAGCTAAATACGCTACGTCAGTAGACTCGTCGATTTGCAGTGAGAAGAGTTCACTGTTTTTTATTCTGCTTATTAGCTGGCTGAAGATGTCAGTAGATGTCGAATCAATGCGACGAGCCACAGTATTGTCAGAGAGAGGGATTTTGTCCAGCGTCTTTGCTGCTTTCTCCCCTAGAATACAGTTTACCATGTCTTTGGTAACAGGTAAGCACAGATTTTCTCCAATTGTGTGGGGCATACCTTTTTTAGCTATGCGGTTGCTCGCCAGATATGAAGCTTTCTGTGCATTTTTGGAAGTCTCTAGGCCTGAAGGGGAGTGGATAAATTTGTTCTTCTTCTGCAGTTCCTCCAATTTTCCTTGGAAAAAACTTGCAGGCATGTCTTGTAATTGACTATGTCTTGTTTGTAGGTGCCGGACCATATATAAGGGCTTGAGACTGCTATTAGCTAAAACTTCACCACAGACTACACATTGCGGGTTTGGACTTTCTGCATCACCAATCCATGTAAACCCGAAACCAATGTAACAGTCACTGTATTTGCGTTTCTTACATGACATTTTCTCACTCTGGAATGTAGGCCTATTTCTCTTGACCAGCACATCTCTGTTCCCGCCTCTTCACCCCGTTCATTATCCTCTGAGTCTGTTCGATCGGGTTTCGCCATATATTCAGCGCCGTGGTCGGTGCACATCTCCACAGAAGAGGCCCATGTAGATGGCTCACTCCTACTGTCCCTTGATTTCTTTAAAGTGCCTGTTTTTAACCAGGTGTCCATTTTGATGAATGTAGAAAGCAAAAAAATAAAGGAATGAATTATCACTTAGCGCCTAATATGAAAAGGGCGGGGCTATTGTGACACAGACGTGCTTGTAAAATTAAATTAAATCATGAGTAATTTATAGCTTGTAATGTGAAATTTAATTTCTCAATATAACTTTCGCATGTGAAGTTTACCTCAGTTAAATACATAAAAATAACAACAAGACAAACAAAACCGAGACAAACATTTTTTTCCTGCCATTACAAACATTCTCTCGCACACCCCCGGTGGCCAGTCTGCGCACCCCAGTTTGGGAACCACTGACCTAGATCAATATCCAGAATTTAATTATGAAAAAAACACATCATTAGTGTTTTTTTGCCCCACAAAAATGTAATTTTTCATATACATTCTAATGGTGTAATTAAGGAAGTTGCAGTAAGTTGAATCCTATTTAAACTTATTATTATTATAAATGACTTATACAATTTTTTTTTATTTTTTTTTACGAATTTATAAAATATGTCCATATGTCAAGGTAAATGGTATTGGTCATGACTTTGGCTGGCAATTATTAAAGAATAAAACAGTAAAGCAACATGAAAATCACCACAGTGATACTCGGGGAGACGTAGAACAAGAATCTGGTGGAGTTTGCAGAAAACAATTTGATTTAATTTTTTATGGATTTATAAAACATTCCTGTATATCAAGGTAAATAGTATTGGTCATGACTTTGGCAGGCAATTATTAAAGAATAAAACAGTAAAGAAACATGTAAATCACCACAGTGGTACTCGGGGATATGTAGGACAAGAATCTGGTGGAGTTTGCAGAAAACAATTTGATTTTATCTATTTTATTATATATATTTTTAAATATGTCTACCGACACCAAGCGCCTACACCTTTAGCCTACCACGCAACCTTGTGTAGACGCGCAATATATTTTTAAGCATAGATGGCGTGGCCGCGCTTCTCCGGAGCACAGATGGCGTGACCGCAGCCACCAACGCCACTGGGACTAACTATTTTACTTCTACTTCCGCTATCTCATGGAAGTTTCACCCATAATCATTTCTATAGCAGCGCCCTCAGGAATAAGGTGGAAAATAGAATACTAGAAACATAAAACAAGATGTTTCTTATTTTTGTTTCATTATTGCTGACAGGATACGTTTTTTCCGCGTTTCTGATCAGATGGGATGCATTTCCCTTTTCTAACAGTAGATGGCAGGGTTGCTCACTCTCAGTGAATAAACATGCGACAATACGCTGAAAGACAAGACATAGCAGGATACTTTCGATAATCAACAAAGTCTCAGCCTTTAATTTTGTACGTTTTATTACGAAATTCAAACAATAAATAGGCCTACTCTTTTGCCACTCTTAATGTGGCATTGACAGATCATCTAGTCAAGTCAAGTCATCTTCATTTATATAGCGCTTTTAACAATGTAGATTGTTCCAAAGCCACTTTACAGTGATAACAGGAAGTTAAAGTAACAGATTGTTTTGGCTTTATAGTAGCTCTAGAATAAAGTCATTGTCCAGCTAAAGTTAGTTTTGATTGATTCACTTCCGTCGCAACGATCATTAGTTATTAACTTAGGGGTCACTAACACGACACCGTTTTAACAGAAAACTCTTAAGTTCTCTCTGCGCAAACTTTAAAAACACGAACCTGTGAGAACGCTGATGGTGTGCACATGCGTATTACGAGTTCAGTCTATAGGTATGCGCGTTTGAATATATGTGTGCAGGCGTGTAGTCCTTCCCTACAAACCAACCCTCAACAAACTACTTGTCTGGCCTTAAAATTTATAATAAAGAATTTTATCGCTTCTGCATAGCCACGCGAACCGGAATTATCCCGACAACACTTTATCTGTAGAGAAGTAAAGGGAGGGGAGGGAGGACTTCACAGGGGAGAGACTAGTTGATACTTCAGGACTGCGTTGCATCTCTTTCTCTTTACTTCTAGTTAAAGTACAAAATAAACATGAATGAACATCAAAAGATATGTTGAAAGAGTACAACTGAAATAAATCATGTCTCGTAATCGCTCGATCAGTGCTTCAACCACGGATAAAACAGCTTGTGAACAATGTGTCAATGTTACATTTACCCCAGAAAAACATTCATTGTCCATAAACTGTATAGTTAGCGAGACAATTGTACTCTAGAGAGGAGCATTTTGCAAAAAAAAACTATTTTAACATATTCATTATATTTTTACTCTAATAGGGCAACCATTAGAGGTTGTAACATAACATGCCTTATGCAATTGTGTACAAATCAGTTATTAATTAACCTGTAATAATAATGTACCTGCTGACAGAGTTCACTGTGCAGTTTACAACATTAGATTTTTTTTTTTTTTAGATAAATAACATAATATATATATAATGTGTATGATAATGTATATCCAAATTAATAGCACTGCAAAGAATGCTTCTCTTACTTAGTATGTTTGTCTTTTTTCCAGTCCAAAATATCTAAAAATTCTTAAATCAAGATGCATTTACTAGATGAGTAAAATGACATAAGATATTATGTCCTGTTTTCCAGGAGTCTCAACAAAGTCTCAACTCATCCGTTTTGTTGTTTACAGACCTTACGTTAGAGACGGAGAGACTGGGGAGCGGTGGTCTGTGAGGGTTCCTTTTTAGCCGCGCTAGCACACCAGCCCTGCATCCTCATTTTTGTTTGCGCTCTCTTCGCCGTCTCCGATGTCCGCTGCTGGGTATGATTAGACCCCGGTGATCTAGTGATCTCCACTGGAATTCCATGCATGTGCTGAAAGGTGGCCGATACTGACTGTGGTTGTGTCGTCCCATTATAAATCATAAATTATGATTCCCGGGTGAAACGAATAAACTCTGAAATACTATATATATAAATAAACTTCCAGAGTATAATAAAAAATAACAACAAAATACAGTTCTGTTTCAGAGAGACCTCAGCCGCCGCGTCTGTGCGCGCCGCCATCTTGTGTCAGTGTCCCAAAAGCAGTTCCTTTCCTCTGAAAAGCAGAGACGAAGATTGCACTCCGTATTCGAATATCCCTTTTTTTACTGCAAAAAATGACATAAGAGAGGCAGCATCCTCTCATTGTCTTCACTGGGAAATGTGCGACCATGTCCCTACGCACATTCATTGGTGGTTCACATGACCTCTTGGCTGGGACCTCATTTCGTGGACCCCCATTACCTAAGGACGGTCTTCTCTGAGCAGTTACAGGTTTCTGAGGTGTCACTGCAGGGCCGGCCCGCAGCATAGGCAGAATAGGCAAATGCTAGGGGCGCCATTCAACCATAGGGGCGCCAAAATGAGTGAACGAGTGATTGATGTTGATTAACATGAGGTAGCTAAATTAATATTACAATCAATCAATCAGTTCGTCCAACAAACTCTTTTGATTATTCATTTATTCTAAGAAAAACGTATCTTTCATGGCCACCAGTGATGCGCGGGTCAATGTATAAACAAACCGCACCCGACCGACGTTTTCAACTAACCCGCCCGCAACTCGGACCGCAAAAAACGAAAAAGAAAATATTGTACCCGACTCGCTTCCTGACCCGCATTTTTTTTAAAGTACCTATAATGCTCATCGTAGCGTCTTAATATAACTTAATATTCTAATTTTGTCAAGAATTATAAAAAATCGTCAATATAAGCTCATAATTTGTACTAAAATAGTCTAAATGTTTAGTTTTAAAAACAATTTTAAAAAGCTGGCTATGTCTATTTTGATGTTTCTGCGCAAGTTCAGCAGACAGTGAGGTTCGGGTTTGTTCCGATCAGAGCTCGTGAGCGGAGAGCGCATTTCTGAATATTCCGCTCCGCTCATGGTCGCTCGCCCAACCCAGATGGCCTGCTGGTTCGAAAATATGTGGAATAAGGGCTGCCTCCGACTATTTTTTTTTTCTTGTTGACTAGTTGTTCATTTAAGCCATTCGTGGACAAATCGCCCCTTTATATTAAATTAATTACTTAAATAGGCTAGCCTACAGGAATAAGCGTAATGACCGCACGCTTAAAGCTTGCCACAAAGAACCGGTTAAAGTAATGATTATGAATGTGTCTAAATTAGCAAGGAGACATTTAATTGTTTAGTAATAAACTGGTGTTTTCTGTGTCGCTGCAAAGATGAAGTTGACAATGCGGAGATTGCGGACTCGCCATGAACGCCAGAGAGAAATGCACATTTCATATGGATTAGCCTAATCAGAGAGTATAGCCTATTTATTTTGGTTTGAATATTTTCGTTTAAAAGTAGACATTTCAAGCTTTCTGTAATATATAGCCTATATTTATCAAATCTGTGAGGCACAAGTTGAGTTTCGGCGCCCTCCAGTTCACATGCAGTGATCGCGTACCGGCGCCTTATTTTGTCTGCTATATATTTGCTTCTTATTGAATAAATACGGGCAATTGATTGATAAAACATTGATCAAAATTAAGATACAATTTATACAAAACGAAAATCTTTTAAAAAGAGTTTTCTATAAAACAAAACTTAATGAAGTCGTCAAAATCATGTTTTACCAAAAACAGTGCCGTTGCTAGGAGGGCGCCAGCGCCTCTGCCTCTCAGCGCCTCTGCCTCACGAGTGGATGATAGCCCTGAAGACGCCTAGCAATGATATACCTTTAGTGGTAGTATACCTTTAGTTAAGTTATCGCAGCGCGCTAAGAGATAATGTTATCGGAAAATGCAGCCCAGGTATATGCATAATGGAGATTCCAAAGCTCTCTTCTTTGGTCAGAACCATGGAGAGCGATCGCGGATTTACTTTTACAATGCAACACAATATTTAAAGAGCATCAAGCTATTAAAATCTATATTATGTATACGCACAGATAATATAACAGTAGGCTATATTAGTCAATATTTTTTTATTTAAGCAGTGATTGGATAACGTTTTTTTATTTTATTTTTATTTAACGTTTTTAATTTAAGGCCCACCCACAATTGGTCTGGCTTATCCAAAACGTCCAGAATCCTGGCGCCGTGCCTGGTTGGTCGTGCCAGTTTTGTGGTTATCAAATGTGTAAATAGCATCGCAAGAAGTAGCCTACACATGACAAAGCCAGCACTTTGGTCATCATCTTTCATTATTTCGGCAAATGTCTCCCACACTTTGCTCTTTCTATTTGTGTATAATTTTGCGGAGCTTCCACTCCCCAGTCTTCACCTTTTCTCTTGCCGCCTCCATCTCTACCTGCAGACTGAGCTCGTGCGTCATCTTCGCGCCAGTTATTCAGCCAATAAAGTGTAAATTAAATTTAAAACGTATTCATAGAAAATTGTGTCTAGAACTATATCAATTACAAAGGTTTAATTGGCATCTTTATTTCAAACGACCCGACCGACCGCGACCCGAATATCATTAAAAATATTTTTGGATGACTCGTAACCGCGGGTAACCGCGGGTGACCGCAGGCACCCGCTCATTTCGGATCAACCCGCGCATCACTGATGGCCACCGAGACATAATTATTTCCTAGCATGTACAGTGCTTAGAGCATGTAACAAGATCAAGATCGTAAGGGACCATTCGGTATTTATGGAAAGGACCACCGGAGGAAAATAGGGGAGGGTCATGTCTTTTTATTCTTTGTTGAGGGGAGGGTCATCCAACTTTTTTTAGTCTAGGGGGAGGGTCACCCAACTTTTATATTCATGAAAACAGCAACATTTCAAAGTGGCTTGTTTGCTGCATATCTTTTACATGTAGCTCCATGTTGCTCTCGCGGTATCAGCCCCCCATCTATATCAGATGGGTCTGACCCAACAAAAATCCAGTTTGGCGCTGTTTGACAGTGCACACGCACTTCAGTACGCGCTCAGAAAAAATGAATCATGTCAGAACAGAACGCCAATGAAATGTTTACCCGGCAAAGCTTTAAAGCACGAGCAAATAATGAACTTTTATGATTGCGAATAAGTGCAGTGTCCTGTGAGTGTAACTCTACCGCTGCATTAACATGTGTGATATGAATGTACATCGAGTTTTACAGTATTGGGACTGAGGCGCCAGAACTGCAGCTGATAGAATGTGCGCTGTAGCGCGATACTACCTTATTTTGTTTCCACAATAATGTTAGTGAGTAAATCTACTGAAATTGCCACCATAACAGTGGAGTGTGATGTGTAAGATGTAGGGCTACCACATCTTTAAATTACTATCAGTGTTATTTAAGTTAACATAATAAAATACGTAGACCTACACCAAAAAACTAGTTGAGGATAAATTCGTTAAAATTGGGCAATTCCAGCATTATGGACGTGACATTTGCAGTCAAAACTTGAAATATAAATTCTCAGAAAATGCATTTAATACCAATATATTAAAACGTTTGTTAATATATCCATACTCCCTTAGTAAAGGAGTCAAGACATTAGAAAAATATCAGTCTACACATGCGTTTTATATTTAATATGAGGGAAATACACATGTGACGTGACACAAAAAAATCTTTAACTTTTAGGTGGCAAAATATTTTTTTGTAATTCTATGAATTACACTGCGCAAACCAAAAGATATATACCCACCGGATGAAGAAGGGTCGGCCTCCACAGAACATAAAATATTCTTTTTATTTTATTTTTCGTGTTCGCATTTATGTGAAAAAAAAAAATTGTTACGGGCGTGACAGTTCTCCGACATGACTGCTCTGAAAGCGACTTTAAAAAAATCACAGAGACCTCAAACAGAAAGCACAAAGCCTGTCTTTAAAGTGAATTTCGTTTTTTATTAATTGTATCTTAATTTTAATCAATGTTTCATCAACCAATTGCCTGGATTTAATAAATAATAAGTAAGAAAATATAGTAGAAAATAGATAATCATGACACGGAGGCGCCGGCGAGTGAACTGGACTCTGTCTCATAAATGAACCGAAACTCAGCGTAAGGTACTTGCCTCACAGACCTGAGAAATATATAGAAAGCTTGAAATGTCTACTTTTAAACAGAACAATTCACAACGAAAGAAAACAGACTGCTCTCTTATGTAATCCGTATGAAATGTGCATTTCTCTCTGGCGCTCGTCACAACGCATCGTCAACTTCATCTTTGCAGTCGACACAGAAAACACTTGTTTATTAATAAACAATTAAAATGTCTCCTTGCTATATTTGACATAATCATTACTTTTGCTGGTTCTTTGTGACAGCTTTTAGATGCTTTATGGGCAGCGCCACCCACATGTTGAACGCGTCACACCGCATCAGCACCGAAAACATGATTTTTTTCTAATCTAAAATCAAAAATTGTGATACGAACCGAATCGTAGGTTTGGTCTATCGTTACAGCCCTAGTAAGATGAGAAAGCAAGAGGTTATGGTTGTAAAAAAAAAACAAAAAAAAACAATGGCTATCTGAACATCTTTGCCAAGCGCAAACCAGTACAGAAGTAGACTAATCAATAAATTATCAGGGAGGGTCATGCCTTTTTTCACAATCATTTTGGAGGGTCATAGAAAAATGTATTGCTGGCAAAGGGAGGGTCATGTATTTTTTGACTACAGATGTCAAAACTCCTCCGGTGGCCCCTTAAATAAAAAAACGAACAGTCCCTAAAATAGACTTTGTTGAAAGCAGAGAATCAGAACCAAATATATATATATATATATATATATATATATATATATATATATATATATATATATATATATATATATATATATATATATTGTGCACAAGTTTTATTATCTAAATCACAAACGTAACTAAACTAAACAAACAAACATACATACATGCATAGGTAAAATGGTGAGTGATATGGAACTGGAAGCAGGAAAGGGAACTATGGAAAAGATCCATTTAACTATGAAAAGAACCATCAGCTTATCATTTTCAGAGCACCTCATTAAATTGATACTTTCATGGTCTGTGCAATGGACACAATTCTTGAAGTGGATGAAAATTTAAGTTGTTGAAGGTGCAATCGGTTTCTTCTCTGCTGGATGGAGAAGATATGATGAACTTGCATGGTTATTTCGACGCTGTTCTCATGGCTGGAGTGCAGATCGTGGCCTGGGCCGGAGAGGACACGCAGAGCAAATGGTGGGAGTTGCGATGGACTTCTTCTGCATTGAATGAAGACATTAAACTCCTGAGGTTGTCCTTGATGCTGTTGTGGTTGAGAGAGTCCTCTCTCTCCTGAGTGAGCACATGGCTGTGGTGAGTCGAGGCCTGCTGCCATGGGGCCTGCTGAGGCCACGCTGGACAGCACGGCATCCTGAACGTACCGAGAAGGCCAAGAGTTGATCGTTGCCCATTCAGTGATGGTAAGGTTGCAGTTTTCTTCTGAGTTGGATTGAAGAAAAGACAGTCTGACTCCTTTGGGAGAGTGAAAGGATAGCAGGCGGTGGTCATGGACAGCAGCAGTAGAGGCCAGAAGAGAAGAGAGAGAGGTCACAGAGAATTTGTCTCTAATAAAGCCTGAGAAAGGCCCCACCTCTCCGTGTCTGCTTGACCAATGAGAAGGGTGGAATTTCCAAGCAGGAAGATTCCTCTGTGGTTGATTTATGAATCTTTGTTCTAAGCGTGCTCAATTGCATGTGCAGCTGGATTGGTTTCTGATGACGAAGCTATGCAAGATTCTTGTAATACTAATATGTTGCACAGCTATCGCCATATCATGTACACCAGTGGTCTCAAACTCAATTCCTGGAGGGCCACAGCTCTGCACAGTTTAGCTCCAACCAGATCCAACTCACACCTGCAAGGAAGTTTCTAGTAATCCTGAAGACCTTGATTAGCTGGATCAGGTGTGTTTGATTAGGGTTGGAGCAAAACTGTGCAGAGCTGTGGCCCTCCAGGAATTGAGTTTGAGATCACTGATGTACACAATCATTTCGATCTTCAAAGTACCAATTTATTGTCACAGTGTCTGGTTTGTGTATCCCGGGTGTCCACTAGAGGTCTCTTCCCCATACTGTCACCACTACATCATGAACTGCATATCCCACAATCCTTGTCTGGACTCATCACTGTTCATTGCACTCAGCTGTTTCCCGTTCCCTTGTTAGTTTCTGTGTGTATATATATACCCTGTTGGTTCAGTGTTTGTCACGGAGTCCTTGTTATTCGTCACACCACTTTGGAGGTCTGTTTTCTTGCCTGTTCTTGTTTTGTTTCTTGTTTATGGATTGTGTCACTGGGTGACGAAGGCGGAACTAAAAAAAATCAACGCGTGATTCCCTTGGGGAGCACTTCCGGGGTAACACCAGGCCAGTTCCGGTTCGCTGTCATGGCCGACCAGAAAGGTAAACGGGGAAATTAGCGGTAGCTGCATCAAATCGGAGTTGATTATGGTGGCGATTAGGACGCGCATTTCCAGAGGGGATATAAAAGCAGAGATTTAAGAAACTAGAGGGAGTTCGGGGAAGAAGTAGGACGCAAAGGACAAGTCAGAAGAGAGCGAGTGAGTGAGAATATCAGAGCTGGCTGGGAAGGAGATTGTTATTGTGAGTGTCAAGACCATTATCTGGAAAGAAGATAATTACATGATTTCTAATTGCTACAGAAGTACCGCGTCTGTGTCCATGGAGGAATTGGGATATACTGGAGGGCTCGTTATCTGTTTGCTGCTTCTCTCTTTTGTGTGTTTGAAGTTGGTGATTGGAAGGCACGTTCATTTTCTTGGATAAGTTTCATGCAGCCAGAATAACGTTGCATGCGTCGCAACTTGTATGAATACGAGCTGCTGATGGAGTGTCCCAGGCTGAATGGAGTGAAGGCTTAAATCCACTGTGAGGTATTTGTAGAATTGCAGTGCTTACGAATTGAAGTGTTCACGTATGGAATTGTGGAGTGATTAATGCATGCACAAGTGTGAGGAAGTTTGACATACCCTGCCGCTCCAAATCCTTCCTGGGAACATCCAGCCCTCTGGGCGTGGGGAGCGTTCTAAAATTTGACTGTGTATAGATGTGTGCAGGTGCCCATTCACCCCCATCCTGAAGAAACAGAGAAAACCCGTCACTCACGCCGCCTTGAGTTACCCGTCCTCAAAGACCGCTGCCTCCTGAGCTCCCTGGTTGTTCTGAAGACCCCGTACCTCAGGTATTTCGAGCTCCATTGCTGTATCAAAGAAACAGAGAAAACCAATCACTAATGCCGCTTTGAGTCCCCCGACCTCAAAGACCGCTGCCTCCTGAGCTCCCTGGCTGTTCTGAAGACCCCGTACCTCAGGTATTTCGAGCTCCATTGCTGTATCAAA
Source organism: Squalius cephalus (assembly GCF_949319135.1). Lineage (NCBI taxonomy): Eukaryota > Metazoa > Chordata > Actinopteri > Cypriniformes > Leuciscidae > Squalius > Squalius cephalus. The sequence goes on along the minus strand of NC_137135.1, from coordinate 6,800,491 downwards.
GAAACAGAGAAAACCAGTCACTCATGCCGCTTTGAGTCCCCCGACCTCAAAGACCGCTGCCTCCTGAGCTCCCTGGTTGTTCTGAAGACCCCGTACCTCAGGTATTCCGAGCTCCATTGCTGTATCGAAGAAACAGAGCAAGCCAGTCACTCACGCCGCCTTGAGTTACCCGTCCTCAAAGACCGCTGCCTCCTGAGCTCCCTGGTTGTTCTGAAGACCCCATACCTCAGGTATTTCGAGCTCCATTGCTGTATCAAAGAAACAGAGAAAACCAGTCACTCATGCCGCTTTGAGTCCCCCGACCTCAAAGACCGCTGCCTCCTGAGCTCCCTGGCTGTTCTGAAGACCCCGTACCCCAGGTATCTTGAGCTCCACTGTTGCCCTGAAGAAACAGGGGAAACCAGTCACTCACGCTGCTCCGAGCTGTTCATCTGGAGACCTTTGTATTCTGAGTATCCTGAGCTCCGCCGCTGTCCTGCGGAAACCGAGAAAGCCAGTCGCTCACGCTGTTCTGAGTTACTCATCTGAAGACCCTTGTATCCTGAGTATTCTGAGCTCCACTGCTGGCCTGAAGAAACAGAGCGAGCCAGCTCTTCTCGCTGTTCTGGGTTACTCACCTGAAGATCCTCGTAGTCCGAGCATCCTGAACTCCATCGCTGTCCCGAAGAAACAGAGTGAGCCAGCTCCTCCCGCTGTTCTGGGTTACTCACCTGAAGATCCTCTTAGTCCGAGTACTCTGAGCTCCATCGCTGTCCTGAGGAAACAGAGAAAGCCAGTCGTCCACGCTGTTCTGAGTTACTCACCTGAAGACCCTCGTAGTTCGAACATTCTGAGCTCCATTGCTGTCCGGAGGAAACAGAGAAAGCCAGTCGTCCACATTGTTCTGAGTTACTCACCTGAAGACCCTTGTATCCTGAGTATTCTGAGCTCCACTGCTGACCTGAAGAAATAGAGCGAGCCAGCTCCTCCCGCTGCTCTGGGTTACTCACCTGAAGGTCCTCTTAGTCAGAGTATTCTGAGCTTCACCGCTGTCCCGAGGAAACAGAGAAAACCAGTTAATCACGTTGCTCTGAGCTACTCACCTGAAGATCCTCGTAGTCCGAATATTCTGAGCTCCACCGCTGTTTTGAAGAAACAGAGCAAGCCAGCTCCTCCCGCTGCTCTGGGTTACTCGTCTGAAGAAGAGAAAGAGTTTCAGTTCTCCATGCTGAAATTATTTTAAGTATGTTTTAATATCCAATAAAGTTAACTTATTCATCTTATCTCGTGTCCTGCCTTGTGGTGTTCCCTTGGTGTAGCTCCTCAGAGTGGTAGTTGGTACGGGTGGTGGGCTACTGGGTTCTACCTCCACCCCGGCCGGTGACAATTGCTTATATGGTTTTTGACCCTTGCCTGGGCTGGTTTTATGATTTACGGATTACCCATTAAACTGCTCTTGGATCTACCCCTGTTTCCGGTGTGTGGTATCGTGACATTTATAGAGACCAAACATGGTATAGGTGAGGTTACATTGACCGTTGGTTCTATCATAAAATACACAGTATCAAAGAAATAATAGAATTAAAAACACTACACAAGTCAGTAAATCATTCACACAATTTTCTAGAATGCATGTTCATTTATAGATCAGATTAATGCAGCAAAGTCTGTTTTAAAGTCTGTTTCTGTCTTCCCCATTGTCTCTGTCTCGACCATGTGACGACATTTATAATAGCAATAAAACCAGCTTATCTAATCATGGTCATGGTAACTAGGACCTTCTTGCCCTTGTTGGGGGGATGGGACCACATTGCCCAGAGTGAGTTTTAAATATTATTGGTTATACTATAACAAATACTTGTGTCTGATTTGTCTCAGTCGTTACAGAATGATTCAAATCTGGTCTAAACTGAAAATTATAACAAATAACACATTTAGAAAGTGTGAATCATCAAATACATTATATTTCTGTAAGTATTTCTCCTATATGTGAACAAGGTGCACGTGCTATTTTGCAACCATTCTCTCCCAACGTTGTAAAATTACAACAAAGACATTTTTAGCTAAAAATCTAATTTGATGCATGCATTCCACAATAATCACCAAGTATTTACAAGAACTAGACATTCTAACAATCACAAAAAAATATATATTTCTGCGGTTTTACTTCAGTGTTGAGATATCCAGTCCAATGAAACAAGGAGATGCGCTTCCAGGAAAGTTTGCAGGTTGTATTTGTTCATGGCTTAATGGCAAGACCTATATACACATCTAAACAATAGGACCCAAATGTGGTCTTTCAAAAGAAAAAGAAAAGCAATTTTGTAGATGTGTTTTCTTCTCAGTTCTCACGCATGCGTCGTGGCGCTCTCGTGAACTCACTCAGACGCCCACACAGAAGAAAATTAATAGTTGAATAAAGTCGTTATTTTTGTTTGTTTTTTTGCGCACAAAAAGTATTCTCGTCGCTTGATAAACTTAAGTTTGAGGCACTCACTTGGACTATTTTAACGATGTCTTTACTAACTTTTCTGGGCCGGCAGATGCAATTACCTAGCAACCTATGAAGGAGTGATCCAGCGCTCAGATTTAATAAAAAAATATATTAATTTGTGTTCTGAAGATGAACGAAAGTCTTGCAGGGTTGGAACAACATGAGGGTGAGTAATTACTGACAGAATCTTCATTTTTGGGTGAACTAACCCTTTAAGTTTTCCCGGGAGCTGGCATTGGTTGATCCTCAACAGGCATCAGTCTGCTGCTTCATCACAGCTTCCCCTGCGTGTTTGTCAGAGAGTTCTGTCACCCAAGGCTTTTAATAGGCTGTTCAGCAAGGAGGGGGATCTTCTCACCGCCGACGGTAAACATTGTGAGGTCACTTCTAACAGTATTGTAACCCAGTGGCAATACAGGGTTAAAATTACTTTAAAATTGCATTAAAATAGTGTAATATCTCTTTAGGAAAAAATCTGCCAAAATAGCTTAATATCCCTTTAAGAAAAAAACAGCCAAAATAGCGTAATATCCCTTAGGAAGAAATCAGCCAATCAGGAGTGATAGTTCCTCCCCTAGCTGAACATGATTGACAGGTCACGAGGCAAATTGCGTGATTCGACCATGCGCGCGAGTATGTGAGAGAAAGAGAGAAGACGAACACGATTGATGGCGACGGGAAACGAGAGGAAATTTACAGATTTAAAGTTAACAGAGTGATAAAAGTGAGTGTATTAGCAAGCTAAAGAACCAACACAGAAGACAGAATAAGGAGGAGCAACCGAGAGTTTGGAAAAACCCCGTTTTCCACCTGTATTTGTCTCGGTCAGGTCTTATGGACAGAGTGAAACTACTTGGAAGATCCTTTTCTATCGATGGTGAGCCTCCCAGTGTGATCGTGAAGAGACGCAGACCAACTCATCGAACGTTTCCCCTGGTGGTAGGAAAGTATCAGTCGCCTGAGCTGGAACCAGAGAATGTCTAATAGGAAGAGAATTGGCACTCTCTGCTTACTTCCGGTTTCTGGACTGCTGCAGTAACACGTCTCTGTCCATGCGGGGGCGCTCGCAGGCGAGTGCAGATTGAATGGAGGTCTATGGCGAAATACACCTCAAAATCCACTTTTCTCAGGATATAATTTTGTGTCTAGTAATTTGAATGTTGTATTCGAAAGGAGATGCAAAGAAATTACACATTGCTGGGTGTTAGATTTTTTAGAGTCACTTATTTGCTTTAAAAAGTCTTTTAAAATGTCAATGACGTCAGAATGCTGACGTCATTAGCAGAATGCTAGCGTGTTATGGGCAACAACAACTCAACCTGTAAGAAATCGAAAAAAAAAAAAAGTACTCGTTCATTCAACTTTCGACCTATAACCCATGATGAACTTGCAAAACTTACAATAAAATCTGAGATTTCTCAAAGGCAATCGGGTGAAAGAGACACATTTAGCCGTCTAGCCCCATAGACTCCCATTCAGTCTGCACTCGCCCGCGATCACCTCCAGTGGAATTCTAATGGAACTGCAACCAAGATCGATACAATGGGGCTAATAGGAAGTGCCAAGGCTCTGCCAAGGTAGACGGGCTCTGCTTGTACCCACTCTTTCATCCAAGTGCAAACTTCCTTTTAAAAGGAGAAACTGTCACAGAACTGGTGACACACACTTTTGACACCGAACTATTGACAGGACTGACTAATACAGAAAGTGATCACAAAACAGACTTTAACGACTACAAAAGGACAAAACCAGAGACTCAATTGTTTTAAAGGGCCCATTTTTTATTTTTCATATACATGTTATGCAATTGTGTTTCAACTGTTATTTGCAGCTTAATGTGAGTAAAAGTTACTGGTTACTACTTACCTGGTCTGATACTTCCTTTTATGGGTACAGTTTATATCACTTAGCTCCTTTCGAACCTAGCACAGTGTTAGTTCACGTTTAGAGTGTAGCATGGTTACAGTATGAACAGTAATAGTATGAATTGTATCTTATATAAAGCAATTGATGCATGAGGTCCACTATAGCGTACAGATGATTAATCCGAATTTTCTCCCAATCTAAAATCAATATTTGGAAAATTTAACTGTGATATGACTCATTAGATATTGCGCTTGATGCTACAACATTTTTATACCTGCAAGAGTCTCCTAGGATAGAAAAAAAAAATGGCTGGATATTCCAGAGCAACTTAACGTTTCTGACTGGACATTGGCCATCTTGGTTTGGAGGTGGAAAGAAAAACAGCACACAACGGTTTGCCACTTGGTTCGCAATGTATAGGATGATGCACCAGGGTCCACTGTAGAGGTTGATGTGCAGCTATGAATTAAAAACCCATACAAATGCAAGAAAATGCTTTTTGAATAGCTGTCGACTGTAGTGACCTCTATGCATGAAAGGGTTAAAGAAAAAATGTGATTACTAACTTGTAAGACTAGATTCAGCAGTTTATGCAACCGACACCTGAAGCTCCAAAAGGTCATCAGAAACTCCACCCTCTTACAAAACCTACCAGGAAGTGACTAGTCATTATTTCTACCTTTCATTTTTACTGAAAGCTAAAACGAGTTGTGAAGAACAGAGGAGGACACATTATATTAGGGTTTTTGTGTATTTCTGAATGAAACCAGATTAGATTTGGACTGTAATAGTTATTTAATCTTTAAATCAACGTTCAAAAAGTGAAAGTATATTGTAGATCGTTGGATCTTTTACAAGACAAAGAAATGGATTCAGAATCTGTGGAAGAGCTTTCTTGTCCTGTTTGCTGTGAAATCTTCAAGACTCCTGTTATTCTGTCCTGTAGTCACAGTATTTGTAAAGAGTGTCTACAACAGTTCTGGAAAATTAAGGAAACTCAGGAGTGTCCTGTCTGCAGGAGAAGATCCTCAAAAGATGATCCTCCAGTTATTCTTGCGTTAAAAAACTTGTGTGAGTCGTTCCTGGAGGAGGGAAATGAGAAACGTTCATCAGGGTCTGAGGAGATCTGCAGTTTACACAATGAGAAACTCAAACTCTTCTGTCTGGAGGACAAACAGCCTGTGTGTTTCATGTGCAGAGACTCAGAGAAACACACCAATCACACATTCAGACCCATCAGTGAAGTGCTTTCATCTTACAAGGTAAGACAAATATCTCTCATTTCATATGCTTAATACAGTGCTAAACATAGAGTGTTATTTGTGTAAACAATAGACCAGTATTTATTTTTACTCAGACTTAATCTCTGACTTTCTACTGATATAAAATTCTACACAAAACTTCGACCTTCTGATGTTCAAATCTTCTTGAATGTAACAGCATTGGCACAAAACAGAAAATAACATTTTGTCATGGGTTATTAATAATTTTTCATTAATAATATGTGATTAATAACAAGACACACCAAAAAAGTGACTGATACTAACATACTTTCTCTTTCTGTATTTGTATTTGCACAACCACACATTTACAACTGCATAGATATAATAATTAAGAATTGGACACTGAAAAAAATATTTTTTTTTTTTGGTAAAAACATGATTTATTGACGTTCATCCTTTCCAAATAATATATAATTAAAAAATATATCTCCTGTAATGTTCAGACACAAATGCTTCCATGAGAATGACCCATTCAACATATGAATAATATAACTATAAAAACATCCAAACATACAATGTTTAAACCTCTTAGAGCTGCATAAGTTTCACAGATTTTCATCTTAACCTGTAGGAGGAATTTAATACAGCACTGACGTCCTTACAAAACAAGCTCAAACAAGGAGAAGAAATGAAGAAAAAGTGTGATGAAACAATTGAACACATCAAGGTGAGGATATAAAGAGTTAAATACTCAACATTCACACACAGAGTTTATTATTGACATTAGTGGAGTGTGTGTTCATACAGCGCTGACTGAAGTGAATGTGATTTGATTTCAGTCTCAAGCTGAGCACACAGAGCGTCAGATTAAAGAAGAGTTTGAGAAGCTTCATCAGTTTCTCAGAGACGAAGAAGAAGCTACAATCACTGCACTGAGAGAGGAAGAGGAGCAGAAGAAGCAGAGGATGAAGGAGAAGCTGGAGGAGATGAACACACACATCTCAGCTCTTTCACACACAATCAGAGACATGGAGGAGATGATGAAAGACAATGATGTCTCGTTTCTAAAGGTGACAAATCAATCTGGCTTCATTCTCTGTGCATAAAACAACTTGTATAGAGAGACTCATTGACACTGAGAGTGTTTGATTAGGTATTAAAATGTTTTCAAACTCTATATTTTCCAGAACTATAAAGTCACGATGGAAAGGTGAGTGAGCTGCTCGTATCTCTTCTCTCAGTGGATCTGAACTCAAATTCACTGCAGTTCTGACTCCTGAATGTTCCTCAGAGTCCAGATCTCACAGCCGGATCCATGGATGAGTTCTGGAGCTTTGATTCATGTGTCGCGTTATCTGGGTAACCTGCCGTTCAGAGTCTGGAAGAAGATGCTGGAAACTGTCCAACACAGTGAGTCTCAGCAGATTTGACACCAGTGCAGAAGATAGTTCAGATTTAAACACACACAACATCAACATTTGATAGAAATATATTTAATAATTTCAAGTGAATCTGAACTGTATTTCAGAAAATCATCAGATCATACAGCGAACTCATAATGAAAATTCCATTCCTCATGATCTATTTTTATGTATTAGGATACAATAGTGTTTATTGAATACTGATATTAACCCTCTGAGGTCTGAGCTGTTTTCTGGGCCCTGGAGGTGTTCTGACATGCTCTGACATTTCTGGTTATTTCTGTTACTTGTGACATTTTCATGGCTAAAGTCTAATTACACTGTATTCAGCACAAACTCTGCTACAATAATATATCAGCAGCATGTATGTAAAAGTTTGTAGTTTTGAGATAATGACATTTATGCGTGGTTTGTGAACATACAAAAAAAAATTCTCACTGAAATAAGGCCATGAAACCCATACTGATTATTTCTTCACAAGACTTTTGAAAATTGTATGACGTAGCCTAGAATATTTGCTGCAAAACTATGTGAAAATCACCCTGACTGCTCATTCAGATAAGACAATATATTGATTTAAAAATTTTACGACGTGCATTAATATGTAAGCTTTTCACACCTGAGAAAGACAAAGAACCTCCCCTAACGGCCCTATTAGGAGCTATCAGGCCCTGTCATTCTGAGCAACCTTGCACAATACTGTAAATGAGGAGATTTAAAAAAGAATGGCTTTTAACCCTCTGAGGTCGACAAACGCGCGGGCGCGTTTTGCTGGATTTTCTCCACATTGTAGCACTATAAACTTAAATTAGGGGAGAGTGGGGTGAGTTGTGCCAGTTTTTACTCAAAGTGACTTTAAAGTGAGGCCATGGCAGTAATGCCTTCAACTTAAGGATGTACATGTATTTCAGGATGTTGTGCATCCCTGAGAACAATAACTTTGGATCTGAAATAAATTGTTTCAGAAATATAGCTCTTGGAAAAAAAGTGGTCTCATGGCACAACTTGCCCCTGGTGCGGGGGAAGTTGTGCCTTTGGGGGAATACATTGGGGGTAAATTGTGCCAGTGATTTCTGAAGTAAAACTGAACATTTTAATGTTATGAACCATAATGCTATATGAAAGCAAGATAAATTCAATACAAAATTAATCATTTAAGGTTTATTTAGATATTTTCACCCTGGAATACCATAGCATGCGTTTTTCCTACTATGGTCAATTGCATAGGGATTTTGTATTGAACATAACTCTGGATCGGTAACACTTTACAATAATAGTACATGAATAATCATGTACTAATTCCTGAATTAATAATTACTTTACTATGAACTAATGATGAGTTAAGACATGTATTAATGAGGTACTAACCTTAATTACGACATGAGTATCATGAATTCCTACATGAATATACCATCTTAACTACGCGTTAGTACATGCTTGTTAATTAATGTATTAATTAACATTTCGAGGTAAAGTAAATCAAACATGCTCTAGATCAGAAGAAAGATGTACTAAAAGGGCACAATGTTAAATTGTTCATAAATTTAACACCATCAATTGTCACATACATCAGTGAATGACACAAGATGTCTTGAAATATTTATATTAAACCTACTCATTGAACACACATTCCGTTTTAAGTGATTCCACTGCTGCCTTCAAGTGTAAAATACCTACTACACTAGCATATTCATTAAACAGATGCAATTTTCAAAATTAAAATCAGTGTTAGCACAGATGATGGTTATTTTCTGGATTTGTTTACTGTCTTTATATCATAATGCAGTCGGATGTTAGTCTTGTTTGCTGGCTCTTCTTTGGGGCCACTATTGCCCCTTCAAAATTTGTCCACTTTTTTCCTACCGTTCAGTTCCTTCTCCATCTAAATTCAGGCACAGCACCTCTGCTCTTCCACTTCTTTACAAACCACCGACAAGCACCAAATGATATCTGATTTAGAAGAGCTGAATATGTATAAAACATGTGTAATTGATACATTTTTGAAGATTTACTCTTGGATTTTCCAAGTAATTAATGATGAGTTAGTAATGATGTGCCCCCCCAAGTAAAGTCATGACATTATGATACATTAACAAGTCATGAATTCATGTTACTTTCCAAGTAATTAATGATGAGTTAGTAATAATGTGCCCCGCCATGAAGTAAAAGTAACATGAATTCATGACTTGTTAATGTATCATAATGTCATGACTTTACTTGGGGGGGCACATCATTACTAACTCATCATTAATTACTTGGAAAGTAACATGAATTCATGATTTGTTAATGTATCATGTAATTTCTTGTCTTGGCCCTCCAAGAGTAAATCTTCAAAAATGTATCAATTACACATGTTTTATACATATTCAGCTCTTCTAAATCAGATATCATTTGGTGCTTGTCGGTGGTTTGTAAAGAAGTGGAAGAGCAGAGGTGCTGTGCCTGAATTTAGATGGAGAAGGAACTGAACGGTAGGAAAAAAGTGGACAAATTTTGAAGGGGCAATAGTGGCCCCAAAGAAGAGCCAGCAAACAAGACTAACATCCGACTGCATTATGATATAAAGACAGTAAACAAATCCAGAAAATAACCATCATCTGTGCTAACACTGATTTTAATTTTGAAAATTGCATCTGTTTAATGAATATGCTAGTGTAGTAGGTATTTTACACTTGAAGGCAGCAGTGGAATCACTTAAAACGGAATGTGTGTTCAATGAGTAGGTTTAATATAAATATTTCAAGACATCTTGTGTCATTCACTGATGTATGTGACAATTGATGGTGTTAAATTTATGAACAATTTAACATTGTGCCCTTTTAGTACATCTTTCTTCTGATCTAGAGCATGTTTGATTTACTTTACCTCGAAATGTTAATTAATACATTAATTAACAAGCATGTACTAACGCGTAGTTAAGATGGTATATTCATGTAGGAATTCATGATACTCATGTCGTAATTAAGGTTAGTACCTCATTAATACATGTCTTAACTCATCATTAGTTCATAGTAAAGTAATTATTAATTCAGGTATTAGTACATGATTATTCATGTACTATTATTGTAAAGTGTTACCCTCTGGATCACAGTGTCATAGAGACAAGGGGGCGGGCTCATTTTTCTCAGACGACCAATCAGTCTCTCAGGATCATTGTGAAGCTATCAAACTATGCCCTAGCAACCATTTAGAGCACCATAGCAACACAATATATGATATTTGTGAATCATTTCAGGCAAAAAGGCTTTGGCAATAGATGCCTGTTGACATAGCGCTGTCTGTCAATTATATAACATATAAGAATAAAGTGACTAGGCTAATTTCTAAACATCCTGACATAGGCCACTTAAAAACGGAATAAAACTTCTTTTTAATAACATAGAGCAAACTCAAAACTGAAATCAGTGTTAGCTAAATTAAACAAATAACAGGCAGGCCCAAGTAAAACACTGATGAGGCATGCCCATCTCCTCACTTCTCAAGATTATCCCCTGTGAGTATGTAGGTCTAGGTGGTCTGGATCTGGCACAACTTACCCCAGGCCCTTTGGCACAAATCACCCCAGACCCACAGGTTTGAAAAACTAGCATGATCCAGCAGTTAAGAGCTAACATCATGCTAACTGTATAGACTCATTGTGTAGCCTACTAAAGCACTAAAACATGTGTGAAATGTTTTCAAACTTGTCTATAATTGTTCAGACACTACAATTAAAAAACCTTAATCATAGAAAATTTACTTTGAAAGGGAAAAAACAGTTTTTTGCACTAAAATATGCTTAACTCTCATGCCATGTGTCTCCAGTCTTTGGAGGACGAGTAAAAGTGATTGCTTTTCAAAATGATGTGGACACATGACCAATTTCTTCTATGGTTTTCCAGAAAAAAGGGTGGAACTACTTCCCCCCTGGCACAAATCACCCCACTCTCCCCTACTCAGTCATTTATAGTCATACAGAAAAAAGAAATATAAAAAAAGAATCTGTGATATTTCTCCTTTTGTATGTGTCCACTTACAATCAAACCAAAACATTGTGCTTTTGTAAAATAAAGAAAATAAACAGGGTGTGCGTTCTGCCTCTCCGTCGCGGTGAACTTTTTTTTCTTGAGCACGTCTATAAACTGAAACAAAACTCAGCGAATACTTGTCACACATTTATGAGCCATACACCTTTATAAACATTTAAGTGTGTACTTTTAAATGATCGGATTCAAAACAAAAACAAATATTCTCTGTTTAAGTAATTTGTATAAAACCAACAAGATGTCCAGCTTCTCAAACGCTTCCTCATTACAGTTAATTTGGCCACGCCCACTCGCACAAAAGATATTCACATGCAAATCTCCACATGGAACGCGATCGCCCTCATTACCTCAACAACAAAACACTTCACTTCACTTTTCGTCGAGTTTGAAAGACGTGCCTGAGCTTACATTGGATTTAGGCTACCTCAGAAGAAGAAGAACGCGATTTGAAGACAAGAAAGATGTAAGGTAAGAAATTCTTACATATTAGTTTGTTATTGTTGCATAAATGTCACGTTGCAGTTGAACTGTTGCTAGATATATGGGGAATATTATAATATTTAGACCCGTGTTTACTGTTACTGTGTTTGTGGATATCTGCTCAAACGTAGATATGTATATGGTAACCATAATGTTTTATATTTGAGCGCGATCGCGTTTGAATGTATCATATTTTTGATAGCGATCGCGTTTGAATGTATCATATTTTCCTGCGTGATCGCGTTTGAATGTACACATCATATTTTGGATGAAAGCAAAACGCACCAAATGGCTGCATGTTTTTATTATTATCTCATTTCATATCATCATAACGGATGGAAACATTTGAAGTAACATGATAATCAATATATTTTTCTCTAGCTTAGTTGTTACGGAAATCTTTTTGAAAATATATATAGGCTGCTATATTGTTATTATTTTATGCAGCACTGCGCATAGCCTATACCTACAAGGCACAACAAATGGTGTTCATTATATAATATATTGTTGGAAACATTTGTGTGAGTGTGTGTGTGTGTATTCTGTGAATTTTAAAAAGCAATTTTAACAAGAAAAATCTAAAATGTATTCCCAAAATCGTGCAGGCCTTTCTCTTGATATCAGTATGTTCACTTTTTTTTTTTTTTTTTTTTCAGGGCCTAGATGTCACTGAGTCCTGCTGACTTCAACGTTCACAGTACATGTCTCTGTACATGAACATGGTACTTTTTTGTTGTGTATCTTTGGATTATGTTGTGTTGTAAATAAATCCAAACAATTTTAAAAGCCATTCTTTTTTAAATCTCCTCATTCTTTGTGCAAGGGTGGTCAGAAGGATGGGCCCTGATAAGCTCCTAATAGGGCCATTAGGGAGATTCTTTGTCTTTCTCAGGTGTGGAAAGCTTTCATATTAATGAGATGATCCGCCCCTTCGCATATTGCTTTATCACACAAAACACGTCGTAAAATTTTTAAAGCAATATATTGTCTTCTCTGAATGAGCAGTCAGGGTGATTCTCACATAGTTTTAGAGCAAATATTCTAGGCTACGTCATACAATTTTCAAAAGACTTGTGAAGAAATAATCAGTATGGGTTTCATGGCCTTATTTCAGTGAGAATTAATTTTTGTATTTTCACAAACCACGCATAAATGTCATTATCTCAAAACTACAAACTTTTACATACATGCTGCTGATATATTATTGTAGCAGAGTTTGTGCTGAATACAGTGTAATCAGACTTTAGCCATGAAAATGTCACAAGTAACAGAAATAACCACAAATGTCAGAGCATGTCAGAACACCTCCAGGGCCCAGGAAACAGCTCAGACCTCAGAGGGTTAAATTGTTTGGAATTATTTACAACACAACATAATCCAAAGATACACAACAAATGCCAAAAAAGCACTTCAAAGACAGAGACCTTTGTGCCATTCCTAAAAACATTGTACATACCTTTCATTTCCAAGATTTTCACTTTACCATGTTCACGTACAGAGACTCATGTGAATGTTGAAGTCCTCAGTGGCATCTGGGCCCTGAAAAAAAAAAGTGCACATACTGATATCAAGAGAAAGGCCTGCACGATTTTGGAAATAAATATTAGATTTTTCTGGTTAAAATAGCTTTTTAAAATTCCTTAAAATTCACAGAATACACACACACACACACACACACACACACACACAAATGTTTCCAACAATATATAATATAATGAACACCAGGTTTGTTGTGCCTTGTAGGCATAAGGTATATGCCAGTGCCGGATAAAATAATAATAACAATAAATAACCTATAGCAGTATAAATCTTCCAAAAGATTTCAGTAACAACTAAGCTAGAGAAAAATATATTGATTATCATGTTACTTCAAATGTTTCCATCCGTTATGATGATATGAAATGAGATAATAATAAAAACATGAAGCCGCTTGGTGCGTTTTGCTTTCATCCAAAATATGATACAGTACATTCAAACGAGATCGCTATCCAAAATATGATACATTCAAACGCGATCGCGCTGCAAAATATTATACATTCAAACGCGATCGCTATCCAAAATATGATACATTCAAACGCGATCGCGCTCAAATATAAAACATTATGGTTACCATATACATATCTACGTTTGAGCAGATATCCACAAACACAGTAACAGTAAACACGGGTCTAAATATTATAATATTCCCCATATATCTAGCAACAGTTCAACTGCAACGTGACATTTATGCAACAATAACAAACTAATATGTAAGAATTTCTTACCTTACATCTTTCTTGTCTTCAAATCGCGTTCTTCTTCTTCTGAGGTAGCCTAAATCCAGTGTAAGCTCAGGCACGTCTTTCAAACTCGACGAAAAGTGAAGTGAAGTGTTTTGTTGTTGAGGTAATGAGGGCGATCGCGTTCCATGTGGAGATTTGCATGTGAATATCTTTTGTGCGAGTGGGCGTGGCCAAATTAACTGTAATGAGCAAGCGTTTGAGAAGCTGGACATCTTGTTGGTTTTATACAAATTACTTAAACAGAGAATATTTGTTTTCGTTTTGAATCCGATCATTTAAAAGTACACACTTAAATGTTTATAAAGGTATAGAGTATTCGCTGAGTTTTGTTTCAGTTTATAGACGTGCTCAAGAAAAAAAAGTTCACCGCGACGGAGAGGCAGAACGCACACCCTGTTTATTTTCTTTATTTTACAAAAGCACAATGTTTTGATTTGATTGTAAGTGGACACATACAAAAGGAGAAATATCACAGATTCTTTTTTTTATATTTATTTTTTCTGTATGACCATAAATGACGGAGTAATTTAAGTTTATAGTGCTACAATGTGGAGAAAATCCAGTAAAACGCGCCCGCGTGTTTGTCGACCTCAGAGGGTTAAACCTGAAGCCTCAATCCCTTCTGACAGTAACTGAGAGACCACTGTTATCATTTATGATTTCTTTCAACAAAGTCTTTATATGTGTTTTACATTTACATTTCTAATACATCATATTTCATCCTGTAATCTGATGTTATTCTCTTTGCAGCTCCGTTGACTCTGGATCCAAACACAGCACATCCTTGTCTCACACTCTCTGCTGATCTGACCAGTGTGTTTAACAGTGATGTATATGAAACACTTCCTGATAATCCAGAGAGGTTTGACGGGTGTACATGTGTCCTGGGATCTGAGGGCTTTAACTCAGGAACACACTGCTGGGATGTGGAGGTTGGAGACAGTACATCCTGGAGTCTTGGAATAACCACAGCATCAAACCAAAGGAAGGGACGCGTTTTCTTTAAGTCTAATGTCTGGCGTGTGGATCACTGGAACAGCAAATACAGCTCAGAATCCCCAGAGCAACGCTTCACTGTCTTTACTGTTAAACAAAAGTTTCAGCGTGTGAGAGTTCAGCTGGACTATGACAGAGGAACAGTGTCATTCTCTGATCCTGTAACTAACACACATTTACTCACATTCACATCCACCTTCAACGACACAGTCTTTCCATTCTTATTTAATCACTGCACAACTCCTCTGAGGATCTTACCAGTTAAACTGTTTATTACAGCAGAAAATCACAGTTAAATCTGATTCTGCTTCTAGACTAATTCAGTTTTGCAAATTATGCTTCAATAACAACACTGTAATAAAAGGGTCTCATTGATCAATCACACTTAAATGTAAAATTTTGAGCCGACTTAACCCTTGTGCATCCTTAAGGACATTTTTGTCTTTTTTCAATCATTTTTCTTGTGTTAATGCCAATTTCATCCATTTTTGGCACAAGTGTTTACTTTTATTGGAATTTTCTTATTTCACCCTAATCTTTTTTCTTTCATGAATCAATTTTACACTAGTAACACAAAATATTTACACTCAGGACCTTAAGGACAAAAATGTCCCCATTGAAAACTACATTTCGTTTTTTATCCCAGGCCATTTAACAAACAAACATTTAACATTTTTATTCTGTTTGTAAAGATACATTTTCTCTAGCCTGGGTGCCAGCCCGAACCCCGCCCACAACATTTTTTGGTCAGGAAGTTCATTGAGGAGTGATTATGCTCGGCTCCCAGAAGGCCGAGCCAATCAAATTGCCAGGGCAGGCTTTAATCGATGATGGACAGAATTGAGATTTCACAGGTTCACACTTACAAATAAGTCAGATAGAATAAATGCGTATATGAGATTTAACGAGTTCACACAAATAAGTCAGATAGAATAAATGCGTATATGACGTGCTGTCCGAGGAGAGGGCTGTGGGCTCGGTAGCCATACTCCCCCCGTGTTCCTGGTTGTGAGAGAACAAGCCAAGACAAGAGTGAGGATTTGGGGTGGTGGAGGGATGCTGAAAAACTGTCAAGGAGTGTTAGGTAAGTTGACAGAGTGATTAATATACTTCCTCATGCTGATAGATAGGGTAACGTTAGACATGGTATTGTTTGATGACAAGTTGATATTGGATTGATTATTTGTACGTGCTCCTCCCGAACTTTGCTTATGAAACATCATGTGTAGATTCCGCCATCGCGTCTGTTATAGAAGATATCCACAGCGCATTCATTTTAAAAGAGGAACAGAGAGCCGCAACATTTTGTTGGTTGAAAATATGAATGAAGAACATGCGTCATTTACTCCGTTGCTCTGATTGGTTGTAGGTCTATCCAATTGAGTGCAGAGTTTTTTTTTTTCCTGGTTCGGTTGAGACACGCTCCATAATCAAAGCCCTATGAAGCAGTATCAGACTCACATTCTGACTAGAATATGAGAATGACGAAGTCAGGCTACATTTTCTCAGGTTTGGCCTATAAAGCAAATACGGAACAGACACCGGTTCAGGAACAGACACCGGTTCAGGAACAGACACCAGTTCAGGAACAGGCATGGTGGCGGCCATCTCTGCTGAGGACTCAGGTTCAGGCGTGGTGGCGGCCATCTCTGCTGAGGACTCAGGTTCAGGCGTGGCGGCGGCCATCTCTGCTGAGGTCTCAGGTTCAGGCGTGGCAGCGGCCATCTCTGCTGAGGGCTCAGGTTCAGGCGTGGCGGCCATCTCTTCTGAGGGCTAAGGCAACGTGGGGGCGGCTATTTTGTCCGGAGACACTGGCTCGGGGGTGGCCATCTTGTCCGGAGACACTGGCTCGGGGCGGCCATCTTGTCCGGAGACACTGGCTCGGCGGACGCCATCTTGTCCGGAGACACTGGATTTTGTGATCGGCAGACTTGACGTGAACAGTCTCTGGATCGGCAGACGTGACGTGAACAGTCTCTGGATCGGCAGACGTGACGGGAACAGTCTCTGGATCGGCAGACATGACGTGAACAGTCTCTGGATCGGCAGACGTGACGTGAACAGTCTCTGGATCGGCAGACGTGACGTGAACAGTCTCTGGATCGGCAGGGCTGACGTGAAGCTCAGGCTCGGCGGGATGAGACCCCGGACGGGCGGTCTCGGCGGGATGAGACCCTGGGTTGTGCTTGGTAGCGGCCCTTCTAGCCGATCGCACTGACGCCAGCGGTGGGTCTGTCATGCTGGATAGTAATCTCGGACGTCCAGAGTCCGATCTGGTGGCCGGTCTGAGGACTGGCGTGACGTGAGGACTGGCGTGATGTGAGGAAACTCAAGTTCAGCGGGACTGACGTGAAGCTCAGGCTCAGAGGATACTATGGGCTTGCGGGGCTCCTCATCCGCAAAGCCTACAGTGAACGACGAGCCGCTCCACATCAGGGCAAAGTCAATATACTCCACCAGAGTGTTACGAGGGGTATTGGCTGGCATGAGCTGGTAAAGTGATTCATTGAGTCCATAGCGGAACATGTCCTTTAACACAGCATCATTGAAATCCTCCCCATGGCAAAGCTCACAGAATTCCTTCATGTAATCCTCGACTGGACGGTTTCCCTGGCTGAGGCGGAAGAGGCGGATTGCTGGGTCCATGATGTGGTCTAGTATTCTGTAACGTAATCAAACCACTGGAGGCAAGCTGGTGAGGACCCAAACGCAAACTTTACTTTTCAAAACATAAACAAACATAAAACAAAGGCATGGCAAGGCATGAGACAAGAACAACGGCAGGAAATAGTCAACACGTTGATTATACCAGTGCTGGCATTTAATGGGGAAAGTTTAGTACTGAACCCAAACTAAATCTCACTGAAAGCTTTTTTTTATTATTATTATTTAAAACACAACTTGTTTAGATTCATGGCTTTTATTTGGTAGCAATTTTTGAGTTTAACATGTTTTATTAAATATATGCTACATTTTATATATAAAAAAAATTATAAATCATTTTAATAAATTTAAACCTCTAACTCTTTCTTTTTTCACTTTTGTAACTTTTTTTCAACAATATAATCTTCCAAGAGTCTTCTTCTTCTTGAGGGTCTTCAGAATTAAATTTGTGCTCCGAAGCTTCAAATTTTTATGACAGTTTATTTTTTGACATGGACATTTTTGTCCTCTAAAGACCTCAGAGTAACTTTATACATTGACACATAAGGGTTAAAAATCTGATTTCTGATTTCATTCATAAGTCATAATAATGAAAGTATGTTTAAATCCACGTTTACAATATGCAAGACAACATAAAGTGTCGACACATTTTAGTCATAGACCCTTTTCAGATTTCCGGGTTTCTCAGAAGCAGAAGTCGTCATATTTGGGGAAACTTCTATAGCGGTGAATGAGAGACTACATTAAATATATTTTTGTGTGTTTCCATTTGTTCAAATGGCAAAAGAAAAACTCCACAATAGAGTTTTCACAACTTTCAAAAAGAGGTAAAAAATAGAGAGGGATTTATAACAGCAGTCAGAAGAGAGAAAGATGTCAGTTTATCTGTCACTCGCACACTGTATTAGAAAACCCTCACAGCCGTAACTCTTTTTTTTTTTTTTTTTTTTTTTTTTTTTTTTTTTTTTTGATGCAAAGGTAATATAATACAATGTATAGTGTTATGAATGTACATAATTTGTTTTTAATTGAAATATAAAAAAACTTAGCAGGATTTACTCTGTTGATGTCCGTTAAAACAATTTAGAGTCAATTGGATAAATTATTTATTTTACAGAAATCACTGTGAAAAGGGTTCTTCTTCTTGCCAGTGAAATCCTCATGTTCATATGAATATTATCCTATTACTTGAGCTCTGAAAATTATGAAATCACTGTGAGGCAAGCAGCTGTTTATATATTCATACAAAATGATTGACAGAATAACAAGACTAGATGCTTTCAAACCGTTATTTAGAACATTTTCAAATTTTTTATATTTTTATTTTAGGGTATAAGTTGGTTACAGTGTGACAGATTTTCATCATTCAAAAATGGGATGCACAAAACTGTCTTATGTAGCAGGCATTGAAAAAAATATAAAATTATGATTAAAAGCATTATAATACTAACATAATTTTAAAAAAGCACCATACCAGATAAATGATGCACTTCAATGGATAATAAAGGGGTCCTTGATTATGATTTCACTTTTTTAACTTTAGTTAGTGTGTAATGTTGCTGTTTGAGCATAAACAACATCTGCAATGTTACGACGCTCAAAGTTCAAAGCAAAGGGAGATATTTCCTTTTACAGAAATCACTTTTTAAACAACAAACGGCAATGACACTGTTGTCTTTTTAGATCTGCTTTACAGCAGAATTGATTTCTGTTTGCATCATTGATCATTATTTTCCTGTTTATCACTGTAAAGCTGCTTTGAAACAATCTGTATTGTATAAAGCGTGGTAAATAAAGTCGAAATGAAAAAGGAAATAGTGACAGATCTTTTCTTACGTAGTGTTACCAAGTGTAATAGATAATCAGAAAAGAAATAGTGCAGGACTATTATACAATGACTATGTATAAAAAAATGTGTACATGAATGAATCGTTCACAATAAGATCTGCACTTCTTCAAAATAAATTTAATTTCATTCCAAATGCTTGGAAATTTCACTTTCATTTTTTATTTTTATATGCATTGGTAACAATAATCTCGTGTCAATTTAATTTTACAGAAATAAAAGTAAAATACAGTCGTTAATCAACTTGTGAGAAAATAAATCAACACATGAAGAGAAACTTTAAACCATCTGATATGACCATCAGTAAAATAGATTTGAAATAGTTTTGAGAAATCACACCAGTCTCTAGACCAGTGCTGCCAACTTTTGAGTTCAGCTTGGAGTGAGAATTATAGTAACACAAATTTCACAAATAGATTTGATTCGATAAGCTTGCGGTTTGATTTCAATCTGGATTTCGATTAGATTCAATGTTGATTCATTTTGAAATACTGTATATCAGGTACAGTGTGTTATTTTGTTTCTCAAGGAAAAACATCTGTCTAAACTAATGCTGTGAACAATAGCCTACAGGGAACCATGTCAGCCGTACATTATTATAAAAAGGTAAAGGCACAGTATGTAATTTTGACCATATTCAAAGCAATAACACAGGCTAGTGTGGAATCATGGGAGTTGTCGTCTTCACCTCCACTGCCAATGGGAATCAATCTGACGGGACTCAAATCATGTTCATGGATGAGGTAATGAAATATAGTTTTATAACCATTACGTTTGATACATTTTATTTTATTCTAACGAATTAGCCGCAAGTAACGTAATGTTTAAAGGGTCATGAAACCCTAAAACCAAATTTTCTGAGATTTTAACAGAGGTATGTGTGTTGAACACCATTGAAGACAATGTTACCATCTGTTAGATTTAATAGTAGGGGAAAATGGTTAAATCTTCACCGTGTCCACATCACAGCACTGTAGTACTTTGATGACTCATCGGTGTCTCATAATTATTCATGACTGAGTTTTCTTATCCAATGAGAAGACACTTGCTCTTAATTATTCATGACACCACGACGTGGAACTATCCAATGACAGACATGTCAAACTATGATATTGCGTAGTAGATGAGAAAGGCAATGATGGGACGCGCGCTTGTTTTCGTGGTGCAAAAATTCCAGTGCATCTTTCCCAGCGATGCTGCCAGGGCTAGACTCTGACCATCAACCACGGACACATCTAAACTATGTGTGTGTAGCAGGAGAATGGTGGACTTCGGCCTTGTAAATTACACCAATGCAGGTTTCGTCTTGCGAGTGATGCGGTCCCGAGGACTTTTCTATCGCTTCAGAGGTGGGTGTGTGTCTAAAATGTAGCCCTGGCCGTTTTACTTTCCTTTTGTTAATCACTAATAATCACTCGTTATTAAAATTTAGATATTTCGATAATACCTCAATTGTATGGAACGTATGCTTAATTTGTGCAAATTTCTATGTCACTGTCCATCTTTATTATGTGAGTTTAGGGGGCGCGTAGATCTAGGCTACTGAACGTTTTTTTTAAGCGGAAAATGTATTATTTTCAAACATATGCATTATAGCGTGTATATAAACAAATATATATTTTATAATGACATAATTATATATATACATGTAAATTTATATGTTCTAAATACAATTATAATTACTGTAGGCTAATATATGTAGCAGGGCATTCAGTTACTTTTGAAAGGACAAAAATAAGGTGTCAGTGTATTTCATTAGACTTTAACTTTGCCAGCTATAAAGAAAATCTAGCATTTCCTCAAGTTTTACCACTGATTTTTAGTGACAGTCGATATGCATGGTCCACTGGCGATGACAGTTTCCCCCCTCCCCTCTCCCCTGCCGTGCCATACCACACCCACTCCTCTCCCTTCTTCTCACACCAACCACACCCAATTAAGTTGCATTTTTCAAAAAGATTGTGAGCTACACTGTAAAAAATAATTCTGTGGCTTAGTAAATATGACAGAAATTTTTAACTTTATTAACTTAATAAAATCTCTGAATATCGTTTACTTGATTGTTTGAGTTAAACATACCAAAATAATTGAGTAAAAATCCAACAGTTAATTTCATCAAAAATTTACAGATATATTTAAGTTTTTTTCAATAAAATGATTTAGTATTTGACTAACCAATTATTTCTATACAATATACTTAATATATTTGTGAAATTTCTATCAAAATATTTGAGAATGATGAATTAAACTGATCTGTTTCAACAAACAAAAATATTACTTAATTCAAATCAATATTATTAATATATTTAACACACTCTTATGAAATTGAGTAAGTTTACTCAATTAAAACAATTCACCCCCACCCTCTGACGTGACGACAACTCGACGGTTGGTTGAGTGAGCGCGCGCTGTTTGAACTCTCCAGTCTCCAGAACAACAGTTCTCTTCTCAGCGTCACAGAATTGGTGCATTTCCTCTGTGAAATTCAGGTTTGTGTATGTTTTATTTTATCTATAAAATCATTACTGTGCTTTAAATCATTTTATTTAATGCAAAACAGCATACAGAGGCGTACTCAATTTTATTTGTTAATGTACCAGATGAAGTTACTCAGATTTACTTATTTTTTTTAGTTGCATTTACTCAATTCATACAGTATATTTAATTGATTTCACAGCTTTAAAATGTACTCATTTTTTTTAGTGTAAAAATGTTTAACCAAATTTTTTTTTGTAAATAATAGTTACATTTTTTACAGTGTAGACTTGAGCTGAAAGAGGGGGGTTTCATGACCCTTTAATGCTAAATCACTCACTTTATTTGTCGAATTAAATGGTAACACAGCACAGTTGTACATGTTCAAAATAATAACAATAATAATACAGTAATATAATATACTTCATAGCGGAAATTCATTACTATTCATTTAGATTATCTTTACTTTATTATTACTTGTTCAGTAAATATATACATGCATGTTACTTGTGGTAAATGAAGAAAACAAGACTTTTAAACAATAAGACTAACTGTTCAAGGAACACATCTTGGAGCGCTGCTTGTTTGAAGGACCTTGTTAAGTAATACAAGAAGGTGCTCATGGGTTTCAAACTGGTATTTATAGAAAAAAAAGATCCAAGGCACTTCTTCTGGTTCAATAAAGTTAAAAAGCCTTTATTCAAACCATGGCTCACACTAGAAACATTAAAAAATAACTAAACCAGCACACTGATGCATTTCAGCCAGAGTGTGTCAGGTATAAATGAGTCACAGGTGTGGATGTAATTAGTTACTCAGTAGAAACGGGAGAAACCAAAGAGACCATTACAGGGGGATCTAATCATTGACAAAGTATAATCTTATCACATACACACTTCATAGTAAAAAAAAAATCGGTAACACTTTATTTTACGGTGCCCTTGATACAGAGTAATTACTCAATTAGGTACTTAGTAATAGACGTTGTAATAACATGTAACAAAATGTACTTAACATGTAACTAAGTTATGGAACAGCCTGTACTTACAGATTGTAATTACACACATGTAATAGGCAGCTACTGTTACACATGTGTAACAAGCCGAGTTGGATAAGGTTTATAGATACACATGAAGTACACTTAAGTACATTC
Organism: Squalius cephalus; assembly: GCF_949319135.1. Classification (NCBI taxonomy): domain Eukaryota; kingdom Metazoa; phylum Chordata; class Actinopteri; order Cypriniformes; family Leuciscidae; genus Squalius; species Squalius cephalus. The sequence continues at coordinate 6,777,587 of NC_137135.1, read as the reverse complement.
TTGATACACTTTATTTTACGTAGCTTATACCTGTGTAATATTGTGTAATTACAATGTAATTAGGAAACTACTGCATGCATTTAAGCTGTGAACTAGTAAGTTAAATCAAACTAAGGCAGAGATGGATAAGGTATGTATACACAAAGTACACTTAAGTACATTCTTGATACACTTTATTTTACGTAGCTCATCCCTGTGTAATATTATGTAATTACAATGTAATTAGGAAACTACTGTATGCATTTAAGCTGTGAACTAGTGAGTAAAATCAAACTAAGGCAGAGATGGATAAGGTATGTATACACAAAGTACACTTAAGTACATTCTTGATGCACTTTATTTTACGTAGCTTATACCTGTGTAATTGCAATGTAATTAAGAAGCTACTGCATGCATTTAAGCTGTGAACTAGTGAGTTAAATCAAAGTAAGGCAGAGATGGATAAGGTATGTATTCACAAAGTACACTTAAGTACATTCTTGATACACTTTATTTTACGTAGCTTATACCTGTGTAATATTTTGTAATTGCAATGTAATTAGCAAGCTAATGCATGTATTTAAGCTATGAACTAGTGGGTTAATTCAGATGGATAACATATGTAGATACACAGGAAGTGCACTAAGTACAATCTTGATGCACTTTATTTTATGTTACATACAAGTAATGCTACAGAACATACACATTTACCATGTGTAACTGCAGACCTTATAGCCTAACATATTTAAGTACTTGTTGTTACACTGTGTTATACTAAGTACTTTCTTACATAATTACAGTGTACCAAGTCCGTAACACGTATGTAACAGACTCGGCTTGTTACACATGTGTAACAGTAGCTGCCTATTACATGTGCGTAATTACAATCTGTAAGTACAGGCTGTTCCATAACTTAGTTACATGTTAAGTACATTTTGTTACATGTTATTACAAAGTCTATTGCTAAGTAATTAATTAAGTAATGTGCTCCTACTGTAGTCACATTCAAATCCAGACTCAAAACACTTCTGTTTAGCTATGCATTTACTGAATGAGCAGAGCACTGTGCCACTGTTCGTCCGACTGTTTGTACTGTATTTTATTTTATTTTTCTAAACTGTTTTAATTATTCTTATTTCTTTTATTATTTTAATTTATTCTTTGTAAAGCACTTTGAATTGCCATTGTGTATGAAATGTGCTATATAAATAAACTTGCCTTGCCTTGCCTTGCCTTGCCTTGCCTTGCCTAATTACTCTGTATCAAGGGCACCGTAAAATAAAGTGTTACCAAAAAATCATAATAATACTAACAATACCGTATTTTCCGGACTATAAGTCGCACTTTTTTTCATAGTTTGGCTGGTCCTGCGACTTATAGTCAGGTGCGACTTATATATCAAAATTAATTCAGACTGAGATGAACCAAGAGAAAACATTACCGTCTACAGCCGCGAGGGGGCGCTCTAGTTGGCGGAGTTGTTCAGAAGCGACACGGATGATGAAGAAAATGATGAGGAATGAGATCGGGGGAGCTTGGTGAACTTGAATACTGGTAACTTGCTTGTTGGACTCGCTGGCTTATGTTAATTTAGCTTATTCAGCCTCCCAGATATTTGTTCTTTATGCTATTGTGTAGCTGAATAGCGTGTGCGGTGCATATGCTGTGCAGGAGCAGCACGCGCTAAAGTGCTTTCACATAAGCTGCGTTTGCAGTGCGTAACTGACCCGCGGCTGTAACCCCAAACACATTGTATTTCAAATCCAGAAGTTATCAGCAAATTTTATTTAAAAAAAAAGAAAAAGTTTTTTGTCAGCATTGCGATTCTCTTTATACGTATACTCTTTAATCGACGTATTCACGTTTAAACACAATTTAAACAAACTATTATTCAATGCATTACTTCTATATAATTATATATTAAGTTGCTCAAGCAAGTGGTAAAATATTTAACCATGCACTTATATTAAAATCGCATACATTTTAAATTAAAACTTAAAATTGACAAAAACAGCAGACTCATACCCTTTCTTTTGCATAATTTAAATCTTTATACAATAAATCTTGCATGTCACAAATAACTTGTTTTTCCACCTCCACGAATGAGACGAGTGTTGTTCATTATGTCGCCTTGTTGAAGTAAATTGTAGTTTTACTTGATTTACCAACGCTTGAAGTAAAAAGATGACTGTGAAAAATAGTAGGCTAGTATTTAATTAAATGCATTTAATGATGAAATTACTACATTTTCATGTCAATCTGGTCAATCTGTATTCATTTTGACCACAAACCGTGTGCTGTCACTTTAATTCAGCGCGTGCAGCACAGCAAAAATAGACTCGGTGCGGAAACGATCGCTGCACTGCTGTATACGCACCGCACCTGGAACGGATCGACGGACTGCAACCGCGTGCATTGTGAAAGCTCTGACCTGTTAACAAAGGTACGGAAAAATATACGCACTACAAACGGAGTATGTGTGAAACGGGCGTTAATGTGTTACGTTAACATACTGGACATTCAGCCTGTTGTTCTGTGTGCTACTGTGTAGTTGAATAACTTGCCTTTCCTGATTAAATGTCTGTTCTTGGTCTTGGATTTTGTGAAATAAATTTCTAAATAAATGCGACTTATAGTCCAGTGCGACTTATATATGTTTTTTTTCACTTCATGAGGCATTTTTTGACTGATGCGACTTATACTCCGGAGCGACTTATAGTCCGAAAAATACGGTAATTATAATTATAATAATTTTACAAGAATGGAGTTAAATCAAATTTTGCATTCAACCCAGGAAAAATGGTAGCTTTTAACTAAAAAATCCAAAAGGCTTCCCTTTGTAAAAGTCTTTCTAATCTATCACTCTAATACAGTGTTCTTCAACCCTGCTCCTGAAGGACCCTCAACACTGCACGTTTTCTTTGTCTCCCTAATCAAACACACCTGATTCAATTCATCAGCTCATTATCACATGGGCAAAGAATCAAACACACCTGATTCAATTCATCAGCTCATTATCACATGGGCAAAGAACAAAGAAAACGTGCAGTATTGGGGGTCCTTCAGGAGCAGGGTTGAAGAACACTGCTCTAATAGATTCAGTTACAGTTTCCAAACAAATAATTTTTAAGAATATGAATTAGGGTTGTTCCGATTCCAATACTTTCAAAAATTCTGGCATTGTTATCGGTGAGTTCTTAAACCCATGTACCGATACAATAAAGCGTAACTCTCACCAAAAATGCAACCTAGGGTCTTTTTGTTAATCTACCCGAGGCAAGCTTTCATTTAAAAGCATGATTAGAATGGAAACGCCACTTTTAAGTTTGACCGTATTTTCGTTTTCGGTCAAATTGCCTTTTGAATGGGAGTGCTTGGGGCACGATTATGACAGCATCAAAATCACTATTTTTAAAACACTAAGTAGGCTCGACACAACATGAAACTTTGCTCGAAGTTTCACAAGGGGCTCTACACATGAACTCGAGCATTGAGAACACAGAGTTTACTAAAAAGAAAGATTTTGAACAACTCATTCGGACTTTCAACAACTCAGCTGTGTCCGCCGGCATTTTGTCAGTCAAAAATAGTCGATCTCCGAATGCGAATGAACTGACTCTGAATTTTAGTATTGTTTCTTATATATAAATTCTGTAAATAATTATTTCACATGTGAAGTTCCTCTACATGTGAGCTGCATCTGGATAAAATTTTGTGGTGATTGCATAAAGGAATCAAAGGTTACAGCATTTGGAACCAAGATAATCTTTTTGTTCAGTCCTTGACGCCCCCTAATGGGCATTTTTTAAAATTGTTCCTCCATGAGGAATTTCTTGTGATCAGTGCAATAGATTATGTTCATTTTGGGCTCATTTGAATTGTAATAATATGATGTAAAAAATGTTGTGCCATTTTCAGCGATCTGTGAATGTTTCATGTTCTGTATGATGTTTTTGACACATTGCAGTATATAGTACAAAAAAGTATTTTATAGATTATGAAAAAAAGAAATTATATTTATCAGCAAATAACTCAAAACTACTTAGGAGTTTTTCAAATTGGCTACATTCACTGTAAAGTTCAAACTCTAAGCTTTCAATTTTGTGTTAAATCAAGGCAGTATTTTTGAAAAATATGACAATTAATATTTTCGCAGCTAGGTGGCGCCCACGTGTCCGGTTTAGAGCGACTAGTCAGCTCTCGTTCAGAGTTGATCGAAGTGGTTAGATGCTTTAAAAATTATATATTTTTGAGATTATAAGCTTTAAAGGGGGGGTGAAACACTCATTTTCAGTCAATCTCATGTTAATCTTGAGTACATATAGAGTAGTATTGCATCCTTCAAATCTCCAAAAAATCTTTAGTTTTATTATATTTATAAAAGAAATATAGGCTGTACCGAGTCTTTCCGGAAAAAAACGAGCGGCTGGAGGCGTGCCGTGTGAGCGGAGCTAAAGCTGTGCTTATGCGCAGATAGCTAACAACACTCAGACATTTGAAGCAGAAAAGCAGTTTTACTCACCGCCTGCGGTTCCAATGCACGACCGTGAACCTTTATCGTTGGGATAATCCTTAAGCATTAGAGGATCGTCGCGAATCCGGCGTCGAACTGGGCTTTGTTTATAAAATAATCATCGTCGAAATGCAGGGAACAAACAGTCTTGCACAACTCCGTTGATGCTCTGGAAAAACAAACTCCATCCACTGGTCCCTTAACGCTGGGTTCTTTGGGAATCTGTGCAGGGTTGTCTTGCCCTGGCAACCAAAAACCCACTTCTTTGGTGACATTGACTTCCCTAAAGCAGAGCACAGCGCTTTGATGGGCGTACTGCTTTCGCTCTCTCGCTCTGGTCTACAGGTGCGCGCCCGTCCTCCCGGGAGAAGTGCCCTTAGGACCCGTATAAGGAAATTCCGCCCCATCTGACGTCACACAGGCCCATACTCGAAAAAAACTTTCCGAAACTTGTGACAAACCGGAAGGAGCATTGTTGGAACAGAAATACTCCTTCAAACGTACAATTTAATTTTTGAAACTTTGTCCATGTTTAGCATGGGAATCCAACTCTTTAACAGTGTAAAAAACTCAGTATGCATGAAATAGCATTTCACCCCCCCCCCCCCCCCCCCCCCCCCCCCCCTTTAAGATGATACATATTTTGTGTTATTCCACATTTGAAAACAAGCAGGGACGGTTCCGGGAACACTGGAAAACACATTGCACCCCAGAAAGATGAGAGACTTCCTGACCAATACATATATGCTACAAACAGTGTGTTTTTTGCCACTTTAGAAGGCATTCTGAGTGATTTAGGTGACTATCCGGTCATATGGGCAGGAGAATGTGGTAGTAGATGCTATTTTAGATCGCAGCCGTCCGGGCAGCACACGGACCCCTAGATCAGACTCTAAGTTAGAATGTTTTTACCCCTGGGAACATATGAGGGGGTGGAAAAATACTTTTACTGTCTATGTACTCAGTCCGTATTCACTCGGTCACATACAAAAGTATTTTTCCTCCCCCTCATATGTTCCCAGGGGTAAAAACATTCTCAAGATGATCCGGAATATTATGGGTACTGGTCACGAGGCATCTACATATTATTCCTTTCTTATTAGTCAGATGGGCCAAAATATTAGTTCTGTGGTTTAGATAATTTGGGAAAAAGATTTGGGATGCTCATTTGATGATGAGGAATGGGGGAGGTTCACTGGTAATGTAAAATTGATGTCTAAATGTAATTGGAACACGTCTCATGAGCCTGGGTTCTCCCAAGGTTTTTTTTTTTTTCTCCATTAGGTCACCTGATGGAGTTTTAGGTCACCATTAGGTCACTTGATGGAGTTTTTCGGTTCCTTGCCACTGTTGCCTTTGGCTTGCTCAGTTGGGGATATTTAATTTAATTTAATCAATCAATAATACTATTGATCAGCCTTACCAAACGTGGACGTTTTTTCCACTAGAAACAAACCTTGTTGTGTTATTTTGATGTAATACTGTGAAGCTGCTTTGATACAATCTGTATTGTGAAAAGCGCTATACAAATATACTTGACTTGACTTGACTCATACAATTTAAAATTTTACACAGATTCTACTGGACACCCAGAAGGCTATTTAGAGCTGATTCAAAGGATAATCCTGAATGTTGGCGATGCCAGAGAGAGGAAGGCAACCTATTTCATGTCTTATGGCAATGCTCAGAAGTCCAGTATTTCTGGAGAGAGTTACACGACTATATTTTAAAGATATCACAGACCCAGTATGATTTTTGTCCTAGTTTATACATTCTTAGTGACCCTCTGCCTTTAAATTCATGTTAAAAAAATTATTATTACACTGTATAAAAATTCTAACCTCTGCAAGTCAAAATTTTCTAGTGACTGGTCACATCTAAATTTTTAAATTGGCCCAAGTGCAATTCTTGTTGCAATACTCTGTTAACATTGGCTCAATGAGAAATAATACGTCAGACTAATTGAAAAATTTAGATGTGATCAGTCACTAGAAATTTTTGACTTGGGGATGTAATTTTTTTTAACAGTGTACATATGTTTTATTAAAAAAATGCATATTGTGCATGCAATTGTGTACAAATCAATTATTAATTAACCTTTAATAATAATGTACCAGCTGACAGAGTTCACTGTGCAGTTTACCACATTAGATTTTTCTCCATGAGAAAAATTTACATATTTATGTATATCCAAATGAATAGAAATCGATTTGCAAACTCGATGCTCACTCCAAGCTGAACTGGAAGATGGTGATGCAAGTTTTCCTACCGACTTAAAAAAAAAAAAAAAAAAAAAAAAAAAAATGGCAGAAATAGGAAGAGAAGTATGCTAGTATGATGTTCTGAAGTCAGCAACTTATACCATCCATGTCCCCCCCACCCACACCCACCCACACCCACACACAATGACGGTCTATCTCTAAATATATATATTAGTAAACTTATTTTGTTTTATAGTATTAAATTATTTTATAATGTTTTTTTTTTATGCTACAGACTCTCACTTGATTCTTTATTCAGTTCTTTGTTTCCAGAATATGCTTGAAAGCACACATAAAATAAAGATAAAACTATACATGTCAAGTCAAGTCATCTTCATTTATAATGATAGATTACAATGTAGATTGTTCCAAAGCGCCTTTACAGTGATACAAATCCAGTCTATACATCCAGTCTGTCTTCAAAAACTCCACCCTCTTACAAAACCTAAAAGGAAGTGAGTCATTATTTCTGCCTTTCAGCTTTACTGAAAGCTAAAACGAGTCAGTGTTATGAAGAACAGAGGAGGACACTTTATTTCATAGCATTTTTGTTTATTTCTGAATGAAACCAGATGAGATTTTGATTGTAATAGTTGTTTACTTTTTAAACCAAAGTTCAGAAAGTGAAAGTAAATAGTAGATTATTGGATCTTTTACAAGACGAGGAAATGGATTCAAAATCTGTGGAAGAGCTTTCTTGTCCTGTTTGCTGTGAAATCTTCAAGACTCCTGTTATTCTGTCCTGTAGTCACAGTTTTTGTAAAGAGTGTCTGCAACAGTTCTGGAAAACTAAGAAAACTCAGGAATGTCCTGTCTGCAGGAGAAGATCCTCTAGAGATGATCCACCAGTTATTCTTGTGTTAAAAAACTTGTGTGATTCATTGATAAAGGAGGGAAATGAGAAACGTTCATCAGGATCTGAGGAGATCTGCAGTTTACACAGTGAGAAACTCAAACTCTTCTGTCTGGAGGACAAACAGCCTGTGTGTTTAGTGTGTATAGACTCAGAGAAACACACCAATCACACATTCAGACCCATCAGTGAAGTGCTTTCATCTTACAAGGTAAGACTAATGTCTCTAATTTCATATGCTGAATACAGTGCTAAACATAGAGTATTATTTGTGTATACAATAGACCAGTATTTATTTTTACACAGACTAAATCTCTATAATTTACTACTGATATAAAATTCTACATAAAACTTCGACCCTCTGATGTTCAAATCTTCTTGAATGTAACAGCATTGGCACAAAACATAGAAAAAAGAAATGTCATGGGTTATTAATATTTTTTCATTAATAATATGTGATTAATTACAAGACACGCCAAAAAGTGACTGATACTAACATACTTTCTCTTTCTGTATTTGTATCTGCACAACCACAAAATTACAACTACATGGATATAATAATTAAGAATTGGCCATTGCAAAAAACACATTTGTTTGGTAAAAACATGATTTATTGACGTTCATCCTTTCCAAATTATATAATTAAAAAATATATGTCCTGCAATGTTCAGACACAAATGCTTCCATGAGAATGACCCATTCAACATATGAATAATATAACTATAAAAACATCCAAACATACAATGTTTAAACCTCTTAGAGCTGCATAAGTTTCACAGATTTTCATCTTAACCTGTAGGAGGAATTTAATACAGCACTGACGTCCTTACAAAACAAGCTCAAACATGGAGAAGAAATGAAGAAAAAGTGTGATAAAACAATTGAACACATCAAGGTGAGGATATAAAGAGTTAAATACTCATTCACACACAGAGTTTATTATTGACATTAGTGGAGTGTGTGTTCATACAGCGCTGACTGAAGTGAATGTGATTTGATTTCAGTCTCAAGCTGAGCACACAGATCGTCAGATTAAAGAAGAGTTTGAGAAGCTTCATCAGTTTCTCAGAGACGAAGAAGAAGCTACAATCACTGCACTGAGAGAGGAAGAGGAGCAGAAGAAGCAGAGGATGAAGGAGAAGCTGGATGAGATGAACACACACATCTCAGCTCTTTCACACACAATCAGATACATGGAGGAGATGATGAAAGACAATGACGTCTCGTTTATAAAGGTGACAAATCAATCTGGCTTCATTCTCTGTGCATAAAACAACTTGTATAGAGAGACTCATTGACAATATACATGTGTTTGATAATATATTAAAATGTTTTCAAACTCTGTATTTTCTAGAACTATAAAGTCACGATGGAAAGGTGAGTGAGCTTCTCGTATCTCTTCTCTCAGTGGATCTGAACTCAAATTCACTGCAGTTCTGACTCCTGAATGTTCCTCAGAGTCCAGATCTCACAGCCGGATCCACGGATGAGTTCTGGAGCTTTGATTCATGTGTCGCGTTATCTGGATAACCTGCCATTCAGAGTCTGGAAGAAGATGCTGGAAACTGTCCAACACAGTGAGTCTCAGCAGATTTGACAACAGTGCAGAAGATAGTTCAGATTTAAACACCAGTGGCGTAACGAGCCAACACCAGGCAGGATTATCATTGCGGGCCCCCCAACTACAGCACGTGAAGACGCAATGTCCACAAACAGGCTACCATGAATAGGACAGGATAGGATCATAGAGACACAACATATAAGAGATGAGATGACTGACAAAATCAGGAGTAGCCTACGTGCACCAACACAACAAAGAAAACACTGGTGAATGCGCACCATAACACATGAATTCAAAATAACTCAAAATTCCGGCCAGTTGATAATACCTAGAATATCAAAATCGACTGCTGGCGGTAGATCCTTTTCCTATTTAGCACCAAAACTTTGAAACAGTCTTTCTAACATTGTCCGGGAAGCAGACACACTCTGCCATTTCAAAGCTAGACTAAAAACAATCTCTTTGACCTAGCATACACATAATACATTATAGACTTCTATAATTCAATGTTAGGCTGCATAGATTAGGTCAGCCGGAACCGGGAACACTTCCCATGAATCCTGATGTACTCGTTACATCATAAGAAGAATGCCGTCTACGCTAATATTAGTCTCTCTGTTTATCCCGAGGTTTACCGCAGTCCGCCGGATCCTGGCTGTATCCAGATCTGATGAAGGACCTGCGCTTGGACGCTTGAACGCTCCCTCCCCTCCCTTTACCTCTCTACAGATAAAGCATTGTCGGGATAATTCCGGTTCGTCACGGCTACGTGGAAGCGATAAAATTCTGTATTATTAATTTTAAGGCCAGACAAGTAGTTAGTTGAGGGTTGATTTGTAGGGAAGGACTACACGTCTGCGCACTTATATATTAAAACGCACATACTGTACCTATAGACTGAACGTCTCGGTTACTAACGTAACCTCGGTTCTCTCTAGAAGAGGGAACGAGTGTTGTGTAAACTAGCTTACGCTATGGGAAAATCCCTTTTCTCGAGAATACTGAAGCCAAAAATTATCCTTAATTTTGTATTAATTTAAAACGCATTTGCTGCAGAGAGCAGACCTAGGCGAGGCAGCTCGCGCGCCTATTGGTTGCTCTGCGGCAACTGCTGCAACCTATCGAGAGGCTACTCGTGACGTAAGCACCAATGAGGGCGCTGGCCCTATCAAGGCCAACAAGAAGTGGGCCTAATGAGAATAACAGAAGGCAGCATGGTTGCCTAATGAATGAATAGGTGCTTATCACAGTATAACAGTAAGGATAGACCTTAGTCAGCCTGAACTGTAGAATGACAACTGGACTGAGCACAGTCCACTCTGTACAAGAATGCTAAAGCATTCTACGCAGTCTGGTCGGAACTGAGTCGAGCAGAACTGCAGATATGTTGTTTAGACTGATAACAGTCTAGACTGTAGGGCAGGAACTTCTAGGTTGTAAAACCTTACAAATGTAGACGGAGAGGCCCAGTCTGCCACCATACAAATATCTTTTAAGTGAGACCCCACTGGACCAGGCCCACGAAGAGGCCATGCCTCAGGTGGAATGAGCTCTAACGCCCAAATGGCAACGAAGGCCTTTGGACGTATAAGCCAACGCGATAGCATCAACTATCCACCTGGAAAGGCTCTGTTTCCGAAAGAAACAAAGAGCTGTTCTGACTGTCTGAAGGCAGCAGAACGTTCAACGTAAATTCTCAGCGCCCTGACCGGGCAAAGGAGATTCACGTCATTCTCGCTGTCAGACCCAGAGAGAGCTGACAGGGAAATAACTTGCGCTCTGAAAGGGGTGGCAAGCACATTGGGTACATAGCCATGTCTCGGTTTGAGGATGACTTTGGAGTCATTAGGCCCAAACTCAAGGCACGTGGGGCTCACAGAGGTGCAGGTCACCCACCCGCTTGACCGAGGTGAGAGCCATCAGGAAAACGGTTTTAAGTGAGAGATACCTTATATCCACAGACTGTAGTGGTTCAAAGGGGTTACCTTTCATGACCTCCAGGACCGTGGAAAGGTCCCATACAGGAACCAAAGGGAGTCGAGGAGGGTTTAGCCTCTTTGCTCCTTTAAGGAAGCTTGAAGGATTATAAGGTCGTTCCTACCCAGTGACTGGCCATGCGCTGGTTATATAAACGCAGCTATGGATGATACGTACACTTTGAGCGTGGAGGGGGACCTGCCCTCGTCCAAAAGCTCTTGTAGGAAGGAGAGAATCTCCGTCACCCCACAGTATTGTGGATCCAAGTTTCGAGCCGAGCACCAGCCGGAGAACACTGACCATTTGGAAGCATAGAGCCGTCTAGTAGAGGGCGCTCTAGCCTGCGTAATCGTGTTTAACACTTGACTGGAAGACAGTCCAAACTTGGTTCCTCCAAAGCGGCGCTACGAGGAGCACAGAGCATTTGTTCTCCCTGATTTGTTTGATTACCTGTGGTAACAACGTAATTGGGGGAAACGCATAGAGCGTTGTGGGCCAGCGCATCCCTGTTCTTTGTAAAGAATATTGGGCAATGAGTGTTGTCTAGCGACACGAAGAGGTCGACTTCCGCTCTGCCAAAGGTGTCCCACAGTAACTGGACTACTTGAGGGTGAAGGGACCATTCCCCTGGGGGAACGTTGTCCCTGGACAGCATGTCTGGACCCATGTTCAGACAGCCTGGCACATGCTCCGCTCTCAGCGAGCGCAGGTTGTGCTGAGACCACACGAGGAGGCGTTCCGCCAATGTGTGAAGGTTCCGTGATCTGAGACCGCCCTGGCAGTTTATGTAGGACACCACCGACATGTTGTCCATGCGGACTAAGACGTGGTGGCCTTTTAAGAGGGGAAGAAAATACCCAAAAGCGTTCTCGACCGCTTTCATCTCCAGACAGTTTGTGTAAGCACTTCTCTTGGCCTGACCACAGGCCAAAAGTTGGCCTGCCCTCGTAGAGGGCGCCCCAACCTGAGTTGGAGGCATCTGTCGAGACTACTTTCAGTTTCGAGACAGCTCCCAGATCTACGCCTGACTGATACCAGTCGGTCGCCTTCCAGGGCTCCAGAGCTGTAACACAGTTCTGGGTTACCTTGAGGCGTGCATGACCGGAGGTTCCATGCCCGACCCGGGACGCGCGTCTTCAGCAAGTGCTGAAGTGGGCGCATGTGAAGCAAGCCCAGCTGAAGCACTGCTGAGTCTTTTGAGAACTTTGAGAACATCCTCTGAAAACTTTTGAGAGGAGTGACATTGCCAACTTTGAATGACGCCCCCAGGCGCTGTATTCGCAGAGTGCTGTGACGTAAGCCGCGCTGTCATTGACACTGAGTCTAAATCTGTTCCCAGAAAAGAGATTTTCTGGTTGGGAGACAGCGAACTCTTGGTCCAATTGACTTTGAGATCCCAAGCCTTCTAGATGGCTGAGTAGTAAAGCCTTGTGCGTTATCAGTTCCGCCCCTGACTGCGCTAAAATTAGCCAGTCGTCCAAATAGTTTAGTACTCGCATACCCCGTTGTCTCAGGGGAGCGAGCGCCGCGTCCATGCACTTCGTAAATGTACGGGGTGCTAAAGACAGTCCGAACGGAAGAACGGTGTACTGATAGGCCTGGCCCTCGAAGGCGAATCTCAAGAAAGGCCTGTGACGGGGCGCTATTTGTATCTGAAAATAAGCATCCTTCAGATCCACTGAAATAAACCAGTCCCTGGGGCGAATTTGCACGAGGATTTGTCTGGTCGTGAGCATTCTGAACGACCTCTTCATAAGGGCTTTGTTCAAATGCCTGAGACCCAGGATGGGTCTGAGACCGCCATCCTTTTTGGGTACTAGGAAGTACTGGCTGTAGAAGCCCGACTCACTCTGTGTCAGAGGGACGGTTTCTATGGCCCCTTTTTTCAGCAGTTTCGCTATCTCGGCGCAAAGTAGATGGGCTTCTTCGCCTTTCACCGTAGTTTCGACCCTGGCTCGAAAGCGCAGGGGTCTGCGAGCGAACTGCAGCGAATAGCCTCGCTTTATAATGTTCAACACCCATTCTGACATGCCCGGGATCATTTCCCATGCTTTTGCACGTATGGCTAGGGGTAGAATGGTATCTGGGCTCTGGTCGCTGTGTGTCAGGGACCCAGAGACGCGATTGGGCTGATACATTGACACTGTGCTTACATTGCTTATATGGGGCAGCGCGCTGAGAATAGCGGCCGGCCGATTCACACATAACACTCTTGTCATGGGGACGGGGAAGTGTTTTATTGAAGGGAGCCCTATATGTGTATATGACACAGGGCGTGCAGTGTTTATTACTAAGCGTGAGTGCTGAGAAGCGGGCACACTTCTTACACTTAAAACACATTTGGTGTTTATTGATGGGAGCCCTAAGTGTGTCACTGAACGGGCAGTGTTTATGAGTAGGGGTGAGCACTGAGCAGCGGGCACATTTCCTACATTTGAAACACACGTGGCCTGAGCCGATTTTATTGATGTGGGCCCTGAGTGAGTGAGTGTCACTGAACGGGCCATGCTTATGTGTAGGGGTGAGCACTGGGAAGTGGGCACAATTCCTACATTTATAACACTTTCGGCGTGAGCTGGACAAACAGACATAATCATCTTTTTGAGATTGATCTGGGTCGCCGTGAAAACGGCGTTTGGGTACAGGCGAGCGGGTTGTATAACGGGCTCGTTGGCTGCAAAATACACTCCTCCAGTCACCTCTGTTGTGGAAACTGCGAGAGCAAAGCGTGCTGCTTTCGATGGCGGTCCGGCCACAGCGGGACTCGACCATCGTCGTCTTCTGCCGACGGCGGCGGCGGAGCCGGTGGGGGTGCTGTGTTCCGGCCAGGCGGCTGCTTTTTAGAGCGACCTGTCGCGGAACTCGAGCGCCTGAGGATGAAGTGTTGTATGGTCTGCGACGTCTTCTGCACCTCTGAGTAGCGCTCAGCAAAGCCTATAACCCTCTGGGCTCTGAGGTGTTTTCTGGGCCCTGGAGGTTTTCTGACATGCTCTGACATTTGTGCTTATTTCTGTTACTTGTGACATTTTCATGGCTAAAGTCTGATTACACTGTATTTAGCACAAACTCTGCTACAATAATATATCAGCAGCATGTATGTAAAAGTTTGTAGTTTTGAGATAATGACATTTATGCGTGGTTTGTGAAAATAAAAAATAAAAATTCTCACTGAAATAAGGCCATGAAACCCATACTGATTATTTCTTCACAAGACTTTTGATAAGACAATATATTGATTTAAAATTTGTAAGACGTGTTTTGTGTAAGAAAGCTTTATGCGAGTAAGCATAAACACATCCTGAATATTGATGGCTTTTCACACCTGAGAAAGACAAAGAACCTCCCCTAATGGCCCTATTAGGAGCTATCAGGCCCTGTCATTCTGAGCAACCTTGCACAAAGAATGAGGAGATTTAAAAAAGAATGGCTTTTTGATTGTTTGGATTTATTTACAAAACAACATAATCCAAAGATACACAACAAATGACAAAAAAACACACTATTGAAAACAATGATCCAAAGACAGAGACCTTTGTGCAATTCCTAAAAACATTGTACATACCTTTCATTTGAAGCCTCAGTCCATTCTGACAGTAAGAGACCATTGTTATGATTTATGATTTCTTTCAACAAAATCTTTATATGTGTTTAACATTTACATTTCTAATACATCATTTCTAATCCTCTAATCTGATGTTATTCTCTTTGCAGCTCCGTTGACTCTGGATCCAAACACAGCAGCTTCTTGGCTCACACTCTCTGCTGATCTGACCAGTGTGTCGGACAGTGATGTAGATAAAACACTTCCTGATAATCCAGAGAGGTTTGACTGGTATCCATGTGTCCTGGGATCTGAGGGCTTTAACTCAGGAACACACTGCTGGGATGTGGAGGTTGGAGACAATACATACTGGATTCTTGGAATAACCACAGCATCAAACCAAAGGAAGGGAGAGGATTTCTTTAAGTCTAATGTCTGGTTTGTGAATTACATTAAGAGCGAATACGGCTCACAATCCCCAGAGCAAAGCCACACTTACTTTACTGTTAAACAGAAGCTTCAGCGTGTGAGAGTTCAGCTGGACTATGACAGAGGAACAGTGTCATTCTCTGATCCTGTAACTAACACACATTTACTCACACTCACATCCACCTTCAACGACACAGTCTTTCCATTCTTATATAATCGCCGCACAACTCCTCTGAGGATCTTACCAGTTAAACTCTTTATTGCAGCTTACACTACAGGGCCGTTGAATGCTTGTATCTGATTGGTTGATGAACGTTCTAGGTTGTGAAATTATTTTCAGTGAAACGCATGGCTAAAGCAGTTCCAGGCAGGTCTTTAACCGTAGTTAACTGTAATAACGGAAGTAATTTTTTTTATATATATTTTTTTATATTTATTTGTATTAAATTTTCTGTAGACAAATAAAGGGTGTTACAACAGATGTAAAATGATACAAGGTGTCTGAAAGAAAGAGAAAATCAACAGAACAGTTCCACACAGCAATATAGACCCCCACCCATCAACCCCCCCACCCCACCCCACCCCTAAGGCCACCCGTAGCACTCACAAGTAGATAAAAAAAAAAAAAAAAACACACAATAATAATAATAAAATAAACTAGTAAATACATAGACGAGAAAGTACGTAAACGAAAAAAAAAAAATTTAATCAATAAAAACACATCAATAATAATAAGATGGTAAAGAAAAGATGAAAAGTCTCCCTCCTCACCCCAGAAGTCTAATCAGGCGGTCTTGACATCTCGGTAAGACCTTCAATAGTAGTCAGTACAGGGCTCCAAGTTTTATGAAATGATCTCAGCGAACCTTTAAGACAGTGTTCACCAATCTCGGTCCTGGAGGGCCGCTGTCCTGCAGAGTTTAGCTCCAACCCCAATTAAACACACCTGAACCAGCTAATCAAGGTCTCACTAGGCATACTAGAAACTTTCAAACAGGTGTGTTAGCGCCGGGCATGACCAGAACATGTGAAGATGATCGGCTGGGGATTGTCTGCATCTGTTACAGGCATCACTTCTGTTAGGAAACAATTTAGCCAGTCTGGCATTAGTGAAATGAGCTCTGTGAAGCACTTTACATTGTATTAGGGCATGTCTAGCACAAATAGATGAAGAGTGAACCAAGCTGAGAATGTTTTTCCACTGGTCATCGGAAATGTCAATGCCCAAATCATGCTTCCAGGTTAGCTTAAGGGAGTCAATCGGAGAAGGGGTTAAGGAGATTATTTTACCATAAATGGTTGAAATCAGTCGTCTTTGACCAGAATCGAAGGTGAGAATTGAATCAATGTCTGATTCGGGTGGACGATTGGGGAAATGGGGAAATAGCTTTTGAATAAAGTGCCTCACTTGAAAAAAACGAAAAAGATGACTATTAGGAAGGTTAAATTTAGCTGATAAAGAAGAGAAAGAGGAGAAGACTTCGTTTTCATACAGGTCGTTTAGGGTAGAGAGACCCTTAGCTGCCCAAATATCAAAGAAGCTGTCTGAGAGGGATGGGGAAAATAAGTGATTATTTGAAATTGGCATATGAATCGATGCTCTATGTAGACCAAATTGTTTTCTGAATTGATGCCAAATCTTAATAGTATTAATAACTATTAGATTGCTCGAGATTTTGTGTACCCCAAGGGGAAGCTGGGAGCAGATATTAGAAAGTAAATAACGAGAGGAAGATGTCTCTACATGCACCCAGGGCGGACTAGAGGCACAACTTTTAAGGTCAACCCAATATAGTAATTTATGGATGTTACATGCCCAATAGTAGTATCGAAAATTTGGCAGTGCTAAACCCCCTTCAGATTTGGGAAGCTGAAGAACTGACTTCCTGATGCGAGCTGGTTTGTTATTCCAAAGGAATCCATTCAATTGCTGATCTAAATTAGCGAAAAAGGATTTATTAATGCAGACTGGAAGATGCTGGAAAAGATACAAAAACTTCGGCAGAATAACCATTTTAACCCTCTGAGGTCTGAGCTGTTTTCTGGGCCCTGGAGGTGTTCTGACATGCTCTGACATTTCTGGTTATTTCTGTTACTTGTGACATTTTCATGGCTAAAGTCTAATTACACTGTATTCAGCACAAACTCTGCTACAATAATATATCAGCAGCATGTATGTAAAAGTTTGTAGTTTTGAGATAATGACATTTATGCGTGGTTTGTGAAAATACAAAAAAAAATTCTCACTGAAATAAGGCCATGAAACCCATACTGATTATTTCTTCACAAGACTTTTGACTAGAATATTTGCTGCAAAACTATGTGAAAATCACCCTGACTGCTCATTCAGATAAGACAATATATTGATTTAAAAATTTTACGACGTGTTTTGTGTGAAAAAGCCTTATGCGGGAGCTCATTAATATGTAAGCTTTTCACACCTGAGAAAGACAAAGAACCTCCCCTAACGGCCCTATTAGGAGCTATCAGGCCCTGTCATTCTGAGCAACCTTGCACAATACTGTAAATGAGGAGATTTAAAAAAGAATGGCTTTTAAATTGTTTGGATTTATTTACAACACAACATAATCCAAAGATACACAACAAATGCCAAAAAAGCACTTCAAAGACAGAGACCTTTGTGCCATTCCTAAAAACATTGTACATACCTTTCATCTCCAAGATGTTCACTTTACCATGTTCACGTACAGAGACTCATGTGAATGTTGAAGTCCTCAGTGGCATCTGGGCCCTGAAAAAAAAAAGTGAACAGACTGATATCAAGAGAAAGGCCTGCACGATTTTGGAAATAAATATTAGATTTTTCTGGTTAAAATTGCTTTTTAAAATTCCTTTTTAAAATTCACAGAATACACACACACACACACACACACAAATGTTT
Organism: Squalius cephalus; assembly: GCF_949319135.1. NCBI lineage: Eukaryota > Metazoa > Chordata > Actinopteri > Cypriniformes > Leuciscidae > Squalius > Squalius cephalus. Next base: position 6,759,571 of record NC_137135.1, on the reverse strand, counting down.
CCAACAATATATAATATAATTAACACCAGGTTTGTTGTGCCTTGTAGGCATAAGGTATATGCGCAGTGCCGGATAAAATAATAATAACAATAAATAACCTATAGCAGTATAAATCTTCCAAAAGATTTCAGTAACAACTAAGCTAGAGAAAAATATATTGATTATCATGTTACTTCAAATGTTTCCATCCGTTATGATGATATGAAATGAGATAATAATAAAAACATGAAGCCGTTTGGTGCGTTTTGCTTTCATCCAAAATATGATACAGTACATTCAAACGCGATCGCGCAGCAAAATATGATACATTCAAACGCGATCGCTATCCAAAATATGATACATTCAAACGCGATCGCGCTCAAATATAAAACATTATGGTTACCATATACATATCTACGTTTGAGCAGATATCCACAAACACAGTAACAGTAAACACGGGTCTAAATATTATAATATTCCCCATATATCTAGCAACAGTTCAACTGCAACGTGACATTTATGCAACAATAACAAACTAATATGTAAGAATTTCTTACCTTACATCTTTCTTGTCTTCAAATCGCGTTATTCTTCTTCTGAGGTAGCCTAAATCCAATGTAAGCTCAGGCACGTCTTTCAAACTCGACGAAAAGTGAAGTGAAGTGTTTTGTTGTTGAGGTAATGAGCGAGTCCGCGTTCCATGTGGAGATTTGCATGTGAATATCTTTTGCGCGAGTGGGCGTGGCCAAATTAACTGTAATGAGCAAGCGTTTGAGAAGCTGGACATCTTGTTGGTTTTATACAAATTACTTAAACAGAGAATATTTGTTTTCGTTTTGAATCCGATCATTTAAAAGTACACACTTAAATGTTTATAAAGGTATATGGCTCATAAATGTGTGACAAGTATTCGCTGAGTTTTGTTTCAGTTTATAGACGTGCTCAAGAAAAAAAAGTTCACCGCGACGGAGAGGCAGAACGCACACCCTGTTTATTTTCTTTATTTTACAAAAGCACAATGTTTTGATTTGATTGTAAGTGGACACATACAAAAGGAGAAATATCACAGATTCTTTTTTTATATTTATTTTTTCTGTATGACCATAAATGACGGAGTAATTTAAGTTTATAGTGCTACAATGTGGAGAAAATCCAGCAAAACGCGCCCTCACGTTTGTCGACCTCAGAGGGTTAATAAGGTTTGCACGACCTATTTCAGAAAGGGAAAGGGAACTCCACCTAGCAATATCTGACTTGCATTTTTCCAAAAGTGGTGTAAAGTTCTTAAAAAACAAGTCTTTAAGCGAACCGGTGATAAATATCCCCAGATATTTAAACCCATCCAAGGCTAACTTAAAGGGGAATGAAGAATGAGGAAGAGATTTAGCCAATTGGTTAACAAAAAATAACTCACTTTTTTGAAAGTTTAACTTGTACCCTGATAGGCATCCAAACTGTTCTAGAACAGATAGTATAGGGGGGAAATAAGCTATGGGGTCGGAGACGTACAATAACAAATCGTCTGCATAAAGGGAAAGTTTATGGACCAAGCCATGACGTGTGATGCCTTTGAATGTATCGTGACTTCGAAGCCAGATGGCCAGGGGCTCAATAGCTATATTAAATAACAAAGGCGAGAGCGGGCAGCCTTGACGTGTCCCCCGCTGAAGTAAAAAGGGTGGCGATTGAACTCCGTTGGTATATACCGATGCAGACGGGAAAGCGTACAAAAGCCGTATCCAAGAAATGAGTTTGGGGTCAAACCCGAATTTTCCTAACACAAAGAACAGGTATTCCCACTCGACCCTATCGGAAGCTTTCTCTGCGTCCAATGAAACTATGACTTCAGGGGTATGAGATGAGGGGGAGAAAATAATGTAAAGTAATCTCCGAGTATTGAAGAAAGAATGCCTATCCATTGTAAAGCCTGTTTGATCTAATGAAATTATGGATGGCATTACATTTTGGAGGCGGAGAGATAGAAATTTGGCTAGTATCTTGCAGTCTACATTCAACAGAGAAATCGGTCTGTAGTTACCGCAAGAAGTGGGATCCCTGTCTTTCTTCAAAAGCAAGGATATAGAAGCCATATACAGCGTCGGTGGGAGTTGGCCTTCTTGAAATGAATTATTGTACATCCTTACTAAAATTGGGACTAATAAAGTAGAATATGCCTTGTAGAATTCAACTGTAAACCCATCGGGGCCTGGGGATTTCTTATTTTGCATTGAGTTAATCGCTTCTTTGACTTCTTGGGGGGAGATGGGGCTGCCCAATTCCTTAACCAAATCTTCATCAATTCTAGGAAATATTAAAGAATCTAAGGGATTGGGGAACATTATCGAAGCTGAAGACTGCTCAGTGGTATAGAGGTTAATGTAAAAGTCTAAAAAAACTCTGTTGATTTCAGCTGGGTCTGCAGTGAGATTACCACTAGGGGACATAACTCTTGGAATTAATCTAGAGGCACTGGCCGCACGGGTCTGTTGGGCTAGAAGTCTACCCGCCTTATTGCCATGTTCAAAAAAACGTTGCTTGGATTGCTGCAGTTGTCTCTCTACAATATGAGTCATCAGGCAATCATATTCTGATTGTAGCAAAAGTCGTTTTTTGTAAAGGGCAGGTGAGGGAGAGGTGGCGTAAGTTTCATCAAGTTTGAGGAGTTTGTCTAGGATATCCTGCCTTTTAGTCCTTTCAGCCTTATGCATGTACGAAGTGAAGGAAATAATCTGACCTCGAACAAAGGCTTTAAGGGCTTCCCATAAGAATCCACTGTTGACCTCAGGGGTATCATTAAATTCAATGTAATTACTAATTTGAGTGGCCACAAAGTTCTCAAACTCATGATGCGCTAATAAATGAGAACTAAATTTCCAAAGTGATGGGGAGATAATGCTAAGAGGAAGATTAATATCAAGCGAGGTGGGGGCATGGTCCGAAACAACTATGGGGTGATAGCCACTAGCGGTAACCAGATGCAACAATTTATTATCAATCAGGAAAAAGTCAATCCGGGAAAAGGTTTGATGTGGCGGAGAAAAAAAAAGAAAAAACTTTACTCTGGGGGTTTTTAAACCTCCAGGGGTCCGAAATTCCTAGGTGAGATGAGCAATTAAAAACTACTTTAGCAGAATTAGATAGATTCATTTGCTTGGAAGACGACCTATCGAGAATCGTGTCTTGTACTAGGTTAAAGTCTCCTCCTATCAATATATGATGATTGTCGCTATTTGGAATTTTAGCAAAGAGGTTGATAAAGAATTGCTCATCGTCCCAGTTGGGAGCATAGATAGAGACTAGGACTACTGAAAGGTTCTGTAACAAGCCCGATACTATGACATAACGGCCATTGACATCCTCAATAATATGTGCTGGCTCAAACAGTATATTCTTGGTAATAATAATAGCAGCCCCTCTAGCTTTGGCCGAGAATTTCGAGTGAAACACATGACTCATCCAAGGCTTTTTGATTCGTTGGATATCTGATGTTTTAAGATGTGTTTCCTGTAGAAATAATATCCCCTTTCAAATGTTGCAGCTGCATTATTACCTTACCAATCTTAATGGCCTTATTCATTCCTTTGGTATTCCATGAAATGAGGCGCACACCTTTACTCATCCTTGACTTATCAACAGCCATCTAGAACGATGCATAATGTTGTAACTGGAACTGCATGGCCTTCTGCAACGTGGAGAGAGAGGAAAAGGAGACAGAGAAAGGCTTTTGACCTTTACTTCCTGTTGTCGAATGCGCATGCGTCGCGTCGGAACGCGTTGTTGTCTTTGGAGCTCCATCTATTTGATTTATAATTCTTGATTTTACTCTTTAAACTTACTTATAACAAACATTTTCTACTTTTCCTAACTGAGAAGCACTACTGCTCAAACCTCATAGTTACAACGCGGACTGTTGAGCAGACGCGTCTCAAGCCTGTTAGTGATCCAACGCTGGATACTCTTATAGGTTACGTCCGTGGATCACGGCTGAACGCGTCTTCTCAACACTCACTTACAAACATTTTTCGCCTATCGTGCGTCTACTCTACACCCGTACCACTAAAAAGACGGATTATATCTAAGACTTCAGCCATAAATTAGTATTAATATTGTTAGCATCACTGGTAGCGTAGTTGCTAACTTACTGTCCATCTGTTAAAATGGCGAATATATCAGATGTAAGTAGTCTACCTTTTGGTGCAGGTGAAGACACATTTGAGCTGCACGCGGTGCAGTCTGAGCTGGAAGCTGTTGAGAAACAGATCCACGACCTTTTAGTGAGACAAGCCGAGCTGATAGACCGGCGTTTGGCTCTTGAAACATCACGCGCCGATGCACACAAATCAGAGATTAACGTTACAAACCCGCTGATTCCGACCTCGTCTACTCCGTGCGTTAATCAGCATCAGTCCCGAGCGCCGAGGTCGCGATCAGCCATGGTCTCGTTCACTCCGGCTCCAACACGCCACCACGAAGCGTGGATATTTCCGCAGCGGAAGACACGAGTCAGGTCTAGACCAAGACCCTCGCCGACCCTCCCGGTTTTCGAGTTATCCACACAAAACCGCTTCTCCCCTCTTCGCGAAACCGAACGCGATGCTGTGATCATCGGCGATTCCATCGTTCGGCACGTCCACGCTACATTAGGTAAGAGTAAGGTGCACAGTCACTGCTTTCCTGGTGCTCGTGTTTCTGAAATCGCCGCTCACGTTCCCGAGATTCTGAACGAGCGCGTCGGAACTGTTGTCTTGCACGCGGGAGTGAACGACATCAGGCTGCGCCAGACGGAAGTTCTGGAGAAAGACTTCAGGAATCTGATCGATACGGTACGCAGCACATCGCCTGATATAACGATCATTGTGTCAGGACCGCTTCCCACGTACCATCTAGGACATGAAAAGTTTAGTAGATTATTCGCGCTAAATGAATGGTTAACGTCATGGTGCAATGAGCAGAAACTGCTCTTTGTAAATAATTGGAATCTGTTTTGGGAGCGTCCTAGGCTTTACCGTGCTGATGGCTTACACCCAAGCAGATTCGGAGCGGATCTTCTGTCGGATAACATCTCCAAAATGTTAAATACCTTTTGACTAGTAACCAAAAGTCCAAATCATATTCTCTGCTGCACCAAATTAACTGATATAAATACTAGTGTAGAACATTGCATAGAAATTGTGTCTATTCCTCGTTTAGTGCGATCAAATCATAAATCTACTGCAGGATCTAGGAAAAATCTAATTGTTATTAAAACAGAAAATGTTGCTATTAGTAAACAAAAACAATTTCTAAAGCTAGGTCTTTTAAACATTAGATCACTCACACCTAAGGCAGTTATTGTAAATGAAATAGTCACAGATAATAGCATCGATGTACTTTGCCTTACTGAAACCTGGCTTAAACCAAATGATTATTTCGGTCTAAATGAGTCTACTCCATCAGGATACTCCTATAAACATGAGCCCCGTCTGATTGGTCGTGGCGGCGGTGTTGCAACAATCTATAGAGATTTTCTTAGTGTTACTCAGAAAACGGGTTATAAGTTTATTTCATTTGAAGTACTTGTACTAAATGTTACGCTCTTAGATGCTAAAAAAACTATTATCTATTATCTTTAGCCTTGGCTACCGTATATAGACCGCCTGGGCCTTACGCTGATTTTCTAAAAGAATTTGCAGATTTTCTCTCAGATCTATTGGTCAATGTCGATAAAGCATTAATTGTTGGAGATTTTAACATACACGTAGATAATCAAAATGATGCGTTAGGGGCTGCGTTTATAGATTTATTAAACTCCTTTGGGGTTAAGCAAAACGTTACCGGACCAACTCATCGTTTTAATCATACACTCGACTTAATTATATCACATGGAACCGATCCAACCGATATAGATATCATTCCACAAAGTGATGATGTCACTGACCATTACATGGTAACTTGCATATTACGTACTCCTGTAATATATCATGCTTCGCCGCGTTATCGATTAGGCAGAACAATCCTTCCATCCACCATAGATAATTTTTCAAATTGCTTATCGGATCTGTCTCAGATGCTCAGTGAACCCAAACAAACAGATGAACTAGAGGAACTAACCAGCACTATGAGCACCATTCTCTCTGGAACACTGGATATTGTTGCACCTATTAGACTAAAAAAGGTCAGAGAGAAAATTAAAGCACCATGGTACATACCCGTAATTTAGAGCGTAAATGGAAACAAACTAATCTAGAGGTTTTTAGAATCGCTTGGAAAGACAGTACGTCACGTTATAAAAAGGCCCTAAAAGTAGCCAGGGCTGAGCACCTCCGCAATCTAATAGAAAATAACCAAAACAATCCTAGGTTCTTATTTAACACCGTGGCTAGACTAACAAATAAACAAGCGTCACCTGAACAAAATATTCCGTTACAGTTTAGTAGTAATGATTTCATGACTGCGCTCGTTAAAATCACAAATGATTTACTCTTAGCTTCTGACCAAGGCTGTATCTCAATACTAGTTTTACTTGATCTTAGTGCTGCGTTCGATACTATAGATCACACAATACTCTTAGATCGACTACAAAATTATACTGGTGTTCAAGGACAAGCATTAAGCTGGTTCAGATCATACCTATCTGACCGCTACCATTTTGTCTATTTAAATGGAGAAAAATCGATCATAACTCCAGTAAACTATGGAGTGCCGCAAGGATCTGTGTTAGGCCCTCTGTTATTCTCAATAAATATGCTGCCACTTGGAAATATTATAAGGAAACATGGAATTAGTTTCCATTGTTATGCTGATGACACTCAAATATTAATTTCATCACGGCCGGATGAAAACGCTAAATTATCCAAATTGAGTGTGTTAAAGATATAAAAGACTGGATGACACGTAATTTTCTTTTATTAAATCCTGACAAGACAGAGGTAATACTTATCGGTTCAAAAAACCACCCACAAAACCTCTCACAATACAACTTTAACATAGTAGGATGTCCTGTTACTTTATCCTCTACAGTAAAAGACCTGGGTGTTATACTTGACTGCAACCTGTCTTTTGAAAATCATATTTCATATGTTACAAAAACAGCCTTTTTCCACCTTAGAAACATTGCTAAGCTACGTAATATGCTATCTGTTTCTGATGCAGAAAAGTTAGTTCATGCGTTCATGACCTCGAGACTAGATTACTGTAATGCTTTATTAGCTGGTTGTCCTGCATCCTCAATAAACAAGCTACAGTTAGTCCAAAATGCCGCCGCTAGAGTTCTTTCTAGATCAAGAAAATTTGACCATATAACACCAATTCTATCATCACTACATTGGTTACCTATAAAGTTCCGTATTAATTACAAGGTATTGCTACTGACTTATAAAGCCCTAAATGGCTTAGCTCCAGTTTATTTAACGGATCTTCTATCGCCCTATAATCCATTGCGCTCTTTAAGATCACTAAATTCGAGGCTTTTGGTCATACCTAGGATATCCAGATCATCCAAAGGAGGGAGATCATTTTCACATTTAGCTCCAAAACTCTGGAATAGCCTTCCTGATACTGTTCGTTGCTCAGACTCGCTCTCCCAGTTTAAAACTAGATTAAAGACGCATTTCTTCAGCCAGGCATTTATATAATATTTTTAATCTTACAGTTAAATCCGGTCTCTAGTTCATAAACGCCAGAGGAGAACTGGCCCCCGACTGAGCCTGGGTTCTCCCAAGGTTTTTTTTTTTCTCCATTAGGTCACCTGATGGAGTTTTTCGGTTCCTTGCCACTGTTGCCTTTGGCTTGCTCAGTTGGGGATACTTAATTTAATCAATCAATCAACAATACTATTGATCAGCATTACCAAACGTGGACGTTTTACACTAGAAACAAACACTGATGTACTATTTTATTTAATACTGTGAAGCTGCTTTGATACAATCTGCATTGTGAAAAGCGCTATATAAATAAAGTTGACTTGACTTGACTTGACTAGAAAGGAGACAAAAAAACAAAAAAACAAAAAAAACAACAACAACAACAACAACAAAAAAAAACTTATTTGTGGCCTCACCAAAAATATTCCCCCAAAATACGAACATTGTCCGAGAAACACGGCTCAACGCTTAACAGCGATACAAGACTTCCAACGTCTCATTCCCACCATATTTGAATGTCAACCCCCCCTTTTGTAATGAAAATTTCAAGTGAACGACGAATGGATCTTGGTCCAATCCAGTCCTGAAAAAAAAAAAAAAATAAAAAAAAACACATACAAACAAGAATATATACCATATATATACACAGATCCATATATATATATATATATATATATATATATATATATATATATATGATGGTACATAATACCGGTATATAATATAAGTAAACAACAAAAATTTATGTACATTCGCCAAGAGAGGAAACCAAATATATTTTTATACTCTTTATAACCATTTTCATGTATATTCAAATAGGCACATACTATAAGCACCACTGCAAACTTTTACGAGCGAAGAATAGGCGTGGTGCAATAGAAGGTGCAAAACACAAATCCATTTAGGATAACACTTGTATTTAGACCAGCCTGTGACTTAAGAACCAAATGCATAAAAAAACAAACAAAAAATAAAAAAAACAAGTGTAATAACCAAGTAGCTGCTACTGCCTGTCATAATGTGCATTACACACAAACTGTAGGCACTACAGCTGTAAAACTTGTCTCTCAGGCGCTGGGTGTGTAGTGGCAAAAAAAAAAAAAAAAAATGTTAAAACAAACAAAAAAAAATAAATATATATATAATAACCACAAACACCAGGCATCTAAGTCAGTATGGAAATCCAAGCATTTAACGAATACCGCTTCTTGAGTCAGTCGATCCAGTCATGAGTTACTCCACAAATCACTTCGAGTTTATACCTCAGCAGGATGAATAAATGCAATGTAGTCTTTGGCTTCAGAGACCGATGCAAATCTTCTCCTCTCACCATCCTTCGTTACGATAGTAAGCCTGGCTGGAAACAACAGCGCTGGTTTTAGGCCAAGATTGTACAGTTCAGATAGCACCTCTCTGTACTTGGAGCGTTGTTCCATCACCTCCAGCGCATAGTCTTCGTAAATAGAGATAGGTGTGCCTCGGTAGTGAAGCTTTCCCCTCCTCGCTCTGGCCTCGCGGATGATCTTTTCCTTTTGTTGGAATTTATGTAGCCGAATGATAACAGGTCTGGGCCTCTGCCCCGGCTTCGGTTTATCAGACAGCGACCAGTAAGCTCTATCACATTCCGGCGGAGCTTCCAGTACTCCGTCCCCAAGTACTTCCGCAAGTAGTTCTGAAAAGAAGATAGATGGTCGAGGCCCTTCAATGGATTCAGGTAGTCCAATAATTCTTATGTTATTGCGCCGGCTACGGGACTCGAGATCCACGACTTTGGCTAGCAATTTAGCATTGCTCTCTGTTAGGATAGCGCAAGTCGTTTCCAAGGCTTGCACGCGCTCATCCTGTGCATTTACGTGCATCTCGAGCGAGGCAATCTTCGAGGCGTGGTCCGTCACGGCAGTTTGAATTTGGTCTAGCTTTACCTCGAGTGTTGAAACGCCAGTATTAAAGTCTGCAGAAAGAGCAACGCGGTGTTCCTCAAGAAGGCTAGCGATGGCTGCCATGTTAACCTCTTTGCCGTCGTCTCCACTCGCCTCTGCGTTCTGATCCTTTTTGCTCTGTTTTGTAGTTTTAGCTGCCATAATTTGATGACAATATGTATGCAACAAAGATATTGCCCACTTGGTAGTGAAGTAGAAGAAATAGTAGGGGTTTAAAACTATTATAGACAAAAAAAAAAGTGGGAGCGAGACTTAACGCGTGTCTACGCCATCTCACCAAACCGGAAGTCCCCCGGAAGTAAATTTTAATATTTATGGTGAACATAATTTTTTTTAACAACTGGGTGATGGCAGTATTGGATAACCCAGATGAAAAAAAAACAAATAAACGGAAGAGGACATCAAAAGCAGCAGGCAACAACAAAAGACATAAAACAATCAGCGAAGAACAGCTAGACAGACTCGAGGGCGAAAAACATGAAGAAAACACCAAAAAAAACAACAGCTTGGGGTGTCAATGTGTTTAACGACTGGCTTAAGGCCCAAAATACGTCTGTGGACAAAGTAGAGAGAGACGAGGCAGACGCTTTAAATACCCAGCTGCAGGCTTTCTATGCCACTGTCCGAAACGCATCAGGCGCAGAGTATTCAGTGTCAAGTTTTCTCTCCGCTATATATCCAAATACGACATCATTGGGCAGTCAGAATTCAAATCATCCAACGACGTATTCAAGGCCATCCTCAAAAAGTTTTGCAAGGCTGGGAAAGACTCCAGTTCTCATCATCCTCCCATTTTGACCGCTGAAATAGAGCGCATTCGTAACTCTACGTATCTGTCACCAGACACAGCAGCCGGGCTGGTTCGCAAGGTCTGGTTTGACATTCAGCTGAACCTGGCAAGGAGGGGGCGTGAAGGAAATCGAGAATTAAGAAAGCATTCATTCGTCATTAAAAAAGATGAAAATTATGATGAATATATTTGCTTGTCTTACAGTGCTATGCATAAGTTTAGACACCCATGCTAAAGTTGACTAAAAAGAGGAATAAAAAATCATCTTTTGGAAATTAAACTTAATGCCTTAATTTAAAAAAAAATTAGGAAAAATCCAACCTTTAAGGACACCAATTTTCTTTGTGAATGAATAATGTATAGTAAATAAACAAATGTTCTTCCTTAAAATACAGGGTGCATAAGTTTTGACACCCCTATGTTAAATTCCCATAGAGGCAGGCAGATTTTTATTTTTAAAGGCCAGTTACTTCATGGATCCAGGATACTATGCATCCTGATAAAGTTCCCTTGGCCTTTGGAATTAAAATAGCCCCACATCATCACATAGCCTTCACCATACCTAGAGATTGGCATGGTTTTATTTCAGTTAGCCTAATAGCTAGTTTGATTTGCATTGAGAGATGATCTTATGGAAAGTACTCCATGCCAATCTCTAGGTATGGTGAAGGCTATGTGATGATGTGGGGCTATTTTAATTCCAAAGGCCAAGGGAACTTTATCAACTTTATAATTGTTCCTCCATGAGGAATATCTTGTGATCAACGCAATAGATTATGCTCATTTTGGGATTATTTTAATTGTAATAATATGCTGTAATATAATAATATGCTGTCAATGATCTGTGAATGTTTCATGAGCTGTATGATGTTTTTTGACACATTGCAGTACATAACAATTTTGTACATCTACAAAAAAAGTATTTTATAGATTCTGAAAAAAATAAATTATGTTTATCAGCAAATAACTCAGCACTACTTAGGAGTTTTTCAAATTAGCTACATTCACTGTAAAGTTCAGACTCTAAGCTTTCAATTGACACCTATTTTGTGTTAATCAAGGCAGTACTTTTGAAAAATATGATAATTAATATTTTCGCAGCTAGGTGGCGCCCACGTGTCCGGTTTAGAGCGACTAGTCAGCTCTCTTTCAGAGATGATCGAAGTGGTTAGATGCCTTAAAAAGCTGAGATTCTAAGCTTTAAGATGATACATATTTTGTGTTATTCCACGTTTGAAAACAACTAAATCCGTCCATGCTAAAATGTACAATTGGCAACATATTGATTTCAGACCATGCACCAGTATTTCTGGATCTTATGCCATTGGACACTATTAAAAGATCTTACAGATGGAGGTTCAATTCCACTTTGTTGCATCTCCCAGCATTTAAAGATTTAAGATTAAAGACTCCCAGATTTACTCAAATACCAAATTAATTTTTATTTATCTACTAATCTAAATTCAGCTCCATAAGTAGGGGTGGCATGGGAGGCGCTTAAAGCATATGTCATTATACAGCATGCCTCAGCTAAGAAAAAGTTAGAGCGGTTGTCTGAACTGGAGTGGCGGATCAAAGAAGCAGAAAATAATTTGAAACAGAGAACGAACCATTGTAATCTTAGACTTTTGTTCAGAATTAGACAAAAATCCTTTGAATCTGGAGATAAAGCAGGGAAAATGCTGGCTAGATATATTAAACATAGGGAATCCTCTGTCTCAATATGTGCTATTCAACCTCCCGGGAGATGCCTTGTAACTAAGGCCATGGATATTAATGCCCCATTTGGGGATTTCTATCTAAATTTGTACACTTCTAGAAATAGTTCCTCTGAGGAAGAAATAAAAAACTTCCTCAGTGGACTTAATATCCCATCTCTCAGTGAGAGTCAACGGGAACTCTTGGATTCTCCCATAACAGAGGATGAAATTTCAGAAGTGATTAAGAATTTACCAACAGGGAAGGGTCCAGGACCAGACGGGTATACAGCCGAATTTTTTAAATGTTACTCCTCAGAACTAACACCCTTATTAAAATATATTTATGCGGAGGCTTTCAACAGGCAAGCGTGACCCCCAACTTTGTTCCAGGCTTTGATCTCAGTAATTTTAAAGAAGGGGAAGAACCCAACTGAATGTTCCAGCTACCGACCAATTTCATTGATTCCTCTAGACGTCAAAATACTCTCTAAAATTCTTGCCAACAGTTTACAAAAAGTAATCTCGCCTGTAATACATCCTGATCAGGTCGGCTTTATACAAAATTAGGCACTCTTCTAATAATATCAGACGCTTCATTAACGTTATGTAAGCCATAAGGAACGATAGCTCTCCTATTGCTGCGGTGTCACTTGACGCCGAGAAGGCCTTTGATTGTGTTGAGTGGCCTTACTTGTTCACAACATTAGAAGCTTTTGGATTTGGCCCGATATTTATAAAGTGGGTGAAGCTCTTATATAAACATCCAGAGGCTGCTGTGCAAACTAACGGTGTCATTTCTCCATACTTTAGACTGGGTCGAGGCACGCGTCAGGGGTGTCCACTCTCCCCTTTACTTTTCTGTTTGGCATTGGAACTATTAGCTGTGGCAATACCAGGAAATGCCAGCTTCCCTGGGGTAGTTGTGGGGGGCTCAGCTCAGAAACTTATGCTCTATGCAGATGATATATTGCTTTTTGTCACGGACCCAGCTAATTCACTTCCAGCACTACTTAGAATGATAAATAATTTCTCAAAACTGTCTGGGTACAAGGTCAACTGGACCAAGTCAGAGGCTTTACCCTGACTGCTTATTGTCCAAAGTCATTGTTTCAGACCTGTGCACTTAATGGTCCCATATTGTACACCTTTCTGAAGTTTTATTTTAGGTTTTGATGTCCTTAAGAATATATATTTGCAGTATAAGTACCAAAAACCATCTCAATATATTTTTTACAGCTCCTTTCTCAGGAGCTCTGCCAAGAACAGGTCGGTTTTGGCCTGTCTACTTAATATTCATAAGCCTCTCTTCTGATTGGCCTGTTGTTTTCTGAGTGACCCACCATTGGTGTGGGTGGTGACTGAAGGCGGTGACTGAGTAGTTCTGACATCACATTTATACGGAAGTCACAACGGCTCATGAAAAGGCATAGCTACTTTATGCAGGCTGTGTGCATTTGTCTGTGGATTGACTGTTTTGAAACTTATATGGCAGTTTCATAGCCCCTAGACCTCTGTTATCATGAAAAAAGCCAGGAAATTTCAGTTTTGACAATATGGGACCTTTAAATGGCCTGACAAGAGCATTCTATATTTAGGCATTACTTTCCCCTATCAGTTTAAGGATATTGCTAAAGTCAATCTTGACCCCCTTTTGGAAAAAAGGCATCCCTTTTTCTTTCCCTTTGGGGCAAGGTGAATGCATTAAAATGAACTTCATACCTAAAATTATGTTTTAAGCTCCCTGCCTGTCTCTGTCCATTCAAAATATTTGATAGGATATGCAAACAGTTTTTGTGAAATGTGGAGAAGCCTCGAATGCGGCTAGAGAAACTGCAGCTACCAGTTGAGAGGGGAGGACTAGGTCTCCCCAAGCTATCTTTGTATCATTATGCATTTGGTTTGAGGCACCTGGGACAATGGATGTTACCTCCAGAGCGAGCTCCCCCATGGCTAGCCATGGAAAAATCTGTTTGTCCACATTTACCATTTGATTCCTTGTTGATAAAACTACCACTACCAGTGCGCAGTCATCATCTACAAACAGTCTGGAAGAAAACTTCTCATATTTTAGGGCAGTGTTCTTCAACCCTGATCCTGAAGGACCCCCAACACTGCACGTTTTCTGTGTCTCCCTAAACAAACACACCTGATTCAACTCATCAGCTAATAAACCCATGTGATAATGAGCTGATGAATTGAATCAGGTGTGTTTGGTTAGGGAGAAATGTGAAGAAAATGTGCAGTGTTGGGGGTCCTTCAGGAGCAGGGTTGAAGAACACTGTATTAGGGGTTGACCCTTTTTTAAGCCCTTTGTCTGCTATTTGGCCAATCCAAAATTGTTAATAGGTGGAACACCTGGGTTTTGGAAGGAATGGTTAGATAAAAATATCAATATTTTGGAAGATCTTTCTGAGCATGATGCATTGAGATCTTTTGGGAGACTTAAAGGATCCCGACTACGCCACCGGGGTTGAACACCCACGGAAATAACTTAACAGCAACACAAGTTCAAATAGACAGTACTAAATGGAAGAACGAAGACGTGACTTTCAAGCTCAAAACTTTAATTGAACAGGAGTCATGAAACTCTGAATCAACAATCAACTTTAATGGTGAATACTATAAAAGAGGGATCACAATTTAATAAATATAGACATTCGGTCAATTATTAAAATCACAACCCACCAGTCTTAAGACAGGAGTAACCAAGCCTGTGGGAAGAAGAGAAAGAGTCACTGGGCCACGGACCCACAGCCCTAAGAGCACACACCACACATGCACGGTTCTCAAGATCATCAACCAACCACTTCTAAAGAAAAGTGTAGTGAATAATACAAACCACTCTACATGCCCAAATCCATACCCACGTAGTGCAGGAAATCTCACTCCACATGCAGTGAAGAGAGAAAAGACTCAGATGACCCCAGAGGAAAGTACTCCCACACAGGCTGGCTCCTAAAACACAAGAGATATGAATTAAAACTCCCCTTTCACATCACATAAACCTCAGCAGTTGGTCTAAACCAAACTCAAATAGTAAAATCAATTACAGACATAAACAAGAATCAATTCAAACCAGAAAAATCAGTATAACCATAAACTTAAGATTTGCATAACAAAAATAAATCATAAGCAAAACAGCAGGGCCTAGACGTCAGAGGTCCACATAGGGGAGCGTGCCTATGTTCCCACAGCCCTATGTTCCCACAAATGGCCTACCCCTGACCCCACCCCTAAACCCATAACTTTAAAAAAAAAAAAAAAAAAATTCTTAGAAATGTGGGAACATAGGGCTGTGGGAACATAGGGCTGTGGGAACATAGGGCTGACCCCCCACAGAGAACTCCACAAAGAAATATCTGCCAAATAAAAAAACAAAACATAAATACCAAACAAACCATATTCAAATCTGAAATACAAACCCAAATAAACTACTTATGACGCAAAACCCATACAGCGTCATAAACATTCAAAATACACAATTGTTAGATAACCAAATAATTATACATAAACATTTATCAGTGAAATTATCCTAACAATCTGACACACACACACACACACACACCTCTGCCGTAATCCAAGAGTGGAATAGACTGGGTGACACAGCTCGTTGCAATAGGCTACACACGGCATTCATCACGCAACACTAGCCACATTAATCACCCTCACACTCGTGTATCAAGGATTTCCTCCCTGCGTTCAACACAGAATCAACAAATAAACTAAAACGTCTTTATACATTACAGCAAATCCCAAACTCACACCTTGCTATGGCGCTTCGGGGTCACAACACCGGAAGGAGACGGAAGAGAAAACGTCAGGAAGTTACACCGGCCTACTAACCTTTGCGCTATTTATAGAGCAAACTAAAAACACGCCCCACCCCGTACACAATCCTTATTCACTCGGTCACATACAGATGAGACATTTGCTCAAATTATTTTCCTCCCCCTCATATGTTCCCAGGGGTAAAAACATTCTCAAGATGATCCGGAATATTATGGGTAGCCTGGTCATGAGGCATCTACATATTATTCCTTTCTTATTAGTCAGATTTGCCTAAATATTAGCTCTGCGGTTTAGATAATTTGGGAAAAAGATTTGGGATGCTCATTTGATGATGAGTGGCTTTCGGATTTAGGGCAGGTCACAGCCCTTGAAAAACTCTCCTATAGTTTGCATGGGAGGATTGATGTTTTTTTGTTTTTTTATAAATGGGGGGAAATTTGGCATTTCTGTAGCCCACAGTAGTAGTAACATGTGGTGAGACGAAAATAAAAATAATGGTCATGGTGAATATGATTTAAGTTATAGTGGGAACTTATGGTGCTGGCAACACCCATCAACTTTTTTTTTTTTTTTTTTTTTTTTTTTTTTTGTTATGTATTTTCTTTTTTCATATGCCAAGTACATTATTGTTTATATAATTTCTTGTTTGCAAATGAGAAAATCAATAAAGTACAAATCATAAAAAAAAAAAAAAAATTTAATAATCACTTGAATGAATCTGAACTGTATTTCAGAAAATCATCAGATCATTCAGCGAACTTATAATGAAAAGTCTATTCCGCATGGTCTATGTTTATGTAATTGGATACAATTAGGGTGACCACCTGTCCAGCTTTGGGTTGTAGGCCTACCGCACAGCATTCTAATGTCCCGCATTTTCATCGGTCTGTAGGTTTTTAATTATCATATTAAGAAAACGTGCATGCGTTCTCTTGCCTTCTTAAGAAAGTATTTTATTTATTATTTTTGCCGCGTAGTTTTTCACCTGTTTTTAACAGCGCTTCGTCAGAAGTACAAACACAACAGCCATTTTTTAAATCCTTTCCAATGGTTGAAAGGAAAGGAGTAAACACGGTCACTAGTAGGTTGTGACGGCTGTCAATCAAAATGTGGAGCGGTGATTCATTCCATGTGTTCCCTGTCAGAAAACAAATAGATAATTTGGTAAATTTAAATTTAACAGAATTCATCAACTTGTTATCTGCTGTGGTTGTTTTAATTCACATCATTTCTAAAAATATGAACTTTTTTGGTTTAATATATTCTTAATATATAAGACTGTCAATGACCTAATTTCATGTTTTAGATTTTATTTGTTCTTTGTTTATTTTGTTGGATTTTAGTTGGAGTTGTCAGAACTGTTTAAAAAAAAGATATAAAAAAAAAAAAATATATATATATATATATATATATATATATATATATATATATATATACTGTATATGCATGATGCCTGCTGCCTTTGGGCTCAGTGATGTTGAATTTAAATGACATGTAAAATAAAGACATGTTATGTTACATAGTGATGTAATGGTGTTTTCTGGAAGGAACTAAAGAACAAAGAATTTTTATCAGCTGAAAGGCAAAATAAATGTTTTTATTAAGTTAGATAAACATTATATAACAGTTTCAGGTTATGTTTTGGTGTTGGTAACGTCCCACATTGTCCCACACAAACTTATAATCGTCCCACATTTGGTTTGTTTGATGGTGGTGTAATGGAAATTTTTGATTTTCATTGATTTACAGTATTGATTTTCATTTATTTCAGTAAGACATTGAAATGATCCTTGCTGGACTGTATGTGGTCTGCCAACATATGACTAATGTGTGTGTGTTTTTTAAACACTGGGAAACAGGTGAGACGTCAGGAGGAGGCAGATTGAAAAGGGGCCTCTGACCCCTAGGGTCAGAGGCCGTCCAATTTAGAACTTGTGAGTTTGTAAGAATAAACTCAGCAGGATTAGATCACTGGCAGAGAAACCTTCCCTTGTTTAGATAAGGGCCTGTAAGCAGAAGACCTTGAAAGCAGTATAAAGGCTCCTCTGCCCTCCCTCTCGTCGTCGCATTGGTTCCACAGACTGTACTTGTGACTTCTGTGTGGCAACTGGGCCTTCTTGCAAGAATAAAATACTTTTTAATGATCATTTGAATTTCAGAGTGTCTCTTACGCAGTTGATGATTGTTTAATGAATTTTTTGCCACAACAGTGGTCACCCTAATTGCATGTCTTCTCTGATCAAGTCCAAAAACTCGTCCTCTCTGTCTTGCTGCCTTCGTGCTGCTGGTGCTCCTGCTGCTGCTGCTGGTGGTGCTGCTGGTGCTGCTGCCCCTTGCTCTTCCTCACGTGGGCACCCATTGCTGAACTCAGCCCTGGTGTGTCCTCAGGGATTGAGGCAATGAGGATGGGGGGTTGGTGCAATGCCTCTGTCCCAACACCTCATCCATGAGGACAAACCAGGTCCAAGTTTCAGCAGTGGGTTTCCCACTCACACCCTCACCTGTCCCAGGACACTTGCAATCCTAAAGGCAGAGCAAATGAACCATGGCTTTTTAACAACAACAGCACAATAAATTTCAGCAAAGATGTGTGTATTAACTTTCTTTGTTTTGTTTTTTTGTTTTTTTTGGAAGTTGTCGCATTATTATTATTATTATTATTATCATTATTATTATTATTATTATTATTGCCTGTATGGGAGTTACCTTCCCCAGCAGACCCATTTTCTCCAGAATTGTTTTAAAAAAGCAGAAAAGGGTACTTATGAAAAATATTAACACAATGGTGCAATCTTAACATTAATGCATTGTTAACACTGCAAAATATGACACATCAGGACATGCATACAAAATACTTAAGAAAACATATTTCTGGATACTCAAATTTGGTTAAAACCTTTGTAGACATAGCTTGTATGACAGCACTACAAAAACACATAAAAGTGAAACCCCATTGCCTTATCTACTGCTTTTCTTATTGTTAATAATATTAGCACAAGTTTTGCCTCAAACCACCTGACAAATGAAGCCACGCAATGGTGACGAAGGAGATAAGATGAAATTTATAAGAAAGACTTGTTGCTTTTAACTCTGGTTTCGCTAGCTATTTGAGTAAATGAAAACAATACTTACATTTAAATGTGAATTTGCTGTCCACCACCAAACTCTAGTCTCGGCCGCCTTTAAAAAAAATAATAATAATACTGTCATCACTGGCGCGCAATGACTTATAGGATAGGATAGGCAGCTAAGGATTCCTTTTATGTATCCTTCCTTTGTCAGGTCCAGGATTCGAACACAGAGTGTGTTGCTGGAAACCCAAGGTTCTAACCACTGTTCTATGGGGCAGTGTGGACCCAATTGGCAGATAATCACAAGAGGCAGGTTAGAAGGAAAAAGATAGTCTTTACTAGTATTTTTCCTGAGCAAACACAAAGGATCCAGCATAAGTGCTGGGTTGAGCAAGGTACAAAATCCACACTGGATGATGCAGGCAAAAGAGTCCAAAAACATAAAACAATGTTTACCCGAGAAACTGGTCAAAAAGGTCTGAGCAAAAGTCTTTCAGGGTAGACCAAAAAAGAAAACACAAAAGCATAGGCTAGGCAAGAGACCTTCAAGACTGAACTAAGATACAAGCAAATGCAATGCTGAGTCCCAATTCGCATACTATCCGTCCTAAATAGTATGCGAAACTAGAATTAGTACGTCCCAAATCGTAGCATGTTGAAATGAGTATTCCAAAGATACCCGGATGGTCTACTATTTCCGGTTAGAATTCGAAGTGCAGATCAATGCACACTCTAACGGCTAATATTGCCCACAACCCATTGCGTGCGGGAGGGAGGAGCTTTGCGGTGATGGTGGTGATGTAAACATGGCAGCCGGATGCAGCAGTGGAGATGCGCCCTCAGTTTTTAAGTGTAAGAATTCAAATGTTTAACCCTAATTAAAGTTATATTTTATTGTCTCGTAATATTAATGGGTCTTGTAGGGTCCGATGAAGATACCGAGCGCCTCATTGCAGGCTACAAAACAATAAATAAAAAGGCTCTAGTACAGTGTCATGCAAGTGTCTTTTTTATGTATTGCTTTTGATGTTTCTGTCTGACTTATTTGTAGTAATACTGTGGCTGTACATATGTTAACTTTATCAGTCCAACCAAAGAAACATGGTTACTACACTTTTACTATAGTAAAAGCATGGTTAATTTTCATCGGGGTATTTTTAAGTATTATACATAAGTATAAGATTAAGTGTAAAATACGTTAAACAATAGTTACACTATAAACTTTAAATATTTTAACTCAGAAAATAAGTAGCGCTAGCTTTCGTTACACACATTTGCACATGAACGTCAGAGCCGCCTCACAAACGACCTGCGTTTGGTTGATCTACGACGACGCCCTGCTTCACTCCTCAATTTGGTAAACACATTGTAAATGTATTGTGGAAAAAAAGATGGGAATAGTAAATAAAATTATATTGGATTTATAAAAATGAATGAAATGTTAAATGTTTTGTTAACAGTCGCGGTGTGCGTAACTAGGCAACCACGTTCAAGTTCACGTTGCATGACGTCATCGAAGTATGTCCCAGAACGTGCATACTTTTTGCTACACACTCAAAAGTATGTACTTTTTCATCACAAAAAAAGTACATACTTTTAGGTCGTAGTATAAGTAGGCGAATTGGGACTCAGCCCAAGTCTTTAAATATACACCGATTAACACTAACTAGCTAGGCACAGGTGATTTCATTGAACCAATAATGAGCAGAGAATTAGGAGGAAGATGTGGAAGGCCTTGTGCTCTCAGTCTCCCTCTGCTGGACAGACCGTGGTGTGACATCCTTTCACGGGGAAAAGAAGGGTGCATTTGGTGTCGCTTTTGAATCAGAGTAGCCTTCGTCGTGCCGCGATGACGCAACCGCCCTTCGAATACGACCTTCGAAGGATGCAGAATTGAATTGGGAGGGGGCTCAAGATGGCGGAGAGAGCAGACGCATTGTGAATAGTTCAGAGTAGCAAAGCCTTGAAAATCAACGGAATGAACTTTTAACTCAACAAAACCCTGAAATATCAGATCCGTAGGGAACTTATAATAATTCAGAAATGTGTGAGTGACCCTGAGCACCTCCTGGAGTACGATATTGCAGACTATAACATGGCTAGCACAAAAGCTAATGCTAAATTGAGGGCTCTCCAAGAGCACGACTATGGTGGTCCCGAAAGGATGGAAACAAACACCAGAGGAACCAAAAACACCTTAGCATCTCCTTCCAAACCACCAGCACCATAGAAAAAGTAAAAACCAGTCAAAACCTGGAGCCCATGCTGAAGACGCCTCTAACGCTGCGATCCTGGCTGCTATCGGCACTCTTCAAGACATGATGCAGGACTTCAAAGCGGAGCTTAAGCAGAACACGCTGTCCATAGCCAACATCGCGAAAGCGGTAGAGTTTAACTCTGCCGAAATCAAAGAATTTAAAGAACAGTGCCTAAGACTGCACGTCGAGGTAAAACAACTCAAAGAGGAGAACACAGATCTGGGGGGAAAGAGCAGAAGAAGTGGAAAAAAGAGCTGCAGAGTTGGAGCGTTATAAAAGAAGATGGAACCTGCGAGTAAATGGCTTACAGGAGGGAAAAGACGAAAACACACGACAAATTCTCTGATATCATCGGAAAGATTATGCCACACTGGAGGGAGAAGATGGATTTCATCCTGGATTTGGTGCACCGACTGGGGCCGAGTAACCCCAACCGCCCTCGTCAGATCATCATGCAGTTCACAGGACGCCACTTCAGTGACGAACTCTGGCGGATCACCAAACTTCACCCCGTCTGCAAGGATCTCAACATCCACTTCGCAGAAGACCTCACCAAGGAAGACAGAGAGGCACGGAGGGCTGTGTGGCCGAAAGTTGAACAAGCAAGGAAGGCAGGACTAAAGACAGTGCTCCGGGGCCCCCATGCTTTCATTAATGGACAAAGAGTCTCACCATAGACACAACTATACAGGGTTTTTGAATCCTGAAAACTAGTGAGTTTGAATGAAAATGTATTCTCTGGGTTTTGCTACTATTATATATTCCTGATAGGAAACTTCTACTGTTGTTTTAAGTAAGTTCAGCAATCCATTGTTGTTGATTGTTTATTAATTTGTTTTTGTTCTATGTTCAGTTTAAAGAGTAACATTTCTCTAATTTCTGTTAATGCAAGGGGTTTAAGAGACATGACAAAGAGAAAAAGTATTTTCTTATTTTGTAAAGGGAAGAAGTCAAATATATTTTTTTTGCAGGAAACACATTCTAAGGTTGATGATGTTATATTTTGGTCTAAACAATGCCACATGAAGCTTACTTTAGCCACGGCACTTCGAGGTCAGCAGATGTTGGAATCCTCCTAAATAACTTCAAAGGTCATATTGTGTCCCATATGGCAGATGAATTTGGTCACTGGCTGATTCTTATCATAGACAAAGATGGTCTGAAATTCATCTTAGTCAACATTTATGGATATAACATCAGTAGAGAAAACCGAAACCTACTTGAACAAATTGGTTTACATTTAGACAATCTCAAATTAACACACTCAACTGATAACGTCCTCATTGGAGGCGATCTAAACCTAGTTCATGATTATTTTTTTTGATAAATATCCTAGCAGATACTCTGCAAGTCATCCAAACACCATATTCACGAACTTTTGCGAAAAACAAAATTTGGTTGATACTTGGAGACACTTTAATCCAGAAATATCTAAATACTCCTGGTTTAGCTCAAACCACAATTATAAATCCAGAATTGATCACTGGTTAATTGCAAATCATTTGCTATTTTATAATATTAGCTCTGATATTTCTGCTGCACCACTAACAGATCATAGTGTTATTTTACTACAGATCAAACCCAATGACAACAATGTCCACTCACACACCTATTGGAAGTTCAATTCCAGTCTGCTCAAAAATAATGACTACTGCCAAAAAATCTAATTATTAATAAAAAAAGCCAATTCTGAGGAGCTAACAACTGCTACCAAAAAGTGGGAATTCCTAAAATATAAAATACGCCAATTTACCATCTCATTCAGTAAAATAATTTAAAAAGATAGTGAAAAACAAGAAGTAGACATTATTAATCAGTTAAAGGAGCTGTATGTAAGAAATGTATTTCAATTAATCATAAAATGGCCCTGATATGTTATAGACATTAAGAAATCATGTTCATTTCAAATACTTATATCACTGACAACAGTAGTACGGTCAGGATATTGTCATTTAAAAAGTGAAGTTGCAGCCCTCAACTGATGTTGATGTTGTCATCTTGTGTTTTGGCCTGAAGCGCCACCCTCCACCTATCTACCAATCACGAAGTCCGTAGTGTTTCAGCATCCGGGTTGCCAGCTCTGCTCTAGTTACCACAGCTGCAGCTACAAACGTTCCTACTGGATCCTGCAGCCTATCTGGCAATCTTGAGTCAGGGGGAGGGGGAGTCAAGTCAAGTCAAGTCAAGTCAAGTTTATTTATATAGCGCTTTTCACAACATAGGTTGTATCAAAGCAGCTTCACAGTAATAAATTAAAACAATACATCAATGTTTGTTTCTAGTGGAACGTCCACGTTTGGTAATGCTGATCAATGGTATCGTTGATTGACTAATTCAATTAAATATCCCCAAATATCCCCAACTGAGCAAGCCAAAGGCAACAGTGGCAAGGAACCGAAAAACTCCATCAGGTGACCTAATGGAGAAAAAAAAACCTTGGGAGAACCCGGGCTCAGTCGGGGGCCAGTTCTCCTCTGGCGTTTATGAACTAGAGACCGGATTTAACTGTAAGATTAAAAGTATTATATAAATGCCTGGCTGAAGAGATGCGTCTTTAATCTAGTTTTAAACTGGGAGAACGAGTCTGAGCAACGAACAGTATCCGGAAGACTATTCCAGAGTTTTGGAGCTAAATGTGAAAATGCTCTCCCTCCTTTGGTGGATCTGGATATCCTAGGTATGACCAAAAGCCTCGAATTTAGTGATCTTAAAGAGCGCGATGGATTATAGGGCGATAGAAGATCGGTTAAATAGACTGGAGCTAAGCCGTTTAGGGCTTTATAAGTCAGTAGCAATACCTTGTAATTAATACGTGACTTTATAGGTAACCAATGTAGTGATGATAAAATTGGTGTTATATGATCATATTTTCTTGATCTAGTTAGAACTCTAGCGGCGGCATTTTGAACTAACTGTAGCTTGTTTATTGAGGATGCAGGACAACCAGCTAATAAAGCATTACAGTAATCTAGTCTCGAGGTCATGAATGCATGAACTAACTTTTCTGCATCAGAAACAGATAGCATATTACGTAGCTTAGCAATGTTTCTAAGGTGGAAAAAGGCTGTTTTTGTAACATATGAAATATGATTTTCAAAAGACAGGTTGCAGTCTAGTATAACACCCAGGTCTTTTAGTGTAGAGGATGAAGTAACAGGACATCCTACTATGTTAAAGTTGTATTGTGAGAGGTTTTGTGGGTGGTTTTTTGAACCGATAAGTATTACCTCTGTCTTGTCTGGATTCAATAAAAGAAAATTGCGCGTCATCCAATCTTTTATATCTTTAAAGGGTACATAACATGCACAGTTTCACCTAATCTCATGTTTATCTTGAGTACCTATAGAGTAGTAGTGCATCCTTAATATCTCAAAAAAGTGTTTAGTTTTATTATATTTAGAAAAGAAAAATACAGCTTTCCGATTCTCTCCGGAAAAACCCGAGGTCCTGGAGGCGGAGCTATAGAGTCAAGCGGTAGTTCTTGATTTCCAGCAAAAGACAGAAATCTGATCCAGTTGTACTTACATGAATGGGGTCTTTTATCACTGGGACCGCTCCACGTTTTAATACTGTAGCAAACGATTTGCAAATCCAGCGTCGACCTGAGCCTTGTTAATAAAACATTCGTCACTGAAACGACCAGAACACACAACCGCACTTCCTACACTCCGTTGCTGCCCCGGAAAAACAAACTGCATCCACTGTTCCTGTAACACTGGGTTCTTTGGAAAACTGAACACGGTAAGCTTTCCCTCACATCCAAAAACACACTTTTTTGGAGACATTCTTGAACAAATCCTATGCAGCGCTGCCGATGATTTCCTGTTGAAGCGCGTTGATGTGCGCGGTCTCGCTCTCCTCTAGTCGACGTGCTCGCGGGCGAGCTTTTCCGAGAGAAATGCTCATATAAGGAGTTCCACTCTTATCTACGTCATTAGATCCACGATCTAAAAAAAACAGCCGAAACTTGTACCAACCCGGAAGTAAGATTTTCAGCATAGAAATTCTCCGTTATTCGTCCAAAATATTTTTTTAAAACTTTGCCCATGTTTAGCATGAGAATCTATCTCTTTAACACTGTAAACAACTCTGAATACATGAAAAAACCATTGTACCCCCCCTTTAATACACTCTGTCAATTTGGATAATTTAGCGTTTTCATCCGGCCGTGATGAAATATATATTTGAGTGTCATCAGCATAACAATGGAAACTAATTCCATGTTTCCTTATAATATTTCCAAGTGGCAGCATATATATTGAGAATAATAGAGGGCCTAAGACAGATCCCTGCGGCACTCCATAGTTTACTGGAGTTATGATCGATTTTTCTCCATTTAAATAAACAAAATGGTAGCGGTCAGATAAATACGATCTAAACCAGCTTAATTCTTGTCCTTGAACACCAGTATAATTTTGTAGTCGATCTAAGAGTATTGTATGATCTATATTATCGAACGCAGCACTAAGATCAAGTAAAACTAGTATTGAGATACAGCCTTGGTCAGAAGCGAAAAGTAAATCATTTGTGATTTTAACGAGCGCAGTTTCAGTGCTATGATGCGGCCTGAAACCAGACTGAAACTTTTCATAGATGTCATTTTCTTGCAAGAAAGAGCCCAGTTGAGAGGACACAACTTTTTCTAGTATTTTAGACATAAAAGGTAGATTTGAAATGGGTCTATAATTTGCTAGATTATGTGGCTCTAATTGTGGTTTCTTAATGAGAGGTTTTATAACTGCCAGTTTAAATGTTCTTGGAACATAACCTAAAGATAAAGACGAGTTAATAATATTGAGGAGAGGCTCTTCCACTACAGGTAACACTTCTTTCAATAGTTTAGTTGGTATAGGATCTAATAAACATGTTGTTGTTTTAGCTGAAATGATAAGTTTATTTAACTCTTTTTGTTCTATAGTTGTAAAGCACTGTAATTGTTCTTGCGGGGTGATAATTGAGGCCGAATTATAAGGCGCGATTGAGGATTGAACGTTTACAATTGTGGTTCTGATGTTTTCTATTTTCTCAGTGAAGAACTTCATGAAATCATTACTACTAAACTGTAACAGAATATTTTGTTCAGGAGACATCTGTTTATTTGTTAGTCTAGCTACGGTGTTAAATAAGAACCTAGGATTGTTATGGTTGTTTTCTATTAGATTGCGGAGATGCTCAACCCTGGCCTCTTTTAGGGCCTTTTTATAACGTGACATACTGTCTTTCCATGCGATTCTAAAGACCTCCAAATTAGTTTTTTTTTCCATTTACGCTCTAAATTACGGGTTTCTCTCTTTAGAACATGCGTAGTATTGTTGTACCATGGTGCTTTACTTTTCTCTCTGACCTTTTTTAGTCTAATGGGTGCAACAATATCCAATGTACCAGAGAGAATGGTGCTCATAGTGCTAGTTAATTCCTCAAGTTCATCTGTTTGTTTGGGTTCACTGAGCAGCTGAGACAAATCAGATAAGCTATTTGAAAAATGATCTATGGTGGATGGAAGGATTGTTCTGCCTAATCGATAACGCGGCGCAGCATGATATATTACAGGGGTACGTAATATGCAAGTTACCATGTAATGGTCAGTGACATCTTCACTTTGTGGAATGATATCTATATCGGTTGGATCGGTTCCATGTGATATAATTAAATCGAGTGTATGATTAAAACGATGAGTTGGTCCGGTAATGTTTTGCTTAATCCCAAAGGAATTTAATAAATCTGTAAACGCAGCCCCTAGCGCATCATTTGAATTATCTACGTGGATATTAAAGTCTCCAACAATTAATGCTTTATTGAAATTAACTAATAGGTCTGAGAGAAAATCTGCAAACTCTTTTAGGAAATCAGCGTAAGGCCCAGGCGGTCTATATACGGTAGCCAAGGCTAGAGATAATAGGGATGTTTTTCTAACATCTAAGAGCGTAACATTTAGTACAAGTACTTCAAACGAAATAAACGTATAGCCCGTTTTCTGAGTAACATTGAGAATATCTCTATAGATTGTTGCAACACCGCCGCCACGACCAATCAGACGGGGTTCGTGCTTATAGGAGTATCCTGATGGAGTAGACTCATTTAGACCGAAATAATCATTTGGTTTAAGTCAGGTTTCAGTAAGGCAAAGTACATCGAAGCTATTATCTGTGACTATTTCATTTACAATAACTGCCTTAGGTGTGAGTGATCTAATGTTTAGAAGACCTAGCTTTAGAAATTGTTTTTGATTACTAATAGCAACATTTTCTGTTTTAATAACAATTAGATTTTTTCTAGATCCTGCAGTAAATTTATTATTTGATCTCACTAAACGAGGAATAGACACAGATTTTATGCAATGTTCAACACTATTTATATCAGTTAAATTGGTGCAGCAGAGACTATGATTTGGACTTTTGGTTACTAGTCAAAAGGTATTTAACGTTTTGGAGATGTTATCTGACAGAAGATCCGATCCGAATCTGCTTGGGTGTAAGCCATCAGCACGGAAAAGCCTAGGACGCTCCCAAAACAGATTCCAATTATTTACAAAGAGCAGTTTCTGCTCAGTGCACCATGACATTAACCATTCATTTAGCGCGAATAATCTACTAAACTTTTCATGACCTAGTCGGTACGTGGGAAGCGGTCCTGACACAATGATCGTTATATCAGGCGATGTGCTGTGTACCGTATCGATCAGATTCCTGAAGTCTTTTTTCAGAACTTCCGTCTGGCGCAGCCTGATGTCGTTCACCCCTGCGTGCAGGACAACAGTTCCGACGCGCTCGTTCAGAATCTCGGGAACG
The DNA here is from genome assembly GCF_949319135.1 of Squalius cephalus. Taxonomy (NCBI): domain Eukaryota; kingdom Metazoa; phylum Chordata; class Actinopteri; order Cypriniformes; family Leuciscidae; genus Squalius; species Squalius cephalus. The sequence continues at coordinate 6,731,634 of NC_137135.1, read as the reverse complement.
CGAGCGGCGATTTCAGAGACACGAGCACCAGGAAAGCAGTGACTATGCACCTTACTCTTACCTAATGTAGCGTGGACGTGCCGAACGATGGAATCGCCGATGATCACAGCATCGCGTTCGGTTTCGCGAAGAGGGGAGAAGCGGTTTTGTGTGGATATCTCGAAAACCGGGAGGGTCGGAGAGAGTTTTCTTGGTCTAGACCTGACTCGCGTCTTCCGCTGCGGAACTATCCAGGCTTCGTGGTGGCATGTTGGAGCCGGAGTGAACGAGACCATGGCTGATCGCGACCTCGACCTCGACGCTCGGTACCGATGTTGAGAAACGCACGGAGTAGACGAGGTCGGAGTCAGCGGGTTAGTAACGTTAATCTCTGATTTGTGTGCATCGGCGCGTGATGTTTCAAGAGCCAAACGCCGGTCTATCAGCTCGGCTTGTCTCACTAAAAGGTCGTGGATCTGTTTCTCAACAGCTTCCAGCTCAGACTGCACAGCGTGCAGCTCAAATGTGTCCTCACCTGCACCAAAAGGTAGGCTACTTACATCTGATATATTTGCCATTTTAACAGATGGACAGTACGTTAAGTTAGCAACGACGCTACCAGTGATGCTATCAATATTAATACTAATTTATGGCTTAAGTCTTGGAAATAATCCGTCTTTTTAGTGGTACGGGTGTGGAGTAGACGCACGATAGGTGAAAAAAAGATGTTTGTTTGTAAATGAATGCGGAGAAGACGCGTTCAGCCGTGATCCACGGACGTAACCTATAAGAGTATCCAGCGTTGGATCACTAGGCTTGAGACGCGTCTGCTCAACAGTCCGCGTTGTAACTATGAGGTGAGGAAAAGTAGAAAATGTTCGTTGTAAGTGAGTTTAAAGAGAAATCAAGAATTATAAATCAATCGATGGAGCTCCAAAGACAACAACGCGTTCAGACGCGACGCATGCGCAAGTACACATTGATGGCCTAAGACACAAAACGAGCGGTTTGTGTGAGAAAAAGCGGAGGGGATACACCGCTCTACAGTAATTTGAAAGTGATTGCAGTACCAGTTTTGGCCACAATCTTACATACGGCTCCTTTAAAGCTGCCGTCGGCAACATTTTTTTTATCATATTCAGTGAAATCGACACTATAATCTGACAGAACAACATAAATAAGGTGGTTTTAGAAAAAAAAACAAGCTTCTAACTCCACCTGGAGCGTGTTATTTGTTTTGCAAAAATCCACCGCTCCCGGATCATCGGGTCCAATCAGCGCAGGGGGGTGTGAGATCTGACTGTCAATCACAGGTCGTGCACACGCCACAGATCCCCCCTCCCTCGCGCAGACGCGCACGTTACAATATCACATGCACATGACACGCCTTAAGTTCGCCTGAAGATTGTACGAAGCGTAATGGCGGAGAGAAAATCTACTAACAAGCTTCCAATTCCTCGGTTATTGCTATCTATGGATAGATTAGCCAGGGCAGCCTACCTCCGAGTCCATGGTGTTGATCGATGCTGAAGAGATGCGCGCGTTCACAGAAAATCAGGTGCACACGCACTGATGAACACGACCTCTATGGGAGGGTGCTCGTTGCTAGTGGGGGAGGGGCATGAGAGTTGTAAACATTCAAAATTTTGGCTGTCGACCCAATCTGCCAGACTTGCCGACTGCAGCTTTAAATATGTACTGCAATAGGCCAAACCCAACTGAAGACGATAGACAGAAGATATTAACTCCAACCTAAACTAGATGAAATTTACAGTCATAAGGCCCAAGGGGCCTTTATTAGATCCAGAGCTAAGTGGATAGAGGAGGGGAAAAAAATTCAGCGTATTTCTGTGGTCTTGAAAAAAGAAGACAGAAAAAAATAGCATCAGATCCCTGATGATTGATAATAATGAAGTCACAGATGAAAAATGTATCTCTTCAGAAATCTGGAAATTCTATAGCCAGCTCTATAGTTCTAAATTTTCTAGCGTGGATTTTTTTTCCAGGATATAGCAAAACATATTCCAAAAATAGAGGATGCCCAGATAGCAACATTGTTTCGGCCCACATCCGGCCCACATTTGGAAAGATGATCTGGCCCACATGCAGCATGGAATGATGGTACTTGGGCGGACCGCTCCTGTTTGCCAGATCTGGGCCACAAGCAGGCCATAGCAATGCCACATGTCAGCCAAGAGCAAAGAAATAAACCAGAACTGGACCTTATCTGAGCCACAAAGTCTGTGTATTAAATATGGAGTCATTTCAGCCTTAATAAGCCTGTGAACAAGCAGAATCACTGAAGGAAAGAAGAGAACAGAAAAAGAAACAAGCAGAAACACAAGAACTACAGCTTACTTTAGACAAAGTCTTAGATGAAATCAACTGAAGAGAAAAGAAGACATTAAATCTGTGAAGATCTCAGCAGAGGAGGATTAAACAACTCCACAAACAGCATTACCAGCTTCACTTATTACTAACCAGACTGACTTTATTTCTGTCAGACGGCTACACAAGTTTTTATTGGGAATTAACAGAGGTTTAACTCTAATGTGTTTCATTTGAAGTCACCATAACAGTGATTAGTGTTGCCATTAGTTGGGCTCTTAACTCTTATTATATATTTTGTCTTTTTTTGGCCGCTGTGACAGTGTGTTTGTTAAACAGCAGCAAAGAAAGCTAAAGTGAAACGAGATCAGGTGATGATGGTTGCCTGTTGATGGTTTTATAATCATCATGAAATAACCTGTTTCACTGATGTCTTTGGAATCTAACAATTGTGTTGTTCCATTAATATTTTCACATCACAAACCCTGTGTTACTGCAGCATGAGATCCAGCAATATTATAACAGTCAGTTAGAAGACTTTAAAAAACATGAGCATGAAAAAGTCAGTTTAATATGACACACACAGACATGAACAATCAGCGTATGAATCTCAGCAATGATGACAATCAAAAGCGGAAGTGAATCAATCAAATCTAACTTTAGCTGGAAAATAACTTTATTAAAGAACCGCTATAAAGCCAAACCAATCTCTGATACCCTAAATTATATGTTTGTCTCTGTAAAGCTGCTTTGAAACAATCTACATTGTAAATAAAATAATAACATTAACATTATTCTCTCAACAGACATTTACATCGATAGTATGGCGTTATAATTTATTTGCTTTTGGTGTACTGTAAAGTGGGTAAAACTGTTTTTAATGGCAGGCTAGCAGATACCGTTGACTCGTGCTAGCCTACCCATATGAAAAAAACCTGCATGGTTCATATACAGCAACGATATATCTTTCTTACTTAAATCGGCCAGAATTACCTTCTGTGTTTCATATAAGGCCAATACATGTCCTATACAAAATCAGACCGATTATGGCCCCTTTCATACTAAATAGCACACATACAACTTGTAGGGGATTTTTGCGTTATATATGAATACTGTTAAAAGACTTAGAGTTTTACATGACAAAAGTATGCACATGTGTATGGAATTAGTAGAAATATATAAAACTCATATAAAATTCATATATAAATCATTTAAAGTTCTTATATTGAATCATATGCTAGTCAAATTAAAGTCATATAGAATTTATACACGTTTTGTGTCATTTGTTTATGTGTTTCATACAGATTTCATGTTTTGATGACCAACATCTGATTCACTTATGCAGTTGGCAAATTTTAAAGGGATACTCCACTTTAAAATGAAAATTCTGTCATCATATACTCACCCTCATGTTGTTTCAATCCTGTATGAATTTCTTTCTTCTGCTGAACAGAAAGGAAGATATTTAGAAGAATATCAGTAACCAGTTTCTGGTCTCATTGACTTCCATAGTATATTTTTTTCCTACTATGGAAGTCAATGGGACCAGAAACTGTCTGGTTACTGACATTCTTCTAAATATCTTCCTTTCTGTTCAGCAGAAGAAAGAAATTCATAAAGGTTAGACTCCATCCAAATAATTGGTTAGACTCCATCACCTGCCACCTGTCACGTCAGAGGTGGGGGAGGGGTGCGTTGTTTTAATTGAGTAAACTTAATTTCTTATGCGTGTTAAATATTAATAATATTGATTTTATTTAAGTAATATTTGTGGTTCTTGAAACAGATCAGTTTAATTATCCATTCTCAAATATGGTGATGGAAATTTCACAAATATATTAGCTCAGTGTATTTTAAATAAATAATTGGTTAGTCAAATACTACATTATTAATAGTGAAAAACTTCAAACTTAAATATGACTAAATTTCAGACAAAATTAATTGTTGGAGTTTTAGTCAATTATTTCGGTATGTTCAACTCAAAGTAAATGATATTCAGAGATTTTATTAAGTTAATAAAGTTAATTATTGCTATGATATTTACTAAGCCACTGAATTATTATTTAGATTTTTTAGATTTTTTTTTTATTTTACCCATAAGAATCACTTTGACATTTAGGAAAGTTTTATGTTTGTAGGTTAAGAATAGAACTGCTGTATATACCATAGTATACTGTGATGAAGTTTAGAGAAATTGTCACAAATGAAAATGAAAACAGGTGATGCAGGATTTAAAATGAAAACTAGTGATATGTGAAATATGCAACTGTATACTGTAGAATACACTCTAATAAATAATTTTGTAATTAAAATGTGTGCTTGTGTGTGTAGTTTAAATGTTGTGTTTCATCTAAGGTTGATTATACAGTATATAACCATGATTGACTACAGGCATAGGGCTCGACTCAGGACACGATAAGAGCAAGCATGAGTGAAGTACAGCCTTACACTGATTGATAAACTGCACTGTGTTTTATACACGTCCACGCTGGACATTCATATTAAATTAGCATTATTTTCCTGTTTTTACATCATGAAAATCTATATGGCTTCAGTTGTATGTAGGACATATATGACATAATATGATTAAAAATACACTAATATTATACAATTTATATATGTGGTTTTTGCAGCATATATGTCCCTTACAATATTCTGTTGGACCATATAAGAATCACAGGAGTTTTTAGCAAACCTTTTCCATATGGGTAGCACCGGCGAACTATGAAACTGGAAGGACTGGATGAAAAATGTAGAAAACTGTCTCCACTGATAAATAACACCCAGGCTAACTTGGAAATGAGGTCCGATGTCCAAAATCCTGAACCACCCCTTTAAACTGAAATCCTTAAAATCTCTGAAAGGTCCTAAAGCACAAAAAATATATGATACAACACTTCCCAACTGAGGTTAATAGCTGAACAATGACTGAATTCTCCCCTTACGTTATGTTATAATTTCTTACTGTTTTTTCTATTTAAATTTGTTTATTTGAATGTTTCTTTTTCCATTTATAAATCATCCTTAATTTTGTTACTAAGACTACATATATATTTCCTGTTTGTATTAAGAGCTGCTCCCTCTGGCTATATCTTCTCTGTATCCTATTCTGAAGAAATGGATTTTATGCAGCCATGTTTGCTTGTAAATCTTGATATTTTCAATAAAAAAAATTAAAATAAAAAAAGAATTGAATTGGGACAGCCTTCATCACTCCGCGGTGACGCAATCGGCCTTCATATGTGGCCAATCGGCCTTCAAATACGGCCTTCACAGGATGCAGCCTTCACATTGGGACACAGCTAAGATGTGTCTTGTTTTTGTTTCATTATTGCTGACAGGATCCGTTTTTTTCAGCGTTTCTGATCAGATGGGATGCATTTCCCTTTTCTGACAGTAGATGGCAGGGTTGCTCACGCTCTCACGCCACACAGTTAATAAATGTGACTATAGGCTGACAGACAAGACATAGCAGGATACTTTCGATATGAAACAAAGTCTCAGCCTTCAAATTTTGTATGTTTTATTACGAAAAAAATGCATATTGTGCATGCAATTGTGTACAAATCAATTATTAATTAACCTTTAATAATAATGTACCAGCTGACAGAGTTCACTGTGCAGTTCACCACATTAGATTTTTCTCCATGAGAAAAATGTACATATTTATGTATATCCAAATGAATAGATATTGAATCGAAATCGATTTGCAAACTCGATGCTCACTCCTGAAGCTGAACTGGAAGATGGTGATGCAAGTTTTCCTACCTGCTTAAAAAAATAAAAGAAAAAAAAAAACCTTACAAAAATGGCAGAAATAGGAAGAGTAGTATGCTAGTATGATGTTCTGAAGTCAGCAACTGATACCATCCATGCCCCCCCCCCCCCCCCACACACACACACACACACACAATGACGGTCTATCTCTAAATATATATATAAACTTATTTTGTTTTATAGTATTAAAATCTTTTATAATGTTTTTTTATGCTACAGACTCTCAATTGATTCTTTATGCAGTTCTTTGTTTCCAGAATATGCTTGAAAGCACACATAAAATAAAGATAAAACTATACATGTCAAGTCAAGTCATCTTCATTTATATTGCGCTTTTAACAATGTAGATTGTTCCAAAGCGGCTTTACAGTGATAAAAATCCAGTCTATGCATCCAGTCTGTCTTCAGAAACTCCACCCTCTTACAAAACCTAAAAGGAAGTGACTCATTATTTCTGCCTTTCCGTTTTACTGAAAGCTAAAACGAGTCAGTGTTGTGAAGAACAGAGGAGGACACATTATATTATAGCATTTTTGTCTATTTCTGAATGAAACCAGATGAGATTTTGATTGTAATTGTTATTTACTCTTTAAACCAAAGTTCAGAAAGTTAAAGTAAATTGTAGATCATTGGATCTTTTACAGGACGAGGAAATGGATTCAAAATCTGTGGAAGAGCTTTCTTGTCCTGTTTGCTGGGAAATCTTCAAGACTCCTGTTATTCTGTCCTGTAGTCACAGTTTTTGTAAAGAGTGTCTACAACAGTTCTGGAAAACTAAGAAAACTCAGGAGTGTCCTCTCTGCAGGAGAAGATCAGCAACAGCTGAACCTTTAGTTAATCTTGTGTTAAAAAACTTGTGTGATTCATTGATAAAGAAGGGAAATGAGAAACGTTCATCAGGATCTGAGGAGATCTGCAGTTTACACAGTGAGAAACTCAAACTCTTCTGTCTGGAGGACAAACAGCCTGTGTGTTTAGTGTGTATAGACTCAGAGAAACACACCAATCACACATTCAGACCCATCAGTGAAGTGCTTTCATCTTACAAGGTAAGACAAATGTCTCTGATTTCTTATGCTGAACACAGTGCTACACATAGAGTATTATTTGTGTATACAATAGACCAGTATTTATTTTTACTCACACTAAATCTCTGACTTTCTACTGATATAAAATTGACCTTTTATATTTATTTAGGGCCTAAACTTATTCATCATAAATTCGTTTCCTCGCCACAGCCAAACCATTCGAGATATCAAAAATCCGTCCGCAATTTAGTATCCTCAATGTCTTGACTTCAGGTTTGACCGAGTTTGGAGGCGATTGGATGAATTCCCTAGGAGGAATACATCAAATTCCACAGCATGCGTTTCCAAACAACCCATAATAGCCGACCTCCTGTTGGGCCGGCGTAAAACTTAGAGCACGAAAGTTATTACTTGAATCCCTCACTTTAATGTATTTTCATCATGTTGAAAAAGTTTGGTGTGAATAAAATAAAACAGTTAGGAGGAGTAGCTAAAAACTCTGAGTCTGAAATATCCAAAAAATCCACATTCAAACCAAAATATCTGACTTCCTGTTGCTTCTGAGCTAATAACTGAATTGAAATTAGAATTGAAGACCCAGACTTTGACCTTCTGATGTTCAAATCTTCTTGAATGTAACAGCATTGGCACGAAACATAGAAAATAGAAATGGGTTATTAATATTTTTTCATTAATAATATGTGATTAATTACAAGACACACCAAAAAGTGATTGATACTAACATACTTTCTCTTTCTGTATTTGTATTTGCACAACCACAAAATTACAACTACATGGATATAATAATTAAGAATTGGCCATTGCAAAAAAAACAAAAAAAAAAACAAATGTTTAAACCTCTTAGAGCTGCATAAGTTTCACAGATTTTCATCTTAACCTGTAGGAGGAATTTAATACAGCACTGAAGTCCTTACAAGACAAGCTCAAACATGGAGAAGAAATGAAGAAAAAGTGTGATAAAACTATTAAACACATCAAGGTGAGGATATAAAGAGTTAAATACTCAACAATCACACACAGAGTTTATTATTGACATTAGTGTAGTGTGTGTTCATACAGCGCTGACTGAAGTGAATGTGATTTGATTTCAGTCTCAAGCTGAGCACACAGAGCGTCAGATTAAAGAAGAGTTTGAGAAGCTTCATCAGTTTCTCGGAGACGAAGAAGAAGCTACAATCACTGCACTGAGAGAGGAAGAGGAGCAGAAGAAGCAGAGGATGAAGAAGAAGCTGGAGGAGATGAACACACACATCTCAGCTCTTTCACACACAATCAGATACATGGAGGAGATGATGAAAGACAATGACGTCTCGTTTATAAAGGTGACAAATCAATCTGGCTTCATTCTTTGTGCATAAAACAACTTGTATAGAGAGACTCATTGACAAAATGTTTTCAAACTTTTCCAGAAGTTTAAAGTCACGATGGAAAGGTGAGTGAGCTGCTCGTATCTCTTCTCTCAGTGGATCTGAACTCAAATTCACTGCAGTTCTGACTCCTGAATGTTCCTCAGAGTCCAGATCTCACAGCCGGATCCACGGATGAGTTCTGGAGCTTTGATTCATGTGTCGCGTTATCTGGGTAACCTGCCGTTCAGAGTCTGGAAGAAGATGCTGGAAACTGTCCAACACAGTGAGTCTCAGCAGATTTGACACCAGTGCAGAAGATAGTTCAGATATAAACACACACAACATCAACATTTGATAGAAATATATGTAATAATCACTTGAATTTCTAAGTGAATCTGAACTGTATTTCAGAAAATCATCAGATCATACAGCGAACTCATAATGAAAAGTCTATTCCTCATGGTCTATATTTATGTATTATGATACAATAGTGTTTATTGATGATATTAAAAAAAAGCCTCAATCAATTATGACAGTAACTGAGAGACCATTGTTAAGATAATGTCACGGGGTGACAACATGGGTCACTGATGGCGACAGAAGGAGTAGACCCCTTATCACCACCCAGACGCTCCCAACGGGACACCCGGGGGCAACCTCCCGAAAGGTATGGTGACTGGGTCTCTGCACCTAGGTTCTAGGGACTAGAACCCAACAGTGGGGGAGAATGTCACGGGGTGACAACATGCAGAAGGAGAGGAACCTCTGCAACGGATAGTGTTTCCCTTGGGGAGTGTTTCCGGTGTGACACCCAAAGAGAAAGCTGGTTCCGGACTCAGTTGTAAATAATGGTAATCCAGGGATTGATGAGTGAAATCGGTTTCAGGTGTGTGATGGGAGGAATTTGAGCTGGCGATTGGGACGCGTGTCCAGTGGGAGGACTATAAAGGTTCATTGTGGCCAACAGGAGAGGAGAAGAGGCGGGGGAGAGCGACATCCTGTACAGGCTTCCGGCTGGGGTTGAAACGAACGTGTTCAAGGAGAGCAGCGAGGATCGGATGTGAAACTGGCGTCTTTCTGAGATTGAAATCTGAGATTGAAATCCGCGAACCCCTAACGCCGTTGAGTTAAGTGACGCTTATTGCTGATATTATGAGATGGTCAATGTCTCTCCTGATCTCTACGTCACCGTGAGCTTGCTCCGATACTCTCTACCAGATAAAACAGGCTCTCTATGATGCTTTGAATGGCTTGATCGAGTATTTGAACTACTGCCTATTTGTTGTACTGATTTATTGCTTTCAGTCTGGCTCATTATTTTTGCCCTGCTCACCACACAGCAGCCACTCTGCCTAGTCCAGCTTCTGAGAGCCGCGGCCTGGATTCGGTGCATGCACCCTAATCATCGTGAGTCTTGTGATTTGCAGTGTTTGATATTGAAGTGATCACGTTGGGAAAATTTGTACTGTTTGTAGTGAGTGCACGAGTGCTTGGATTTTGTATTGTTGTTTGCACTAGTAGTTCCAGCTGAGCTGACTCTCATGATCTGGGCACTGTGTTATTGAGCCGAACTATCTCTGAGTGTGTCATACAGCGCTGTGCTGACGTAACATCCCACTGTCTGAAACTCTGCTGGAGAGAACGTGGAACTGCTGTATGGATGCTGGTCTGCCTACTGCCTGAGCCTCTACTGGTGAGAGTGAGAATCCTCTGTGCTGTGTTACTGATCTGAACTATCTCTGAGTGTGTCATACAGCGCTGTGCTGACGCAATCTCCTGCTGTCTGAAACTCTGCTGGAGAGAACGTGAAACTGCTGTATGGACGCTGGACTGCCTACTGTCCGAGCCCTCGCTGAAAAGAACGAGAACCCGCTGTGCCGACGCCAGCCTCCTACTGCCTGAGCCCTTATTGGTGAGAGTGAGAATCCTCTGTGCTGTGTTATTGTTCTGAACTACTTCTGAGTGTTTCCTGCGACGCTGTGCGGACACCGCCTCTTGCTGTCTGAGCCTCCGCTGAAGAGGACGAGAACCCGCTGTGCGGACACCCGCCTCCTACTGTCTGAGCCTCCGCTGAAGAGAACGAGAACCCGCTGTGCCAATGCCAGCCTTTTACTGCCTGGGCCTCTGTTGAAGAGAACGAAAACTTGCTGTGCTAACGCCAGCCTCTTACTGTCCGAGTCTCTGTTGAAGAGAACGAAAACCTGCTGTGCTGACACCGCCTCTTACTGTCTGAGCCTCCGCTGAAGAGGACGAGAACTCGCTGGGCTGACGCCCGCCTCCTACTGTCTGAGTCTCCGCTGAAGAGAACGAGAACCCGCTGTGCCAACGCCAGCATCCTACTGTCCAAGCCTCTGTTGAGGAGAACGAGAACCCGCTGTGCCAACGCCAGCCTCCTACTGTCCAAGCCTCTTTTGAGGAGAACGAGAACCCGCTGTGCCAACGCCAGCCTCCTACTGTCCAAGCCTCTGTTGAGGAGAACGGGAACCCGCCGTGCCCACGCCAGCCTCTTACTGCCCGAGCCTCTGTTGAAGCGGCTCGGGAGAACGAAAATCTGCTGTGCTGACACGGCTCTTACCGTCTGAGCCTCTGCTGAAGAGGACGAGAACTCGCTGGGCTGACGCTCGACTCCTACTGTCTGAGCCTCCGCTGAAGAGAACGAGAACCCGCTGTGCCAACGCCAGCCTCCTACTGTCCGAGCCTCTGTTAAAGAGAATGAAACCCTGCTGTGTTGACACTGCCTCTTACTGTCTGAGCCTCTGCTGAAGAGAACAAAAACCCGCTGTGCTGACTTTTACTAGATGTTTTGATCCAATAAAAAGATAAACTTTTTACGCTATTTCTAGTGTCTAGCCTTTTGTGTCCTACGGTTCGTTCCTCAGGGTGGTACGCAAACTAGGGGTGGCGGCTCTCTAGCGCCCACCCTGGCCTGTGACATTTGGCGTAGTCGGCAGGGTTCCGCCTGAGTTTGAGCGACCGTGGACCTTCAAATGGCGGACGAAGGAATAGCATTAAAAGGACCAGCAGTCCCAGCAGTTCGCCCCCAAGTCATGCCAGTCTTTATGGGTGCCCCTTGGGCGCAAAGGTTCGGAGGACCAGGATCGGAGTTAAGTCTTCAGGAGTGGAAGACGCAGACTGAGTATTTGGCAGGCTTACAAGGGTTGAGTGAGCAGCAGAAATTACAGTTTGTTCTGGGTTCGCTCGAGGGTGACACCAAGAGAGAAGTCCAAGCCACGCCAGGAGCTTCACGAGCCAATGCAAAAGCTGTTTTTGACTTCTTGACCAGGCTATATGGTGATGCCACCCCGGTGGCTGCCCTCAGCACCCAGTTTTTCAACTGTAGGCAGGGACCCGGGCAAACTCTGCGTTCATTCTCCTTACGGTTGCGGGAGCAGTTCACTCCGCTGAAGAGAACGAAAACTTGCTGTGCCAATGCCAGCCTCTTACTGTCCGAGCCTCTGTTAAAGAGAACGAAACCCTGCTGTGTTGACACTGCCTCTTACTGTCTGAGCCTCCGCTGAAGAGAACGAGAACCCGCTGTGCTGACTTTTACTAGATGTTTTGATCCAATAAAAAGATAACCTTTTTATGCTATTCCTAGTGTCTAGCCTTTTGTGTCCTACGGTTCGCACCTCAGGGTGGTACGCAAACTAGGGGTGGCGGCTCTCTAGCGCCCACCCCGGCCTGTGACAATAACATAATTTATGATTTCTTTCAACAAAGTCTTTATTTGTGTTTTACATTTATATTTCTAATACGAGAACCCGCTGTGCCAACACCAGCCTCCTACTGTCCGAGCCTCTGTTGAGGAGAACGAGAACCCGCCGTGCCCTCGCCAGCCTCTTACTGCCCGAGCCTCTGTTGAAGAGAACGAAAACTTGCTGTGCCAACGCCAGACTCTTACTCTCCGAGCATCTGTTGAAGAGAACGAAAACTTGCTGTGCCAACGCCAGCCTCTTACTGTCCGAGCCTCTGAAGAGAACGAAAATCTGCTGTGCTGACACCGCCTCTTACTGTCTGAGCCTCTGCTGAAGAGGACGAGAACTCGCTGGGCTGACACCCACCTCCTACTGTCTGAGCCTCCGCTGAAGAGCACGAGAACCCGCTGTGCCAACGCCAGCCTCCTACTCTCCGAGCCTCTGTTGAAGAGAACGAAAACTTGCTGTGCCAACGCCAGCCTCTTACTGTCCGAGCCTCTGTTAAAGAGAATGAAACCCTGCTGTGTTGACACTGCCTCTTACTGTCTGAGCCTCTGCTGAAGAGAACGAGAACCTGCTATGCTGACTTTTACTAGATGTTTTGATCCAATAAAAAGATAACCTTTTTACGCCATTCCTAGTGTCTAGCCTTTTGTGTCCTACGGTTCGCTCCTCAGGGTGGTACGCAAACTAGGGGTGGCGGCTCTCTAGCGCCCACCCCGGCCTGTGACAATAACATAATTTATGATTTCTTTCAACAAAGTGTTTATTTGTGTTTTACATTTATATTTCTAATACATCATTTTTCATCCTCTAATCTGATGTTATTCTCTTTGCAGCTCCGTTGACTCTGGATCCAAACACAGCAAATCCTCATCTCACACTCTCTGCTGATCTGACCAGTGTGTTGTACAGTCGTGTAGGTAAAACACTTCCTGATAATCCAGAGAGGATTGATGAGTATGCATGTGTCCTGGGATCTGAGGGCTTTAACTCAGGAACACACTGCTGGGATGTGGAGGTTGGAGACAATACACTCTGGATTCTTGGAATAACCACAGCATCAAACCAAAGGAAGGGAGATTTCTTTGACTCTAATGTCTGGCGTGTGCGATACATGAACAGCAAATACACCTCACAATCCCCAGAACAACCCGTCACTGTCTTTACTGTTGAACAGAAGCTTCAGCGTGTGAGAGTTCAGCTGGACTATGACAGAGGAACAGTGTCATTCTCTGATCCTGTAACTAACACACATTTACTCACATTCACATCCACCTTCAATGACACAGTCTTTCCATTCTTATATAATCGCTGCACAACTCCTCTGAGGATCTTACCAGTTAAACTGTTTATTACAGCAGAAAATCACAGTTAAATCTGATTCTGCTTCTAGATTAATTCAGTTTTGCAAATTATGCTTCAATAGCACCACTGTAATCAAAGGGTCTCACTGATCAATCACACTTATATGTAAAATTTAGAGCCAACCTAACCCTTGTGTGTCCTTAAGGACATTTTTGTCTGAAAATGTCATGTGTTAATACCAACTTCATCCATTTTGGCACAAGTGTTTATTTTTATTGGAATTTTCTTATTTTACTCTCATCTTTTTCTTTCATGAATCAATTGTACACTAGTAACACAACATATTTACACTCAGGACCTTATGGACAAAAAATACTACATTTAAATAACTACATTTCTTTGTTTTCTTTTTTTATCACAGGGCCATTTAACAAACATTTAACATTTTTATTCTGTTGGGAAAGATACAAAATTTAAATTTGGACTTTTTCACAAGATGGCGCCATTTTCTCAGGTTTGGCCTATAAAGCAAATACTCGCTTTATTCATGTTTTCTTCTTCTGCGTATTTGCTTATCAATTGGATAAATGATGCCGTTATAATTCTAATTATAAGACTGGGGGTAAAACCAGTACTGATTACCAGGGCCCCAAGGGGAGAGAAGGGCCCTTGAAAAGTCTGGAATATATTTTATTTTACCTGGATATTTATATTTCCTAATTAAATTTCATAATGAATGTCAGATGAAATGTAAAGTTGGTGCATTGGCTGAATAACTTGGTTGATTGACTGGTCCCACCCCTTGCTAATGCGCCAAATGGTTTAGTCCATCTGCACGCATTTTGTTTATGTTTGTTAGTTGAGCATCTGGGGCCTATACCATGAAGCCGGTTTAGGTGGCTAGCCTGCTATGTTTCAGTTTAGTTTCCGCCAACCCTGGGTTTTAGGTACTATGAAAGTAGCTTGGCTTTAATCGGTGTTCGTTGCCATGGTATCTTACGCTGCACGGCTAACCTGCTCCGGGGCAGGTTATGTTCTGGATTCAAGATCTCAGACTGAAGTTTGACCAATCAGCTGAGAGCAAAGAAACATATAGGTGACGTAACTTATTCCCAGTGTCTGTTACAATGACTTCACCTTTTCTTCCAAATCCGGTGGACATCTTAGCGCAAATTGTTTGACGAGCACTTCGTAGAGAAAGAGTTTTTAGCCAGACAAAATCCCCTTGCCTTTCCTGATAGTTAGGCTACTTGTATGAAAGATACAGATTTTCCGCGGAAGGAATGTCTTATCTTTGCAAACTTCTTGAGCCGCACATAAAGAATTTAACACGTCGAATTCATGCACTTACTGTACCGCAAATGGTATTGCGTTGCGTTTTTTTGCAAGCGGTACATACTTGCACGGTGGGTGACGCACAGAAGCTAGGGGAAAACACGGTTTGTCTAACCATTCGCAAGGTGGTCCTCGCTCTGCAGGAGTACATGAATAGTTTCATTAATAGTGTTCCCCAGACATTTATTGACCATGTCCATAAAAGAGGGCTTTTATAAAATTGCCGGTAAGATATATTGATAGGGTGACATCACATGAACACGTTTTGTTTTTTTTTTTCTTCAAAAAGCAAATTTCACAAATGTACTATACAATATAATACATGTTAAGAATTATTTTAAATCTTTATTATTATTCTGTTAATCTTATGATAGGATTCCCTAGAGTCATTGCAACATGTATGCAGTCTATTGCTCCAATCTCCACTGCTCTAGGGGAATATGAGGCAGATTATGCTAATAAGAAGTCCTATCACAGCCTTAATGTTCAGGTAGAGATGATGTGAATATGTGAGATGATTATTTTCTGTGAGATGAATCTTTAAATTAATAGTAACATTAACAGATATAACAATGATCTACTAAACATTTCATCTGCAGACGACTTGTGGTCATGAACGTATGATCACAAGTTTGGATGCCAAATGGCCTGGCTCCAGTGCTTGTCTCACAAATTGTCCGTGAGTCTGTGTTGTGTCAGCACAAAACACTGTTAATTTGAACTGAGATAGAAAAACCTACACAATAACCCCCTATCATGACCCTCAGACAGGGCCACAGCCCCACTTCAATGTGGCCCTCAGTAAAACCAGAGTGAAGATAGAGATGACCTTTGGCATCCTAAAGGCACATTTCAACTGTGTTCGGCCCTTAAGAGTCACCAGAGCGGGCATCACAGATAGTGGCTGCATGTGCCATTCTGCACAATATAGCCACCATTAGAAAGGAGCGAGAAACACCACAAAACCAGCTTTTCCCCGATGAAACTGACCCGATCACACTTGACCACCCAGTTGGTGCAGATGTAGATGCAATCACCATACAATATTACACTTAATAAAAGCACATTGAAACTGCAGATAGGTCTCAAACTGTTTTATTGGTTTTGTGGGATGGGAGGGAGAAAGAGAGCAAGAGAAAGTTGCATTAATAAATATTCATACTAAAGTGTTACTTGGTTAAATAAGTTCACATACTGAGATGAGTTTTAGCTGTTTGATCTCCAATTTTTTTTTTTTTTTCTGGAGCCTCAACAGCTCACAGTCCACCAGCTCCTTTAGTGAACAGTCTAGTTCAAGTCTCCTTTAGTGTGCAGTCTAGTTCAAGTCTCCTTTAGTGAACAGTCTAGTTCAAGTCTCCTTTAGTGTGCAGTCTAGTTCAAGTCTCCTTTAGTGTGCAGTCTAGTTCAAGTCTCCTTTAGTGAACAGTCTAGTTCAAGTCTCCTTTAGTGTGCAGTCTAGTTCAAGTCTCCTTTAGTGAACAGTCTAGTTCAAGTCTCCTTTAGTGAACAGTCTAGTTCAAGTCTCGTTCAAGTCTCCTTTAGTGTGCAGTCTAGTTCAAGTCTCCTTTAGTGTGCAGTCTAGTTCAAGTCTCCTTTAGTGAACAGTCTAGTTCAAGTCTCCTTTAGTGTGCAGTCTAGTTCAAGTCTCCTTTAGTGAACAGTCTAGTTCAAGTCTCCTTTAGTGTGCAGTCTAGTTCAATACTCCTTTAGTGTGCAGTCCAAGACTCCTTTAGTGTGCAGTCTAGTTCAAGTCTCCTTTAGTGAACAGTCTAGTTCAAGTCTCCTTTAGTGAACAGTCTAGTTCAAGTCTCCTTTAGTGTGCAGTCTAGTTCAAGTCTCCTTTAGTGTGCAATCTAGTTCAAGTCTCCTTTAGTGAACAGTCTAGTTCAAGTCTCCTTTAGTGTGCAGTCTCAGCCTGGTCTCATTGTTAATACGTAGGTATTAATACGTAATTTTCAAAGATAGAAAACGTACTTTTTTGTACGTTTGGATAGATGCTCAAACGTATAATATGGACGTATCTGCAACGTTTAAACGTAACATTATTACGTTTTTACAGCTAAAAAACGTAAACTATTTACGAATATTTCATATCATAAAGATATCTGTATATTTCCCCTTTTACCATTTTATTGATTATAAATGTAAGATCCCTTAACCCTACTCCCACACCTAAACATACCCATTTTATAGACAATATTAAAAGGATAAAACTTAATGGACATATGTGTAGGGAAATGGCAGTTTTATTAACAATATAGCATTAAAAGATAGTTTGAGCCACTAATCCTACCCCTACCCCTAAACCTAACAATTTCTTAAAACTAACGTTACGTAACGTTAGGCTACTATTATAAAGAAAAACAACAGACATACACGTTTAATCACAATAATTTATTTAGTGAGAAAATGTCAAAACCGGTACCAAAAGTCGTTCACATGACGATGTGTCGCAGTCCTCTCTGGCAGTATATAATAGTTTTGTATGAGGTAACGTCACAGAGCAGAATTTAAGTTATTAATCCATGAAAATGTTAATATTAATCCATGAAAATGTTAATCCGGTTTCGGTTAGCTGTTCGCTTTGTGAAGGCGCGCGCGCTTCTCCATTTCAAAATGTAGTACACCAACTTAAAAACGGCATGTCGCAATCTGTGACGAAGCATGTGAGAGCCAATGAGCGTTTGATATCACTGCCGTAAAACATGTCGTAATGCTTCGGGCGCAATTTTTGAATTTGAATTCACAACAAGTGCGGGATGCCGGTGTGGTGAACAATCAAAACCATAAAACGTGCTTTGAACCAATCGGATTGCTTGGGTCCTAAGCCCGGACTCATTTACGGTCGCTGCTGCTGAGAAATTATGAAGATCACTGGATAAAGGGATGAATTTGGATCTGTTTCTTGCAAAACAACGCATGGATTCTAATGATTTGGATTACACCAAGCTAATAAAATTGATGTCTTTTGTGAATTTATGTTGTGTTTTAGTGTATTATGGGTCTAGGAGAAAACGCCTTTTGTGTCTCACGGTAAATAAACCAAATATTACAAAATGGTTAAACGATTAAAGAAGGCATTTTTAAGGTTTTAAAGTGTATTCTTGTTTAACACCATGTAAGTTAGGTTAATCCTCCGAAACGAGTTTGCAGCAGAAGGCACGAACAGAGCGAAATGTTATTATTTATGAGTAACGTTAAACTGTATTAATTAATGCGACTGAAAATTTAATTGATAAGACAAATGAATGCAATAGAGTCAAAACATTAATGCCACGATTTTAATACAAGTTAAATATGAATACGTACAAATTTGTACGTCGGTAAAGTTGTTTATACGTAAATAAATTGCGTTTTTTTGCTGTCAATACGTAAATATTATACGTTTTAGTGCTGTAAATACGTCAGTATTATACGTTTCTGTGTGTATAAAACGTAAATAAATGTACGTAAATAAATGTACGTATGGTAGAACTACACTTTACGTAAAAATACACGTATTCTCATGAGATCACGTTGGCAGTCTAGTTCGAGTCTCCTTTAGTGTGCAGTCTAGTTCAAGTCTCCTTTAGTGTGCAGTCTAGTTCAAGTCTCCTTTAGTGAACAGTCTAGTTCAAGTCTCCTTTAGTGTGCAGTCTAGTTCAAGTCTCCTTTAGTGAACAGTCTAGTTCAAGTCTCCTTTAGTGAACAGTCTAGTTCAAGTCTCGTTCAAGTCTCCTTTAGTGTGCAGTCTAGTTCAAGTCTCCTTTAGTGTGCAGTCTAGTTCAAGTCTCCTTTAGTGAACAGTCTAGTTCAATACTCCTTTAGTGTGCAGTCCAAGACTCCTTTAGTGTGCAGTCTAGTTCAAGTCTCCTTTAGTGTGCAGTCTAGTTCAAGTCTCCTTTAGTGTGCAGTCTAGTTCAAGTCTCCTTTAGTGAACAGTCTAGTTCAAGTCTCCTTTAGTGTGCAGTCTAGTTCAATACTCCTTTAGTGTGCAGTCCAAGACTCCTTTAGTGTGCAGTCTAGTTCAAGTCTCCTTTAGTGAACAGTCTAGTTCAAGTCTCCTTTAGTGAACAGTCTAGTTCAAGTCTCCTTTAGTGTGCAGTCTAGTTCAAGTCTCCTTTAGTGTGCAATCTAGTTCAAGTCTCCTTTAGTGAACAGTCTAGTTCAAGTCTCCTTTAGTGTGCAGTCTCAGCCTGGTCTCATTGTTAATACGTAGGTATTAATACGTAATTTTCAAAGATAGAAAACGTACTTTTTTGTACGTTTGGATAGATGCTCAAACGTATAATATGGACGTATCTGCAACGTTTAAACGTAACATTATTACGTTTTTACAGCTAAAAAACGTAAACTATTTACGAATATTTCATATCATAAAGATATCTGTATATTTCCCCTTTTACCATTTTATTGATTATAAATGTAAGATCCCTTAACCCTACTCCCACACCTAAACATACCCATTTTATAGACAATATTAAAAGGATAAAACTTAATGGACATATGTGTAGGGAAATGGCAGTTTTATTAACAATATAGCATTAAAAGATAGTTTGAGCCACTAATCCTACCCCTACCCCTAAACCTAACAATTTCTTAAAACTAACGTTACGTAACGTTAGGCTACTATTATAAAGAAAAACAACAGACATACACGTTTAATCACAATAATTTATTTAGTGAGAAAATGTCAAAACCGGTACCAAAAGTCGTTCACATGACGATGTGTCGCAGTCCTCTCTGGCAGTATATAATAGTTTTGTATGAGGTAACGTCACAGAGCAGAATTTAAGTTATTAATCCATGAAAATGTTAATATTAATCCATGAAAATGTTAATCCGGTTTCGGTTAGCTGTTCGCTCTGTGAAGGCGCGCGCGCTTCTCCATTTCAAAATGTAGTACACCAACTTAAAAACGGCATGTCGCAATCTGTGACGAAGCATGTGAGAGCCAATGAGCGTTTGATATCACTGCCGTAAAACATGTCGTAATGCTTCGGGCGCAATTTTTGAATTTGAATTCACAACAAGTGCGGGATGCCGGTGTGGTGAACAATCAAAACCATAAAACGTGCTTTGAACCAATCGGATTGCTTGGGTCCTAAGCCCGGACTCATCTCTTCAGCCGGACCCGATTGTTCACCACACCGGGATTTGACATTTACGGTCGCTGCTGCTGAGAAATTATGAAGATCACTGGATAAAGGGATGAATTTGGATCTGTTTCTTGCAAAACAACGCATGGATTCTAATGATTTGGATTACACCAAGCTAATAAAATTGATGTCTTTTGTGAATTTATGTTGTGTTTTAGTGTATTATGGGTCTAGGAGAAAACGCCTTTTGTGTCTCACGGTAAATAAACCAAATATTACAAAATGGTTAAACGATTAAAGAAGGCATTTTTAAGGTTTTAAAGTGTATTCTTGTTTAACACCATGTAAGTTAGGTTAATCCTCCGAAACGAGTTTGCAGCAGAAGGCACGAACAGAGCGAAATGTTATTATTTATGAGTAACGTTAAACTGTATTAATTAATGCGACTGAAAATTTAATTGATAAGACAAATGAATGCAATAGAGTCAAAACATTAATGCCACGATTTTAATACAAGTTAAATATGAATACGTACAAATTTGTACGTCGGTAAAGTTGTTTATACGTAAATAAATTGCGTTTTTTTGCTGTCAATACGTAAATATTATACGTTTTAGTGCTGTAAATACGTCAGTATTATACGTTTCTGTGTGTATAAAACGTAAATAAATGTACGTAAATAAATGTACGTATGGTAGAACTACACTTTACGTAAAAATACACGTATTCTCATGAGATCACGTTGGCAGTCTAGTTCGAGTCTCCTTTAGTGTGCAGTCTAGTTCAAGTCTCCTTTAGTGTGCAGTCTAGTTCAAGTCTCCTTTAGTGTGCAGTCTAGTTCAAGACTCCTTTTGTACAGGGCCCTGACTGAGTCTGTTTCCACCTGAAACATAATTCCACCACAAACATGATCATTACAAGTTTTCTGGAGGCTCATCAAATCACAAAAAGTTCCTTGACTTCCTACAAACACAGGACTGACTGTAATTTATGTCAAGGTTTTTAAATCCTTACCTTGTTCACATTTCTTATGAAGCCCATTGAGGTAGAGGCCTCAGTTTCTGGGGCAGGTTGTGAAAAATCCTACAATAAAAGAGATGTGTAAGGGCCAGTCCCTTTTTTATGCCACACATTCAAATGTTTGCCATAATAAAAAGCCCAGTGCATTCACATCAGCAGCTGTCTGAAAACACAGAATGTCTTCATCATTTCCTCCACCCTAATAAATAAAAATAGGCCAATGTAAAGCATAACTGTTGTAAAGCAGGTTATGTTTGGTGTTCTGTCTGCTGCATACTGACCTCTGTGTGGGAGACTCTGTGTATGTGTGCTGGCTTCAACAGGGACACTGTATTTCCCTCTACTGCAGAACATACAGTCAGCCATATTTAAAACTTAAAAAAAGTAGTAATGTATAGCACACGTACCCAGTGTTACTTGCTTAGAGGAGCCAGCACCAGGGTCAGATTATACAGCACCTGTAATCTGAATGATGTAAACTGAAACATCCATAATCGGCCGTCCCTTACTCAGAGCCAACTCCTCCGCCAATGTATTCTGGTTTTCTGAATTTAACTCTTTATTTCTGTTTGCTGCAAACAAGTGTTTGTGATAAAATGTTCACAAAAGTAATAAAAGGTTGAATAAAAGGTGAATTATATTTTTATATTTTGTAAAATCATCTAAAAATCAATGAATATTAATCTTTCTTAGTACATACATGCATATTTTTATATATATTATAAAAATAGGCTATAGGCTATATTACACATATAGGCTACACATAGGCTACATATATACATACATAATTTTACATAAATATAGAACGTATTTGTTTAACTTACACATTAACAATCAGCAATCTTTCTCCAACAGTCTTCTCTTGCTTTGGCCGCAGAGACCGTATTGTTTCGAGCTTGAAATACATATTTAAATTCATCGTAATTCTGAATGAGTATCTCTTGCTCCTCCGTGGAAAAATATATCGCTCTCGCTCTACCCGCGATTGGTTGTTCAGTGTCGACGTCACTCTTTTATGTGCACGCGCGCGTGGAGTAATCAGCTTGAGGATCAAAGCCTGAGTTGACAGAAAGTTGATGAGCTGCATCATGGTACCAATAAAGCCTGATAGCATCGGTTTGGTTTTATCAACTCAAAACTAATCCTGCAACCCCGAGTTTGTTCAGCTACCTTCATGGTATAGGCCCCTGGTGGAGCGCAAACTTATGCTGTAGAAATATCTTTCTCAAAGAAAGCCAAATCAGACCACCAAAAAAGAAAGGAAAGACAGGAGAAGTAAAGAAAACAAATGAGTGGAAACAATTGGTAACTGACTTATTTTCAAAGAAAGGTGAGCACAAACTAGAACACGAAATCTATAATGCTAAACTGCTTGAATATCTCAGCGATCGTTAATGCTAAAAATGAACTGAGACAACCCATTGAAAGAGCAGAACATACACTTTCAGATGATAATTTGGTGTACATGTAATCTGAGATAAAGGCTAAATAAATAAACTGTACACTAACAATGTTGTTTGCATACACCACACCATTATAATAGCCTAAATTGAAACCTGTTTAATTTGAAATGAATAGGCTATAATATCTAAAATTAGCAATAATTAGCAATTTTATAGCCTACATTGGGAGTTATATACTGTATGAAGAGTTCAGATGCAAAAACCTCTAAGTGCCATCTGAAATTTTCTTCTAGAATGATCATTTTTATCAAGCTCGTATATTTAAGTTCAATAATTTCACTTAAATGGCAATGCAAATTACCTATTAATTGTCATTTAAGTGAAATCACTTAACTTAAATATACAAGCTTTATAAAAATTATCATTCTAGAAGAAAATTTCAGATGGCACTTAGAGGCTTTTGCATCTGAACTCTTCATATACAACATGGGGGCCCATCAGGACTGCCTATGCTTAGGGCCCGCGATCTTGTGCTTACGCCCCTGTGTGTGTGTGTGTGTGTGTGTGTGTGTGTGTGTAATATTTGATAGAGAAAGTTTCTACTGCAAATCACAAATCATAGCGGAAAGTTTAGTACTGAACCCAAACTAAATCTCACTGAAAGCTCTTTTTTTTTATTTTTTTTTTATTCTTTTCACTCCTCTGTCAGAAATCTTGCAAGGAGCACCTGGTCGAGGCAAATTTATGGTGAAATGATTGTCTTTCCACTTCCGTATTATGGCCCCAACAGTGCTCACTGGAACATTCAGAAGCTTAGAATGGCGCCTATAACCAATGCCATCATTATGTGTTGCAACAATTAGGTTGCGAAGGTCTTGAGACAGCTCTTTGCTTTTACCCATCATGAGATGTGTCTTGTGTGACACCTTGGCAATGAGACCTTTTTGTAGGCCATCCGTTGGGACTGAACCAGCTGTTATTAATTTGCACGGACAGGGGGCTGGATTGCTTTTTAATTACTAATAGATTTAAGCTGTTGTCTTGGCTTTCCATGCCTTTTTGCACCTCCCTTTCTTCATGTGTTCAATACTTTTTCCCTGTGTCATTTCACATTATTACACATAACTTAATTTCTGAGCTTATTTGTTTTGGTTTCTTTGAATGTACTGATTCCTTGGGTTGTTATCAGCATCTGGTGAAAATTTCATGTCAATAGCACCTTTGGAAATATATTTACTGAGAAAAATGGTGACGTGTTCAATACTTATTTCCCCCGCTGTATATATAATACATTTAAACCTGTAACTTTTTATTTTTTCACTTTTGTAACTTTTTTCAACAATAATCTTCCAAGAGTATTCTTCTTTTTGAGGGTCTTCAGAATTAAATTTGTGCTCCGAAGCTTCAAATGTTTATGACCGTTTATTTTTTGAAACAGACATTTTGTCCTCTAAAGACCTCAGAGTAACTTTATACATTGTTAAAGATGTTTCTGATATCTTTGAGAAAGACGCATAAAGGTTAAAAATCTGATTTCTGTATTTAAAAAAAAAAAAAAGTTTTTATTATTATTATTATTATAAATTTGATAATTAAGTAACCATTAAATAACTCATAAAATAATGAAAGTATGTTTAAATCCACATTTACAATGTAAGACAAAATAAAGTGTTGACACATTTTAGCCATAGACCCTTTTCAGATTTCCGGGTTTCTCAGAAGCAGAAGTCGTCATATTTGGGGAAACTTCTATAGCGGTGAATGAGAGACTACATTAAATATATTTTTCGTGTTTCCTTTTGCTCAAATGGCAAAAGAAAAACTCCACAATAGAGTTTTCACAACTTTCAAAAAGAGGGAAAAAATAGAGAGGGATTTATAACAGCAGTCAGAAGAGAAAGATGTCAGTTTATCCGTCACTCCCACAGTCACTGTATTAGAAAACCCTCAATGTAATTTGATGCAAATGTAATATAATACAATGTATAGTGTTATAAATGTAAATACATTTTTAAAAAAATGGAAATATAAAAAAAACTTTGCAGGATTTATGATGCTGATGACTGTTAAAACAGTTTAGAGTCAATTGGATAAATGATTTATTTTACAGAAATCACTGTGAAAAGGGTTCTTCTTGCCAGTGAAATCCTCATGTTCATATGAATATTATCCTATTACTTGAGCTCTGAAAATTATGAAATCACTGTGAGGCAAGCAGCTGTTTATATATTCACGCAAAATGATTGACAGAATAACAAGACTAGATGCTTTCAAACCGTTATTTAGAACATTTTTAAAAATTTTATATTTTTTATTTTAGGGTATAAGTTGGTTTCAGTGTGACAGATTTTCATCATTCAAAAATGGGATGCACAAAACTGTCTTATGTAGCAGGCGTTGAAAAAATATAACGTGATGATTAAAAGCATTATAATACTAACATTATAATTTAAAAAAAGCACCATACCAGATGCAAAATGATGCACTTCAATGGATAATAAAGGGGTCCTTGATTATGATTTCACGTTTTTAACTTTAGTTAGTGTGTAATGTTGCTGTTTGAGCTTAAACAACATCTGCAATGTTACGACGCTCAAAGTTCAATGCAAAGGAAGATATTTCCTTTTACAGAAATCACTTTTTAAGGACTACAACAAACGACAATGACACTGTTGTCTTTTTAGAGCTGCTTTACAGCAGAATTGATTTCTGTTTGATCATTGATCATTATTTTCCTGTTTATCACTGTAAAGCTGCTTTGAAACAATCTGTATTGTATAAAGCGTGATATAAATAAAGGTGATTTGAAGTCGCAATGAAAAGGAAATAGTGACAGATCTTTTCTTACATATTGTGACGCACATCCAAGTGTAACAGATTATCAGAAATGTAGGGCAGGTTCTTCAGTTGTTGACTGGATGTTGAGATGTGGATGTTGCACGTGTGGCAGGGTAAAGGAGCTCGTTTATTGGTTTATTAGAGGGTGGGTAGGAGACCAATGAGGTGGGAGCATCTGTAGTATGTAAAGACCTTTATTTTGGCGTCTGTTTACGTGGCTTGCTGACACCCCCCCCCCCCCCCATACACTGGGCGTTTGGGTGGTGTTCATCTAAAATCGTAAGTATCTCATCCCTTTTTCATTTTGGATCTTATAGATTTAGTTTAACGTTTAGTGTTTTTATTGTTAAAGGGAACGGGAACTTCCCCATCTGAAACCCTATCAAGGGGGAGGATGTTATAAAGATGCCGCTGTTGTTTTGCTTATTGGGTTTATTTTGATTTATTTTGTTTTCTTTGGTTTTGGAATTCCTGCTTACTCTACTTTTGTTTTGTCGTGTGGGATTTCTTTGCAACATCTGTATGTTGGCTATTATTAGTAGAAATTTTGTTTTGTTGTTTTTTGGGGTTATTTTCCTCAACATTATTTCATATTCAGCTATGGTTTTCTTTGTGTAATTTATTGTGACCATTTTGAGCTGGATTGTGTAAGTGACCAATCAGGCAATGCTCTCTGCGTAGCCCTATTTGGTCAGGAGGCAGGAGCGTCCTTGATGTGCCATTTTTGTGTTTGTATGTTTTATTGAGTGTCTGTAGTATAATTGTCTCATTTAATCAGTAGCTAACTAACAGTCTTTTGTGTGTCTTCAGGAGCCAGTAGGATTCGATGTGGAACGGGGAGGCCTGTTGCCTTGACCTAAAGGCGTGTACTTCACAGTGTATGATGTGTATTGGGCACCATTGTCTTGCAGTGCTTTGCAGTCTGATTTTGGGGTGAATTTAAGTAGGGTTGGACGACCTCTTACGTGTGCCCGGCCTGCCTTGTTCCTGTGAAGCCTGGCCCTGGAGAAGTATTTTTCTGTGGTGTGAGTTTTTAAGGATGATTGTGATGTTTTATTAAAATAAAGTATATTTTGTATTGTGACCCCTGTCTCACTGGGTTATATCTTTGCCCTCAGTGGGTACTACTTACCTGTGTGTTCTTTTTTTTTTTGGAGTATTTCCCTGGCCCTCCACCAGGGTGGCGTAGTCTGGTACGAATTTAAGTGTGATCCTAAACTTCTTGCTTATAATGTCGCCACACACGCAAAAATGAATGTGAGTTTGAGAACATCTCTTTCATGGTGCTGGAGGAGTCCACTGCTGAGCTCATCCTGGGACGCCCTTGAATGGTACAACATCAACCCACCATCGACTGGAAATCCGGGGAGGTCCTTCGCTGGGGGGAGAACTGTTCTCATACCTGTCTAGCTCAGATTAAGAAGATCCAGAGAATTCCCTCTTCTCCTTCTTCGTCTTCAGTGGGAAGACCCAAGATTCCAGTTTGCTCCACTTCAATTGAGAGTCCAGAAGTCCAGCACCAGGTGGAGATTCCTGCAGAGTACAGGGCGATCCAGGATGTGTTCAGCAAGCAGTTGGCGACCAAGCTACCACCTCACCGGCCATGGGACTGCGCCATCGACCTGCTACCTGGATCTACTCTACCTAAAGGCCGCGTTTATCCTCTGTCCATCCGGGAGCAGAAGGCCATGGAGGAGTATGTGGAGGAAGCTCTTCAGCAGCAGTTCATTCGTCCATCTACATCCCCTGCCACTTCCAGCTTCTTTTTCGTGGCTAAGAAGGATGGAGGCTTGAGGCCGTCCATAGACTATCGACATCTCAACTCTCAAACTGTGAAGTTTAGTTATCCCCTTCCTCTGGTCCCAGCAGCTCTGGAGCAGCTGTGTGGGGCCCGCATCTTTTCCAAGTTGGATCTACGCATTGCGTATAACTTGATTCGTATTCGTCGGGGTGATGAATGGAAGACGGCATTCGTCACGCCCTCAGGTCACTATGAGTATAGGGACATGCCCTTCGGATTATCCAACGCTCCAGCAGTCTTCCAGGGTTACATGAATGAAGTCTTCCGGGAGTATCTCAACAGATTCGTGGTTGTCTATATAGACGACATTCTCATCTACTCCTCTTCTCTCTCAGAGCATAAGCGCCACGTCACTCTAGTTCTGGAGAAACTGAGAGCTCATAAGTTGTACCTGAAACTGGAGAAATCTGAGTTTCACACCACCACTGTACAATTCCTGGGCTACGTCATAGACCAACATGTAGTCCAGATGGACCAGAGGAAGGTGGAAACTATCCGGAACTGGCCCCTGCTCTCAACTGTGAAGGATCTTCAGCGATTCCTCGGGTTCGCCAACTTTTATAGAAGATTCATTAATAACTACAGTCTCATCAGTGCTCCTCTGACCTCATCTCTAAAGGGCCGGCCCAAGTCTCTGTCCTTATCTCCTGAAGCCATCTTAGCCTTTCAACGTCTCAAAGAAGCCTTCCTGACCGCTCCAATGTTGGTCCATCCTAACCCTGATCTGCCTTTTGTTGTCGAGGTTGACGCGTCCTCAACAGGGGTTGGAGCGGTCCTCTCCCAGCGGCAGGGTGATCCTCCCAAACTCCATCCATGCGCCTTCTTCTCTAAGAAGCTATCCCCAGCGGAGCGGAACTATGATATCGGGAATCGGGAACTGCTCGCCATCAAGCTCGCATTAGAGGAATGGAGGCATTGGCTGGAGGGAGCCAATCATTAGTTTGAAGTCATAACCGATCATCGCAACCTGGAATACCTAAGAGAGGCGAAAAGGATAAATCCTCATCAGGCACGATGGGCCCTCTTCTTTACCCGCTTTGATTTCATCGTATCATACCGACCTGGTAGCAAGAATTGTAAAGTGGATGCTCTCTCCTGTCTTCATCATTCATCATCCGAGGATCCTCTACCTGAACCCATTCTCCCTCCAGCCATGATCGTCAGCCCGATCATCTGGGACATCGACGAGCAGATTTCCCAGGAGAACCTTCGTCATCCCGCTCCACCGGGAGGTCCAGAGGGGCTCATCTTCATACCTCGTCATCTTCATGCCGCCCTTCTGGACTCCGCTCATACCGCTCCAGGCTCTGGACATCCAGGTAGCAGGCGTACCCTCTCGCTCCTCAGTAATCGGTACTGGTGGCCGTCCATCTCGCAAGATGTTTCCCGGTACGTCAGGGGATGCTCAGTCTGCGCCATAACCAACACCCCCAGAAGACTCCCGGAGGGCAAGCTCATGCCGCTTCCCATCCCACAACGACCGTGGTCCCACATTGGAATTGATTTCATGACTGACCTTCCCAGATCCAATAACCACACCTGTATCCTCGTCGTTGTGGATCGGTTTTCTAAGGCTTGCAAGCTGATCCCTCTGCCTGGACTTCCAACCGATTTCGAGGCCGCAGAGGCCCTCTTCAACCATGTGTTCCGAAACTTCGGCCGAAGACATAGTGTTGGATAGAGGACCACAGTTCATTTCAAGGGTTTGGCAAGCATTCTTCAGACTCCTCGGGGTTACTGTTAGCCTATCTTCTGGATACCACCCTCAGACAAACGGCCAGACTGAGCGGAAGATCCAGGAGATCGGACGGTATCTGAGGACCTATTGCCACCAGTACCAGGACAGCTGGAGCCACTTCCTCCCCTGGGCAGAATACGCCCAGAACTCCCTTCAGCAATCCACCACAGGGCTCACCCCCTTTCAGTGTATCCTGGGTTATCAACCTCCACTCTTCCCCTGGTCGGGTGAGCCCTCGGAGGTTCCAGCTGTCGACTACTGGTTCCATCAGAGCGAGAGGGTATGGGACTCGGCTCACGTGCAACTCCAACAGGCAGTGCGGAGGCACAAGAACCAGGCCGATTGTTGTCGTTCCGATCCTCCTCAGTACCAGCCTGGTCAAAAAGTGTGGCTTTCGACCCGGGACATTTGCCTCCGCCTGCCCTGCTGTAAGCTGAGTCCTCGATATATTGGACCTTTCACCGTGCAGAGGCAGCTGAACGAAGTCACCTACAGGCTAAACCTTCCTCCGCAGTACAAGATCTCACCTTCTTTCCATGTTTCCCTGTTAAAGCCCTTCATCGAACCTGTCAATTCTCCTCCCACAGACCCAGTTACCGGTGACGTGCCTCCTCCTCCCGTTCCTGTCGAAGAGGAGCCCATCTACCGGACTCACTGCGACGAGGTCTACGTCTAGAATACCTGGTCGACTGGGTGGATTATGGCCCAGAGGAACGTTTGTGGGTACCTCGCGAAGACATCCTGAAACCAGCTCTCCTCACTCAGTTCCATGCCGACCATCCTGATCGCCCTGCCCCCAGGGGTCGTGGTAGACCTCGTCTGCGTCTTCACAGTTGTCAAGAGCCACCTCGGGAGTGGGGGTACTGTCAGGGTTCCACCAGATTCACTCACTCCTCCCACTCGTTCACTCACTCCTCCCGCTCATCATCTCCGGAGTACTAATCATCATCATCTGCATCTCATCATTCAACCACCCTCTATATTCAGTTCCTCTTCTCACACTTATTGTCTGGTCTCATCTCGTCTCTACAAGACACACAGACTCTCTTACGCTACTTACCCGCTACTCACCTGAGATTCATCCACCTTCCGTCTACATCTGAAGCTCTGTCTGCCTTCTTCAGCCCTCTTCCTGAGATCTTCCAGCCACCATCTGAAACAGAGACTCTGATTATTCTTCAGTTAAGTGCTTGTCTGATTATCATCTACTTGCATACTTACCATATCTCCATCTGGTTCTGTGTTTCTGTTAATAAAGCTACATTTCACTTACCACCTGTCTGACTCCTGTTCCATCTGTGACAGTCGTAAATGCAAAGCTCATTGGGTCCACAGAAAAGGTTGCTTGCTGTGATCCAGTGGTTGTCATTTACGTTCAATTCCTTGGTGAAGACTTCGTTACTACTCTAGGACTGTGGATGAGATCAACTGAGTTATCTTTGGATAAATCTGTGTTTAGCTTATTATTAGTAATTACACAAAGATGGACATCACAATATTTAATTTTACATGCTTATTAATATGTTTTAACTTATTTTGTGAATTGTTGGCATAACTAACTTTTGTCAAACTATTGTGATTGTACGTGCACAATAAAAAAAGACAGTACAGTCAAGTTCACCTCCAATGCATCTTTGTCTTGGCTGTCTGTCTTTGGGTCCTGTGCTGCCACTGATGGTGTTTGGCTGTCAGTAGAAGGTGTGCTGGTTGTCCCTAGATGT
The DNA here is from genome assembly GCF_949319135.1 of Squalius cephalus. Taxonomy (NCBI): domain Eukaryota; kingdom Metazoa; phylum Chordata; class Actinopteri; order Cypriniformes; family Leuciscidae; genus Squalius; species Squalius cephalus. Next base: position 6,701,215 of record NC_137135.1, on the reverse strand, counting down.
TACGAACTGCTCCGAGACACGAGGGTAGAGGATCCAAATGCAGCTTTTATTAAAAGGGGTTATCCAGAATCGTAATCCAACAAGCAGAGGGTCAAGCACAGAAAACAGTCCAAACAAACAAACAAACAAAACAAAACAAAACAGGCAGGGGTCAGAGGCACAAGAGTAATCCACTGGACAGGCAAGAAATCCACAAAAACAAGAGACAAGAAAACCAGGGAAAACGCTCAGAAGTGCAGTGCAACAACATACAAAACTTTGCAGTGAGTGATGGGGTGAACCAGGCTTATATGGGGTGAACTAAAAAAGAAGATGAGATACAGGTGAATGTGATAATGAGTGCTGATGAGTCCAGGCAGAGAATGATGGGAGATGTAGTCTGTGAGTGAACATGAGAGTCTGGTGTGGAGTGACCTCTGGTGGCTCTCAAGGGCACTCCAGCTGGTGACCGTTACACTAGAGCTGTAGGCACCTGCTTTATTTCAGGAAAGACATTTGAAAATAGAAATGTATTTGAAAATTGTGTTATTTGTTAAGTAATGTATCCAAATTGTTACCACTGCTTTTTAATTAAAATGGCTTGTTGATGGAGGTAACAGACTCCTCTCCTGCTTTGCTTTCTCTGCCTCCACTTCTCCTTCAGGATTCGGTGCTCCTATGAAATTAAATGTATACATTTATACTTATACATTTGTACAAGTTACAAGTTATACTTATACAAGTTATTTTTTGTGTAGTAGTGTAGTTACAGTTAATTTTATGAAAGACTTGGAATTTCTGTCCAAATGTCATGTTAATGAGCCAATAAGGCCAATAATTTTTTTTTTTTTTTTTTTTTTGCATTACAGTAAGGTGGTGAACAGACAGACAGTTGGACATATGCAGGGATGGAAAATGCATCCTTACGCCTGTCTTACCAGATCAGCAATTTATTATGTGTCTGTATTTTGTGTAATTTTAACATTTTTTTGAAGCATAACACTTAACAATACACATTTAAATACAATATAATGTTGATTGTTTCACCTTTCTTTTAGTGATACGTTCCACATCGTTAAATTCCCTTAAAAGTGCAGTGTGCGTGTCTTTGCAGTCATTATGAAGTCAAGTCTGGTCAGTCGTCTTCCTTTAAAGAAAATTTTCTTCAAGTCCCACTGACTCTTTTCCATAATTCCTTGTGTCTTGTTGTCCTGTGTGAAATTCTAATAAGAAAATAAAAAGGGCTATAGTATCTTATCTGAGGACTCAGAGTAAAGTAATAGGTTCAGACATTTAAACATTAGATTGCATATATTCATCCAAATTATTCCACACCTGGCGATTTTTCTTTGAAATCTTTGAAAATGTCTTTGAGAATAGATGGTATGGGGGTCCTTCACCATGCCTGCCCAGGTCCCCTGAAGATACAGTATAACATATTATTTTTTACATCTTGTTTGGTCATGTTTTAGGGAAACTTCTCTGCATACTCTACATCATAACTATACAGTACCTAAAACAACATCTGTACAAAGCTGAAAGTTATCCCGATGGTGAAAGCAGAAGAAAGGTAATGAGACCAAAACTGACAAGATCCACACCCCTTGAATAATTAATTTGCATAACAAATTTAATGTGAATGTGATTAGTAGATTTTGATATTTGCCTTGGAGCAAGCATTTGATGGGCTGACTATGTCCATGCCTGGCAATGGGCCAAAAGTACTACAGACATCTGACAAACATTCTATATGGTCATGTCAAGTACAACTTTACACCTAAATTATTAAGATATGTTTAAGTCTTTCTCTGAGTGACTCTTTCAATCACAAAAAAAAGTGTAACTGACCCAGCATCATGCTGTCCAAAGAGCTGCATGAGGCAAGAAGTAGGCAGCCAAAGTGGAGATGACTGTCTCACTGTAGGACACATTTGGATCCCCTTTTTTATCGAGGGGTGCAGTGCCAATGACCTCCATGAAATGTCTGTGAAAAGACGTCTGACTGAAGGTGTCCTAAAATATGAAATTTTACATGATGTTTACATGAGTGATTTTAATCAGGTTAGCAGAAGGCATAATTTGAAGACATTTTTCATGTTTACTGTGTACCTCAAGGTCCTCAGGAGCAATACTGCTGTCATCAACAGCTGATTCCCCAGTGGTGGTCATCAAAGTCTGGATGTTGTTGAAGTGCTTCCCAACATTTTCAGAGCTGCATGGGCTTGAGAAGATGACAGTGCAACCAAGGAGAATTTCATCAAACTCAACAATGGAACTTGCTGTGGTCAAAAGTCCGAAAACATGCATGGCCAACTTGTAGTTATTGGGTGCACTGAGAGAGAAATAAAAATAACAACATTGTCATGTTTTATGAAAAAAAAAAAAAAAAAATAATAATAATATATATATATTTTTATATATATATTTATATATATATATATATATATATATATATATATATATATATATATATAAAGGATTTACTTACTGCTTTTTACACAGGAGGGATTTAGCATTTTTCATTATATGGCTTAGACAGTGGTGGACAATAGGAAGACTGAAGTCGTCAGTGGTGCCTTTCCCTGTCACTATTTGATAATAACTTTGGAGCAAGGCATTGAGGTTAGTTTGGCTGAAGACGAGTGAGGACCATGGATCCATCACATATTATCATGAGTGGACTGATGTTTTTGTGTCCATATTGCTTGGCATGATCTGTCTGGAAAGCACTGAGAACATACATTATAGATGAGGTGGTGTGGTCACGGGTCACATACGTAGCTGCTGGAAAAGGAGAGGAAACCTTATTTGAGTTTCTGACCACCATCTTGTAGATTTAACAAGGACCTGTGCTGTGTTTACTTTTCTTCACAATGCTTCCTGTTGCTTCAAGATATACTATGTCGTCTTTACAGCTTTGGTGGAATATGTCAATGCTTTTCTTTGACCAAAGCATCACACCCTTAGGATGAAAGATCACTTTCTGGATAACCTCATCCGGCTCATCTCTTTTTTCTTCTACCATCATCTGGAGACTGGGTGTTTCATTTTTATGTTCCCTGTCCTTCATTCTTTGTCTCCAGGAAATGGATTTCAGAACACCTGGCATTGGTGCCTCATCTCGACAGCCAGACTACCACAGATTCTTTCAGGTTTTCCAGTTTCTTAAGATAGAGTGCCCTTGGTAGTGTTGTTTGCAATTGCTGATTTATTTCCTTTTGTTCATCAGCTCTTACCGGTCGCCTTTGCAGCTCTGCTTTATTGTGAACTACCATGTCACCTCTGAACGACACCTGTGCTTTAAGTGTGTTCTCACTGTGCACAACAACATCAACTTCTACTGGGCAGTCAGTGAACAAGCAATAGCCAGAGAATTTAAAAGCAGGTGTGTTCCTGGTTGATCCCTGTATTTTAACCCTGTGGCCTGTAAAAACAAAACTGCAATGTGGATGGATTGTGCGAATGCCTGAAGAGATAATGTTAGTCCATTGCAATCCCTTGAAGTGATCCTTTTTTTTTTTTTTTTTTTTTCTTGTTTTTTTTCCAGGCAGTTTGAGGAGGTGCAGGAACACTCTCTGTAAATAATTAATCTTCTTTGGCAAGACGGACATCATCGTCGGTGTCACTCCAACTGTCTGTTGTGTCTGCAGATTGATTGTGTAGCCACTAGATGGCAGTAGAGGAGAGTGGAAGGGAGAAACGATAAAGGGAAGGAAAAGGACAGTCTCATGTCTCTGCTTGTTTTCTTTATTTTGATTAGAAGACGTACAAACATCACATTTGGCGACGAGGATGTCGATTACAGTTCCCTTACCGGCTCCATTTCTGCCATGCCCTGGTGAGCCATCACTTACTTTTACCGTCTGGCTCAGAATGTTTGAAAATTACCTACTTGTAAACGATGCTACTGGTGACGCATGGCCGGAGGAAAGAAAGCGAGCTGTTCTGCTACATGCTTTGGGCACAGAAGGACAAAAACTGTTTTATACCTTACCAGACACTGGCAATACTTATACTACGGCTGTCGCTGCACTGAAAAGGTATTTCATTCCTGCGGTTAATGTTGTCGCCGAGAGACATAAATTTAGGCAAAGGACACAGTGCACTGATGAAACTATTAATCAGTTCCTGGCTGCTTTACGGGAGCTTTCGATTACATGTGATTTCGGAGAAATGGAAGAACAAATGTTACGCGACCAGCTCGTGGAGTGAGCAGCTACTTCACGCGTTCGGGACAGACTTTTGCTTGAACCCGACCTCACACTGAATAAAGCTGTTTCAATAGCAGTACAAATGGAGACCGCATTAAAGAACTCTGAGATTCTTTCAGATACTTCACAAGTACGAGCCATACAGAGTCACCGGAATGTTAAACAAAGGGACAGGAAGACAATATCTTCCCCTTTGTCAGACCGATCAGTTGCGAACGCACGGCAGCGGCGTTCATGCTATCACTGTGGTTCCAACAATCATCTGGCTAACAAACCTTCATGTCCAGCGATCAAAGCAGTATGCAATTCATGTGGAAAAATTTAGCACTTTGCCAAAGTTTGCCGATCAGCACAGAAACAGGTGCGTGAGATTGTGATACCAGAGCTCACTGTATTATACATGAATGATCCTAAGATGGTGACAGACAAAATTCTCTGTTCTGTGCAAATTAAAACTAATGATGGACACTGTCAACCAGTGCAGTTAATTGTGGACACAGGCTCATCAGTATCCATACTGCCCGAATGCATTTATCGTAAACATTTTGCTTCATACACCCTCAATCCAGCAACAGTAAAATTAGTTTCTTATGCCAAAGAGACTATTCCAGTGTTGGGCTGTCTCTCTACAGATGTATTCCATGATGGTAGTACAGCAGCGGGCACGTTCTACATAGTGAAGTCAGGCTCACCTTTGCTGGGGATGGATCTGCTGAAAGCACTTCACTGCCGCATTGAAGGCGATACTGTGATTACAAAGGAGAATTCTGAAATACTGCCAGTGCACACTGTAGGATGCGCAAGTGGATTCATACACAAAGTGAAAGTGAAAGAAGGTATCGTTCCTGTTCAGCAAAAATTGAGAAGACTGCCATTGTCAGTTAGGCAAGCAGTGTCAGATGAACTGAAAAACCTGTTGGAGCATGACATAATTGAACGGGTGGATGCATCTCCATGGGTCTCCCCAATTGTAGTGACAAAGAAAAAAGGAGGTGAAATTCGCATGTGTATTGATTTAAGGGAGCCTAATAAGGCTATAGTTGTAGATAGCCACCCCTTGCCCCACATAGAGGAACTGTTAGCAGAACTGCGTGGGGCGACAGTGTTCTCAAACATAGACCTGGCCTCAGCATACCACCAGGTCCCGTTGCACCCTGAAAGTCGGGATTTAACGGCATTTATTACCCAGGATGGGTTGTTCCGTTATAAACGTGTTCCGTATGGATTGGCTTCGGCCGCACCTGCTTTCCAGAAGATGATGATGGCTATACTGCATGGATTGTCAGGTGTTCAAGCCTACCTGGATGACCTAATTGTTTACGGCGACACAGAGGACATCCATGACACTCGCTTAAAAGCCGTACTTCACCATCTGAACAAGGCAGGTCTGAAACTAAACATGCAGAAATGCAAATTTAAGATGCGAAGCTTGAAATTCTTGGGGCACACGATTTCTAAGGACGGATTACATCCGGACCCTGATAATGTAGCGGCTGTCGTGCATGCACCTGCTCCCCATGACCCGGCCTCACTGCGCTCATTTCTGGGCCTTACGTCTTGGTATAGTAAATTTCTACCTGATTACGCAACAGTGGTTGAACCCCTGCGTGAAGTTCTGAGAACCTCCACTGACATGAACTTTCTCTGGACTGATAAGGCTGATCTCAGTTTTGCCACCCTGAAGACACTTTTATCAAAGAGCCCCATTCTAGCTTTATTTGATCCCCGATTGCCAACTTACGTGAGCACTGATGCTTCTGATTACGGTGTGGGAGGAGTCCTTTCTCAGCTACACGCTGATGGTACTGAGCGCATAGTGGCATTTGCCTCCCGAACTCTTTCGTCAGCTGAAAGGAAGTACTCGACTGTGGAGAGGGAAGCATTGGCTTGCGTGTGGAGCATTGAAAAATGGAGGACGTATCTATGGGGTAGACGTTTTATTCTGCGCACTGACCACCAAGCCCTTACAACACTCCTGACATCAAAAGGCACAGGAAGAGCTGGCATGCGAATTGCTAGGTGGTCAGCCCGTCTGTTATGCTATTCCTATGATGTTGTATTCCGCCCTGGGAGATACAACACAACAGCAGATTGTCTCTCTCGACTTCCCTTACCTGAGACGAGTGATCCTACAGATGAACCAGAAATGGTTGCCACTGTTTCTCACTTATTTGCTTTGTCAGCCTCTGAGTTCTCTTCTGCATCGGAGAGCTGCCTCCAGTTAACCCAACTTCGTGCACAAATCCAGAACGGCTGGCCTAAAAACAAGAAGTTAGTGAAACAAGTACTAGAGCCGTACTTTCACATCAGGCATGAGCTTTCTGTGGAGGGTCCGCTAATTATGCGTGGGGATCACTGCCTAGTAGTGCCATTGTCTCTGCGTACAAGACTTGTGTGAATTTAGCTCACGAAGGACACCAAGGCATTGTACAGACTAAACAAAGACTTTGCGAGCTCTACTGGTGGCCAAAAATGGGCAGAAATGTAGAAACTCTGATTGCCTCATGTTTGACATGTCAGCTAAATGACAAAACGGCCAAGCCTGCACCTGCATCTCTCATACCTGTGGAACTACCTAACGGTCCATTTGAGTCTGCTACCATTTGAGTCTGCTACTTGGGATTGCCGCTACGCCATAACACTGGTAGACTACTACAGTAAGTGGCCAGAAGTAGCTTTCGCATCACATGTGACAACAGATGTCATAACCACCTTCCTGGACACCATCTTCAGTAGAGAAGGTAATCCACACTGCTTAGTGTCTGATAATGGCCCACAACTAACATCTACGGCTTTGGCTGACTTTCTGAAGGAGCATAACATTCAGCACATGTACTCCAGCATTTATTATCCACAGGCCAACGGGGCAGTGGAGAGATTTAATAGAGTGTTGAAACAATGCATCCAATCTGCAATTCAAGAAAAGAAGCCCTGGAAGGCAGCTGTGACACAGTTCTTGCATAGTTTTTGGGCAACGCCGCATGCTACCACAGGGGCTACACCTTTCGAACTCCTGCGTGGCCGCAAGATGCGTACAAAACTGGATATCCTGCCTGTCAGCACGGAAGTGAAGACCTATCCAGAGATCAAACACACTGTGACTTATAAACAGCAGAAATGCAAAGACTACACTGACAAAAAGAGAGGAGCTAAGGTACCCACATTCAAGGAAAAGGACTGGGTGCGTATTAAGAAACCAGAGCATGTTCGCAAAGGCTCGTCAAGATACACTGCTCCATGTTTGGTGAGAAAGAGTTGGTCCAAATACCTTCCTGTTGGAAGATGGAAAAAAATGGAATGCGTCTCGTCTCACTGGAGTTCCAAATGAGGTGTTGTTAAGTTTGGGAAAAACACCAGAAGGGAAAGCAAGTATACAGCATCATGCTCGTGTAAATGAACAGCAAATGAGCCCCAGAAGGAGTGTGAGAGTTCTTAAACAACCAGCTTGGCTGAAGGACTTTGTGTTAGAGAAATAAATATAGGCAATGGTGCTGGAGCAGTCATGATTCAAATTCAGTCAGTTAATGTTTTGGGTTGTTTACTTGGGTTAGTTTAAATATTATTAAGGTACTCCTTAAAGAAAGTGCTAGGAGTTAATACACCATTTGTGTTGCTAATATAACTTGTTTTATATAGGGAGTTAAATTGTTCTTAAAGCAATTCTTCAATTCTGTATTACAGTATTGGGAATAGAGTATGGTATTATGTTGTAATGTTCCAAGGCAGTACCCTAATCAAAATGCTTCAAAGAAAAGGGGAAATGTTGTGTCTGCAGATTGATTGTGTAGCCACTAGATGTCAGTAGAGGAGAGTGGAAGGGAGAAACGATAAAGGGAAGGAAAAGGACAGTCTCATGTCTCTGCTTGTTTTCTTTATTTTGATTAGAAGACGTACAAACATCACACTGTCACTGTCTTCCACCTTGGGATCTTTGTTGTGGACCTACAAGAGAATAAACAGTAATAATAGAAAGTCATATAATATATCATTTTAAATCATTTAATTTGTGTTTCAACATCTGTGGTAGTTTTCTAAAACAGCATAGCAGTAAATGTGTATAAGTTTAAATGTCAATAATATAATCTCATCCCTTACATCTTCCTCCTGCTGACCATTTTTCATTCCCTGTGCAGTGTCCACTGTTAAATCTTCATCCTCTTGTATTAAGACCTTCTCCCTCGTATGTTCTTTTTCATCTTCCTTTTGAAATGTAGTCATCTCTTGTGTCACTTCTTCCTCCTTTGCGCCTTGAATCTCTGGTACATCTTCCTCTCCATCTTCCTCTTTTAGCGCTGTCTTCACCTCCTTTGAGTCCTCTTTCTTTACATCCACCGGCCCAAACTCTTTCTTTTTTTTTTCATATTATTTCTTTCCCTCTTTTGTTTTTAAATCTTCCTCATCTTGTATGATGTCCTTCTCTTTAATATGTTCTTTTTCATTTTTCTTTTGAAAATCATTAATGTCTTGTGTAACTTCTTCCGCTTGTCCAACTTCAATCTCTGGTGCATCTTCCTTTACATCAGGGGTCTCCAAACCTTTTTGTGAGTGAGGGCTCCCTGAAGGGATAAAATAGTCTTGAGGGCTACTTGTTTGATATAGGCACACACACGCGCGCGCACACACACACACACACACACATAAAGTTTCAAGTTTTGAAAAATACAACAACAAACAGTAATATTGTTAAATATTATGACAATTGAATTTATAATTACCGTATATACCCGAATATAAGACAAGGTTTTTTGTCCTAAAAATAGGCTGAAAAATGGGGGGTCGTCTTATATTCGCGATATAGACAAAATCACGGGGAGAAAGAACAACGGCATAAATATGAAATCATCTTATAGTCGGGTATATATTAGGGGTGTAACGGTTCACAAAATTCATGGTTCGGTTCAATACGATACAGTGGTGACACGGTTCGGAACGTTTTCGATAGAGCAAAAAGGAAGAAATAAAACATGTCATAAAATAAACAAACACTGTGGCACTTTTTTCACATTACTTTTAATCACCAAAATATGTCTAAGTAATGAAATGAATATTGACATCATGGCTTAATAAATGTAAATCACCTCTCACAAGCATTTTAAATTATTATTAATAATTAAATTATTTTTATTCATCAATCAATCAATCAATCAATCAATCCTATTTACAGGAATTTATATAAAAAATGTACATTTATAATTGTATTTATAATTTTCTCTCTGTAGATCACATTACACTGAACACATTTACACATTTGAACACAATTTTAATACAAAATGTCAAGAGTTATTTGTCACACTTACAACAATAAATAGGCCAAATCAGCCTGCTTTTATGGGCAAAAAAAACAACCACCTTTTAATGGGAAGCTTGGCATTGCATAACGTCCACAAGTGCCCTATAATCGGGAGTATAACCCGACACTGTAACTCTAATTGAGTCCTCCAAATGTCCATCAGTAAGGCGTGTTCTGTGTTTGTTCTTAATAAAATTCATATCTGAAAATACAGATTCACACAGGTACGTTGAGCCAAAAAGACAGGCAACTTTCATCGCTGCTGTGGAAATGTTAACGTATTTCTCTGGGTCAACAAGTTTCCAAAAGTCTGTTGCCCCCTGATGGGCTTTGAGGTTAATGTCACTCTGCAGAGTGAGAATCTCCATCTCAACCTCACTAGAAACCAGGTTAAACGCATCACTTAGTTTTTCAGAAATGTGCAAAATGTCCACTTGCATGAAAGGATTTGCAATGAATGACACGCATGGTTCCAGACTATCAAAGTCATTGAATCTGTCCTCAAATTCTTGTCCAAGCCTTTTCAGGAGTTCAAAGTAATTGTGTTTTGCTCTGTCAAAGACTTCATATGCAGAATCATTGTTACTTAGCATCGACTGCATGGATGGAAAGTGATGCAATTTCTTCCTCTGCAAGTACGTGGAGAAAAGGCTAATCTTGGCTTTGAAAGCATTTACAGAACTGATCATCTCACTGATTGTCTTATTTTTGCCTTGCAGTTCACAGTTCAAACTAGATGTACCGCATGGCGGTACAAAATATGACCGCCGCTCAGGCCTGCACTGGCTTTCCACAAAAATAAATGACGTGGAGCAATTTGGCTGTATTGCATGTTTATGTATATACCTAAAAAAAGTAGTAGTATGTGCATGTCTGTCTGTGTGTGTGTATGTGTGTGTGTTTGTGTATGTGTGTGTCTGTGTGTGTGTGTGTCTGTGCGTGTATGTATGCGTGCGTACATGTGTGTGCGCGTGTGTGTTTGTGTGTGTGTGTCTGTGCATGTGGATTTGTATGTGTGTGTATGGGTGTGTGTCTGTGCGTGTGGATGTCAGTGTCTGTGCATGCTTGCGTTTGTTTGTATTCCTGCATGTGTGTGTGTGTGACAGTATCATCCTAAACCAGCAACCCTTCGCTCAACACCACCATCTACAGGCCGATGAGTGTACAGTCACTAAATGTGCACATAAATGAATTTATTTTAGACCCCCCCCCCCCCATGGATGAAATTCTACGAAACTTAGCATACCCCCAGAGGATGTCAAGTTAATCATACACATGAAATATGGTGCAGTTCTGAACATCTCAACTGAAGATAGGGGCGATTAAAGCAGAATAATATTGCATTTTAATTTTTTATGGGAGGGGTGCAAATCACAAATGAGTGATTATGGGCTAGGTTGATGTGGGCCCTTAAGACCAACATACCATAAAAATGTATTCATCCTCGGTGCCACGGTTCAGGTAGTTATTTAGGAAAAACTGAATTTTTTTTCCGTAAAAGTCTAGTGGGGCTACATGCCCACCAAATTTCATGTTCCCCGGTGTTTCGGTGTCCCTGGTATCGTTGACGAAAAATTCACGGGGGGCCCAGCGCGGGGGGGGGAGTGGCCCCCGGGGACCAAACGAAATTTTTCCGTAAAAGTCTAGTGGGGCTACATGCCCACCAAATTTCATGTTCCCCGGTGTTTCGGTGTCCCTGGTATCGTTGACGAAAAATTCAGTTAGATGATAGGAAAAAAAAAAAAAAAAAAAACTTTGACAATCCCTATATGACCGCTTTCGCTAGCTATGCTAGCGGCGGTCATAATTATTCAGTTTCACAGTGATGTCAGTTAGGAAGGCAAGGTCCAGTAGCCACTCAGTGTCCTGAAGCATGGAGGTGTCCTCCCCTCTGGATTCCATAAACACTTTGATTTCAGACAAAAGTGATAAAAAACGTTGCAAAATCCTTCCTCTGCTCAGCCATCGAATTTCAGTGTGAAGCAATAGGTCACCATACTCAGCTGACAGCTCCTCCAGAAGTAACTTGAATGACCTGTGCTGTTTCGCTTTGGACCGGATGCTGTTAATGATTTTAACGACTGGAGTCATGACGTGATCAAATCCCATCACTTTGGCGCACAGTGCCTGTTGGTGTATAATGCAGTGGTAATGTAGAAACTTTGGGAAATCTGGGTCTCCTCTGCATAGCGCAACGAAGCCTGCATGCTGGCCAGTCATTGCAGGGGCTCCATCAGTTGTTACCGATACCAACTTTTCAAATGGCACGTTCTTTTCAATGAAGTACTTCTTCACCGCATCATAAATATCAACACCCCTCGTTGTTGTCTTGAGGGGCAGTAATGTTAAAAATTCCTCTTTCACTGACAAATCACTGAATATCATTCTGATGAAAACCATGAGCTGCGCTGTACTGCTAGAATCCACAGATTCATCACACTGGATGGAGAACCATTTGCACGAACCCAAGTCTTTCTCCAGCTGCTCCGTTACGTTTGCTGACATAGCCGAGACTCGTCTCGCAATAGTGTTAGCCCCGAGTTGAACATCGGAGACTGAGGACATTATTTCATTTCCATTCTTGTGATCTTTAAACAGAGTGTTGGTTATCACAGTCATTGCTCCCTTGACAATTTCACCATCAGAGAAAGGTTTTTTGTGTTTCGTTAAAAAATGAGCAACTCTAAATGAAGCTTCGGTTGCAGCCTGTGACTTTTTAGCGGGTTTTCAATTCAATTCAATTCAAATTTATTTGTATAGCGCTTTTCACAATACATATTGTTTCAAAGCAGCTTTACAGAAAGTGCATTTCAGAAATGTACATTGAGAAATACAGTTAGTTAATCATGTATTGATTTAGGGCATAAACATCGCCAGCGTCGAGTCGTCTCTTCACAGGCGCCGAGTCGTCTCTGCACGGGTGTTGGAGAATCTGTAGTTTCCATGAGAGGCTGGATACAAACTGGAGCTGACGATCTGTATTTACCTCGGGACTAGCGTCCCGAGATAACAACAGAAAAGCATATGGGAAATAATTAGCGTAGCTGCTGTTCGCAATATTAATGCATTCAATCTGATTCAACTGTAGTATAAAATGTAAGTATTATGTGAATGCCTGGCTGAAGAGATGCGTCTTTAATCTAGTTTTAAACTGGGACAGCGAGTCTGAGCCTCGAACAATATCAGGAAGGCCATTCCAGAGTTTAGGAGCTAAATGTGAAAACGCTCTCCCTCCTTTAGTGGACTTAGATATCCTAGGAATGACCAGAAGCCTCGAATTTAGTAATCTTAAAGAGCGCGATGGATTGTAGGGCGATAGAAGTTCCGTTAAATACCCAGGAGCTAAACCATTTAGGGCTTTATAGGTCAGTAGCAATACTTTGTAATTGATACGGAACTTTATAGGTAACCAATGTAGAGACGACAGAATTGGTGTTATATGATCATATTTTCTTGACCTAGTAAGAACTCTAGCGGCGGCATTTTGGACTAACTGTAGCTTGTTTATTGAGGATGCAGGACAACCAGCTAATAAAGCATTACAGTAATCTAGTCTCGAGGTCATGAATGCATGAACTAACTTTTCTGCATCAGAAACAGATAGCATGTTACGTAGCTTAGCAATGTTTCTAAGGTGGAAAAAAGGTTTTACAAGGTTTTGTAAAAAATGATTGCTGCCTGCTTAATGTTGTTTTCATCTCACTAACTTTTTCTTTTCTAAGTGATGTACCTGGTGGATAACGAACATTGAAGGTCTTGTGGGTTGTGGTGAAATGTCTCTCCGCATTGTGTCTCTTGGCAACCGCAATGCTAGCTCCACAGATGAGGCATACAGCTTTATCTTTAACGTTGGTGAAGAGGAATTCTGTCTCCCACTCCTCGTTGAAATAATAAGTCTTCTTCTTTTTTGCATGACCTGCATCATCAGCCATAATTAATCTTTTTTTCTTTTTTATAGTTCAATTTATCTCATGTATGTACCGTCTGCGCGCGACCGCCTCAACTCACAGAAGTTACGTGTTTTTTTTTTTTTGCACAATGTAATGTAGCCTATGTCAACGTACGTTGACTCGACGTGCAGATTCTAAATATTTTAAATTATTGAATTATTTTATTATGTTTTAATGGTATATGAAATGTTACCAATAGTTATTTTCTCATTTTATGCCATTATCATAAAAAAAAAAAAAATTTTTTAAAAATGAAAGATTACAATTCAGGCTATTTATAGAACGTGCTCGGCGGGCGACTCAGAGACTCCACGCGGGCTACCAGGTGCCCGCGGGCACCATGTTGGAGACCACTGCTTTACATCTTTGTCCGTTTGAACCTTTTTCACATTTTCATCTTTGTATCAGCCTGCCCTTTTTAGTTGATATCTATTTGTGCATGTATTTGATACACCCAAATCTGTGCAGAGTTCTGCCCAGAACTTGTGGTCTTCCTGAAGACATTCCCACGTTTTTTGCTCAGATAATAACTCCTGAAGCTCTTGAATTTGTCTGAAAATATCTTAAAAAGACATATAACGGTTTCTGGACTGTAAAAGCAATTGTATTGGTTGACAAGTGTGTTTTACATACATACTGTCAATAACACAGCAGAAATTAAATTTTAAGCTTACAATTTAATATAGGCCTAATGCTAAAAATGCTAAATTACTTCCATTAAAATAAACACAGTATACTATAGTTCTTACCTTTCCAAATGTTTTGAAGACAATTCTGTATATAAAATTGAAATAAAACACACAATTAATGTTTTTCTTTACTTGAGTACTTGAGTATTTTTAACATTTTAAAATATTATCCTATAATGTGGTTTAGTTGGGGTGCTATTTGATATAGTGCTAGTTACATTATCTAGTTACAGGAGACTATAGGCTACTTGTTCATAAATTCGTTGTCTCTTCTTTGTCTCGTGTGATTGTGTATTGTGCATGTGATTAGTGGGGGTGTGTCCTCCGATTACCGCTGATCATAAGCACCAGCTGATTCCACTCAACTCTCATATATATTCTCAGTGACTGGTGTCTTGTGTTGTCAGATCGTTGTGGTGTTTACCGGTGTTGGTTCCTGTCCTGTTTGGTGTCCTTGCGTGATCTTCGTTCCAGTTTGGCTTTGTCTCTTCGGTTCCTGTCGTCATCGTTGCAGTTCTGGGTTACGGACTTCTCACTCATCTGCCATCCACCACCTGCCCGGTTGCCCATCGAGGTCCCTGTGTCACTCGCCTGCCCTGTGTGTCGTGTTTGTGTAGACCTGACCTTCACTGTTTATTTATAATAAACATCTTTTACCTGCATCTTGCTTCCTCTCGCATTCATGACAATACTGTACGTTCTCGCACCAGTCGGCTCAGGGAGAGCTTCTTCACTGGGGCTGTGACCCTGCTGAACTCCATACCACAACTCTAATTGCTCCTATCACTCATACAGCACTGCTTCAGTACTTTACTGGACATATTATTTGCACTATTTGTATTTTACACGGACTGACTGAACACCTGTTTAATATTGCTCTATACATAAACATTTGTAGCCTATATGTTGCTATACTCTAGTGCAAACTACATGTAGCCTGCTTTGCATAATGACAATAAAGTTGAATGTAATCAAATATGATCTGTAGTCATATTCTCAGGAAACGAATGATAACAATCATATTAATTAACAAAGAAGCACTAAACATTATTCAAAACAACCACAGTGAAATATCTTTGAAATAAGCAAAAACGAAACTCACCTATTTTTTCGTCCCTTTGTCATTACTATCTTCTGATCAAGTCAGTTTCGCTCGGTAACATTTAGGCCACAATAGCCTTAGGTTTCAAAACTAATAGTTTTAACAAAATGTAAATTTGAAAAGACATTTTTTTTTGAAAATGAACGGTATTCGTATCTTAAAAGATAAAGTGAAAAATAAGGAGAAGCTGTCGTTTAAATCAGTGGTTCTCAATCCTGGTCCTGGGGACCCACAGCTCTGCACAGTTTGTATGTCTCCCTCATTTAACACACCTGATTCAGATCATCATCTCGTTAGGAAAGAGCTCTATGAACTGAACTGGGAGTGTCAGATAAAGGAGACATATAAAATGTGCAGAGCTGTGGGTCCCCAGGACCAGGACTGAGAACCACTGGTTTAAATAACTTAACTTACACCGTTAAGCAAAGCTATAGGAGTTATGGGTTATAAAATATAACACCTATCTTTCTAAAACAGTAAGCTTTCCTCTGACCAGCAGATGGGGGAATTCTGCATCTAACACCTAGATCAGCGGTTCCCAAACTTTCTGTAGCATGCACCCTTTTCTAGTGTTACCTGTCAAGCACCCCCCAACACCTTACTCGGGTAAACTTCACATTTTTAATTGCAATAACTAAATACAAATATTCACTGTAGATTAGAAAACATCAGTTATAAATACAAAAAATTACTGTTTTGTGTGAGATGGATGGGCTTGCATGTTTGCACACAGATCATCAAAATTCGGGGTAATGGATGACAGTTTTACACCCAAATCATTCTAGTCATTCTAGCATCTAGTCTTTGTTGATGTTTTGTTTTCAGCAATGTCAGTTCAGAAAAGCCTGCCTCGCACAAGTATGTGGTTGCAAAGGGCATCACCACTTTAAGTGCTTGCTTTGACAATCTTGGATACTCCACCATTGCTGAAGACCAGAAATCCACCAGTGACTTATTTTTTAAAAAGTATGTTGTGTCTCCCATCAGATGATAACTCCAGTAACTTTTCTTGCTCTTGAAATGAGAGATGTGGGATTGGAGGAGTGACATCAAAAGGATTCTGAATCCATGTGTTACGCTGCCAAGCAAATGGGAACAGTGTTTGTGCTGCTTTGTGCGTTGTGTTTTTGTTTCCTCCATAGGTCAGGTGACGTCCTGCCGACTGCTGATTGTGGGTGGGGGCAACTGCTTTAAAGAGGCCTTGTTTGACATCCGCTTTCTCTCTCACTCTGACTTCCGATCCGCTTCAGGTGGCAGACGGAGCGTGCTCCGAGGCGTCTCGTGTGTTCGGCCCGTTATGCCTCTTTATGGAGTTCCCTGTGACGACTTCACAATCGTGTTTCATAAGCACGGTCCCGAAGGGGAGTGCACGTTTGTTAGATTTAATTTATAACTTTATTTAGAGCTGGTGGCAATTGGTGATGGGTTTTCACGTTATTTAGTTTGAGATTAGTTAGGGTAGCAGTCAGAGGACCCGGAAGACGCACGGAGAACATTGTCTTTGGTTTTCGAACGGGAGCTAGGCAAGTGTTATTTCTCCGGTAGACATGTGTGCGCAGGGTTTTCTTTCTGTTTGTTTTGTTATTTTCTTTTACCACCATGCTCTGCTTATGACAAATTATTCATCATTTAAATAATTTATAAATAAATAATTTATGCACCGTCACTGAATCTCTGTGGTCTTTATATGTTATGATGTTCCATTTTAATTCATTTAATGGGCTCGTAACATTCTGAAGTAACATTCGTAACTTCTGAGATTGGTCCATTGGGGGGAAGTAAGTCCGCAGATTTTGGCTGAGCTGGTTGAGATGTTCAATTATGAGGCCTTTGACGCAATCACTTAGCACAGATTCGGAATTTAACAGACGGGCCTTGATGAAGTTGACGATTTTCACGTCATGAAGTACAGCCAAAAGTTCACCTGGCATGTTTTTCGTCGCTAGGGCTTCTCGGTGGATCCTGCAGTGGACCCGGGAAACTGATGGTGCAACTTTTCGGATGAGAGCTACTGCTCCTTTGTGCCTCCCCGTCATTGATTTTCCCCCGTCTGTGCAAAATCCAATGCAGCTCACCCAGTCAATTTCGTGTTCTCTGAAAAAGCTATCCATCAAATTAAAAATATCTTCCCCTGTTGAACGTGTGACAAGGGGATGGCAAAACAAAAAAATCTTCATGAACTGTGTTCTCAAATAAATAACGGACATACACCAGAAGATTAGCTAGATTCGCTACGTCAGTAGACTCGTCGATCTGCAGTGAGAAGAATTCACTGTTTTTTATCCTGCTTATTAGCTGGCTGAGGATGTCAGTAGATATCGAATCAATGCGACGAGTCACAGTATTGTCAGAGAGAGGGATTTTGTCCAACGTCTTTGCTGCTTTCTCCCCGAGCATACAGTTTACCATGTCTTTGGTAACAGGTAAGCACAGATTTTCTCCAATTGTGTGGGGCATACCTTTTTAGCTATGCGGTTGCTCCGTCTGTGCACCACTAGGCGGACACGCACCCCAGTTTGGGAACCACTGACCAGATCAATATCCAGAATTTAATTATGAAAATAACATCATTAGTGTTATAAAATAATTTTTTTTCCCCCACAAAAATGTAATATTTCATATACATTCTAATGGTGTAGTTGCAGTTAAGTTGTAAAAAAAAAAAAAAAAAGTAATTCATATCCTCCAAAATACAGCATAAACATATAGATGGGAAGTAAATGATTTTTTTTTTTATTTAAGTTGGCTTGAGAAAGCCAACTTACTGATATCCTATTTAAAATTATTATTATTATAAATGACTTGCTTATAATTTTTTTTTTATTTTTTTTTATGAATTTATAAAATATGTCTATATGTCAAGGTAAATAGGTAGTCGTTATTGGTCATGACTTTGGCAGGCAATTATTACAGAGTAAAACAGTAAAGCAACATGAATACTTGGGGAGACGTACAACAATAATTTGGTAGTGTTTGCAGAAAACAATTTGATTTTTTTTTTTTTTTAATGAATTTATAGCACAGATGGCGTGACCGCAGTCACCAACGCCACTGGGACTAACTATTTTACTTCTACTTCCGCTATCTCACGGAAGTTTCACCCATAATCATTTCTACAGCAGCGCCCTCAGGAATAAGGTGGATAGTGTTTCATTGAAAATAGAATACTAGAAACATAAAACAAGATGTTTCTTATTTTTGTTTCATTATTGCTGTTTTCATTAAGTTTTTTCCACGTTTCTGATCAGATGGGATGCATTTCCCTTTTCTGACAGTAGATGGCAGGGTTGCTCACGCTCTCACGCCACACAGTGAATAAACATGCGACTATAAGCTGACAGACGAGACATAGCAGGATACTTTCGATAACCATCAAAGTCTCAGCCTTTAAATTTTGCAAGTTTTATCACGAAATTCAAACAATAAATAGGCCTACTGTTTTGCCACTCTTAATGTGGCATTGACAGATCGCTGTAGCGCACATTAATCATCTCTTTCTCTTTACTACTAGTTACAGTACAAAATAAACATGAATGAAGATATGTTGAAATAACTAGTACAACTTACTGAAATAAATCATGTCTAGTAATCGCTCGATCAGTGTTTCAACCACTGATAAAACAGCTTGTAAACAATGTGTCAATGTTACATTTGTAGCCCAGGTGGGAATCTGTTAGAGGTTTCAGATCTAAATAGTTTTCTACAAAGTTGTATACAAAAATTTATAAAGTTGTATAATGTATAAAGGTTAAAATGTTCTGTGGAAAAAATGCTTTTAGAGATAACCTAACTGTTTTTCGCCTGATAGTTTTCTTTCTTTATAATGTGATTGGGTACTTTGTGAATAATAACAGATATCAGATATCAGGATATGAGGAGAGGCGAGAAGCAGGAGGAGAAGCAGAGAATGCACGAGATATAGACGAAGACAGGTGTGGGATGTCGGCGAGACAACTCTCTGGAAAGTGTGAATTGTGTATAATAATGTATGCATTAGAGTTCATCTCAAGGATATTAGAGTGGACTTTGAACTGAGTTCCCTTTCGAGAGGTCTCTCCTATTGCGTAAGTAGCTTACGCTATGGGGAAATCTCCTTTTCTCGAGAATATTGAAGCCAAATTTTTGAAACGTAGTGCAGCTGCACAGCATACACAGATGAGCGGCGAGAGCGGTCATTGGCTGTGCTGCAGCAACTGCATGAACCTATGATGGGGCGGCTCAGACGCGTAGTCCAATCAGGGCAATTCCGGCCCTGACATGTCAGAGCCCAGCAGGATGGGTGTGGCCAGAGGCTATAAATTCAGCCCATCGTGCGTCAAAGTCTTAGATTTAATCTCCTTCAGCGAACTTCCACTTCGCTGGATCTCTGGATTACAAGCCTTTCGCCACCGACAAGCATCCAGCTCTTTGCGAGCGGCAGGTCTCGTCTCCTTAGGAGCGTTGGACGACGAGGAGGACAAAGCTGACAGCCTTTCTCTTGCTGCATCTGACGACTGGATGGGCTCTGCTTCAGACCCCGTACCATCGACCCAAGCCAGCACAAGGGCGAACTTGGACTCTGAGACCATTCGTGTTCTCTCTAGGGCCGTCGAAGACCTCGGGATCGATTGGTCTTCCCCGGAAGAGCCTGCACGCAGCAGGTTATAATCGTTAACAAAAACGAACGAAAAAAACGCAAACTAGGTGGGAAAAAACATTTTCGTTAACTGAAATAAAAATAAAAACGAGGCATTACACAAAAACGATAACTAACTAAAACTGTAATGTGTGTTTGGCAAAACTAACTAAAATAAAATAAAATTATAGAGTAAATGTCCTTAGTTTTCGTCTTTGTCAAGGTCTTTCATTTTCTTAACGCTATTTAAAACACACAGCGTATTCGTTCAGCTGCATTTCTTTTCCTACTCCGTCTCTGTCACTCATGCATCTCTCACATGCGCACGCGCGCGCATGCGCGCGCACACACACACACACACACACACACACAGCCCCTCCCCTCCGTGCACACCGCATCTCCATGAAAACGAGTGTTCGTTCGACATTGAAAGCAAGTTCGCAAAAGGTTGGTATCTCTATCTTGTGAACACCTTTACACAATCACACATTAAAAAGTGGTATAAAAATATTTTAAATTCTGAATATAATTTTGTCAATGGGTTAATGTCGACCCGAGAAGCGATTGCACCTTCTTAAGAAAGTTAACTAGTCGCAAGTTTGAGGTAAAATGCACTTTTTGGTTGTGGTTGTCGATGTCAAAACACTATATAAGCTGTGATTCAAATATTAAATAATGTTATGTCATTTTTTTTACTTTTACACTGAATGTTTGCTGCTTCAATCCAGATGAGTAGGCTATTGACTGTATAGGGTAAATTTAGTATAGGGTGTGAAAATTGTACAGCTGTGGTATTTGTATAGGGTGTGAATTCTGTATAGAAGATGTGTAGATTTTTGGTGGGGTGTGGATTTTGTAAGAGGTAAAGGAATTTCAATGGGGTGTGAATTTTTTTTCTAAAATTGTATTATGTTTTTGTTGAGTTATTATTACACAGTACTTTTTCTGACCTTTTTGAATCTTGCCCCTGACAAATAACCAAATTACAAAAAAAGACTAAAACTAACACTAAAACTAATAAAAACTAAACTAAAACTAAGCATTTTCAAAAAATAAAAACTAAACTAAACTAGCAAACCCACTTTAAAAACGAATTAAAACTAAACTGCATTTGAAAACAAAAAGTGAAAACGAAATAAAAATAAAAACTAATGAAAAATGCAAAACTATAATAACCCTGGCACGCAGCAGGTTAGATGAGTGGTTCCTGCAGGGGCGCCGACAGGCCCCTCAGCAGAGACAACTCCCCGTTTTTCCCGGAAGTACACGACGAGCTCACTAAGTCGTGGAAGGCGCCACACTCAGCGCGCCTGAAGCATTCCTTTTCCTCGACGCTTTCTTCCGTAGACGGCGCGAAGGATAAAGGATACGTGGCGATTCCTCCCCTCGAAGAGGCCGTGACCGCTCACCTCTGCCCCCCCACTGCTGCCCGCCCACTGCTGCCGGATGGAAGGCCAAAGCTTCTCATCCGTCGAAGCCCTGCCATGCTACTTCAGCTCTTGCCGGTCGCACATACACCGCCGCCAGCCAAGCTGCATCAACGCTTCACACAATGGCTGTCCTCCAAGTGTTTCAGGCGAGCCACAAAGTCGACAGCCCAGTCCATTGGCCGCAGCATAGCGAACCTGATTGCTCTCGAGCGGCACCTGTGGCTCATACTAACAGACATAAAGGATGCAGAAAAGGCGGCGTTTCTCGATTCGCCTATCTCCCCGAGTGGGCTGTTTGGTCGAGCCGCCGCCTCCACATGTGAAAGCAGCACCGACGGTCACTCAGCCCCGGCCAGCGACTGAAGTCCGTCACCGCTCTCGCTCCACCACTCGCCAACAGTTCCCAGAGAGGCGGGGACCCCGACCCAAGATTGCATTGGACCCCGAGCATCACAAGACTTCCTAGCCATGGGAAGGAAAAGGGAGAGTTTGAGTCCCGCCGAGGCCAGACCGATCTCCCTAAAGTTTCTCAAACATTCCCCAGTCCCCTCCTCACAGGCGGCTGGAAATGTCTATATTGCACTCAATGGGCCGGTTACGAAACACGCTCACCTGCAAACAAACGCCGTTTTAACGGCGACACACCGAGGTGCTCAAACTGTTGGAGAAGGGTGCTGTCCAAACAGTTTCCCCCTCACAAAGCGAGTCAGGTTTTTACAGTCGCTATTTCCTCATCCTGAAAAGGGATGGCAGTCTCCGACCCATCCTAGATCTCAGACACTTGAACAAAGCACTTAGTGAGTGCCCGTTCAGAATGCTGACGACCAAACATATCCTCACGCAAATTCGCCCGGGGGATTGGTTTTTCTCAGTGGATCTGAAAGACGCTTATTTTCATATCCAAATATCGCCTCATCACAGGCCATTTCTGAGATTCGCTTTCGAGGGACAAGCTTACCAGTACACAGTACTACCGTTCGGCCTATCGTTGGCTCCCCGTACATTCACGAAGTGTATGGATGCAGCACTTTCCCCCCTGAGACAGCGGGGACTTATAGCACAATCAGAGGCACAGTTAATAACTCACAGATCTTGGATCCTCAGCTATCTGGAATGTCTGGGCCTAAATATCAACTTTTCCAAGAGCGCACTTTCTCCCAGCCAGAATATCTCCTTTCTGGGTATAGTAATAGACTCTATGCAAATGAGAGCGCCTTTCTATTCGGCGCCTAGCGGCATCTTTCAAAGCGAGCGTCCGCGCCCCCCTCAAAAGATTCCAGAGGATGTTGGGTCTCATGGCCTCAGCAACAGCAGTGCACCAGCTTGGATTGCTGCACATGCGCCCTCTCCAACGCTGGCTAAAGAACTGAGTCCCAGCTTACGCGTGGCACTCCGGCTACTTACTGATCAGAGTGAATCACGGCTGCATAAAAGCCCTGACTCCTTGGAAAGTTATCGACTGGTACCAGTCTGGCATGAGTTTAGGTGTGATTTCGAGGAGAAAGGTGATCACGACAGACACCTCCAACCAAGGTTGGGCAGCCCTCTACAAGGGCAGGCCTGCCTCTGGCCTTTGGTCAAGCCCAGAGAAGCGCCTACACATAAACTGTCTGGAGATGAGAGCGGTCGCTTTATCACTCAGAGCCTTTCTCCCATACCTAAAAGGCGACCATGTCCTGGTCCAGACGGACAACATGGCAGTGGTGTCTTACATAAATCGTCAGGGCGGCCTCAGGTTGAACACCTTGTACGCCATGGCCAAGAGTCTCATTCTATGGGCTCAGCACAACCTGTGCTCACTGAGGGCAGCGTACGTGCCAGGCATTCTGAACCAGGGTGCCGACATGTTATCCAGAGACAAGGTTTCCCTAGGGGAATGGTCTCTCCACCCTCTGACGGTTCAGCTGATTTAGAGCACCTTCGGCGAGGCAGAGGTCGACCTCTTCGCCTCCGAAGACAACGCTCATTGGCGAATATTTTTTTCAAAGAGCACGGACGCACTCGCCCACGAATGGCCGAATCGCCCGCTGTTTGCTTTTCCCCCGGTCACGATGCTACCTCAGGTCATCAAATGGATCAGGGAGAGCAAATGTGCAGTACTTCTTATAGCCCCTCTCTGGAAGACCCAGCTTTGGTTCTCCGAGTTGACGCAACTGCTGAAATCGGCCCCATGGCCGATTCCGCTGAGGAGAGACCTCCATACGCAAGCGAATGGGACAATCTGGCACTCCCGTCCCGACTTATGGGCCCTCAACGGGTACCCGGGTGCCTCCCGGATATAGTGCTGAAAACCATCACTGAAGCAAGAGCGCCTTCAACCAGGCATCTCTACGCCCAGAAATGGAAAGTGTTCTCTGGCTAGTGCGCCGCTAGGAACCTGAACCCCCACTCTTGCGAGATACCAAGTGTACTCGCCTTTTTACAGGAGCGTTTGGACGTGGGTCGCACCCCCTCCACGCTCAAAGTATATGTGGCGGCCATAGCAGCATCGCACGTTCCCGTGGCCGGGCAATCATTAGGAAGAAATGACCTCATTGTCCGCTTCCTTAAAGAGTCAAGGAGGCTAAACCCTCCGTGACCCCCCTCTGTGCCTATCTGGGACCTCTCCACGGTCCTGGAAGCACTAAAGGTCGCCACGTTTGAGCCACTTCAGTCTGCTGACCTGAAGTATCTCTCGCTCAAACCGCTCTTTTACTGGCACTCGCTTCCGTTAAAAGGGTGGGCGATTTACACGCGCTGTCTTCGAGCGTGTCCTGTCTTGAGTTTGGACCTAACGACTGTCGTCCTTAAGCCAAGGCATGGGTATATTCCTAAAGTGCTCTCCACTCCCTTCAGAGCACAGGTTTTTCCCTAGCAGCTCTTTCCTCACCAGAGGACAAAAGAGACGCGAATTTACTCTGTCCCGTCAGGGCTCTCAGAGTGTATCTAAAGCATTCTGCCTTGTTCAGACAGTCAGATCAGCTCTTTGTGTGCACCAAAGGTCTCGCCGTCTCAAAGCAGAGATTATCGCACTGGATAGTTGACGCTATAGCGCTGGCTTATGAGTCTAAGGGCATGCACTGCCCCTTAGGCATCAGAGCTCATTCCACAAGAGGCATGGCCTCGTCTTGGGCTTGATCGAGTGGAATACCCATCGAAGATATCTGTGCGGCGGCCGGCTGGGCCTCGCCGTCCACATTTATCAGGTTTTATAACCTACAAGTCCCTGCTCTGCATTCCAGGGTACTTTCAGTATGAAATGTGTAAGCACAATACCCCATGAAACGTGGGCCCGATATTATCCGGTCCTGTTTACATGAACTTAGTTTGTATATATTATACATCATATATATTACTTATATATCATTTATTTAGGTTTGGCCCTCATTAGGCCCACTCCTCCCTTTCCCTTATGAAGCCCGTCACTGACCGGCTTATTGGGTTCAAACTTTACTCTTTAGGGCTTCAGGCTTTTGCCTCAGGCTTTATTAGAGCAAAGTCAAGCACGCACCGCGTTTCAAAGGGAGTATTGTGTAACTCGCCATGCTTGTGCTTTGGTCAGGGAATCGCTTCAGTCGATTTAACCAAAGACTTTGACGGCACGATGGGCTGAATTTATAACCTCTGGCCACAGCCATCCTGGCGGGTTCTGACGTGTCAGGGCACGAATTGCCCTGATTGGACTACGTGTCTGAGCCACCCTGTCATAGGTTCATGCAGTTGCCGCAGCACAGACATGCACGGACGAGCCAGTACATTCTGAGTGAACTGTCTATGGTCGCGTTCATTGTGAAGGGGAACGACAACGGATGTTATTTTGGGAGACTTATTTCGGGTGACTGGAGCCCCGTGCACTGCTGAACGGAGCGAGATGCCGCTGGATGAATAACGCACTGCTGACGGCTGAATGTAATTTGAAAGAGAAAAGTTTTCCTGTCGGCATTAAAAAAAACAACAAAAAAAAAACATCTGAATTCAGAAGACCATACTAGTATACTACTCATACTACATTAAACATATTTCTACGGCAGAAATAGGAAGAGTGGTATGTTAGTATGATGTTCTGAATTCAGCAACTGATACCATCCGTGACCCCCCCCCACCCCCACCCCCACCCCACACACACACACACACACACACACACACACACACATTGACAGCCTCACTCTAAATAGGCAAATATACATTTTATTAAACTTATTTTGTTTTACATTATTAAATTAT
The DNA here is from genome assembly GCF_949319135.1 of Squalius cephalus. Classification (NCBI taxonomy): domain Eukaryota; kingdom Metazoa; phylum Chordata; class Actinopteri; order Cypriniformes; family Leuciscidae; genus Squalius; species Squalius cephalus. Next base: position 6,675,746 of record NC_137135.1, on the reverse strand, counting down.
CTTATAATCTTTTTTATGCTACAAATTATCACTTGATTTTTTATTCAGTTCACTGAGTACATAATATGCTTGAAAGCACAAATAAAATAAAGATAAAACTATACATCCAGTCTGTCTTCAGAAACTCCACCCTCTTACAAAACCAACCAGGAAGTGACTAGTCTTTATTTCTGCCTTTCATTTTTACTGAAAGCTAAAACGAGTCAGTGTTGTTAAGAACAGAGGAGGACACATTATATTATAGCATTTTTGTTTATTTCTGAATTAACCCAGATTAGATTTTGATTGTAATAGTTGTTTACTCTTTAAACCAAAGTTCAGAAAGTGAAAGTAAATTGTAGATCATTGGATATTTTTCAAGACGAGGAAATGAATTCAAAATCTGTGGAAGAGCTTTCTTGTCCTGTTTGCTGTGAAATCTTCAAGACTCCTGTTATTCTGTCCTGTAGTCACAGTATTTGTAAAGAGTGTCTACAACAGTTCTGGACAACTAAGAAAACTCATGAGTGTCCTGTCTGCAGGAGAAAATCCTCAAAAGATGAACCTCTAGTTAATCTAGCATTAAAAAACTTGTGTGATTCATTGATAAAGGAGGGAAATGAGAAACGTTCATCAGGATCTGAGGAGATCTGCAGTTTACACAGTGAGAAACTCAAACTCTTCTGTCTGGAGGACAAACAGCCTGTGTGTTTAGTGTGTATTAATTCACATAAACATGACAATCATAAATTCAGACCCATCAGTGAAGTGCTTTCATCTTACAAGGTAAGACAGATATCTCTGATTTCATATGCTGAATACAGTGCTAAACATCGAGTATTATTTGTGTATACAATAGACCAGAATACATTTTTGTTCAGACTAAATCTCTGTGTCAAATCTGATCACCGCCAGAGGGCAACATCGCCTGAGTGGCCTACTTATCCATTTCACAGACTTAATTTTCCATGATCCCCCCCAGGAGTGTAATCAGCATCAGGTACGCCGTACCTGATGCTGATTACACTCCTGGGGCCGTATTCACAAAGAATTTTAAGGCTAAAAGTAGCTCCTAACTGGCGAATTTAGGAGCAACTCCTAAAAATAATGGGCGTGTCACTTGTAACTTTAGGACTCCTAATTTTTTTGACTAAGAGTAATTCACGAAGCATTTTAGCCCTAATAGTAGCACCTAAGTCTGGGACAGCTTAAAAGAAGTCGAGAGGACTCCTAGCTCACTAAGACCTTCACAAACCGCCTTTTGTGGCATTTCAGGTCGCGATGTTTTGAAATGCGTATGCGGCGGCTACAGGAGCTTCCAATCGCGAGAGAACAATTCTGCATTGTAGGCATAATAGGGATGCAATAACGCCACCAACAACAACCAAAGCTACTCATTGCATGTAAACTAATTGTAACGTTTTATTGTGAATCAAATTAAAATGTTCTTCTCTTTGCAAACGTAGGCAGAGGCAAATAGTGACAGATTAATTCAATAATGTTGCAAACATATTGCATCAATCCATATGTTTCATTAGGCTACTAGGCTGTTTGTTTTGCCTTACTCTTTATTCATTAGGCTATTTATTCAGTTATTCATCATCTTCCGTCCTTCGCACTACTTGTGTAGCGCACGCATTCTCAGACCTGTCACCTGTCACTCATCCTCGTAGGGGAGGTGTTTGGAATCATTCCCGCGTTACAATCATCAGCCAATCAAGGTGGTCACTTCAGTCAAGCTCGTGCATGAGTAATGACGTCATCCATAGCAACGAAGACTCACTCTTAGTTTAGGAGTTGTCATTTTTCTTTACTAAGAGTAGGTCTGAAAGGCGTTGTGAATAACTTTTAAGAGAAAACTCCTAGCTAAAATCTTTTAGTGCGATTTACAGTAGGAGTACTCCTAGTGGTAAGATAAAATGCTTTGTGAATACGGCCCCTGATCCCTATCCCATGGACTATTTAACCAGCACTCTCACAAGCTCTCATTGCAAAGTTTTGTTTAGCTGTGGCTTACATCTCTACAGTGGCGTTTTCTTGCGGAGGCCAAGGGAAGCCAGGCTTCCTCACTTTTTCAGAATATAATCGTCATTTAATAAACACTTTTGTTCTCACAGTTTACGTAATCCTTCTGTCATCTCCTCATCGTCTCTCTTCATTCATTACTGAGCGTTTTATGATGTGTAAAACAGCGCCCCTATAAAAGTGACATGGTGAATGAGCGTTGAAAACATGGTACTGCACCCTGTGTCTGTGAGGAGGCCAGGCTGAGTTGGCATCCCTTGATAGAAAAAAAAAAGAATGATTAACCAATCAGGTGACGCTATTGTCACGACACTGCTCCCCTGTGATTGGTCAGGACAGTGTCAAGGGAAGCCATGAACTTGTTGGCATCAGGCCAATCACATCACGTTATCATCGTCAATGAATGAATGAATGAAATAGCGGAAGATTTGTGGATTTGTGTTGACATCTTGTTTAGCTAGTTAGCTAAAATTATTAATTGTAATTATGGAGGGTGGAGATTTGGAGTATTTGGTAAAAAAATCTTTTACTAAACTGCCTCTACAGCAGCAACTCAGTTTAAGAGGACTGACTGTGTGTGTGTGTGTGTGTGTGTGTGTGTGTGTGTGTGTGTGTGTGTGTGTGAGAGAGAGCGCGTCTGGTCTGAACTGCCCATTTAGCGATGTGTTATTTTTTTAATGTGATTATAGTTCGTTTCTTGCGTGCTTTGATTAAGCAGCATGTGAGTGCACTTTGTTGTTTATTGTTGTGATTGTTTGTGAATAACCACTATTGTATATCCTTACATGAGCGTCACACCGATTTAAGGGTGTATTAAATGAAAAAGGTTATCTTCTTGTTGCTTACCGTTGGCGTTTCCTATCTGCGAATGTTTTAATAAAAAACACCATGAAAGATGTTTAAGAGGACTGACTGTGTGTGTGTGTGTGTGTGTGTGTGTGTGAGAGAGAGAGAGAGAGAGAGAGAGAGAGAGAGAGAGAGAGTGAGAGTCCGTGCTCGAGTGTAACAAGCGTAAGTCCCGGTAAGATGATGCTGGGCGCTCTAATAGTTCATCCAAATAGCAACATATAAATGGTAACGTATGATTTTCTGCCCCCACCCCTTAAAACACACAGCTTAGAGGTTGTGTCTTAATTGGCCTCCTCAGAAATTTTCCCCACGCCACGCCACTGCATCTCTGAGCGGTTTTCTCTGTTTGATCATTATTCATGTCGGCACTAATGATGTTCGACTCCGCCAGTCGGAGATCACCAAAATTAATATTAAAGAGGTGTGTGAACTTGCAAGTACGATGTCAAGGACTGTAATTTGCTCTGGCCCCCTTCCTGTTCGCAGGAGTGATGAGATAGTTAGTAGATTGTGTTCGCTTAACGGTTGGCTGTCTCGGTGGTGTCCGCTTAATAATATAGAATTCATAGACAATTGGAAAAGTTTTTGGGGCAAACCTGACCTGTTGAAAAGAGATGGTATTCATCCCTCCTGGGATGGTGCTGCTCTTCTCTCTAGTAATATGGCTCATAGTCTTAGAGCTCAAACATGACAATCTGGGGCTCAGGTCAGGAAGCAGACAGACTGGCTTAACCGACTGTCTGCTAGCGGCCTCGCGTCACCAAGGTCAGATAAATCCCATCACATAGAGCCTCTTTCACCTAGCTATCATCATATAGAGACTGTGTCTGTTCCCCGAATTTGGAAATCCAAAAAACGTTTAAACCCAACTAAGGTTAAAAATTTAATTGATGTTCAACAAATAAAAAACAGCTATAATACAGATGAGCAAATGCTAAAGCTTGGGTTGCTGAATATTCGATCGCTTACTTCAAAAGCACTCGTTGTTAACGATATGATTTCAGATAATAACCTAGATGTGCTGTGTTTGACAGAAACCTGGCTAAAACCAAACGATTACATTACTTTAAATGAATCAACCCCGCAAGATTACTGTTATAAACATGAGCCTCGTCTGAAACGCAAAGGGGGTGGTGTTGCTGTAATTTATAGTAATAGTTTCAAAACCACTAAGAAATCAAGTTTTAAATATAATTCTTTTGAAGCATTGGTGCTTAATGTAAAAATATATAGTGTAAACGATAAATCACGTTTGAGATTTGTGTTGGCTACTGTATACAGGCCACCAGGGCACCATACAGACTTTATCAAAGAATTTGCGGACTTTCTATCAGAATTAATATTGACTGCAGATAAAGTACTAATTGTTGGTGATTTTAATATACACATCGATAATGAAAAAGATGCATTGGGATTGGCATTTAAAGACATTGTAAATTCAATTGGAGTTAGACAACACGTGTCAGGACCTACTCATCGTCGTAATCATACTCTAGATCTAATATTATCACATGGAATAGATGTGGATGCCGTTGAAATTCTGCAGCAGAGCGATGACATCTCAGATCATTATCTAGTCTCGTGTAAACTTCATTTAGCCAAGGCTGCAAAGCCGACTCCGTGTTTCAAATATGTGAGACCTATCACTTCTGCTACTAAAGATTGCTTTATTAATAATCTTCCTGATCAGTTTCATCATCTCAGCATCCCAGATAGCTTAGAAGAACTTGATATTACAACAGAAACGTTTAACTCTCTCTTTTCCAGCACTTTAGACACAGTTGCTCCGTTGCGCTTAAAGAAGATTAAAGAAAAAAGTCCAACGCCGTGGTACAACGAGCACACTCGGGCCCTTAAGAGAGCAGCCAGAAAAATGGAGCGCAACTGGAAGAAAACAAAACTAGAGGTATTTCGCATTTCATGGAAAGAGAGCTCAATTACTTACAGAGAGGCTTTAAAAGCTGCTAGATCTGCTTATTTTTCAACCCTATTAGAAGAAAATAAACATAATCCTAGGTATTTATTTGAAACGGTGGCTAAACTAACGAAAAATAAAGCTTCAAGCACCGAAGTTTCCAAGCAACACAGCAGTAATGACTTTATGAACTTCTTCACTTATAAGATTGATAATATCAGGGACAAAATTATAACTATGCAACCGTCTACTACAGTATCACATCAGGCAGTGCATTGTAGTCTCCCTGAGGAAAAATTTGATTCATTCGTTGCTATAGGAGAGGAAGAATTTACTAAACTCATTAAATCATCTAAATCTACAACATGTATGTTAGACCCTATACCGACTAAGCTACTGAAAGAAATACTTCCAGAGGTCATAGATCCTCTTCTTAATATCATTAATTCGTCTTTGTCTCTAGGATACGTACCAAAAAACTTTAAGCTGGCTATGATTAAACCGCTTGTTAAAAAAACGCAACTTGATCCTTCAGAATTAGTCAATTACAGGCCGATCTCGAATCTACCTTTTCTGTCAAAGATATTAGAAAAGGCGGTATCCTCACAACTGTGTTCCTTTCTTGAAAGAAATGATATCTGCGAGGATTTCCAGTCAGGATTTAGACCGTACCATAGTACCGAAACAGCTCTCGTTAGAGTCACAAATGATTTGCTCTTATCATCCGATCGTGGTTGTATCTCGCTATTAGTGTTACTCGATCTTAGTGCTGCATTTGACACCATCGACCACAACGTTCTTTTAAATAGATTAGAACATTATGTTGGCATTACGGGAAATGCACTAGCATGGTTTAAATCATACTTATCTGACCGTTATCAGTTTGTAGCAGTAAATGATGAGATGTCTCATCGATCACAAGTTCAGTATGGCGTACCACAAGGCTCAGTACTAGGACCGTTGCTCTTCACTCTGTACATGCTACCCTTAGGAGATATCATTAGGAAACATGGCATTAGCTTTCACTGTTATGCCGATGATACTCAGCTCTATATTTCTTCAAAACCTAACGAAACTTACCAATTCACAAAATTAACGGAATGCATAGCGGATATAAAAAATTGGATGACTTGTAATTTCCTACTACTTAATTCTGAAAAAACAGAGTTTCTAATTATTGGACAAAAAACTTCCTCACGTAATAATCTAGAATACTGTCTAACACTTGATGGCTGCTCTGTTAAGTCTTCGTCGTCGGTTAGGAACCTGGGTGTGCTCTTTGATACCAATCTTTCATTTGAAAGTCACGTGTCTAGTATCTGTAAAACTGCATTTTTCCATCTTAAAAATATATCTAAATTACGCCATATGCTCTCATTGACAAATGCGGAACAGTTAGTTCATGCGTTCATGACCTCAAGGCTAGATTATTGTAATGCTCTACTGGGTGGTTGCCCTGCACGCTTAATAAACAAACTACAGCTAGTTCAAAACGCAGCAGCTCGAGTTCTTACCAGAACCAGGAAGTATGACCATATTAGCCCAGTTCTGTCAAAACTGCATTGGCTCCCTATTAAACATCGCATCAATTTTAAAATATTGCTGATTACTTACAAAGCACTGAATGGTTTAGCTCCGCAGTACTTGAGCGAGCTCTTAACGCATTATAGTCCGTCACGTCTATTACGATCTCAAAATTCCGGCCAGTTGATAATACCTAGAATATCAAAATCGACTGCTGGCGGTAGATCCTTTTCCTATTTAGCACCAAAACTCTGGAACAGTCTTCCTACCATTGTCCGGGAAGCAGACACACTCTGTCAGTTCAAAGCCAGATTAAAGACACATCTCTTTGACCTAGCTTTCACATAATACATTATAGACTTCTATAATTTAATGTTAGGCTGCATATAGTAGGTCAGCCGGAACCGGGAACACTTCCCAAAAATCCTGATGTACTCGTTACATCATGAGAAGAATGGCATCTACGCTATTTTTAGTGTCTGTGTTTATCCCGAGGTTTTCCTGCAGCCTGCCGGATCCAGGCCGTATCCAGATCTGACGAAGGACCTTCGCCTGGACCGATGACAACGCAGTGCTGAAGTGCCAACTAGTCTCTCCCTATGGAGGATCCCACTACCACTCTACAGATAAGGCGTTGTCGGGAAAATTCGTCTCGCGGTCCTACCCCAAAGCAACAAATAAAATAAAATTCCTTATCAAAATTTATAAGGAAAGACAAGTACTTTGTTTAGGCTTGGCTTGTAGGGAACTCCAAACCTGCGTATATTCAAACGCACATAACTATAGAACCCATTCTAAATGCGCATGTGAACGCCATCAGTGTTTCTCACAGGTTCGCATTTAAAGTCTGTGTAGAGAGAATGGTGTCGTCTTAGCGGCCCCTAATTTAATAACAAATGATCATTGCGACGGAAGCAAATCAATTAAAACTAACTTTAGATGGAAATAACTTAACTCTGCTGTACAGCCGAAACAATCTCTGTTGCCTTAAATTATACGCTTATCTCTGTAAAGCTGCTTTGAGACAATCTACATTGTTAAAAGCGCTATATAAATGAAGATGACTTGACTTGACTTTGACTGACCCACTGCCTGGTTTGTGATTACGTCTCTACTCTGCCTTGTATACCTGTCGCCGTTGATTGTTTGTTGTACGAGTATCTCTTTTAATAAAGCTGCAAATGGATCCTAACTCTGCTGACTCAGCGTTACACTCTGATTTTCTACTGATATAAAATTCTACACAAAACTTTGATCCTCTGATGTTCAAATCTTCTTGAATATAACAGCATTGGTTCAAAATAGAAAATAAAATTTTGTCATGGGTTATTAATATTTTTCATTAATAATATGTGATTAATTACAAGACACACCAAAAAGTGATTGATACTAACATACTTTCTCTTTCTGTATTTGTATTTGCACAACCACAGATTTACAACTGCATGGATATAATAATTAAGAATTGGCCATTGCAAAAAAACACATTTGTTTGGTAAAAACATGATTTATCGATGTTCACCTTTATGAATTATATAATTAAATTATATAATTAAAAATATATGTCCTGTCATTTTCAAGCACGAATGCTTCCATGAGAATGACCCATTCAACATATGAATAATATAACAATGAAAACATTCAAACATACAATGTTTAAACCTCTTAGAGCTGCATAAGTTTCACAGATTTTCATCTTAACCTGTAGGAGGAGTTTAATACAGCACTGACGTCCTTACAAAACAAGCTCAAACATGGAGAAGAAATGAAGAAAAATTGTGATGAAACAATTGAACACATCAAGGTGAGGATATAAAGAGTTTAATACTCAACATTCACACAGAGTTTATTATTGACATTAGTGGAGTGTGTGTTCATACAGCGCTGACTGAAGTGAATGTGATTTGATTTCAGTCTCAAGCTGAGCACACAGAGCGTCAGATTAAAGAAGAGTTTGAGAAGCTTCATCAGTTTCTCAGAGACGAAGAAGAAGCTACAATCACTGCACTGAGAGAGGAAGAGGAGCAGAAGAAGCAGAGGATGAAGAAGAAGCTGGAGGAGATGAACACACACATCTCAGCTCTTTCACACACAATCAGAGACATGGAGAAGATGATGAAAGACAATGACGTCTCGTTTCTAAAGGTGACAAATCAATCTGGCTTCATTCGTTGTGCATAAAACAACTTGTATAGAGAGACTCATTGACAATGAGAGTGTTTGATAAGATATTAAAATGTTTTCAAACTCTATATTTTCCAGAACTTTAAGGCCTCAATGGAAAGGTGAGTGAGCTGCTCGTATCTCTTCTCTCAGTGGATCTGAACTCAAATTCACTGCAGTTCTGACTCCTGAATGTTCCTCAGAGTCCAGATCTCACAGCCGGATCCACAGATGAGTTCTGGAGCTTTGATTCATGTGTCGCGTTATCTGGGTAACCTGCCGTTCAGAGTCTGGAAGAAGATGCTGGAAACTGTCCAACACAGTGAGTCTCAGCAGATTTGACACCAGTGCAGAAGATAGTTCAGATATAAACACACACAACATCAACATTTGATAGAAATATATTTAAAAATCACATAATTACAAAGTGAATCTGAACTGCATTTCAGAAGATCATCAGATCATACAGCGAACTCATAATGAAAAGTATATTCCTCATAATCTATATTTATCTATTAGGGTACAATAGTGTTTATTGAATACTGATATTAAACCTGAAGCCTCAATCCATTATGACAGTAACTGAGAGACCATTGTTATGATTTATGAATTCTTTCAACAAAGTCTTTATGTGTTTAACATTTACATTTCTATAATCATCATCCTGTAATCTGATGTTATTCTCTCTGCAGCTCCGTTGACTCTGGATCCAAACACAGCAAATCCTCATCTCACACTCTCTGCTGATCTGACCAGTGTGTCGCTCAGTGATGAAGATAAAACACTTCCTGATAATCCAGAGAGGTTTGATGAGTATCCATGTGTCCTGGGATCTGAGGGCTTTAACTCAGGAACACACTGCTGGGATGTGGAGGTTGGAGACAATACATACTGGAGTCTTGGAATAACCACAGCATCAAACCAAAGGAAGGGAAAGGATTTCTTTGAGTCTAATGTCTGGCGTGTGCGATACATAGAGAGCAAATACAGCTCAGAATCCCCAGAGCAACGCCTCACTGTCTTTACTGTTGAACAGAAGTTTCAGCGTGTGAGAGTTCAGCTGGACTATGACAGAGGAACAGTGTCATTCTCTGATCCTGTAACTAACACACATTTACTCACACTCACATCCACCTTCAACGACACAGTCTTTCCATTCTTCTATAATTGCTGCACAACTCCTCTGAGGATCTTACCAGTTAAACTGTTTATTACAGCAGAAAATCACAGTTAAATCTGATTCTGCTTATAGATAAATTCAGTTTAGCAAATTATGCTTCAATAACAACACTGTAATAAAAGGGTCACGTTCATCAATCACACTTAAATATAAAATTTAGAGTTAACTTAACCCTTGTGCGTCCTTAAGCCGGGTGCACACTGTGCGATGTATAATAGTCCTTTACGATTGTTGCTGGTCAGACTGTACGAACATGATCGTACATGAACTTAACACTTCCTAAGGACATTTTTGTCTGTTTTTTTTTTAAATATTTTTTTCCTGTGTTAATGCCAAATTCATGAATTTTGGCACAAGTGTTTATTTTTATTCGAATTTTCTTATTTTACTCTCATCTTTTCTTTCATGAATCAAGTTTACACTAGTAACACAACATATTTACACTCAGGACCTTATGGACTTGTATCCCCATTGAAAACTATATTTCTTTTTTTTATTTTATCCCAGGGCCATTTAACAAACAAACATTTAACATTTTTATTCTGTTGGTAAAGATACAAAATTTAAATTTGGTCTTTTTCACAAGATGGCGCCATTTTCTCAGGTTTGGTCTGTAAAGCAAATACTCGCTTTATTCATGTTTTCTTCTTCTGCGTATTTGCTTATCAATTGGATAAATAATGCAGCTATAATTCGTGTGGATGTCAGTGTGGTTTGTATGCATGTACTAGAAAAATTGTGTGTGTGTGTGTGTGTGTGTGTGTGTGTGTGTGTGTGTGTGTGTGTGTGTGTGTGTGTGTGTGTGTGTGTGTGTCTGTCGTGTGTAATATTTGATAGAGAAAATGTCTACTGTACTGCAAATCACAAATCACAGCATTGTTTATACCAGTGCTGGCATTTAATGGGGAAAAGTTTAATACTGAACCTAAACTAAATCTCACTGAATTATTTTTTTTAATATTTTTTTTTTATTTTAAAAACTTTTTTGGTAGCAGTTTTTGAGTTTGAAATGTTTTATTAAATATATATCTATATATACGTGTGTATATATATATATATATATATATATATATATATATATATATATATATATATATAATTTTCATAAATTTAAGCCTCTAACTTTTTCTTTTTTCACTTTTGTAACTTTTTTCAACAATAATCCTCCAAGAGTCTTCTTCTTCTTGAGGGTCTTCAGAATTAAATTTGTGCTCTGAAGCTTCAAATGTTTATGACAGTTTATTTTTTGACACAGACATTTTTGTCCTCTAAAAACCTCAAAGTAACTTTATACACTGAAGCATAAGGGTTAAAAATCTGATTTCTTTTTTTTTTTTTTTTTTATATATATATTATTATTATTATTATTATTATAATTATAAATTTGATAATTAAGTAACACAGTTGTCTGGCAGTAATAAAATAATGAAAGTATGTTTAAATCCACGTTTACAATATGTATGTAAGACAACATAAAGTGTGACACATTTTAGCCATAGACCCTTTTCAGATTTCCGGGTTTCTCAGAAGCAGAAGTCGTCATATTTGGGGAAACTTCTATAGCGGTGAATGAGAGACTACATTAAATATATTTTTTGTGTTTCCATTTGCTCAAATGGCAAAAGAAAAACTCCACAATAGATAAGATTGAAAAGAGAAAGATGTCAGTTTATCCGTCACTCCCACAGTCACTGTATTAGAAAACCCTCATAGCAGTAACTCGTTTTTTTTTTTTTTTTTTTTGTAATTTGATGCAAATATTGTTGAGATGTGGATGTTGCACGCAAAAATGAATGTGAGTTTACAGTCGATTGTAGAGTTTAACCCTCAGACGGTCCTCTTCTGACCGATAAATTTTCTGTTTTGAATTTCTAAAAATCACAGCTTCATCACTACACTTCCGGCTTCTGAACTGGTTGCAGTTCCACTCTGATTCCATATGAGGGCGCTCACAGGACGAGTGCAGAATGAATGGAGGTCAATGGAGGTATACCCCTAAAAATCCACTTTTCTCAGGATATAATTTTTTGTCTAGTAATTTGAATGTTGTATTCGAAAGGAGATGCAAAGAAATTACACATTGCTGGGTGTTAGATTTTTTAGAGTCACTTATTTGCTTTAAAAAGTCTTTCAAAATGTCAATGACGTCAGAATGCTGACGTCATTAGCAGAATGCTAGCGTGTTATGGGCAACAACAACTCAACCTGTGAGAAATCAAAAGGACATAAGTACTCGTTCATTCAACTTTCGACCTAAAACCCATGTTGAACTTGCAAAATCTACAATCAGATCTGAGATTTCTCAACGGCAATCGGGTGACAGAGACAAATTTAGCCGTCTAGCCCCATTGACTCCCATTCATTCTGCACTCATGGCGAGCGCCCCCAGTGGAACTCTGGTGGTACTACAACCAAAATTCGTTACAATAGGACTTAATAGGGAGTGGGCAGGCTCTCCGTAGACGGGCTCTGATACTACTCTGCTCGCGTACTGTTTTTCGCATACTATATAGTAGGGAAGTATTCGATTTCGGACGCAGCCTAAATGTTTATTTTCCATGGTCATGCAGGTTTGCGCATTAAACTCATGGCCCCGAAAAATAGTCTATCAACAATTATGTTGTTTCCCCGAACATGACCCCTCTCTGCCAACTTTTTGTACATTTGGTCATTTATTTATTATTTAAATAACGCATAGGCCTAAATAGAAATGATCAGAAACAAATCCACAGCTGAACCGCTTCAACACGTCGAGTTGTTTTTGATTCGGTGTATTTTAAGGAATCAAACGAGTGGATTGAACTCACTCATTAAGACAGTGACTTTCTGCCACCTGGCGTCTGTTTTAGTTTCATATTAAACGTAGGCCTATCACTTCATTGATTCCATCATGTCTTCAAAATGTAAAACACTTCATAATATGTTTATGCACTTGTAGGCTAATTGCTGTGTAAATGCATTAAGATCTGTTCTGTATTGATGGCTCTGATGAAGCTCTGGTTGGATTTTAGTGGTAGGCTAACTGCCCTACAGCAGTGTTAATTTTGACAGCAAATTTTGATTTAGCTTTAGTCATAGTCTTTTGACTAAAATGCCATTTAGTTTTAGTCATATTTTAGTCATCTGAATTGTTTTAGTTTTAGTCGACGAAATACAATAAGATTTTAGTCGACTAAATCTACAGTAGATTTAGTCGACTAAAATATAATGGTTTAAATTGAAATGCATTAATTTAGAATTTCTCTAAAATTCCCAAACCCATATAGGCTACTCCTGGAGAAAACATATATTAACCTGCTAATATGAATGATTTTAAAGTTTTAACATGCAATACAGATACAGATTTAACTACTGTAACTTAAAAAAAATATCTTAAAATTAAATAAAACCACTTTTCCTAAAGTAGAACACAGTCTTCTTTTCAATGAATGATATATGCATTCTTTATAACTACTTGCATCATTCTCTATTCTTTCAAGCAGACATATTTATTTGTATGAATGAAATATAATTAATCCTTATTAAAGCTATTAATGAGCAATGAATGCTTTTCTCTTTTGCTTTTGTTGCTTGATCAATATTAAGGACACAGACCGCATTAAGTTTATTGCACTGTCACTTTAAGACATCGAATCATGTCCAATGACATGCGGATCCAATTGCACTAATGCACATGCGATACACTCACAACTGTTTAAGACATAACCGACATAATTTACGTGAATACTCTCCAAAACTGACATTTAGACATAATGTTGTGTGTATTTGTCCATTCAGACACGAAAGAGAGCTCAATTCTGTACTCGCGCGCTGTATGTGTCTGTGAATGGCTGCACGCTTCGGGTCGGGTGTGTGCGCACAGAAAACCGTACCGAATAGAGCTCTTTTTTGCGTCGTCACTATTATTCAGATCTACATGTCTGCTCTCCTCATTCTCCCAGACGTGTAGGCTACATGTTTTAACGTTTTATGAGACATGCAGCGCATGCCAACTCGTGTGCCGCTGGGTAGATCATGTCACAGTACAATTGTGCGCATCTACCACAAATGCAGGACATCATACTGGATCGCTTTCCAAATCGTCACTATCTAACATTTTCGTCTAGTTTTTATTCGTTGACGAAAATGTCAGTAGATTTTCGTCATAGTTTTTGTCATTCAAAACTAGTTTTTATTTATTTATCGTCTCGTTTTCGTCTGTGAAAAAATGTCGTTGACGAAAATAATGAAATTACCGAAATTAACACTGCCCTACAGTCTTATCCTCTAACTGAATTTATCGATGTGGATTAACGTGACGTTCATACATTTAATAAGGTTGCCCCTGGACATGAGTTTATATGCTAAAGACTACCACCGCTTAAAGCTAGGGTAGGTAATCCTGTTCAGAAAAAAAAACATTCCAAATTTGTTTAAACTGTCTTTATATACCAATACATAATTAAAATGTAAGTACTCTGAAAAAGAAAGTATAAAAATCGAGTGTCTGTAGACCTCTCACGACTGTTGTAAACACAGGTCATTATTTCCATTCACTCCACCCCCTCCCTTCTGGGCTCCTTCCAAAGCCACGCCCCCAAAACACATGAACGCGCGACGCCAAACGCTCAGGCTCAGCTGAAGACGCATTTATTATTTACCTGAGACGAGCGGAGAGGAAGGAGCGCAGTGCATGCAGTGACATCATGTCAGAATCACATGTAATAAAATACCTAACTTTATCACTATGAATATAAACAAATATGATGGCTTTTAGTACTCACTATCAAGCTAGCATATCGATACTGGTAAAGTTTAAAATATATTTTGTTTGATTCGGTAACGAGCTATATTTATAAGGCAAAGCTAGGTTGCATTGATACACGTTTTTCCATTACCATCAGTTAAACTGTGATGAAGGTGAATTTCGTGTAAGAGTCATAACATATACGGTGTTTTGCATGTAAGAGTTTCCATGATGAAAACATTGTTGACTCTGATGAGGACTAACGTTAACGTTACACTCCGGTGACAAGTACCGCATCGTCGGTTCGAGGACAGGTCCACTCCGGGGTCGGGGACGAAGCAGAGGAGGTCGTTCAAGAGTGAGGGCAGGGTCCGAGGAAGTAGTTTAGCAAAGTAGCAAAGCTGGCATTGGTACTTTTTGCTGCATTTTCTCAGCCATTGTGCCGCAAACTCCTGCTTACTCGGTGTAGTGAGCTGAATATTTCCGGGAACGGTGACATGTGATGATGAGTGCACGCAGGGCTGTGCACGCACTGGTGCTCGGGCACGAGACATGAAGGCATCTGATTGGTTCTTTACATTCGCACCGAATGGCAGTGATTGGTCAGAGTTTTTACTGTCCTACAGCTGCTACAGAGGTCAGATTTTTTCCATTCCTTTTTCTGAACACATAATGTATTGACTACTATCAGAATGGAAGGACCATTTCACCCAGTATAAAAAAAAATGTTTCTGAACAGGATTACCTACCCTACCTTTAATAGAATTAAAAAAAAAATTCTGTTGCTGTCAGTATTGTTTTTGGAAATTAGGCTACATTAAAATGCAACGGTCTCGTTTCAAAAGCAGTGGTCAATATGCTTGCGTCGACTTCACTGTAGCCTATATGTGCCCTGCTTCCTTTCCGTGAGTTCTGACCGAAAAATGGAAAATATCAAGCGCTTCCGTTTCAGAGTCCCTGTTTCATGTTTGTTAGCCCAGGACATTTTACAAATCCAGACCAAACGATGTTCTACGGCCATGTCCGGAATAAAGAGTAGCCTATCCATGTCACACAGTAAGATTTAGGATTTTTACCATATACCTCGCAGTCACAGACCGCATCAACGTCAGTGAGCTATACGTATTGTATTTCGCCACAGGGTGTCACTGTGGCCTCAACCCTTCGCCTTCGCTTACTCTGAGCTCGATTGCTATGTCTGAGGTAAACCACGCCCTTCTCATGTCCCTGCGCAGGAAGAAATGTAGGAAGAAATAAATGAAGAAATAAATAAATGTAGAAATACATAAATGTTGAAATAAATAAATGTAAAAATAAATAAATGTAGAAATAAATAAATGTAGAAATGAATAAATGTAGAAATAAATAAAAGAATCTGTTATTATTATTTTAATCTGTTATTAAATTATATAGCCTACAGAAAGCGATCAAAGAACGATCCCTATTCAATCGCCCAAGCTGTCAATCAAACAGCACAGCGCGAGCCGCGAGAGCTTATCTGGACACTTACCAAACTCGTGATGACATAATGACACTGTTACACTACACAACGAAGCTCTTACTGTGTACTCACATCGTGTTTACATTGTGATTTGGTGTAAGCATTTGTGAGAGTGCAAAAATTGCGTTGCAATGATAAGATCTTTATTCACGCGATCAACAGACTGTCTGTCATCTGCTCAGTCAGTGCTCATCATGCTGCAACCTTTCATGTGATGGAATAGATTTAAATATAATGCTTTAAATGATACTTTTCACGATTTGTTAATCTCGATAGCTGTAATAGTAAAAACGTAGTAAAAGTTTTCGAGAGAGTTCCTGTAATACTAGCTATTTCATGCAAGCATGTCAGCCAATCACAGCAGTGGGCGTTTGCACTGAAGTCTCACAGCAGACACGCCCCTTAAAACTGAGCGTTCAAATCTGAGGCAGAAATCAGGCTTGGAAAAATGGCTTTTATTTATAAATTATGACAATTTTTGATGTAAAAATCATACTAACATTATAAGGGCACCCCAGGCAACATTATAAAATAATAAAACAATCCAGTTCATGACCCCTTTAAAGCTAACGACGAAATCTCATTTAGAGCTATTTAAATCTTTAACTGCCGTTTTCTCTAAATGAGTTTTTTGCATAGACTGTAAAAAATATGGACAAAGCGTCTGTGACGTCACCCATAGACTTTCTGAAGAACGGGTTTGAAGCCGTTTATGGGGGGTATGGGCGGCGCCATCTTGGGAAATCCTAACCCCGCCCACCTTCTAACGCAGCGCACGTCACTCAGCTCACTCTGCTACCCCGGTTATCTCTGTGTATATTTCAGGCAACGAAATATGTTATAAAACACCATACTAACTCTTTTCGTTTTCATTTAAAGAAATCTTAAACATTATAGCCACACAAATGTGGTTCAGGCAACGCATACTGATTATATTCAACTGCACATAACGTTTGCCTATTTATGAAAAATATATATATATAAAACACAAACCTGCCTCTTTTCATTTTAAATATAATATAAAAATATTAAACATTCTATGGTCCAGGCAATATGTGCATTTGTACTAAACAACAGATTTTGCAGTAAACAACATTACATATCATCTTCGTTGTATTAAAATTTAAAATGACAAAAACTCAACCCAGTCTCTTTTTGTTAAATTTCAGTTTTATCAATGTTAGCCATTTTAAAAGTATAAGTAAAAGGTATAAGAAGCTATACAAATAAAGCAAACAATTCAGTCAAACATACAAAGTCAGCGCTCCAGTCTAACCATACAACGGTAAAGTTAAATAGCTTATAAAGTTATGAAACTTCCCCTCAGCCAAAACGATTGCCCTGGGAAAAAAATATAGATTCACGAGACCAAAAATCGCCCGTTAGATATACACAAGATGAATTATATCTCATGTTTAACCACTACAGAGACGCCAGAGTCCGCGGCATTGGCGGCAAACCTCAGAACGTCAAGCCGATGAAAGACTGCTCCAGGCGGGGTACATCGCGCCGAGCGCCCGGTCATCGCTGGATCAACTGGATAAAATTTTCATAAATCTTTAAATAAACCACAGATTTGAGCTTTAAACAACTACATTCTCGCCTGAAAAACTCTTAAAACTACATTTCATGATACAGAAACAGTAGTATTATATATCAACTGTATTAAAAAATGGCGCTTCTTGTTGTCATTCTCCGTGGCGCTGCCTTGTCAGCTGTCAATCAAGCTGTCAATCAAAGTTAACCACGCCCTTATTGTCATATATTTTATAACTAAATATGATCTAAACTAACGAGTTAGAAAAAAATTCACCCCCCTCACAGTTGTCAGGCACTCGGAACCTATCGAAAAATACAATAAAAGTCCATGGGACCAACCTGTAAAAACATGAATTTATGCTGTGAAAACGGACATTTTAACATGGGGGCTATGGACTTTTGCTCCCTTTTGGGACCTGCCCCTAGCGGATTTTCGATGTATTGCAGTTTTTCGCACTTCCGGGTAGGCTTCATTTTTCAGATCAGAATGTTGCCGCTTGGTTTTTTGTCATTCTCCAGTAGAAACATCACAGCCTATGTAGCACCATGTACACCAAACTTTGTACACCAAACTTTCCAGTTATACACTTAGCAGTATTCTGAAGATATTTTCAGAGGGGTTTGTTAATAAATCATTCCTGGCCTGATTTATGTGACATTTTAATAAAAAAAAATGTGGCAAAAATCGATTTTTTATGGCTATGGACCTATGCTATGGACAGTATATTTTGATTCCCTAGGTAATGAAAGCATATCCTGAAATCCCTCTGAGTTTTTATTTTCATCTTGTGTGTAAACAAAATGAAAAAAGAATTTTGCATCTGGCTTTATCATATGTTCAGATCTATCTACCGAAAATATATGCAAAATCGTGCATATTTAATGAGATAATGCCTAATTTGCATAATTAAACATACAAATTTCTAAAACTTGTAATACATTTTTTTATACTTGTGTAAGTAATCAACTGAGGAGGTTTCATGGTGATATCTATTATTTTAAAATTTTACCCTATTCACCTGTAGTGTCTTGCCTTAAACACCTTTATAACGATCGCGTTAGTTGAGCTGTATGCGCGATGGGCGCCGCCATTTTAGTTTGTGCCGCAGACGCAGTTCAGAGGCCGTTTCTCAATACCAAGCAAACTTCGGACTTGCGTCCTTGGTAGTTCGGACTTGCCAAGTTCGACTCAGGAGAACGAACTCCCGAGGACGGGAGAACGCAAGTCCGATAATTCTGCAAATGGAACAGCGGCGTACTTGATAGCGTCACTCAGCTCGCTCTGGCTACTCCGGTTATCTCTTTATATTTAGGCTACAATAAAACAAAATATGTTATAAACCACCACTCTGCCTCTTTTCATTTTCATTTAAAAAAATCTTAAACATAATGGCCACACAAATGTGGTTCAGGCAACGCATTTGACCCTTCGCAGGGAGCTTGATTGACAGGTGATCTGACCAATCATAATCCGCCATCCGCCATTTTGTCCGACAAAGCAGTCAGGAGAGTTGATTAACATGGGAGAATTTGAACTTGAAAAACGGAATGTACTGACGCCTTTCCGCGGTTAAAACAACATTCCTACTTATGTTCAAGTTTATTTGATGCTATAAATTAACTAGAAGGAAGAGATGATCGGTTCACGAGCAGCTTTAACTGATGCTCTACAGCGATCTGTCAGACACATTTAAGAGCCACAAAACGTTTTATGTATCGTTTAAATTTCTTTTAAAAAATGACCAAATTTGAAAGGTGAGACTTTGTTTAATATGTCTAATATCAAAAGTAACCGAAAAGTAACCTGGTCTGTCCTGTCTGTCAGCGTGTTGTCAGTCTCCTCTCTGCTCCGCGATGTATTTTTCACTGCGTGAGAACCAAGCGGCAACCTCCCCGTCTCTCTCTTGAAACCATCATGGAAGTGAGTTAAACTGCAATTCATTGACTGGCCGCTTGGCCTGGCTGCAGAAGTGAGTCAAATCTGTATCTCCCTCATGTTAAAATTACCAACTTTATAGCAGAAAAAAATATGTTTACAGCCTGGATCTCTCTGTGGCTTTGGTCTATACAGCTAATTTTGCCCTTCATAACAACTGTGAGGGGGGTGAATTATTTTATAACTCGTCCGTTTAGTTGATTAATATTTAAATTTAAGGGTGTGGCGTGGCCACTTGAGTGACAGATGGATTGCCGCTGTCAGTGCTAGGCTGCTGCTAGCCGTTTGTCTGCTGTTACTAGCCGTCACTTCACCTCAGCAAATGTTAGCTGCTGAACTTGCCTTCTCTGCAGTGTTTGTGCTTTTTTTCGGGATTATTTCATACAATTTAATACTTGGGTACAAAGCCCACGTCTTTGGATTCCGTCGTTATCGTTCGAGAGAACAACCAGCGCTGTATTCAGTTGTTTTCCTCTGTGAACATGCACTAGCCTACTGGATGTCTGACAATTTCGTTGCTTTTTGGGGTTTTCAAATTTAAAATGTCAATAAATGCTCGTTCGTTCTGCTCTCATGGAACAGATGGATTATAATATGCTTATGTGCCGTCAGATGAAATCATGCAGGCGTCGGCGCTTTCTCCGTCCATGCAATAAATGCACATGAATGAGCGCGGATTTTCTAGCACATTTACTTGCACTTCAAAGGCAATATATCTATGGTTTAACCCATTTGAGAGGCGGCCAAAATCAGAATTTAAAATGGACTGAATAAGCTCTCTACGAACTTGAGCAATGCCGCGCTGACGGACCATGAAATAGTGACGGACATGTAACTTATGCACATAAATCACTGTCACACACAAACACTCTCGAAGTAATACACAGTCTCACTTGTAGCCATGTCTTTTAACTATTATAATATTTCGAAGGGCAAAAATAGGAACGTTTAATTGGCTTTACATCATCAGCTAACTCGATCACGTCGAGCTAGGTGATTTCAGATAGCCAGGCCAGGCTCCTCAGTCAGCTCCACTCACGCTCCGCCTGTTTGCCTATTTTCTGTTATCCGGGAGTGACGCAAGGCCAAGATGGCGACGGCCGGCTCCGCCCACTTTAGGCTTCAAAAATGCTCTTCAGAAACCTACGGGTGACGTCACGGACACTACGTCCATATTTTTTTACAGTCTATGGTTGCAATTTGTTCAAGGTTGACCCCCATTTTGGCTTAAAATGACTGGACTATTTGGTGCCATTCTGTAGATAATATCGCCATAGTCCAAAATTGGCAGTACTGTCATCTTAACGAGGATGCATTTGGTAGCATGAGTAAAGGAAGCTTTAATGCAGAAAAGGAAGGCTAGTCTAGCTCTGACTTTTGTTTGAAGGTTATTGATGTGTGTAATGAATGACAGGGATGAATCCAACCAGATGCCTAGGTATTTATGTTTTGATATACTCTAGAGCAGGGGTTCATAACATTTTGATGTCAGGGCCCACATTTTACAGTACAAAGTGGCCCAGGGCCCATTCAAATATTAGCACTGTATTGGTTTATTGATCTCACCCTTGGTTTGATTTGTATTCAATAACTAAATGAAATCCACTTGCAGTTTAACAGTTTACTATTCATGTGTATGTAAACCTGCACATACAACAAGATGCCAAACACACAACAATTCATGGAACAAATCAATCTGCATCAAGAACAAATTTAAAGGCTCAAGTCAGGCATATTAACACAAAAATCAGTTAGATTTGACAAATTTTACTTACAAAAAAATAGAAAATGTATATAAATAAAAATAAATAAAATAAAAACAATAAAATGTGTTGCTAAAATAAATAAATTCAAAATATTTTTCAATTTAAATAAATAGGTTGTAAATGAAAATTGAAATAAAGTGCAAATGAAAAAATATAGCTTTATAATCTGCAAAATAATTGATAATTGTTTCAGCAGTCTACATTTTTGCATGGCAGAACCTGAAGTTGCTCTTCATATCTGTTATAAATGAACAATAACAGTCACAACAGTCCAATTTGAACAAGCTACAACTCCCTATTTATGTTCCCCTCTTAATGAGACACTTGGGCCTGCTTCACAGACATTATCAGATCCAGCCTGGGTGGAATGGGGGAAAGGCTCACTCTCAGAGTAGCCTCCAGTGATGCTTTGAGTCTGTTTCGGGCCTTGGTCTTAGTTGTGGCCACAATGGAGAATCCTGATTCACACAGGTATGTAGTTGTGAATGCGAGGAGTAGTTTCACAGCCCTCAGTGCTAGACATGGGTACTCTTTTGAGACAGCAATCCAGAAGGAGCCCAGATCCAGTCTGCCCCACTGCAATTTTAAAGTACTGTCAGTACTTCCAGAAGCTGGGATTCCAGATGTGAGGGCACAGCAGCATCATTTTTAGTGGGATCCACAGAAAATGGGTCCACAATCCACATGTGTCCCTCTCTGGGATCCTCAGGAAAGTAGTCATAAAATGTCACTGCCAGTTGTGAGAGGTGCTGTGAGACAAAGTCACTAATCTTCACCTGGGGGGAGTTTTCCAAAATGTCAGTCAAAAGAGGAAACATGTCCATCCTTTTTTCCTGAGCCCTCTTAATCCACAAAGCAAGTTTCCTCTTAAAAGCTTGAACTTTATCTGCAACAAAAAATATGTTGCTATTTCTCCCTCGAAGTGAGATATTCAGCTGGTTTAACTCTGTGAAAAAATGTCACAGAGTTAGGCAAGTTTAGCTGTGAACTGTGCATTGGCATAATAATGTGCAAAAGGAGAATTTCTTTCAGTGAGAAAAGATAGGACCTCATTCCTCAGTTCAAACAAACGCTTGAGGACCAGTCCTCTTGAGAGCCATCTCACCTCACTGTGATAGAGCAGCTGGACATGATCTGCTTCCAAGCCTTCACAAAGTTTGGCAAAACATCTGGAGTTCATAGCATTATTTTTAATGAAGTTTATGGTTTTCACACTTACATCCATCACCTCGTAACTCTGGTGACATTTTTTTTTTGCCGCAAGGCTTTCACGGTGAAGAAAACAGTGGGTCCATTTAGCTTTTGGGGCACAATCTGCCTGATGACACCGTGATTCCTGCCTGTCATTGACGTGGCACCATCGCTGCACACCCCAACACAGTTCTGCCAGTCTAGGCCGTTCTCTTTGAAGTAGTTATCCATGCAGCGGAAACATTCCTGAGCCGTAGTCTGTGTGGGTAGCTCTCCACAAAACAGTATGCCTTCGTGCAAACTACTGTACCAGCGATAGTGAACAAAAACCAGTAGCAGTGCAGCATTTGTGACATCAGTAGACTCGTCTAGTTGCAAAGAGAAAAATGGGCTGCTTTTTATTCTTTCTAGCAACTGATGCTGTATGTCTGTGGCCATGTCCGCGATACAGTGACTAACAGTGTCGTTTGAGAGTGGGATGGTTAGCAGCTTTTTTGCAGCAGCCTCTCCGATCATCTCACGGCACATATCCACAGCGGCAGGTAAAACCAACTCCTCCGCTATCGTGAATGCTTTCTTAGTCTGTGCCACTCGTCTGGCTACGAGGTAGCTGGCTTTCAAAGCGCATTTAGAATTTCCAGTCAGTGACACAACAGACCTTTTCTGCATCTGAAGCCCATTTTCTTTTCTCTTGAAAAATTCCACCAACTTTCCCACAAGCGATGGATGTTTGGTTTCTAGATGCCGCTTTAGTTTTGAAGGCTTCAGTGCTTCATTGGATAGCATTAGCCCACACTCCACACTCCACACACTGGGCTCTCGGCTCTGCCTCATCATCTCCAATCACAAATCCGTACTTAATGAAGTCAGGATTGTATTTGCGGCAAAATCTTGACTTTTGGGCCGGGTTGGCGCGACTTTGGCCTCCCCTTTTCCGCTTTAAAAATTTCTCCATAACTTCTGCTGCAAGCTACGGTTGACTGAGTGTCTTCTTCTGCTTATTGGCGCTTGTTAAACAACTAACTGAGGCATTACTGCCACTAGTGGTGGGATGGTGTATTGTAACTGTCTCATGGATAACAGTGGTCATTCTGGTGTCTTCAATTGATAACTTGTTTGGTCCCGCGGCCCTCGCGGCCCACAGGTGAAAAACATCAAGTTTTTTGCGGCCCTGTGGTTAAGAATAGGTGCTCTAGAGCCATATACCGTTCATGCAGGTGATTATAAGTGGAGTCTTGGTAACCGGTTTTCGGCTTAAAAGGATACATTTTGTCTTACTGCTTTTTATTTAAACTTTATTTTAAAGGCACAATATGTAACTATTTTGCTTTAAAAATAGCAAAAATCACTATATCTATGTTATATATATTTTTTTAGTTGTGTACTTACATTATCCCAACTGTTTCCAACAACTTTCAAACCAGGAGAAATTTGTAATTTAATTCGAAGACACGTCCCGTTTCTTTATTTCCGTTTTGTCGCCGTCAATTGCATCATATCTGCGTTCTCCCTGGTTTCTGCTCGTACTGCCATAGCAACCAGAGCTATGAACCAGAGCCCTCTGATAGTAACCAAAGCGACAGACGCAGACAATTGTGTAGTTCGCAATGTCTATTTGCACGCTGTTGTTGTTTCGTTCAAACATTATGGACCATGGCAAGCAGACTTTGGATAAAAAAGGAGAACTAAAATGAGAATCAATTCAGCGCGGTGTTTTCGAGATGCAGAGAGCTCCCATAGACAGTATATTAACGAGAGCTCCACGTCCGAGACTTCGACCGCTCCTACATGTACTTTATTAAACAGGTGAGCACATTTACATAAAACTAATCAATGTTATATAGTTCAACAATGATAAAATGTTAGAATATGATCTGTATGTTATTCTAATGTTGATCTAGCTTACTGCTAGTCTCATACAGACAAACTAACACATACATTTCAACACATTTAAATGCAGTTTAGTGTGATAGTGTAATGTTAGACCAAGTGAAACAGCGCTGTGTTACCTTACAAGTTTAATTTGTCTAATAAACTGACCTGTGAGTAGTAATTCTGCACTTGCGTGTAGTTCGGTAGAATGAAATGTCCATATTCCTTTTATATCCGCGGGACTCGCGTCGCGTGTGGAGCTGATAGCTGTCTCTTAGCAATCCCGAACTGCTTCACATCATCAAACTATGCCTTTGTTATTGTAAAGAGGTTAGCTACCCCTAGTGGCGATGGCGAAAAATTCCATACTGTACGTTTAACAGGAGAACCAGACTGAGACCAAGATCTCTTTTTCAGCTGAGCCCTGTGAAACATGTAAACAATGTCACACAATAAAAATACATACACAATGAAGACATCCAAATCACCAAAACAATCACAAACACATGAAACATCATATAAATCCTCCAATACATTTTTAAAATGGACCAGGGACACAAGATTGTTTATCTGAAGTTTGATCTGCAATTTGTTCCATATATAGGGGGCAAAATAACTAAATGCAGACCTACCCAGCTCTGTTGAGATTGATGGGGTCTTTAATGTAATCAACCTTTGGGATTGTAACGATCACCAGCTGGAGCTGCCCTTGTGAGCCACCAGAGGGCAGTCCACATCAGATTCACTCACTAACTACATTTCCCATAACTCACTGCCCGGACTCATCATCACTTATCACTGATCACATTCACCTGTACCTCATTCACTGATTGCATTCACCTGTCTCATCATCCTGTTAGTCTGTCTATATATACCTTGTTCATTCATTCACTCACCGCGAAGTCTGGTTAAGTGTTACACTGCTATTCTGAGCGTTTCCCTGGTTGTCTTTTTTCTTGTTTTTGGATATCTTGCCCTGTTTCCTGGATTACTCTCTTGCCTCTGGTCCCTGGATTACTCTCTTGCCTCTGGTCCCTGCCTGTTTTGTTTGTTTGTTTGTTTGTTTCTTTGTTTTGGACTGCTTTCCTGTGTATGACCCTAGCCTGTATGTTGGATTACGCCTCTGGATTGCCCCACAAAATAAAGCTGCATTTGGATCTCCTACTTCGTGTCTCTGAGCAGTACGTGACTGAAGACTTCGCCACACTTCAGATCCAGCAGCTATGACCTCCTGTAATACAGCAGTACGGATCTCACCTGATCTTCCCAGCCTGAGCCGGGAGTTCGCTGGACAGATCGCGGCCTTAGCCCTGGATAGCCTCGATCTGTTCCAGTACACCTGGGGGTTTTTTCCTCTCGCTGCCTCTTGCTCTCTGGGTGACGAGGCTATTAAGTTATGTTACCGGCTGGGGGCTAAGGAGGTCGACCCGAGGGAACTCCCCGATCTCTCTGGTCTGGATTGGAGAGAGGCACTCTCCAGATGTCTGGAGAGCTTCCTTCCGTGGCACCCCCGTCCAGCCGAGCCTGCACTTCACGCCAGTCCAGCCGAGCCTGCACTTCACGCCAGATCTGCCGAAGCCAAGACAGCAAGCGACATGCCCGCCAAGCTAGAGTCTTCACCGCTGGTCCCGTCCAGCACAGAGCCTTCACTGCTGGTCCCGTCCAGCTCAGAGCCCTCTTCGCCGCTGGTCCCGCCCAGCTCAGAGCCCTCTTCGCCGCTGGTTCTGTCCAGCTCAAAGCCTTCTTCATCGCTGGTCCTAACCAGCTCAGAGTCCTCTTCGCCGCTGGTCCTACCCAGCTCAAAGCCCTCGCCGCCGCTGGTCCCGTCAAGCTCAGAGTGCGCTTCTGCTGATCCAGAGACTGTTCACGTTGCTTCTGCTGATCCAGAGACTGTTCATGTCGCTTCTGCTGATGCAGAGACTGTTCACGTCGCTTCTGCTGATCCAGAGACTGTTCACGTCGCTTCTGCTGATCCAGAGACTGTTCACGTCACTTCTGCCGATCCAGAGAGTGAGCTTCACGTCACTTCTGCCGATCCAGAGACTGTTCACGTCACTTCTGCCGATCCAGAGACTGAGCTTCACGTCACTTCTGCCGATCCAGAGACTGAGCTTCACGTCACTTCTGCCGATCCAGAGACTGAGCTTCACGTCACTTCTGCCGATCCAGAGACTGAGCTTCACGTCACTTCTGCCGATCCAGAGACTGAGCTTCACGTCACGTCCGCCCGTCAAGTGTCTCGTCCCACCGAGACTGAATCTGTTCCTGAGCCTGAAACTGATCCGGATACTGAGCTTGAATCTGTTCCTCTTCCTCTTTCTGCGCCTGTGTCTACAGACAAGATGGCCGACTCCACACCTGTGTCTTCGGACAAGATGGCCGACTCCACGCCTGTGTCTTCGGACAAGATGGCCGACTCCACGCCTGTGTCTTCGGACAAGATGGCCGACTCCACGCCTGTGTCTCCGGACACGATGGCCGACTCCACGCCTGTGTCTCCGGACACGATGACCTCCGCCACCGAACCAGTGTCTCAGGACGAGATGGTCTCCACCGAGCCAGTTTCTATGGACAAGATGGCCGCTGACACGTCTGTTCCTGAGCCGGAGCCAGTGTCTGTTCCTGAGCCGGAGCCAGTGTCTGTTCCTGAGCCGGAGCCAGTGTCTGTTCCTGAGCCGGAGCCAGTGTCTGTTCCTGAGCCGGAGCCAGTGTCTGTTCCTGAGCCGGAGCCAGTGTCTGTTCCTGAGCCGGAGCCAGTGTCTGTTCCTGAGCCGGAGCCAGTGTCTGTTCCTGAGCCGGAGCCAGTGTCTGTTCCTGAGCCGGAGCCAGTGTCTGTTCCTGAGCCGGAGCCTGTGTCTGTTCCTGAGCCTGAGCCGGTGCCTGTGTCTGTTCCTGAGCCGGTGCCTGTGTCTGTTCCTGTTCCTGAGCCGGTGCCTGTGTCTGTTCCTGTTCCTGAGCCAGTGTCTGTTCCAGTCCCTGAGCCGGTGTCTGTTCCTGTGCCCTGGCCGCCCGAGGGATCGTCTCCGCCCTGGCCGCCCGAGGGGTCGTCTCCGCCCTGGCCGCCCGAGGGGTCGTCTCCGCCCTGGCCGCCCGATGGACGGTCGTCTCCGCCCTGGCCGCCCGATGGAGGGTCGTCTCCGCCCTGGCCGCCCGATGGACTGCCTGCTCCGTCCTGGCCTCCCGTATTACCACAGTCTCAAGGTCCTCTTCCGCTCCACGGACCTGGCCCTCCATCCCGCCCCCGGATCCGCCTCCGGGCCACCTCCCACCTGGACAGTTTTGGAGCGTCTGGAAGCCGCTCTTTGGAGAGGGGCTATGTAACGATCACCAGCTGGAGCTGCCCTTGTGAGCCACCAGAGGGCAGTCCACATCAGATTCACTCACTAACTACATTTCCCATAACTCACTGCCCGGACTCATCATCACTTATCACTGATCACATTCACCTGTACCTCATTCACTGATTGCATTCACCTGTCTCATCATCCTGTTAGTCTGTCTATATATACCTTGTTCATTCATTCACTCACCGCGAAGTCTGGTTAAGTGTTACACTGCTATTCTGAGCGTTTCCCTGGTTGTCTTTTTTCTTGTTTTTGGATATCTTGCCCTGTTTCCTGGATTACTCTCTTGCCTCTGGTCCCTGGATTACTCTCTTGCCTCTGGTCCCTGCCTGTTTTGTTTGTTTGTTTGTTTGTTTCTTTGTTTTGGACTGCTTTCCTGTGTATGACCCTAGCCTGTATGTTGGATTACGCCTCTGGATTGCCCCACAAAATAAAGCTGCATTTGGATCTCCTACTTCGTGTCTCTGAGCAGTACGTGACAGGGATCTTGTTAAAATATTTGTATGTCAAATAAAAAGCAAAGAAGATATGTAAGGAGATAATTTTAAAAGAAGAGCTTTGTAAATAAAAAGGAGAGCATGTTTCTCACGTCTCACAGCAAGAGAAGTCCATCCCACATGTTGGTATAAAATACAGTGATGAGTTTTATTGTTATCACCAGTGATAAACCTAATTGCACAATTATATATAGCATCCAGAGGTTTTAATGTGGCAGTTGAAGCGTGCATATAAATGATGTCACCATAATCTAGGACAGACATAAAAGTGGCCTGAATAATTTGGCTTCTATGAGACAAACAAGCCCTGTTTCTATAAAGGAACCCCATTTTGATTTTTAGCTTTTTACTAAGTTCAGTAATATGCTTTTTAAAAGAAAGCCTATCATCTAACCATACACCTAGATATTTATATTCGGAGACCTGTTCAATTGGAGTACCATCCAGGCTAGTAAGTACAAAAGTATTTCTTAAGGAAAGTTTTGACTTAGAAAAAAACATAAAATTTGTTTTCTTAGCATTTAAAACCAATTTAAGTTTTAAAAGAGATCTCTGTAAAATCTTAAAATCAGACGCCAACTTCGTTAAAGCTTGCTCTGCTGATGGGGCAGTAGCGTACAACACAGTATCATCTGCATAAAAATGGATTTGACATTTTTTGATACCATCACCAATACTGTTTATATACAATGAAAACAACAATGGACCAATTATTGAACCTTGAGGCACCCCTTTTAGTAATGCTAATGGCTCTGACTTAACCCCATCAACCATGACGGCTTGAGTTCTATCTATCAGGTAGTTAGAGAACCATCTGCAGGCATCAGGACCCAGCCCGATAAATGAGAGATTACTCAAAAGTATATCATGGTCTACAGTGTCAAAAACTTTTGACAGATCTATAAACAATGCAGCACAGTGCTTTCCCTCATCTAATGCATTAGCAATATCATTCACAACAAGCATTGTGGCTGTGGTGGTGCTGTGTTTAGGTCTAAAACCGGACTGATTGATACTAAGCAAATTATTTTCAGAGAGAAATGATTGTAACTGTTTGTTAATTAAAGACTCAAGGATTTTTGCAAGACAGGGAGCCTAGATATAGGTCGGTAGTTATCCAGATTGCTACTGTCGCCTCCCTTATGTAAAGGCAAAACAAAAGCTGCTTTCCACACCTTTGGGATAATTCCTGTAATTAATGATAAATTGAAGATATGAGTCACAGAACCAGCAATGATGTGTGCTGCAGACTTTAGTAAGTAAGGATCTAAGTTATCAGCACCTAAAAAACTAAAAAAACTGGTTATTATTTTCCTGTTTTTCATGGGGAGCTAAGTTTAGTGAACAGGGTGAAAAGTAATTTACCTGGCCCAGGTCATATTGGCCACATTTTTGTTTAAATAAAAACCCTGCAGAAATAAAATGTTTGTTAAAAGCATCACATATAATTTTTCCCACTTAAAATACCGGCGTCTGAGGTAATTTGCTTCGGCAGAGAAACAACAGAATTTCCCCGTTTCAGTGAGTTAACGGTTTTCCAGAATTTAACAGGATCACCAGCAGAATCAGTCATAGCACTGATGAAGTAGTTCGATTTGCCTTTTTTGCCTTGCTTACTGTCTAATGCTGTAATTACATCATCAAGGACCTTTGTGGTGGCTGTTATGCACCCATGTCCCATCCGAAAACCA
This sequence comes from Squalius cephalus, assembly GCF_949319135.1. NCBI lineage: Eukaryota > Metazoa > Chordata > Actinopteri > Cypriniformes > Leuciscidae > Squalius > Squalius cephalus. The sequence continues at coordinate 6,646,048 of NC_137135.1, read as the reverse complement.
GATGGCATGTCAAATAATGTATGATTTTTATCCAAGAAATCATTTAACTGTTTTTGGATGAGCTTCTCCAGAACTTTGGCAAGGGATGGTAGGATGGAAATTGGGCGATAACAATTTGGGTCAGATTCAGAACCCCCTTTGAAGAGGGGAAAAATGATGGCTGATTTCCAATCAATAGGGAACTCAGAGAGCTGTAGGGACATGTTAAATAGTCTTGTGACAGGAGCGGCAATAATGCGGGCTGCTGCTTTTAAGAACATGGGATCAAGACCATCAAGGCCAGCAGATTTGTTTGTATTCAGCTTGGTGAGTTCAGAGGTGGAAAGAGGCGTTAAGGAGAATCCACTGTTGCTTGATGGAGAAAGTTGGAGATCTGCTGAGTTTGTAACTGAAGTGTCCATTGAGACTGGATTAGGGTTTGACATTGAAACTGTATGGGTTGCATTAATAAAGTGATGGTTTAGAAGTGAGGCTATCAGAGACTTTTCAGTAATAATAATGTCATTAAATAACATAGAAATTGGTAAATGAGGGGAAATAACTTTATTTTCCATTACCTTGACTGTTTTCCAGAATGCCCTAGCATCAGTGCCACATGTGGTGAGTTTCTCTTTAAAATGAGAGATTTTGGCATTTCTGATAGCCTGTGTTGCTTTATTTCTGCATTGACGGAAGGCCAGCCAGTCAACTGGAGATTGGGTGGAGCGGGCCTTTCTCCAGAGCGCATTTTTACGATGAATAATCTCAGCCAGGTAATTGGAAAACCAGGGACTATATCGATTTTTGATTCAAAATTTTTTCAGAGGGGCATGCTTAATCATAATCAGACTGAAAGTGTTTTTGAAAAAAGACCATGCCTCTTCCAAGGAGGGTAAGGAATTAATTCTGTCCCAGGACATAGCCACAACATCTTGGAGAAAAGCTTGCATGCCAAGGTTTTTCAGAGAGCGCTTGGTTACAATTACTGGGGGCCTTTTGAATGAGAGGCCAGAGCGTATACATTCAATAGCGCAGTGATCACTTATAAGACTGAAAACTCCGGCTTAATAATTAGATGGGGTGTTAGTCAAAAGGAGGTCAATCAGAGTGGATGATGAGGAAGATTTAGGATTAGGTCTGGTGGGCTCAGATATAATTTGAGTAAGGATTAGAGCATCAAACCGTTTCAAAACTGTATCTGGGGGATTGGTCATATGTTTAGATCACCCATAAGGACAAACTCAGAGGATATGTATGGAGCTAGGAGTTAACTAAAATCTGTGAGTGCAGAGGCTGGAGCTGAAGGTGCTCTTTAGCAAACAACAACAGAGAGAGAGAAAGTAGTTGAAAGCCTAAGCTTTAGTACTAGTAGGCCTAGTTCAAGTAGTTTAGGAACTGACTTAGACAGACCAACAGTACATTGCAGATGATCTTTAACATGCATAGCTACAGTACACCACCACCCCTGGTAGCTCAGTTCTGATGAAACACATTATAGCCTGGTATGAAGATGTCAAGATCAGTGTTCTCTTTTTTAAGACAGGATTCAGAGATAGCAAGAACATCAGGATTAGATGTGTGCACCAATGTTTTTAAAGTGTGAAAATGCTTAGAATTGAACAGACTGCAGATATTTACATGTAAAAAACCCAATGATTTATGGTCACAAAATTCACCAAATGACAGCTGAGCAGTAACTGAGTTAGCTGGCCCAGGATTTGGATGAACATTACCAGAGATAAATAACATGAGAATAATTAACATGCGTCTAGAGCAACACCAGAACAAAGCCATTGTTTGTCTTTTACAAAGGGCAAAGCCAGTGTGGCAACCCGATAGGTGTATTTGAAGGATAATTTGCCAACTACGCCACTCAGGGAGTTACACCCAGAGAATTTAGTGTCTTTTAAAAGGACACGCAAGTTCGTTTCATCTATAATCGCTCAGAGACATGAAATACAAAATGGTTGATTTTATTTAGTGACACAATCACTTTAAGCAGTCATTAAAATGTATCAGACCTCAATCAAGCACAGCTCATCATAAAGGTCTTGACTCTAAAAAGAAAAGGTCACCGGGACACCAGTTAACTGGGGCTTACCAGCAGGGTCAGGCTCTCAGAGTTTATGCTGCTTATAGCAGAAAAATCATTCCTTTCACCGGTGCACACAAACACACGCACTCACACCATACTCCACGGATGGACACGGCACACTGTGAACAACACACCACCACCACGTAGAAGGGAATAAAGCTGGCCTCCCTGCCTTTGGCACCCAGATCCTTCGACACAGAGCAGAAAGATCTTAATAAGAGTCATTAAAATACACATGGAATAGTTAGGTGCTAAATTGCCCTAGGTCAAGTTAAATTAAACAACAGAACTAAACAAAAGGAATTAAAGAAATCCACAAGAAGGCAATGAATTGTAGTTTACAGAAAATAAACCAAATTAATCTCAACAGTTTGCAGAAAAATACAACACTTGGTTCAAACAGTTTGCTGAAAAATAAACCAACCGATCTCAGTCGGGTTATGATCATTAACTAAACAGCAAAACCAAAATACAAACTAGAAAAATAATGAGATTACATATAATAAGATAAATCAAATTAACCACACAAAAATGGAGGCACTGCAAAACAAAACCAAAAGAAAGATAAAGCTCTTTACAAAAATAGAAAATGTAAAGTCAATACAAAACAAACAAAACAGGACAAAATCAAAACAGCAATATTTTAAGCCGTGCAGCAGTATTTTAAAACCGTGGGCAAGACGTGAAACGCGCCCGACTAGCAGTCACAGCAGTGTGCGGGATCTGCAGGAGAAACGAATCCGTTCGTTTGAACCATACGAGAGGAAATGGCGATCAAGCAATCAGCTTACGCTTTCCAACGTTTCAGAGAGAGAGCACCTGAAATAAAATAGAATGTCACCATTCAATATTACAATGATAGAGTCTCACCGAACCTAGTAAACGCCTGTTGGACATACCGATGACGAATGATGCGCGCATACTCAAGGAGCGCACACACCCAATAACGGCAGTCACAGCAGTAGTGCGAGATCCACACGAGGGACGGAACAGCTGACTCGCACTTTACGAGAGGAAATGGCAATCACGCAATCAAGAGCTTACTAAGGTGCGAGAAAACACATGCAACCAGGGACAATTAGTTACTGATTTTAGAAACCATCTCATAAAGTCACCAAGCGTTCCTACCTCTCTAATGTCCACACCTAATGCCGGGAGCAGCCACAGTAACGTCATTGCGGCGCGTCAATGACGTCAACAAATGACGTTGACCTCAAGCACAAGTCTGTCGCACTTTATATCCCCATGGGGACAGCTAATTGGCTTACGATCCACCTATAATTATAAGGGAAGTAAAGGGCTTTTCCACCACAATCTACCCCCCTTTTCTATGTCGTCGTCCAGACGAACAAAAGACAGGAAAGGAATTCTCAGAACAATAAGGTGGTTCATCCCAAGGCCTAAATAAAGCTGAGATGGCCCCAGACACTGACCCAACAGGGACCTCAACCTCTCCTTCTGTCCCTCTCACAGTGCGTGGGAGACAATGCAGGTTAAAGTGCTACTCGCTGTGGTGCGTTCAGTCCGGCGTGTGACAACCGGCTCGTCACCCATTGAACCCGAAGGTAAATCCAAGGATACCGCTACTTGACAGGGGTATCATCCAGTACGGGGATATCATGAGAAATAAGACGGGAACAGCCTAAATCTCCCTCGTAAGCTAAAAACATCACTTGATATTTCTGAAGCAGTGCCCTTACCTGCACTTGCTCTTCTGTCCAAACAACAGACTCAATCTGCTGAGCCAGCGAAGAGACCGTCTCCATAGAAAGAGACTGAACTGTAGCAACGACTGGGTCAACTTCCACAACTCCTGTAGGTAAACTGATGACATAAGCCTCCCTCAACCAACCAATCACAGTTGTTGGATACAATACCACATCCACAGTGCCCCCATTTACAATAGGAACCCAAACTGTACCATGGGTCACTCTGACTAGTGTAGGGGATGCTAAGAGCCCAGCCGGCAAACCTGACTCAGGGGGCTCAAACAAAACTGTAGAGCCAGAATACTGAGAAAAACAGGTGGCAATAACTTCATGGTGCCCCCATGGATTCGACACGCCCAACGTCCCCGTACCCGTACATTTCCTGCAAGGTCCGAACGACTCTTATTACTCACTTGTTAACAGTGTTGTAATGCTTGCACAACACTCGGAGACTGCGCAACAATAGGCAATTCAAAAAGGGTAATGCCATGCTGTCCAAAAAAATCCTGATAACAACGGCCTAGTATGTTCATCCCCAGCACCCCAGGAACATCTTTACACATACCGCCGGGAAGGTCTCGGACAACCAACATACCACATCCTGAAACTACCCGGTCACAACACTTAACGTCAAGCTCCAAGTAACCAACATACGGGATCGTAAGCACATCAGCGGCTCTAAGCTGTAACCATTGACAAGATCTAAGACGATCCTGACACCAAGATTCGAAATGCTGCAACAAGCAACTTTCTGTAATTGTGGGCACCATGGAACCGGTATCCACTAAACACGGTACTGACACTCCTCCCATACAAACAACAAGATGTGGACAAGATGACACTAGACGAGACAATGAACGGGGAAAAACTAAATTACTTGAGCCAATTACTTTCCCAACCGGGTTGTGACTCGACAGCCCGGCGGGGGCTAGTTTCCCAAAAACTGTAGATTACGAGACTGCCCATTTCCAGTCGTATTGGCGCCCGTTAACGGTGACATAGGACGATAACGAACTTCCTCACGAACCTCTCCCTCTAGATGGTCAAATAGAAATAATGCTTGATCTACATTAGACAAATGGCATTTCCTCATACAGGCCTTTGCCTCCTCTACCCACTCATCAATACCCATACCGGTTTTACCGTTAAACTTCGGACATCTACGGTCTCGGGGTACAAAAACAAACCTTTCGGGTGCAGAGGTGCTGGCAACAGGTAACTGAGGGATTACTGGTGGTACTGCAGCAGTGCTAGCAGCAGCGGCATCAGGATCAGGCGGCTCAACTGCCACCTGAGCCTGCTGCAACCTCATGTTATCAGCTTTCAATTGACGTGCAATAAAGTTCAAAGGTACAGCACGCACATCCAAAACAATAAAACTGGGTGCTGGGCAGACAAATAGTTGCAGAGGTAAAATATTGAGTCCGCACACCAGAAAATGCTCCTTGCAATTTTAATGGTTGCTCAGCACATGTGACGTTTGGGCCCAAGCCCTTCATCAGACATGAAACAAGTGGGGAGACACACCTCCATATATACAGCCATGCAGGATCACATGATCACATACATCCATGATTAATCACATGACCAATCAAGTGAAAATGCAATTACTTCAAAGAAACAAATAAAAAATAAAGAAAAAATTATATACCAACATTTGTAATACAAAAATATATTAAACATATTAGAAATATATTAGAAACATACCAAAAATATATTAGAAACATATTAGAAATATATTAAACATACATTAGAAATATATTAAGTGGCGAGAAGGTCTGCAGTGCTTAAAACATAGCCTAGGAAAGTTATTTAAAAAATGTCTCTACCACTGTAAGCAGTAGTGATAGATGAGCAAGAATATGGATACATAAGGAATACCACAAAGGTGTGTTACATATATCATCTATCAAGTCAGCAAAACGATATCACAATATTTACAATCTTGACAGGAGTTATTTACAGAAATTATTTACAAAAATGGCCTCAGGTCAAAATCTTCATTCAACCCTTTTGGAGCTAAAGTGTCCAGGGTATAGATCCAGAATGCTTCTCTTTTGAGTAACAGACAATTTACATCTCCTCCACGGGAGGGCTGTTTCACAAGTTCAATGCCGCAATATCTAAGAGAGGAAACGTTATGAGAGGCTTGTGAAAAATGCACCGCTACTGGACTTTTGATGTCATGGTTACGAATATTTGATCTGTGTTCTGAGATTCTTGTTTTCAGTGGCCTGGTCGTTTTTCCAACATAGGCCAAGCCGCACGAGCATTTGAGCAAATAGATAACATTCTTTGTGTTACAGGTGATCACACCTTTGATGTCATAGAGTTTTCCAGTACGTGGGTGATTAAAGGTGGAAGTTTTATGAGTAAAGTTGCATTGAGGGCAGTTGCCACATCTATAATTCCCAAAGGGAATAGACTGCAAAAAATGTGGTGGAGTCAATGGTGGAAGATGAGCTCTCACCAACATGTTTTTGAGATTAGGTGCTCTCTTATACACAATGCGGGGTGATGTGGTGAAACATTTAAGTGCTGGATCAGAGTCAATGATGTGCCAATGTTTTTTAATGATGGATTCAAAATCTCTGCCAAGAGGTGAGTATTGGACAATACAGTTGACTCTGGACTCAGAAGGTCTGGATCTGATGTTATTGAGACAATCAGTTTGCGATATATTTTCAAAGCGATTACGTGCTTGGGTAATCCATTCATGTTTGTATTGTCTCTGTTGAAAACGTTTTTCTAAGTCAGCTGCCTGGGCTTGGAAATCATTATCAGAACTACAGATCCGGCGAATGCGACTGAACTGAGACAATGGCGAAACGTCACATGTGGTGAGCAACCATTAAAATTGCAAGGAGCATTTTCTGGTGTGCGGACTCAATATTTTACCTCAGCTTTCAATTGAGCCACCAGTTCTCTCAATTCCTGCAAGTCAGCCTCCATCTTATCAAAAAGATAAAACGAACTTACCAAAGACGAGTGCTATCTCACAGGAATATTACAAAGGAGGATAACCCACCCACGGAAACACTGCTGCCCTGTTCAAACACAAAAAGTCACAGACAACAAAAAAAAAAAACCAAGAAAAAAAAAACAAATTAACCAAAATCAAACCTCAAAATGTACCCATGTCTCTGCCAAAATATTAAGATGATACCCTGCCGACTACGCCAGAATGTGGCAACCCGGAGGTGTATTTGAAGGATAATTTGCCAACTATGCCACTCAGGGAGTTACACCCAGAGAATTTAGTGTCTTTTTAAAAGGACACGCAAGTTCGTTTCATCAATAATCGCTCAGAGACATGAAATACAAAATGGTTGATTTTATTTAGTGACACAATCACTTTAACCCCCTGAGGTCGGCAATCACGCCGGCGTGATCTGCTCGTTTTTTTTATATATCAGTGCAAAATACTCTGTTGATTTTGATTTTATATACTTGTATTGTACATCATTCAAAACTGTTAAATGTCTTCTTTTATTTGTGTACACTCATAATAAAAACAAAATGTTGTGTTTTTCGTAAAACAAAGAAAATAAACATGATGCACGTTCTGCCGTCTCTCTCAATGTGAAACTCATTCTGAAACGCGACAGAAAATGACCTGTAACTCAGCGAATGTTTGTCACACAGACTTGAAACGCATGTCTATACAACGCTTGGAATCTCTATTTTTAAAGTATGTAAATTATATAAAAAACAAATATTCTATTTTTAAGTAATCCATACGAAAGCAGCGGCATGTACAGTTTCTCAAACGCGTCCTCATTAAATTTAATTTGAACACGCCTACGCGCGCACGAGCGATTGACATGCAAATGATCCATGCGGAGAAACGCAGACCTGTAAACGCCCTCATCACCTCAAAACAAAGAAGCAGAGACTTCGTAACTTACTCCTTTTCATCGCGTTTGGACGACTGTAAGCTGTGCTGTGCTGTGCTGTTTACCTTGAATTTGCCTCGGATTTACTTCAAACGCGATTTGAAGATGAGAAGATTTTTAAGGTAAGCCATGTTAAACTGGTCGTGCCAGATTAAAATGTATGTTATGAAATGAGTTTGGAGTAAAAACATGAACTAAGCCTAATTTCATATATGTACATGTATATATAGACAGAAACATGAAATGTGAAATGTGAACTAGAATGATAGGCAACCTTTCAGTGCTTGTATATGTGTTCAACACGAGGATGTTTTTATATTCTATAATAAAACACAGCATGGTAAAAGTAGTATTATAATATTTAGACCCGTGTTTACTGTTAAGCCTACTGTGTTTGTGGATATCTGGTCAAACGTAGATATGTATGATAACCATAATGTTTTATATTTGAGCGCGATCGCGTTTGAATGTATCAGATTTTGCAGCGCGATCGCGTTTGAATGTATCATTTGAAAATTATAAAAAGCAAAACACACCAAATGGCTTCATGTTTTTACTATTATCTCATTTCATATCATAACGAATGGCAACAATTGAAGTAACATGATAATCAATATATTTTTCTCTAGCTTGGTTGTTACTGAAATATTTTGGAAGATTTATACTGCTATCTATTGTTATTATTATTTTACCCAGCACTGCGCATAGCTTATGCCTACAAGGCACAACAAACCTGGTGTTCATTATATTATATATTGTTGGAAACATTTGTGTGTGTGTGTGTGTGTGTATTTTGTGAATTTTAAAAAGCAATTTTAACAAGAAAAATCTAATATTTATTTGCAAAATCGTGCAGGCCTTTCTCTTGATATCAGTATGTTCACTTTTTTTTCAGGGCCCAGATGCCACTGAGTCCGGCCGACTTCAACATTCACATGAGTCTCTGGAACATGAACATGGTAAAGTGAAAATCAAACACATTGGAAATGAAAGGTATGTACAATGTTTTTAGGAATGGCACAAAGATCTCTGTCTTTCAATAAGTGCTTTTTTTCCATTTGTTGTGTCTATTTGGATTATGTTGTGTAAATAAATCAAACAATCTAAAAGCCATTCTTTTTTAAATCTCCTCATTTACAGTATTGTGCAAGGTTGCTCAGAATGATAGGGGCCTGATAGCTCCTAATAGGGCCGTTAGGGAGTGTCTTTGTCTTTCTCAGGTGAGAAAACCCATACATATTAATGAGCTCCCGCATAGAGCTTTCTCACACAAAACACGTCGTAAAAATTTTAAATCAATATATTGTCTTCTCTGAATGAGCAGTCAGGGTGATTTTCACATAGTTTTAGAGCAAATATTCTAGGCTACGTCATACAATTTTCAATAGTCTTGTGAAGAAATAATCAGTAGGGGTTTCATGGCCTTATTTCAGTGAGAATTTTTTTTTGTATTTTCACAAACCACGCATAAATGTCATTATCTCAAAACTACAAACTTTTACATACATGCTGTTGATATATTATTGTAGCAGAGTTTGTGCTGAATACAGTGTAATTAGACTTTAGCCATGAAAATGTCACAAGTAACAGAAATAACCAGAAATGTGAGAGCATGTCAGAACACCTCCAGGGCCCAGAAAACAGCTCAGACCTCAGAGGATTAAGCAGTCATTAAAATGTATCAGACCTCAATCAAGCACAGCTCATCATAAAGGTCTTGACTCTAAAAAGAAAAGGTCACCGGGACACCAGCTAACTGGGGCTTACCAGCAGGGTCAGGCTCTCAGAGTTTATGCTGTTTATAGCAGAAAAATCATTCCTTTCACCGGTGCACACAAACACACGCACTCACACCATACTCCACGGATGGACACGGCACACTGTGAACAACACACCACCACCACGTAGAAGGGAATAAAGCTGGCCTCCCTGCCTTTGGCACCCAGATCCTGCGACACAGAGCAGAAAGATCTTAATAAGAGTCATTAAAATACACATGGAATAGTTAGGTGCTAAATTGCCCTAGGTCAAGTTAAATTAAACAACAGAACTAAACAAAAGGAATTAAAGAAATCCACAAGAAGGCAATGAATTGTAGTTTACAGAAAATAAACCAAATTAATCTCAACAGTTTGCAGAAAAATACAACACTTGGTTCAAACAGTTTGCTGAAAAATAAACCAACCGATCTCAGTCGGGTTATGATCATTAACTAAACAGCAAAACCAAAATACAAACTAGAAAAATAATGAGATTACATATAATAAGATAAATCAAATTAACCACACAAAAATGGAGGCACTGCAAAACAAAACCAAAAGAAAGATAAAGCTCTTTACAAAAATAGAAAATGTAAAGTCAATACAAAACAAACAAAACAGGACAAAATCAAAACAGCAATATTTTAAGCCGTGCAGCAGTATTTTAAAACCGTGGGCAAGACGTGAAACGCGCCCGACTAGCAGTCACAGCAGTGTGCGGGATCTGCAGGAGAAACGAATCTGTTGGTTTGAACCATACGAGAGGAAATGGCGATCAAGCAATCAGCTTACGCTTTCCAACGTTTCAGAGAGAGAGCACCGATGACGAATGATGCGCGCATACTCAAGGAGCGCACACACCCAATAACGGCAGTCACAGCAGTAGTGCGAGATCCACACGAGGGACGGAACAGCTGACTCGCACTTTACGAGAGGAAATGGCAATCACGCAATCAAGAGCTTACTCTCTAATGTCCACACCTAATGCCGGGAGCAGCCACAGTAACGTCATTGCGGCGCGTCAATGACGTCAACAAATGACGTTGACCTCAAGCACAAGTCTGTCGCACTTTATATCCCCATGAGGACAGCTAATTGGCTTACGATCCACCTATAATTATAAGGGAAGTAAAGGGCTTTCCCACCACACCAGTAACAAGTTAGAGTCAAACAGTTCCTGCAGCAGCATAATTGAAAAATATGGAAGGGTTCGAAATACCTGGGTGGCAGAAGGTCCAACAGATTTAGTAATCCAATGGGATGGGACATCTCTCAATTGTAGAATGAAGTCTAATGTTCCCCGACAGTGAAATGCTGTGGCAGACCCCAGAGTGCGTTTACCAGCAAGCCTGATACTGTACATGCAGTAAAAAAGGCGAGTGACAAAATCCAGAAAACCAGTAGATTTTTTATGAAGAAAAAACATGATTCAGAAGCTTTAGCAGTGTAGCACAGGCTTCAATGTGTGCTGGAAAAAAGCCACAATGCAGCTAGAGATGGATCTCTGTGTTGTTATCTTGATGTAAATCTTGATTCAAAAACCCCTGCCACAGATCTAGGCTGAAGACAAGCCACACTGCAGCAGGTCCATGTAGGCCGAGAACCTCTCAGAATAGCTGTACCCAGATAGCATAGGCTTTAGTGTGCGCTGGAAGCAAACCACAATGCAGCTGGAGATAGATGTTATCTTGCTGTAAATCATGTTTCAAGAACCCCTGTCACAGATCTTGGCTGAAGACGAGCCAAACTGCAGCAGATCCCTGGGCTGCAGCATGAAGATAGGCCTCAAACCAAATAATAGGCCAAGAGCTCACAAAAATAACAGGGTAGAATATCCATAGTCACAAAAACTTATTTAAGATTAAATGAAGGGACTATCTGGAATATTTCAGTGAAAGGTGCCCTAAAATCCTTTAAAATCCTTTAAAGAAGTTAAAAATGGACAGACAAAGAGCAGACAGAAATACTCATAAATTCATTAACTCATGAACTCAAAAGTGATTCATAAATATGCCTAAATATATATTTTAGTAAACTTATTTTGTTTTATATAGTAAATTATTTTATAATGTTTTTTTTTATGTTACAGACTTGATTCTTTATTCAGTTCTTTGTTTCCAGAATATGCTTGAAAGCACAAATAAAATAAAGATAAAACTATACATCCAGTCTGTCTTCAGAAACTCCACCCTCTGACAAAACCAACCAGGAAGTGAGTCTTTATTTCTGCCTTTCAGTTTCACTGAAAGCTAAAACGAGTCAGTGTTGTGAAAAACAGAGGAGGACACATTATATTATAGCATTTTTGTTTATTTCTGAATGAAACCAGATTAGATTTTGATTGTAATGGTTATTTACTCTTTAAACCAAAGTTCAGAAAGTGAAAGTAAATTGTAGATCATTGGATCTTTTACAAGACGAGGAAATGGATTCAGAATCTGTGGAAGAGCTTTCTTGTCCTGTTTGCTGTGAAATCTTCAAGACTCCTGTTATTCTGTCCTGTAGTCACAGTTTTTGTAAAGAGTGTCTACAACAGTTCTGGAAAACTAAGAAAACTCAGGAGTGTCCTCTCTGCAGGAGAAGATCCTCTAGAGATGATCCACCAGTTAATCTAGTGTTAAAAAACTTGTGTGATTCATTGATAAAGGAGGGAAATGAGAAACGTTCATCAGGATCTGAGGAGATCTGCAGTTTACACAGTGAGAAACTCAAACTCTTCTGTCTGGAGGACAAACAGCCTGTGTGTTTAGTGTGCAGAGACTCAGAGAAACACACCAATCACACATTCAGACCCATCAGTGAAGTGCTTTCATCTTACAAGGTAAGACACATATCTCTCATTTCATATGCTGAATACAGTGCTACACATAGAGTATTATTTGTGTATACAATAGACCAGTATTTATTTTTGCTTAGACTAAATCTCTATGATTTACTACTTATATAAAATTCTGCATTAAGCTTCGACTGCTCTGATGTTCAAATCTTCTTGAATGTAACAGCATTGGGACAAAACATGTTTTGAAAAAATCGATATGTCATGTTGATATCATATGTAAGGAAAAGTAGTTTTTTATTAATATCTGATGTATTACAAGACACACCAAAAAGTGATACTAACATTCTTTCTCTTTCTGTATTTGTATTTACACAACCTCAAATATACAACTGCATGGATATAATAATTAAGAATTGGCCATTGAAAAAAACACATTTGTTTGGTAAAAACATGATTTCTTGATGTTCATCCTTTCCAAATTAAATAATTAAAAAATATATTTGTCCTGCAATTTTGAGACTCAACTGTTTCCATGAGAATGACCCATTCAACATATACATAATATAACAATAAAAACATTCAAACATACAATGTTTAAACCTCTTATAGCTGCATAAATTTCACAGATTTTCATCTTAACCTGTAGGAGGAATTTAATACAGCACTGACGTCCTTACAAAACAAGCTCAAACATGGAAAAGAAATGAAGAAAAAGTGTGATAAAACAATCGAAGACATCAAGGTGAGGATATAAAGAGTTAAATACTCAACATTCACACACAGAGTTTATTATTGACATTAGTGGAGTGTGTGTTCATACAGCGCTGACTGAAGTGAATGTGATTTGATTTCAGTCTCAAGCTGAGCACACAGAGCGTCAGATTAAAGAAGAGTTTGAGAAGCTTCATCAGTTTCTCAGAGACGAAGAAGAAGCTACAATCACTGCACTGAGAGAGGAAGAGGAGCAGAAGAAGCAGAGGATGAAGAAGAAGCTGGAGGAGATGAACACACACATCTCAGCTCTTTCACACACAATCAGAGACATGGAGGAGATGATGAAAGACAATGACGTCTCGTTTCTAAAGGTGACAAATCAATCTGGCTTCATTCTTTGTGCATAAAACAACTTGTATAGAGAGACTCATTGACACTGAGAGCGTTTGATAAGATATTAAAATGTATTCAAACTCTATATTTTCCAGAACTATAAAGTCACGATGGAAAGGTGAGTGAGCTGCTCGTATCTCTTCTCTCAGTGGATCTGAACTCAAATTCACTGCAGTTCTGACTCCTGAATGTTCCTCAGAGTCCAGATCTCACAGCCAGATCCACAGATGAGTTCTGGAGCTTTGAATCATGTGTCGCGGCGTTATCTGGATAACCTGCCGTTCAGAGTCTGGAAGAAGATGCTGGAAACTGTCCAACACAGTGAGTGTTGATAGAAATATATTTAATAATTTCCAAGTGAATCTTACTAGATCATACAGCGAACTCATAATGAAAAGTCTATTCCTCATGGTCTATGTTAATGTATTAGGATACAATAGTGTTTATTGAATACTGATATTAAACCTGAAGCCTCAATCCATTCTGACAGTAACTGAGAGACCATTGTGATGATAGCATGATTTATGATTTCTTTTAACAAAGTCTTTAAGTGTTTTACATTTACATTTCTAATACATCATATTTCATCCTGTAATCTGATGTTATTCTCTTTGCAGCTCCGTTGACTCTGGATCCAAACACAGCAGATCCTCATCTCACACTCTCTGCTGATCTGACCAGTGTGTCGGTCAGTGATGGAGATAAAACACTTCCTGATAATCCAGAGAGGTTTGACGGGTATCCATGTGTCCTGGGATCTGAGGGCTTTAACTCAGGAACACACTGCTGGGATGTGGAGGTTGGAGACAATACATACTGGGGTCTTGGAATAACCACAGCATCAAACCAAAGGAAGGGAGAGGATTTCTCTAAGTTTAATGTCTGGTATGTGTACAAGAACAGCGAATACACCTCAGAATCCCCAGAGTAAAGCGTTTCTGACTGTGCTAGTAGCAGGGTTCATACAAGGTGCTTAAAGTTCTTGAAGTACTCAAATTGGACTTTTTGACATTTAAGTCCTGAAAAACCCTTGAAAACAGCCATATTTATGAAAAGGTACTTGAAAAGTGCTTTAATTATTGAAAGACAATATGTGAAATTAGTGTTTCATTTTATCGATAAAACAATCTTTTTACACAAAATATTGATATAGAGCTGTTTTTGCATGACTTTGAGCATAATAATCCTCATATAATCCTCATATCCCAGGTCAATCATATATTCATGAGAAAAAAAAATCATTTTGAATAAGGAAATGGATATCTGTCATAATATCCTTTTGATGATTAAAGTTACCGCAGTCATTGCATCTGTTGCACTTTATTTTTACCATTTTGTTTTATTGGTTTATTTTTATTTATCTGTTTACCTTTTTTTAGAATTTGAAGCTAATAAAGATATTGTTTAATAAGTGAGACCTCTTATTGTATTCCTTTAAAACAAAAAAGTAGTGCTTGAAAAGTCCTTGAAAGTCCTGGAATTTCATTTTACAGTATCTGTACAAACCCTGTAGTAGTTATTAGGGTCCATGTAAACTCAGCTACTGCTAGCTTAGAAGTAGAACGATGATAACCTGTTGTGAAAAACCCTGTTGTGTATAATTGAACCGCAGACCGGTAACTTTTCACATTATTGAGATCAGATTGTAATTTTTCCTCCTCCTAAATTGTTGATTAATCATGATATCCCCAACTCTTTTCTGCAGCTCGTCTAAGCGCGCTCAGGATAGAGACAAGGAGTCTGCACCCTCTTCTTCCATCACGCAGCCGACAGCTAAACCTGAGCACCCACGCAAGCGCACGTTGAGCCAGTCCTCCACCTCGGTTACCAGCAGCAAATACAGCAGCAAAAGCGGCTCCAAACACCGCAAGGTGCGTTTGCCTTTTTACACACGCAGACACTGGCATGATGAACGTGAGAAAACCTCAGGCTGTTCCAGAAACTTATCGCTTCACACACACGGTTTACCATCTCCACCTTTTACGTTACACACCCTGTATTGTGTACAGTACATACAATTATGCAGTGATTTACCCAGGGATTGCATTTGCAGAAAATAAAAAGCCTTGAAGCTTTGAAATGAGGCTTCGAAGCCTCAAAGGAAAATTTCATATTTTTCATTCATTCATGGTTTTATATTCTGCAAATGCAATTTCTGTGTAAATGCATTAATGCCACCTTTGTTTTGCATATATAAAGCTTCACAGCTTCTGTCCTGTCACTTGACTTTCAGTTTTCCCATAGCTAACAATCAAAATAAATAATAAAGATTCTGAAGTGTGCATCTGATATACTTTACTATCCCATGAGGCCACGGGAGAGGGTTTATGAATGGCAGTGAAGCGACACAGCTGATAGGTCACGTGACTATATTTCCATCCACCTATTTTATGCAATTTTGGGTTATCGCATTAAAATAATTGCTGGGTGGAAACGGCAAGATGGGGCATCAATTCTAAAAATGTGCATAATCTATTGCACTCAATTGAGGCAAAACCTGATAAGAAGACGTGCATAAAATACGATTAAAACACATTTAAATCCCTTGATGCGCAACAAAAAGCTCACGTGACTGACTCAACAGAGGATGTTCTCTTCAAACGCAAGAGAACATAACCGTGTTTATGGCGTTTCACCTGTGTGCTTTGAGACGCAACTCATTTATGATGTACCAATGCAGCAACTTTCATTTTTATAACAGATATTTTGAGCCAAATTTCTCTTAAATACATGGGATGGAAAAGGTGCTTTATTCGCTAATGTTTTATGCAATAGGGTATTCCATTTTTGTGAAAAGTTAAATTTGTAACTTTGAACTGAAACATGACTAGTGAAAACATGGCAAATGTAATGCATCCGGATTACATTCTATATAGTATGAATGTACTTTTTTTAATGGTCACGAAGTAGTTACGTTTTCAAAAGAAGTACCGGCACATCGTCTAACTTGCCCTGTAAGATTCTGTCTAAGTTGTCGCTGTGCCGTGAAAGTCACGTTTCAGAACACAAGACTCACTAAACATGGTTAACATGTAAACATGTTCTTGTATAGAGTTTATTTCAGTGAAGTCCAACATTAAAGTTTGTCTTGACGGATTTTCATTTTCTAATTTCTCAATGTCATTTTTTAAAAAAAAAACAGGAGAAAAGCTCTAAAACGGAAAATCCTGTCACAGTGCTTCACATCTCTGATGGCTCCAAATCCAGATCCAAACTCCTGTTTGAGGACAGGTATGAAGTCTTGATCATTTGTCTGACTAATTAATTAATTCCTTTAGATTCTTTTATACTGTGATTTTAAAGCTACCATGTTTATCTGAGTTTTTGTTATATTTTTTATTGTAAGTTTAGTTTTATTATTGTAAGAAGCAACTATATATATATATCTCGATTCATATAGTGGGACGTTAAAGCATCATTAATGTTCTCTTGTGATTTGTTGGGATTTTTGTGGGTGTAATAACAGCCAATCCTCCATCTGAATTGCAGGATTCATTCTGCTGATCATTACCTTCAAGAGGCGAAGGAACTGAAACACAACGCGGATGCTCTGGTGAGGGTTAGTTTTACTGGCCTACGGTTTTCACATCTGTGTTAGTTAATCTGCTTGATATTTCTGTGACCCCGGACCTTTTGTGTTAGTCCTTCATTGAGAGCGACACAACAGGTGCTCTCTTCACACGGAGCCAATGTTTAAAACTCGGGGTCAGTGATGTTTGTGCCAATGGCAAGATTGTTTTGAGTTTGTGTGCCCCATATTATCACATGTTATGTTATAGTGTCCGTTTAGAATCTGTTTTCCTCCTCACACGCGTTGTGTTTTCCACAGATGGACAGGTTTGAGAAGGCTGTGTATTACCTGGACGCTGTGGTGTCGTTTATCGCGTGTGGAAATGCCCTGGAGAAAAGCACCCAGAAGGCCAAATCCCCCTTTCCCATGTATGCCGAAACCATAGAGCTCATCAAGTAAGAATAGAGGAATTGAGATACTTTAATATCTCTACATATAATGCTTGAGTTTGCTCACAAATGTGCATGTTTGGTAGGTACACGATAAAGCTCAAGAGCTTCATGGCACCGGATGCGACATCTGCAGACAAAAGGCTAGCAGTGCTGTGGTACGTAGCGGAGACACAATGATTCTGCGTGTTTCGGGTCAACAGTTTTTGGTTCACAGTTGAGAAAATCATCGTTTTCATTGTTGACTCTCTTGAATCATCTTTTATCTTTTGGATTGTGTTTTAAATCAATTGAAGTGCATGGTCATGAGAACTGAATCAATGTTTGGTAATACTTTATTTTAGTACATTTACGCATGGATCATGTCACGCTTTTTATAATACAGATTGTTTCAAAGCAGCTTTACAGTGATAACAGGAAAATAATGCAACAAAGTTTGTTTCTAGAAGAAAATAGCATTATAGTCCAGCTTAAAGGGGGGGTACAATGGTGTTTCATGTATTCAGAGTTGTTTACAGTGTTAAAGAGATAGATTCTCATGCTAAACATGGGCAAAGTTTTTAAAAAATATTTTGGACGAATAACGGAGAATTTCTATGCTGAAAATCTTACTTCCGGGTTGGTACAAGTTTCGGCTGGGTTTTTTTAGATCGTGGATCTAATGACGTAGATAAGAGTGGAACTCCTTATATGAGCATTTCTCTCGGAAAAGCTCGCCCGCGAGCACGTCGACTAGAGGAGAGCGAGACCGCGCACATCAACGCGCTTCAACAGGAAATCATCGGCAGCCAGCGCTGCATAGGATTTGTTCAAGAATGTCTCCAAAAAAGTGTGTATTTGGATGTGAGGGAAAGCTTACCGTGTTCAGTTTTCCAAAGAACCCAGTGTTACAGGAACAGTGGATGCAGTTTGTTTTTCCGGGGCAGCAACGGAGTGTAGGAAGTGCGGTTGTGTGTTCTGGTCATTTCAGTGACGAATGTTTTATTAACAAGGCTCAGGTCGACGCTGGATTTGCAAATCGTTTGCTATTAAAACGTGGAGCGGTCCCAGTGATAAAAGACCCCATTCATGTAAGTACAACTGGATCAGATTTCTGTCTTTTGCTGGAAATCAAGAACTACCGCTTGACTCTATAGCTCCGCCTCCAGGACCTCGGCTTTTTCCGGAGAGAATCGGAAAGCTGTATTTTTCTTTTCTAAATATAATAAAACTAAACACTTTTTTGAGATATTAAGGATGCACTACTACTCTATAGGTACTCAAGATTAACATGAGATTAGGTGAAACTGTGCATGTTATGTACCCTTTAAGTAAGTTCAGCGATGTTTCATTTTTGTTGTAAGAAAGTTATTAATTTAGTTCATTTATATATATATATATATATATATATAGCCGCTCTGGAGAAAACAGTGATGTCACCGTCCAGCTCAGTTCTGTTCAGTTCTCATATAATGTTGTCAATGCAAGCAGATCAATAATATTGTTGAATATTAATAAATCATAAATCAGATGTATGTACAATAACATTACGATGTCCAGCAATCGATTTAAATAGTACATTGGGTTTAAATTGTCGTTTAATGAGGTCTAATATATGTTGTTAGTGGCGAGAATTTTCACGTGAATAAATACCTAGATTCGACTTTTTTTAAGCGTGTATTTAAATGGTCCAGTGGCAGAACTTTTTCCAAGCGTGTCAGAGGTTCTGGGTTCTAATCCGCACTCGTATAAGTTTGTTTTTTCTCATCAAAACCGATTATGTTTATCAGTGGTTGTATATCAGGCAGGGACACGTTTGTGTGCATTTTGTTTTGTAATTTCACCGGAACGAATAGAGAGTCTCCACAACGGATTGAACCGAGTGACGACTGTGCGCGAGTCACAAGAGAATGTCTCGGATGCGTATGCAACCCTCGTTCCCTGAAGGAGCGAACGGAGATGTAGTCGACGTTGACTGAATGGGATCACGCTAGGAAGTCTGTCATCTTTGAGTACTATTGAACGAGCCAATACAATTGCCGTGCGTGATTCGCATCACACACATTCCGTCCCCGCGGCGCGGGTATAAATACGGAAGTGGATGCATGCACTAATTACTTTTCGCTGAGGAGCCGAGAGTAACTCGGAGTCAGCGGTGGTCCAGCTATAGTGGCTAAGGGACTACGTCTCCGTTCCCTCCCTCAGGGAACGAGGGTTGCATACGCAACTGAGACGTTCCCTTTCAGTCGTTCACATTCGACGTAGTCAACGTCGACTGAATGGGATCTACTATGGAAAGCGCAACTAGAGCTGCCACCTTCCAGTGCCTGGACGAAAGCCTCCTGACCCCCCCGCAATTTTGAGGCGGAGAAGGGCAAGGCTTAGGCCAGGGAAGTCAACTGCTGTTCCACAGGACCACTGGGAAAGCGTACCCTATCAATGGAAGGAAGGGATGCTGCGGAAACCACATCCTGCCCGAAGGGAGGTGACGTGGAAAATACACATATGGACTGAGCGGATGACTGGCAGTACAACATATGGAATGTCACTGGGATGACTCCAGCCTATAACAGGGTGGAGGATCAACTGAACAGTGACGGCAGAGTCGACACAGGCTCGCTGCAGGGAGCCGTACCGTGGAAGAATACACATATGTGATCGCCATAGGGATCACAACATATATGGTCCTAGCCTAACACAGGTTCCACCAGTGCATACGAGTGATAGGCCTGGCTTCGGACGTTCCGCCATGTCCGTTGCCGAAGGGTATGGAGGAACTTGACAGGGTTCGGCTACTAAGGGGAACTCACTGGAGCAAGAATTGCGCACGTATCCAGTCCATATGGCACAGCAAGCCGAGACTTCGAACTGTGCTTACAGTGAAACTGGCTTCATGTGAAGGGAGCCCACGGGAAGCAACAGTTCGACACATAGGCTAGTTCTCTAGCGAACGTGTATAGGTGTCGCCCAGCCCCCAACTCTATTTAACATCTGTTCAGCGAGGCACTCTGTGTCAACGCCTAGGAAGGAGCAATACCCTTGCTTAGGAGGAGCACCAGAGATAAGTCCCAAGAGGGTAAACAGGGACGCAAAGAGGTTATTTCTTTTCTCCTTGCCTCAGGAACCTGACAATCAAGTCGTACTTCCCACGGATTTGTATCTACTGCATCATGATGAGCATCAATACAGAGGCCACAACATTTTGAGGTGGAGGAGACACAGCCCTCACTCCAACCGTTAGCAGGAAGGAAGCACTGAAGTGATCGAACACCTTCGGGATCTCCTCACCGAGAGAAGACTCAATTCAACAAATAGGTTCCACTTCTAAGGGGGAGCGAGCCTCTTTTTTGAGAGGTGCTCTCACAGAAGTGATGGTCTCTACGGCATAAACAATGATTGCAGTAGTAACCAGAACCTCCGCATCCCGTTCTTTTCAGAACCAGTCCTGGAACTCTCCAAGGTCTAGACGTGAGTGCCATCATGCCCCATCCCTAAGAATGTACTCAGAGGAATGAGTCAGGAAGGCTGTAGAGAGGAGAGGTCGGTTGGACCAATAAGGGGCAACTATCAGGACCAGCTCCATCTCTTCCTGATTTTAGCACCGTAGTGCAAGAAGGCTCACTGGGGAACGCATTTCTGCGGGGGCCCCAGGGCCAGCTGTGGCCAGAGTTTTTTCTGTGTCGAGGGATATCCACTCAGACAGGAGAAGAAACAACAGGTGGAGGGACGAGTCCGGAGGGGCAACAGACGTAGCTGTGCGGCCCCGAATTGGTCCCAAACAGCAGGCCAGCTCCACTCTATCTGGACCAGAGGCTGTCGTGAGGCTTGTCAGCGGCACGATTGAGCAGGCCAGCAGTAATAAGTGGAATGAAGCAACCTTAGAAGCTTCTGACTCCAAGGAGGAGGTGGCGGGCGAGTTGCAACATGCGAGGGGAGCGTAGCTCGACGGTCGCAATGTTGTCTTTTCAGACCAGTACATGCTCGCTGTGCAACGGTGTCTCAAAGCGAGGAAACTGTAAGCAACTCGAGGCAGTAGCAGTATACGTGGCCCCTCAGCCGGTATTAGTGGGCACTCATTCTAGGAGCCACTGGCCTGGAGAAACGAAAGGTCTTTTTACGGGCTGAGGGTTTGGCAATAGGCCAGGGTGTTTATCACACGGAGCATGTCGCTCTGCCACGGTCACCTCGGGACTCGGCCGTGAAGCCAGTGCTGAAGCGGTCTTCATATGGAGGAAGCCGTGTGGCTGCGTCTGCCATATGCCCCAGGAGCCTCTGAAAAAGTTTCAGTGGGACCCTTTCTCACTTCTTGAATAGCACTGAGCTGACACACCTCTATCTGTGAGATGCGCTGGACCGAGACCATCTCCATACTAGAAAAGAGATCCTCAACCCTTGGGTGAGTTTACTCTTTCCCAGTTGACCTGAAGACCCAACTGGCTATGGAGCACTCGAAGGGTAGGACCATGTACTGATACTTTGTACCTTCGAACGCAAGAACACAAGAGGCCTGTGGAGTGGAAGGATAGAGATCTGAAGTACATGTCTTTCAGGTCGAATGCTGCAGACCAAGCTTGGGGACGGGGCATTTTTGAAAATGAATCTCTGTGTTTAGCAAGTGAACGGAGACTTTCGAAACGGGCCCGTTTCAGTTGACACAGATCAGATCAGTTGACAAGATGGTCATAACCCACCACACATTTAGGGTACAATAAAGTACGAGCTCATGGAAGCCAGACTTCATATCGGCTGGAGGGAATGGCTGGCTTGCGTCCCTCCTGCGGCCGGCTCTATGCTGCCCACAGGCCTTGTAAGCTCTGCCCGTCAGAATTGGTGAGAACTCACAGGCTTTAGGGGTGAAACGAGGAGCCCCATCCAAAAAGCTGCGGCTGCTGGACACAGGTGCACCTGTGTCGCGCCAGACCGCTCTATTGGAGGGACAGCCTCGCAACCCTTCACCGCTCCTCCGTCAAGGGTAGTGAGGGGGGAAAAGCTTATTCAGGCAGTTTCTGGCAGAGAAAGGTGCCGTCTACGACCTGGTAACCTCTACATGCACTTTGGGAAAGAAATGCACTGGGGCGGCGAGCTGAGAACCAGCGCGGCCCATTCCGACATACCAATCATCCAACCGAGACTGTTCGGGACACGGTGGAGGATTGCACTCGAGCCTGACAGCCTAGGTGGCCCGATTCAGCATAGCTGATGTTTCTGGATCTGGCTTGGGCAACATTACACTCCCAGAGGGAGATAACGCAGCCAAGTCATCATTTCCAGAGGTCAGCTCACCCTCCGATGCTGCAATCGGCATCCTGTCCTCTGGAGAGGCCCCGAATGAAACGGCTGATCGGTCCATTACAGAGGGACCAGCGCGATCAACGGGGGGCTCCACCGGCTGTGATGTGATAGAGGAGTGAGGGGCCCACAGGGATTGGTTACCGGACGGGGAAGCCTCACTATGATCCTCTGATCACCCATCCCACACGGCGCCGTAGCGTGGTAATGGGGACTCCACCTTCACGCATGAAGGCGAGTCTCGATCTCAACACCGCGATAGTCATATCCTCGCAATGAGAACACAAACTATCCAGAAAAGCTGCTTCAACGTGCTGCATATATACACATACATTATATACACATATATATTATACATATATATATACACACATATATACATATACATTCTACAAACACGTGATAATACTATTGTGACCGTCCATTTGGGGGGACAGGGAACGATCGCATCCAGAAACGCACAGGTGGCATCTTGAAAAATACGTAAACATACCCGTGTTTCTCTTTCAGGAAATGGGGCCCATCACCAGTGCCAGAGCACACAGGGGAATGACAGCGCCAACACTGAACAGTGAACTGAAACAGTGAACCACTCATTTTTCCGCCCTCTAACCAGCCATCAACAAACACAGAAATTTGATGCTGTTAAAACAGCAGTTGAGAGCTCAAAGCTCGCGTTTACCGCTGCACTAGCGCTGTAGAACCAGCAACTGGGAGAGTCTTCCTAGAAGAACACCGACACATTCGCTCGTTGTATACAACAATACTCTTCTGAGATGATCGGCTCCGAAGCAAAAAGCAACTAGTGCGTGCATCCACTTCCGTATTTATACCCGCGCCGAGGGGCGGAGTGTGTGATGCGAATCACGCATGCCAATTGCATTGGCTCGTTCAATAGTACTCGAAGATGACAGGCTCCCTAGCGTGATCCCATTCAGTCAACATCGACTACGTCGAACGTGAACGATTGAAAGGGAACACAGTATACGTGCCACTGATCGCAGAGGCAACAAGCACTTTGATCACTTGATTTCAAAAACAACACATTTCAGCGCTAGATCGCCTCTTTTGAACCCCTCGAACGAAATGAATACTCTGCTAGTTAACTGGAGATGTTTTATTTATTTGTATTGGTACATTCGTTTCGCGAGATGTTTCAAAAGTGGTGGGGACAATATCGACCTTAGCAAAAAGTGGTTTGGACATGTCCCACCCGCATCTTATGCCTATGGTTTTTGTGCAAGTGAGATGAGTAAATGCATATTCACATTTAGTCTAGATCTACAGTAATCATAATGTTCACACACACAAACTCAACGCCTCTGCACTTACGCTTTCTCTCAACATTAGGACAGGAGAGCTGTC
Organism: Squalius cephalus; assembly: GCF_949319135.1. Taxonomy (NCBI): domain Eukaryota; kingdom Metazoa; phylum Chordata; class Actinopteri; order Cypriniformes; family Leuciscidae; genus Squalius; species Squalius cephalus. The sequence goes on along the minus strand of NC_137135.1, from coordinate 6,622,130 downwards.
AGTCAATACACAGGGAAACAAAGTAACTTGTGTTACTAGTTTGAAAAAGTAGCTCAGATAGTTTGTCGTACATTACAAGTAATGAGTTACGTAATCAGATTACTTTTACAAGTATCTAGTAAAGTAACGCATTACTTCTTAATGTGTTACCCCCAACACTGCTAGTGTACTTTAACAATCATTATTAAACTTAATGGCTCTGAAAACAATCAATGCAATCTTTCACAATAAATAAAATGTTCTATTTCCAGCAGAATGGTGTTAAATGTATTATTAGTGATTGATATCAACCATCTTTATTTGACTATCTTCATCAGTAAGGTCAATGGTGTTAAAGCTGTTACTGTGCACTCAGTATTTGGTAAAGCTGTGGCTAATGTAACCGATGGATATGTGTGTGTCTCTGCAGTCTGAGGTGCCAAGCGCTCCTGTATTTGAGGCTTTTCAAGCTACGGAAAGAAAGTGCACTGAAATACTCAAAAACACTCACTGAACACTTGAAGGTAACATGATTTTCTGTTCTTTCTTATGTGTTTATTCCATGAAAAACAATAAAACAGTAATATTGAAAGTACAGTTTAAAGTAAGTTTGCTTTTTTATATATATTTTAAACTGTCATTTATTCCTGTGATCAAAGCTGAATTTTCAGCATCATTACTCCAGTCTTCAGTGTCACATTTTCCTTCAGAAATTATTTTTAATATCCTGACAAATTTATGATTATTATCAATGTTGAAAACAGTTGTGCTGCTTCATATTTTTGTGGAAACTGTGATTGAAAAAAAGTAGGATTCTTCAATGAATAGAAAGCATTTATTTGAAATAGAAATCATAATGAATGTCTTAACTGTCACTTACTGATCAATCTAATGTGTCCTTGCTGAATAAAAGCATTCATTTTTTTCATAAAACAATCTTACTGACCCCAAACTTTTTGACTGTTGTGTAGGTTTGGAATTACCAGTATGACTCAATTACAAAAACACAGGAAAGATGTAGTTTATTTTGGAGATGTCAAATTCATGTTAATGTTTCTTTAAACAGAAGAACGTAACGTATACAAAAGTATTCATTACTCTATTACTCTGTTTTTTCCAGAATTCGTTGAGTTATACCCAAGCTCCGTCTCCTGGAGTAGCAAAGTAAGTTCCTTTTATTGTTTTATATATTGTAAATGGAGAAACATTGGAGAAACACCCTGACAACCGCATGTTTAAAACCATTCTAGTTACAAAAATGCACCAATAGGTTACATCTCTGCATTTTTTATATACTGGATCACACATACAGTCAAACCTAAAATTATTCAGACACCAGATATAATTTTTGATATTTTTTTACTAGTGGGTGCAGTAAACTATGACATATTATACCCAAAGATTCTTCATACAGTGACTACCAATATAAATACAAATTGGGGCCAAAAATTATTCAGACACTTTGACCTTATAATGTTTTGCTGAAGTGTTTTTTCTTTAATTGCTAATGTGACTTTTTTACACCACAGACTGAACAAAATTAAGCACTGCTTGGTAATTGGTTGACCTAAATTGATATTATCTACTTGAGTAGTTAAATTTAACAGCTGACAGATATTCAACATAATTCATCTGTGAGACAGTCTAACAGAAGGATGGACAAAACCAGTGAAATATCAACGAGTTCTTGTCATATTTTATTACCATTTTCTAAACTATAGCGAATAAACTGTGATAATGTGAGAGATGTTGAAGGTGTCTGAATAAATTTGGTTTTGACTATTAATGAAGTTTATGAAATGATATGGTAGTTGACATGGTTTGACATGGTACACTTCATCTCAAACTATACTCTACAACTCATATTAATTGAATGACTACATGGATTGCTTTTAAAATTTTACACTGAAGGAGCATTTAAATAATCCAGTGATGGCAAAAAGATGGTTAAAAATTCAAAACATTTTCCAGTAAAATATGTAAACATCCTTTAAAAAAATTTTTTTTTTAATTGTAAATGTTTTTTTGTTGTTGTTGTTTGTTTGTTTAGCATTAATATAATTTTGAGCATAAACCAGTTTTATTCTCAAAACAAGACAAAATAATGTCAACGGGTTGATAAAAATCAAAGCAAAGTTCATAATCTTTAATCAAAATGACATTTCTTCTCTTCCCCGATGATGTGTTTTTACAACCTGTCACTACTTATGGTCACTACGCTGGATTGAAACGACAAGATATGCATCAATTCTAAAAATGTGCATCATAACTTTTTTTCATCCGATAAGAATACATGCACACAGGGTTTGAAATTAACACCCACCAAATGCAGGTAAAAATTAACTGTGGAGGGTAATGCTGTCAAATCACTAGCCAATTTGGCGTGTTACTTCTCCTCCAGCTCCTCCGTCACCATCACTCAACGCATACACCAGATGGCCGCCAGCTACGTGCAGGTCACCTCAAACTTCCTCTACGCTACCGAGGTGTGGGACCAGGCTGAGGAGCTTGCCAAAGAGCAGAGAGGTACTGATGCCCTTCTCCAAACACCTGCCTCAAACTCAAGCCCTCCTTTCTGCTCCTGTAACAGGGCATATGCTCTCTGAAGAGCCTGATATTCCCATGTCAACTGCTTGAACCGCAATACTGACTCTTCAGCCGCCAGACCCTAATAAAGAGAGCATGAGAAATACTGCACAATGAGTATTCGAAACAACACAGACAGCAACATAGTGTCGGCCCAGATCTGTGTGGATTCAACGTGTACCAGATGTGGGCCTGATCTGGGCCGACACTATGTTGCTGTTTTGGAAATGCACAATAATAATACAAAGCATACCGTAGAGAAGAAGTCAAGATAAACGCATGAACCCTTAGTGAGAAATGAGTGAGTTAAAGGTGCAGTGTGTAATTTTTAGCAGCATCTAGTGGTGAGGTTACGAATTGCACCCAACAGAAGTTACGATGTCCAACAGGAAGTGATGTCGTCGTCTGAGACAGCAGAGAGTAGCCAGTTAAGCAATGAGGTTTCTTTACAAAGATAAAGTAAGAAATTAGGTTTACTTAATTATTCAGTAAAACGATATGTTATTACGAATAGTATTGTTACTTGTACATCATTGTGTCAGTGTTTTATTCTCTGACTTTAGCTAGCTTCTTAACATGAAGAACAACATAGTGATGAAACGCGTTTGTCCATTTAGGGCCACTGTAGAAAAATGACGATGTAAGGAGACCCGCGGTGTGTGTAGATAGAAATGGCTCATTCTAAGGTAATAAAAACATAACAGTTCATTATGTAAGGTCTTTATACAGCACTGAAAACATAGTTATGTACTGTATATGATATTGCATTTCTGTCAACAGATCCTCCTAAATATTACACAATGCACCTTTAACTCTGCACAGCTTTTCTGCAGTCATTCTGTTTCTAGCTTTTGAAATAGTACATTTAGTACTTTTTCTAGTACTAGGATGTATAGTACATCCTACTTTACCCCCATACATGCAGTACACTCACTAAAAGCAATATAGCAAATACTATATAGCAAATCTCATTTTTATCATTGCAAAAATGTTAACTGTATTACTGCACAGCTATCTATATAAAGTTGAAAATGTATATTATATCCAGGGGTGCACTTAACAGGTGTGTTCTCATTAATTATCAGAGATGCAACGGATTGCAGTTGATCCGTGATCCGTACGAACCAGCTGCCCCACGGTTCGGCACACATGTGATTCGCAGATTAACTGCTAAATTTAACCATCATAGAGTGAAAATGTATCATTTGGACATGTTTTGTCATGGCAATTTACACATTCAAACGATTCTCTCTCAAACGAAAGAGAGAGGCGTGTTTCAGATAGAGCTCGAACACCAAATTGATTCCTCTTTTGCGTTTCCTTGTGCTTAAACGGACACATACACACAAAATGATGTCAAAATAGCCGTCTAAATACCGGATGTGCACACAGACGTGTGTGCTTTTGAGTGTACTGCATGTATGGGGGTAAAGTAGGATGTACTATACATCCTAGTACTAGAAAAAGTACTAAATGTACTATTTCAAAAGCTAGAAACAGAACGACTGCAGAAAAGCTGTGCAGAGTTAAAGGTGCATTGTGTAATATTTAGGAGGATCTGTTGACAGAAATGCAATATCATATACAGTACATAACTATGTTTTCAGTGGTGTAAAGACCTTACATAATGAACCGTTATGTTTTTATTACCTTAGAATGAGCCATTTCATTACCGTTCCTAGGCCGGACATCCTTTTTTAACACTACTGTACATGTTTTATATTCATGTAAAGTGATTGATATATATATACACATATATACACTGTAGTCAACATTTGAAGTGGATCAAAACCTTTCATCAAAGTTGTTTTAAATTGACACATACACAGAAAATCATGTCAAAATACCCATCTAAATACCGGTATCGGCAAGTATTCTCTCGGTTATGTCATAAGTGAACAGTTGGGAAAGAAACCGGATGCATTCGCTCTTAAAGTGATAACAGCCTAATATTCCTGCTGCTGCCTGTGTCATTAATGTTAATCAAATGTAAAAAAAATATTGTTGAACACGTGACAAAATAATGTTGGAGAGAAAATAAGAGGTGAGCAGTCAGGAGGAAAGTGATAACTACATCTTGTAGGATAAGTGTGAAGTGTGAGTCCAAGCAGCACCTCCAGGAGCTCCTGCGAGAACCAGACCAGAAAGTTATGTGCACCCCTGACTATATCCAAATTAATTCACATGCAGAAGTGGGCAAAAGCAATGTCCGGATGGAATATTTGTTTTTAATGGCCCTACAAGACTGATATACAGTATGTTCATTTTTAATTTTATCATTATCAACCCGATAAGAAAGTTTAGCCAATATATTGAAGACGATAAATAATGTATTATTTCCTTCAGCTGAGACACTTCAGATTCGCACTGTTCACCATGATGGTTTTGAATTGCTTGAAATATGATTGGAATTACTTCAAAGAAGGAAAATACAGTTCAGTGCAACATGTGCAGCACAAGCCTGTTTTATTGGCTACATAAAATTGTAATGAGAAGATCACATTGTTTGTTCTTCTTCTCTTGTGTTTGGTATTCTGCACAGAGTTCTTCTGTGACCTGGACAAGGCGATGGGCGCGCTGATCTTCAACACCAGTAGCATGACTGAACTGGTGTGCTTCACACGGCAAGGCCTGCACTGGCTCCGGCTTGACGCTAAGCTCGTCCAGTAGACCGTCCCAAACACTCACACACTCGATCTGCCTCAGACATCTGTGACACTGTGTTTGTTTCTTCACCAGCTTGCCAAAAACGAAAATAGTACACACTCCACCACAGACCCTATAATAGAGGAGGTTGCATGTTCATCTGCAGAGCCTTCACACACTGCATCGTCCTGCTCATATCATTGGCTCGTTTCCGGAAGAAGAAAAAAAAGGCTCTTTTTTTACTGACTTTGACTAATGGTTTTTTTTTTTTTTTTTTTTTGCTGTTGTTTTGCTAGCTGTAAGCAAACATGAAGAATAATTGGATGTTTAGCTTTTTAATTTCAACAAAAGTACCTCCCTTTAACCAAAGGTGCTTTACAATTCCTCCTTTTATCATTTTATTGTGCCTTGTTTTTGAAATACAGGAAACTAAGAGACAAGTTCTTGAACTACACATCTGAAAAGGTTAAGGTGCGAGGTGTGGCACGTAAACGAGAAGCAGAAAGAACATATAAAAGAGTGGCATCTCAACTGATTCTTGCATACCAGACCAAAAGACTGTTCGGCATTATATCAAGGCATTATTACTAATGTGTTGTGTTTTGTTTCTGTTCGGCCTGGCTCATGCACACATCAGAGTAAGTCAGTTCTAGCCCGTTGGGTCACTACTGCAAATACCCAGGCCCAGATTTTCTTTTTTATACGAAAAATGTAATGCTTGCATCTCACCGTTGTGGGTTTTCTGGTATTAAACGCAGGAGTATTTTATTACCGTTGGTGACGCGCCTGTGCCTTAAATACATTTTATTTAGATATTAACAACTTGGATTTCACTCTTGGATTTTCAGGCATGGATACAGGGTTGCAATACGAGATGAGAGACGTATTTCTATTGTGTATGAAAATATTAAATAAAACGATTTATTAAAATGATTAAAATGTTTTACCTGTTTTGCATTACTTTGAAATAGTGCTGTCAAATCGATTAATCATTAATTTACAAATCATAAGTTTGTAAATATATGTGTGTGTGTGTGTTTATGTATACATACTGTATATAGCCTACAGACTCACATTAGTGTACTATATATATATACACACACACACACAGTGCTGTAAAATCGATTAATCGTGATTAATCGCATCTAACATAAGTTTGTAAATATGTGTATATATGTATGTGTGTAGGCCTATATATACACACATTAGTGCTGTCAAATTGATTAATAGTGATTAATCGCATACTTGTAAAAGTGTTTTTGAGTATTAATTTTAGTGTTTTATTATAAACACTATGAATTTCATGCATAAGGTGGGCTAGATATTGAAAGAAATGCAGCAACAAGAGTCTGGCATGGGAACTTCTTCCGAGGCTGAACTAAAACCTCATGGAGGCTTATCGCTACCAGATTTTTGGTCCTATTATTTAGCATACCAAATGAGACCACTTAGGACTTGGATTGATGTTGACTCCCCTTTGCCATGGTGGGCCTTAGAAACTAATATTATTTACCCATTGCGTCTACAGGATTTACCTTTTACTGGAATACCTAAGAAAGTTCTGGAAAAGTTTGGTCCAATTATATGCCATTCTATCAAAACCTGGAGAGTGGCAGAAAAGATCATGGGAGCTTTAGATTCCTACTGTGACTCTAACCCCATTTGGTATAATAGTAATCTCTGTACGGGTAACAAACCCTTTGTTTCCAAATGCTGGGTTAAATGTGGGGTTTATACCCTGAAAGATCTGTACAGTGAGTATGGACTTAAGTCCTTTCAGATTCTAAAGGATGAATTCTCTCTTCCAGGATTTTCCTTCTTTTTGAATCTAAGATTGAGATCTGCGCTGAAAGCCTATGGAGTACCCTGGTCGACTAAAATATCTTCTCATCCTATGATAGACTGGATAGATTCCAGTATGGCTTCTAGGGGTATTGTTAGCATAATTTATAAATCGCTTGTGGTACGACAGTACTCGAACATTCCAACTGAGGACTTCTGGGATAGACATTTATCACACAAGACAACTCGTCAGTTTCCCCCTATTGCAGCGACTTTTTCTTGTGCATGTTCTGCAGACAGGGTGACCATCCTTGATTAAGTTTCCCTCAGGACTTTTGTTAAAGCCAAAATATGACCACACCTCAGAATTGGTTCTTTTAAAAGGCTGAAAAATCTCCCGAGCATGCCCAGCGCCGGCGGGCAATTGATGTCAAATAGATATCAAATTGACGTCAAACACAGTCATCAAAGAATTGGTCAAAAATGCAAATCAAATCGATGTCAAAACTTGACATTAAATTGACGTCAAGTTTTGACATTCATTTGATTTGCATTTTTTTAAAACATTTTTTAACACATTGATGTTCTATTCTAGACCACAAGAATAATGACAAAAAAAGTATTAAATGCAAGACGTGTTTTATTAAATCCACTGGTTTATATCAGAATTTTATATATAAATTTTAATCTGATATAAATCTTAATTGATGAAAATAATTGCATTACATTGTGTCATCACGACAACATTTTACATATTATAGGTTTTTACATCAAAGCTCTCAAGACCTTTAAAAACAAAGAGCAAGTTAAATGAAAATAAAACCAGTTTTGTAATTTGTTTCGTAGATAAACAAATTAATGAACAGAAACATAGATAAACAATAGGTGCATTCTACATATTCAGAGTCTGAACAGACCTCAATGGCCGATTTCCCCTTTTGCCGTCCCATACCCCCATATCTATCAGGAGCAGACCGGAGATAGCTGCCCATGTATTTCTTTATTTCGGCCTCTGACGCAGAAAGTTTCGACTGCTGTACAGCACCTTAATGAATATAAAGCCACAAATAGCATTCATTTTAAGACATTAAAATACAGCATACATTTTTCAGCAAGCATCACTTGTACATGTACTGTAAATCCACAAAGTAATTAACTTTTTAAATAAGCATGGATAACCATCTAGTGGCTCAGTGATCCTCCTCATCATTCTTTTCAAGTGAGCTGCAACAGCAGGAAAACAGAAAAACTGAATCCAATTTTTCAATGTCCAACTTTTCGTTTTTTGGATGAAAAAATAAACTGATGATAAGTGCTACCCATCTTAACTAAAGGTGGCATAGGTATAACATAATTCACACATTTAAAACCTGTGCTTTTAATATTGTCTGAAAATTTGTAGAAAAACAACTGCATTTTTTGAGTTTATGCATGAGAGCGCCCTCTGGCTTTTGGATGTGGCAGCATTTGACCGTAATTTATTGAGAAACTGAGCATAATAATTGCACAATTAATTGTTACACCCCTACAGTATTGTCACTGTGCATCTGTGATGGCTAAAAGTTTGCCGCACAATGGGTAACACTGGATAGATACATTCTGTACAAAGCTGAAATTTATCCTGATGGTGAAGAGGAAAGGTAATGAGACCAAAACTGACAAGATCCACACCCCTTGAATAATTCATTTGCATAACAAATTTACTGTGACCATGATTAGTAGATTTTCATATTTGCCTTGGAGCAAGCATTTGATGGGCTGACTATGTCCATGCTTGGCAATGGGCCAAAAGTACTACAGACATCTGACAAACATTCTACATGGTTATGTCAAGTACAACTTTACACCTAAATTATTGTAGTAACCAAAGATATGTTTAAGTCTTTCTCTGTGTGATGCAGAGTCGGAGACGTTCGGATCCATTTGCAGTATGTTTATTAAGAATAGTCAAACAGGCAATAATCAGAAAACAGCGTAGATAATGACGAAGGAAATCCAAGATCATAAACGATACCAAGCAGAGGTCAGGGCAGGCAGCAATATCCAGAATCATAAACAATAACAGGCAAAGGTCAGGGCAGGCAGCAGACAAAGAAACAGGAGTCAGTAAACAGTCACAGGTCAGAACACGGGGAATCAATAACAGAGAATGAACGCTTGGTAATGTTAGCCGGGGCAGAACAAACATCGCAATGTGTGAGAGTCAGAAGGCAGTTCATATAGAGGGGAGAAGTGGGAACACCTGTGCCGGTGATTAGACCTAGGTACGGGGCTTATGGGAAATGAAGTTCAATACTCCGGTGAAAGTGTTCTTTGATGAGCGGAGAGAGCCACAGAGGTGTGATCTATGACACTCTGAGTGACCCTTTCAATCACAAAAAAAGAGTAACTGACCCAGCATCATGCTTGTCCAAAGAGCTGCATGAGGCAAGAAGTAGGCAGCCAGAGTGGAGATGAATGTCTCACTGTAGGACACATTTGGATCCCCTTTTTTATCGAGGGGTGCAGTGCCAATGACCTCCATGAAATGTCTGTGAAAAGACGTCTGACTGAAGGTGTCCTAAAATATGAAATTTTACATGATGTTTACATGAGTGATTTTAATCAGGTTAGCAGAAGACATAATTTGAAGACATTTTTCATGTTTACTGTGTACCTCAAGGTCCTCAGGAGCAATGCTGCTGTCATCAACAGCTGATTCCCCAGTGGTGGTCAACAAAGTCTGGATGTTGTTGAAGTGCTTCTCAACATGTTCAGAGCTGCATGGGCTTGAGAAGATGACAGTGCAACCAAGGAGCATTTCATCAAACTCTACAATGGGACTTGCTGTGGTCCGAAAACATGCATGGCCAACTTGTAGTTCTTGGGTGCACTGAGAGAGAAATAAAAATAATAACATTGTCATAAATCATCATGAATAATTTGTTGCCATTCATCTTTTTTATGAAAAAATATAAAGATTTTACTTAGTGCTTTTTACACAGGGATTTAGCATTTTTCATTATATGGCTTAGACAGCGGTGGACAATAGGAAGACTGAAGTCTTCAGTGGTGCCTTTCCCTGTCAATATTTGATAACTTTGGAGCAAGACATTGAGGTTAGTTTGGCAGAAGACGAGTGAGGACCATGGATCCATCACATATTATCATGAGTGGACTGATGTTTTTGTGTCCATATTGCTTGGCATGATCTGTCTGGAAAGCACTGAGAAAATACATTATAGATGAGGTGGTGTGGTCATAGGTCACATACGAGCTGCTGGAAAAGGAGAGGAACCCTTATTTGGGTTTCTGACCACCAGCTTGTATACGTAACAAGGACCTGTGCTGTGTTTACTTTTCTTCACAATGCTTCCTGTTGCATCAAGATATACTATGTCGTCTTTACATATTTGGTGGAATATGTCAATGCTTTTCTTTGACCAAAGCATCACACCCTTAGGATGGAGGATCGCTTTCTGGATAACCTCATCCGGCTCATCTCTTTTTTTCTTCTACCATCATCTGGAGACTGAGTGTTTCATTTTTATGTTTCCTGTCCTTCATTCTTTGTCTCCAGGAAATGGATTTCAGAACACCTGGCGATGGTGCCTCATCTCGACAGCCAGACTCTACCACAGATCCTTTAAGGTTTTCCAGTTTCTTAAGATAGAGTGCCCTTGGTAGTGTTGTTTGCAATTGCTGATTTATTTCCTTTTGATCACCAGCTCTTACCGGTCGCCTTTGCAGCTCTGTTTTATTGTGAACTACCATGTCACCTCTGAACGACACCTGTGCTTTAAGTGTGTTCTCACTGTGCACAACAACATCAACTTCTACTGGGCAGTCAGTGAACAAGCAATAGCCAGAGCATTTAAAAGCAGGTGTGTTCCTGGTTGATCCCTGTATTTTAACCCTGTGGCCTGTAAAAGCAAAACTGCAATGTGGATGGATTGTGTGAATGCCTGAAGAGATAATGTTAGTCCACTGCAATCCCTTGAAGTGATCCTTTTTTGTTTTTATTTTCTTATTTTTTTCCAGGCAGTTTGAGGAATATAAAAGAAGGTGGTGCAGGAACACTCTCTGTAAAGGATTAATCTTCTTTGGCAAGACGGACATCATCGTCAGTGTCACTCCAACTGTCACTGTCTTCCACCTTGGGATCTTTGTTGAGGACCTAAGAGAATAAACAGTAACTAGATTAAAAAGTTCGTCGAGACAAACTTTAAGTTGGCTTGAGAAAGCCGGACCAGAAAGTTTAAAGTAGTTTGAAGTTTAAATTAGTTTAAAGTTTAAAGTAGTTGAAAGTTTAAAATAGTTGAAAGTAGTTTGAAGTTTAAAGTAGTTTGAAGTTTAAAGTAGTTTAAAGTTTAAATTAGTTTGAAGTTTAAATTAGTTTAAAGGTTAAAGTAGTTTAAAGTTTAAAGTAGTTTAAAGTTTGAATTACCGGTAGTTTTAAGTTAAAAAGTTGCTATGGTGTTTCTAGTGGGTTGCTAAAGTGTCCTGGGTGGTTGCTAGGTGTTTGCTAGGGTATTTTGGGTGGTTGCTAGGGTGTTCTGGGTGGTTGCTAGGCAGTTGCTAGGGTGTTCTTGGTGGTTGCTATGGTATTGCTAGGCGGTTGCTAGGGTATTCTGGGCGGTTGCTAGGGTGTTGATATGCGGTTTCTAGGGTCTTACTAGGTGGTTGCTATGGTATTCTGGATGGTTGCTATGGTGTACTAGGCGGTTGCTAGGTGGTTGCTAAGGTATTTTTGGTGGTTGCTAGGGTGTTCTGGGTGGTTGCTAGGTGGTTGCTATGGTGTTCTTGGTGGTTGCTATGCTGTTGCTAGGCGGTTGCTAGGGTATCCTGGTTGGTTGCTAGGGTGTTGCTATCCTCTTGAATTAAGACCTTCTCCCTCGTATGTTCTTTTTCATATTCCTTTTGAAATGTAGTCATCTCTTGTGTAACTTCCTCCTTTGCGCCTTCAATCTCTGGTACATCTTCCTCTCCATCTTCCTCTTTTAGCGCTGTCTCCACCTCCTTTGAGTCCTCTTTCTTTACATCCACTGGCCCAAACTCTTTCTTTTTTTCAGATTCTTTCTTTCCCTCTTCTGCTTTTAAATATTCCTCATCTTGTATGATGTCCTTCTCCTTAAAGGGGTCATATAATACCATTTTTGTACAAGCTAATATGATTCTTTAGGGTCTAAATTAAAAGTTTGTAATATACTTTAATTAAAAATTTTCATTAGTATTGTAAGAAAACACTCATTTTACCTGGTCAAAAACAGCTCTGTTTTCAGCACGCCGTTTAAGTGCATGTGTCTTTAAATGATAATGAGCTTTGCTAACCCCGCCCCTCTGTTCTGTGCATACACCGTTTCTAACACAATAACACAATAACCATAACGCATTGTTCATTATAAACGTGGGATTATGAATTATATTGAGAACGTTGTACATAGAAAACATGCCCTAATGTAACGTTACCCTAAGTGTAAACCGCATTCATCGTGAAGCGTGCATCAAGCGATTTGCAAAGATTAATATAAATATTAATATAAAGGTTAATAAAACGTTACACTCACTTCAGTTCTTCTGGAGGTGCAGCAGGAACACGAATAGTTGGTAGGCCTACCGATCCTTTTTTCAGGAGCAGCTTCTTATACTGACCCTCGTTTGTAAAGCAGTCTGGTGTGTGAAATGATTCGCGCAAACATGAAAGCTTTGACGTTGATCGTGGGGAATATTCCCTCGAAAACTAAACTCAGCCACTGCGTCTTCAGCGGTTCGGATTTAGGAACATTAAAGCGGCTGGCCAATAGTGGGCGCTAGGGCCCTATTTATTTATTTTAAAATAAATAAAAATTAAGTGAATTGATGCTTAAAAAAAGCACAATGATCTGCCAATGGGGTAAGATTAAACTTAATTCAAACAGAAACAAGATTATTTTCTTACCCCATTGGCAGATAATTTAACTTTTTTTAAGCATCAACTCACTTAATTTGTATTTATTTCCCCAGAAAACAAGACTTAATATCTTATGTCATTTTACTCATCTAGTAAATGCATCTTGATTTAAGAATTGTTAGATATTTGGACTGGAAACAAGACAAAAATACTAAGTAAGAGAAGCATTTTTGCAGTGTTGAATCAAAATCTATTCGCAAGCTCGATTCTCACTCCAAGCTGAACTCAAAAGTTGGCAGCCCTGGAAGATGGTGATGTAAGTTTTCCTATTGGAATTAAAAAACAACAACATCTGAATTCGGAAGACCATTCTAGTATACTACTCATACTACATTTACCATATTTCTGCAGCAGAAATAGGAAGAGTATGCTAGTATGATGTTCTGAATTCAGCAACTGATACCATCTGTGACCCCCCTTTACCCCCCAACCCCCCCCCCCCCCCAACCCCCCACCTCCACCCTCTTACAAAACCAGCCAGGAAGTGAGTCATTATTTCTGCCTTTCATTTTTACTGAAAGCTAAAGCGAGTCAGTGTTGTTAAGAACAGAGGAGGACACATTATATTATAGCATTTTTGTTTATTTCTGAGTTAACCCAGATTAGATTTAGATTGTAATAGATGTTTACTCTTTAAACCAAAGTTCAGAAAGTGAAAGTAAATTGTAAGATTATTTGGATATTTTACTAGAAGAGGAAATGGATTCAAAATCTGTGGAAGAGCTTTCTTGTCCTGTTTGCTGTGAAATCTTCAAGACTCCTGTTCTTCTGTCCTGTAGTCACAGTTTTTGTAAAGAGTGTCTACAACAGTTCTGGAAAATTAAGAAAACTCAGGAGTGTCCTGTCTGCAGAAGATCATCTAAAGGTAATCCTCCAATTAATCTTGCGTTAAAAAACTTGTGTGATTCATTGATAAAGAAGGGAAATGAGAAACGTTCATCAGGATCTGAGGAGATCTGCAGTTTACACAGTGAGAAACTCAAACTCTTCTGTCTGGAGGACAAACAGCCTGTGTGTTTAGTGTGCAGAGACTCAGAGAAACACACCAATCACACATTCAGACCCATCAGTGAAGTGCTTTCATCTTACAAGGTAAGACAAATGTCTCTGATTTCATGCTGAATACAGTGTTGAACATATTATTTGTGTACACAATAGACCAGTATTTATTTTTGTTTAAATCTCTGTCACAAATCAAGCCTCTGTGGCTCCCTCTGATCACCGCCAGAGGGCAACATCGCCTGAGTACTTATCCATTTCACAGACTTCATTTTCCATGATCCTGTACCTGGTGCTGATTATACTCACTCCTGATCCCTACACTGTAAAGAGGTTGCTGTAAATTTTACAGTAATTTACTGCAGCTGGATGCCAGTAATTTACTGTAAAATGTTTACAGTATTATTACTGTATTTTCACTTACAATATACTGTACCATTTACTGTACTTGCATTTATAGTATTATTACCGTATTTTCATTTACAGTATTAGTATTGAGTTTATTTATTTTTTTAATTTTCATCATTTAATTTTTTTTTTTAAATGTATGTTTACCCCACCCCCCCAAAAATCACAATAACTCACGAACATTTGTCCTTATAATATTCTTTTTAATCATTGAACATTTTGTTTTAGAAGTACAAATTACAAATCTTGACCTTTAGGAAGCCACTAGCAGAAGAAAAAAGGCAACATCTCCCAAGTCAATAGAATTAATCTCCTGGTGACCATTTGTATCACAAGTTAACTACTGTAAATTGATTTACAGTAGGGAAGAATTACAGTAGTGACCATATATTTTCCCATAATCCTTTGCTGTTTACAGTAACATACTGTATACATATTTTACATATCTTACTGTACATATTACAGTAAAATACTGTTCAAATTACAGGAACCCGTTACAGTGTATCCCATGGACTATTTAACCAGCACTCTCACAAGGTCTCATTGCGAAGTTTTGTTTTGCTGTGACTTACATCTCTGAGCGTTTTTCTCTGTTTTTGATTTCCCAGTGTATGACCCTGGACTGTGTACCTTCTTAAGATTCTCTGCTGCCTGCCTACTTACAGTACCTGTG
The DNA here is from genome assembly GCF_949319135.1 of Squalius cephalus. Classification (NCBI taxonomy): domain Eukaryota; kingdom Metazoa; phylum Chordata; class Actinopteri; order Cypriniformes; family Leuciscidae; genus Squalius; species Squalius cephalus. Next base: position 6,607,128 of record NC_137135.1, on the reverse strand, counting down.
CTCTGTCTTCCTGGATTAAGTCTGTACTGTTTGCCCTGACCCACTGCCTGGTTTGTGATTACGTCTCGGCTCTGCCTGTCGCCGTTGACTGAACTTTTTGTTGTACGAGTATCTCTTTTAATAAAGCTGCAAATGCATCCTAACTCTGCTGACTCAGCGTTAACCTCTGATTTTCTACTGATATAAAATTCTACACAAAACTTTGATCCTCTGATGTTCAAATCTTCTTGAATGTAACAGCATTGTTACAAACATAAAAAACATAAAAAACATCCAAACATACAATGTTTAAACCTCTTAGAGCTGCATAAGTTTCACAGATTTTCATCTTAACCTGTAGGAGGAGTTTAATACAGCACTGACGTCCTTACAAAACAAGCTCAAACATGGAGAAGAAATTAAGAAAAATTGTGATAAAACAATCAAACTCATCAAGGTGAGGATATAAAGAGTTAAATACTCAACATTCACACAGAGTGTATTATTGACATTAGTGGAGTGTGTGTTCATACAGCGCTGACTGTGAAGTGAATGTGATTTGATTTCAGTCTCAAGCTGAGCACACAGAGCGTCAGATTAAAGAAGAGTTTGAGAAGCTTCATCAGTTTCTCAGAGACGAAGAAGAAGCTACAATCACTGCACTGAGAGAGGAAGAGGAGCAGAAGAAGCAGCGGATGAAGGAGATGCTGGAGGAGATGAACACACACATCTCAGCTCTTTCACACACAATCAGAGACATGGAGAAGATGATGAAAGACAATGACGTCTCGTTTCTAAAGGTGACAAATCAATCTGGCTTCATTCTTTGTACATAAAACAACTTGTATAGAGAGACTCATTGACAATGAGAGTGTTTGATAAGATATTAAAATGTATTCAAACTCTATATTTTCCAGAACTATAAAGTCACGATGGAAAGGTGAGTGAGCTGCTCGTATCTCTTCTCTCAGTGGATCTGAACTCAAATTCACTGCAGTTCTGACTCCTGAATGTTCCTCAGAGTCCAGATCTCACAGCCGGATCCACGGATGAGTTCTGGAGCTTTGATTCATGTGTCGCGTTATCTGGGTAACCTGCCGTTCAGAGTCTGGAAGAAGATGCTGAAAACTGTCCAACACAGTGAGTCTCAGCAGATTTGACACCAGTGCAGAAGATAGTTCAGATATAAACATACACAACATCAACATTTGATAGAAATATATTTAAAAATATCCAAGTGAATCTGAACTGTATTTCAGAAAATCATCAGATCATACAGCAAACTCATAATGAAAAGTCTATTCCTCATGATCTATGTTTATGTATTAGGATACTATAGTGTTGATTGAATACTGATATTAAACATGAAGCCTCAATCCATTCTGACAGTAACTGAGAGACAAGTCTCATGCATTGTCCGTGAGACGCACGCAATTCAATCAGTTCACACGCTCACACGCCACACAGTGTATTTCTCACGCTGAAAAAGGCAATGCCAACCAAGTTGTCCTGCAAGCTTTATATATAACGTTGTATACGAGGCGCAGGCACACAAAGTGAAGTTTCCTGCCGCCAGCACGTACAGTATCTCGGCCAGATTGCGTTCGTTAGGCAACATAGATGCGCGAACACACGGAAGTTGACGGAACATTCTCGGCCACTTTACGTTCGTTACTAGGTAACAATAGGTTACTGTTCGTAACCCCGGTTCTCTGAAACATTGAGTGGAGAGATCCACCTATGGGAAGGGCATCCGCACCTGACCTCTGCAGAAGCATCCAATTGCACCAAGTCTGGCCTGACAGACAGAAGCGCGTGTCCAATGCCCGGTAAGGGACCTGCCCCTTACCAAGTGTATAAACACTAGCACGCGCTATCTTACCTCAGTGAGCATATTCACTTCTCGTGCAGCAAGCGGGGCAAGCTTGGTGGATCTCTCCACTCAATGTTTCAGAGAACCGGGGTTACGAACAGTAACCTATTGTTCTCTTTCATCATCTCGTGTTCGAGATCCACCTATGGGAGATATGGACAGCTGCCTGATTGCCCAATTCCACTACAATGAGGCCCTGAAAGCCAGAGGACCGTCACCTGGAAAGGCGGTGCATGACACGTCACACGAAACCCACCACGCACAGTGAGGAAGACACATAGCAGCAAAGAATGACATGTGGTAACATGCATTCATGAATAAACCTGACCACACTCATAATGGTGAGTAAATGGTGCCCGGTGCAGGTTAGAATCATGCTTAGTGACTTTAAAAAGGCTGGACTAAGCAGCCCAGGCTAACTTAGGGGTAGAGGGCCTAAGAGCACAAAGCTACAAAGAGCCAACACCCAGAACAGAATGAGCTACCGGAGTTCTGGTGACATCGAGCCGGTAGTATCTGACAAACGTATGGGGAGAGACCCAGCTTGCAGCGGCACATATGTCCTGCAAAGAGACTCCCTTAAACAGAGCCCAAGAGGCAGCCATACCTCTAGTGGAATGAGCTCTGATGCCGTCAGGCGGCTGCACTCCCTTAGATTCATATGCCAAAGATATAGCTTCCACAAGCCAATGAGAAAGGCGTTGCTTGGAAATGGGGTTCCCTGAGTACGGGGGGCCCCAAGAAATGAAAAGCTTTTTGTCACTTTTCCTAAACGAGCTGGTCCTGTCTAAGTACACCCACAGGGCACGAACAGGACACAAAGCATTCAGCTTCTGATCCTCTGTGGAGGAGAAAGGAGCTAGGTGAAACGCGGAAAGATAAATCAACTCACATGTGAATGCCGGGAAGCATTTTGGCATAATGGCTGGGTTGGGCCTGAGAAAAACCTTATCTCCACTGAGAGAGAATTTAGTTCATGAGGGATGAGAAAGTGCATGGAGATCACTGACACGCTTGGCAGATGCCAAGGCCAGGAGAAGAGCTGTCTTGAAAGACAAATTCTTCAGGGAAACACTTCCCAGGGGCTCAAACGGCTGTTGAGACATTGCCTCCAGCACCATGGAGAGGTCCCACTCAGGAACTACTTTCCTGGGAACTGGAAGAGTGCGGCGTTCACCCTTCATAAATCTACGAATAAGTGGGTGTTGCCCCACCGTAGCGTTGTCGAACCCCACATGACATGCAGCGATAGCCGCTAAATAGACCTTAATAGTGGAAAAGGATTTTCCCTTATCCATAAGGTCCTGTAAAAAGCATAAAATATCAGTGATTGAGCACTGATATGATATTAACTGTCACCCTTCACACCATTCTTCGAACACACGCCACTTACAGTCGTACAGGGACCATGTCGAAGAGGCTCTGGCACACTGAATGGTGGCCACAACACGTGGGGGGAGCCCCAATGTGTTTAAGTTGGCCCTCTCACGGGCCCGGCCCAGGCCAGAGGGCCACCCTGTCTGGGTGCGGGTGGTAGATTTCCCCATTCGCTTGGGACAGAAGGTCTGTGCGAACTGGCAGGGGCCATGGCTGGGCATACAGCAGAGGGATAATCTTTGAGAGCCACGGTGCCCTGGGCCATCTGGGAGCGATAAAAATTATGGTCAAGCCCCGTTCCCTCACCCTGGCCAGAGACGGCGTTATGAGGCAAAGTGGAGGAAATGCGTAGAGCAGCACGTTGGGCCACGGATGGGCCAGTGCGTCCACGCCGAGGGGGGCGTCCTCGTCCCGTAGCGAGAAGAATGTAGGACAATGGGCGTTTTCGCGCGAGGCAAAGAGATGTACGGTTGCCTGGCCGAACCTCCCCCACAGTAGACCCACTATCTGAGGGTGGAGGCGCCAGTCCCCATAGATAGGGTTTCCCCTTGACAAGAGGTCTGCGCCCCTGTTCAGTATGCCCGGGACATGGGTCACCCGTAACGACAGAAAGTGCCGCCTGCTCCATACTAACAGCCTGTGAGCGAGAGTATGCAGCTTGGAGGAGCGCATCCCCCCCGGCGGTTGATATATGCTACAGCTGTCATGTTGTCGCAGCGCACCAGCACATGATGCCCCTGCAAGCGGGGCAGAAAGGGATTCAGAGCTTTCCACACAGTGAGGAGCTCCAAATAATTTATATGGGCTGAGTGAAGTGTGCTTGGCCACACACCATTCACTGTTCTGCCCTCTTGCGTGGCTCCCCATCCTGTTAAGGACGCGTCTGTCGTTACTACTTTCCGCAGCATAATCGCCCCGAGAGGGGTCCCATGCGCGTAAAACTCTGCGTTCCTCCAGTGGCACAGCGCTAATGTGCACGAGCGTGTCACTGTGACAGAGCGGCGGAGATCGCGCAAAGGGCTGAGATGAAGAGATAAAACCCACTTCATGAAAGCCCTCATTCTCAGAAGGCCCAAAGGCAGAACATGTAAAGCTGCAGCCATAAGACCCTGTAGCCTGAGACATGCGCGATAATGTACTCTCGCTCCCTCTCTGAATTGTGAGAGGCAATTCATTAAGGAGAGAGCGCGCTCTTGTGAGAGACGCGCGCGCATTGTAACCGAATTCAGCTCCAGACCCAGAAAAACAACTCTCTGCACGGGAGTGAAATTGCTTTTGCTCACGTTCACTTTGAAGCCGAGCGCTGTGATGTGAGCGATTACACGAGCAGTGTTTTGCATGACGATCTCTCTCGAATCGGCTATAATCAGCCAATCGTCTATGTAAGTCAGGATTTTGAGCCCCGCTAATCTGAGATTAGCGGGGCTAACCCTGCCTCCGCACACAGACAAACACTCTTGGGCTGAGCACTAGACCAAACGGAAGCACTGTGAACTCGTAACATATGCCTTGGAAGGCGAAACGAAGAAACTTCCTGTGTGGAGGATAAATGCTTATGTGGAAAAAAGCATCTTTCAGATCGATCGATGTGAACCAATCGTTCTGTTTTACTGCACGAGAATGTTGTGGGTTAACATTCTGAAATTGTATTTTCCTTAAATGTTTGTTCAACACTCTGAGATCCAGAATAGGACGAAGTGAACCGTCCTTCTTTGGAATCAGGAAATAACAGGAGTAAAAACCCTGATGACATTGATGCGGAGGCACCACTTGCACCGCCCCCTTCTCGAGAAGAGAAGAGATCTCGTTTTTCAGAATGTGAGCGGAGCTCTCTTCTGTGTGAGAAAAGATAACTCTGCTGAAACGTGGAGGTTTTCTGGCAAACTGAAGTCTGTAGCCATTCATTATGGTGCGAATCACCCATTCTGGAGCCGCCACAGACTGCCAGGCTGTCACGTGTGCCGTGAGAGAAGCCACACTCAACGGAGAGTTGCCTAGGGCTGGCAATACAACCGGATCGTTCATTTGTGATACAATGGCGCCATCTAGTGGACAACTTAAGGGCGACATGTAGGATTTCTGACAAACAACAGCACTCGGCAGAGCTGTCACTCTCAGTGTTTGATTTTTTTTTTTTTTAAACACACACAGGGGTTTGAACCTTTATTGAATGTGTGAGAGGTGGTTTGTGCAAACTGTGAAATGACTGTGGTTGAGCACTTTTCAACAGTGGTAGGGCACTTTTTGACAATGAAATTCCCCCAGTCCTGAAACTGGAAGCTGGGAGGGGAAATTTTTTATGGACCAGAACTTGTGACATGTCCATGTTGAACTGAGGTTGGGCACCCGAACGAGGGAAAAGGGGCGCTTGAGTTAAGAACTTCCTCTTCTTGGGTGAAGAGGGGGAAAAACTCAAACTTGTGTCCAATGGGTTGGTCGCCCGAAAACCTGGACCAAGAAGCCCCTGGAGCTGAACATCAAGTAGGCCTCTTCCTCTTCCCGTCACACGGGGTAGAGTTAGTGGGCTTTTTGGCTGTGGCTGCAGCGAAAGACATCTTACCCCAGGGCTTAGGAGGATGGTTGGGCTGCTGGCTTGGCTGCTGGCTGGGTGGCCTGCTGCGAGCCTTGGGTCTGGCTGTGTTGTGGTACGGCCGTCCCGTGGCCGGGGCCTGAGGGGGCCGAGAGGGGGGCTGATGTGGAATGGCCTTTCTAGGCAGGCATAGTTTAAACGCCTCATCCTCCTTCTTCTTATCGTCGCACCGCTGCTGCATAAGGGCAACAGCAGGGCCGAAAAGAGCCTGGCCTGGTTCCACTGGGGCTCCTGCTATGCGTCTCTTCTCGCTGTCGGGAAGACCAGAGAGATTGAGCCAGAGGGCGCGTTCCCCCACAACAGACAGGGCCATAGAATGTCCGCCAGCCTGAACAGCTTGGCGGGCGTTGCGAAGGACCAGGTCGTTAACAGTAATGATCTCCTTCCACAGCGTCGGCGATGACACGCCTTTCTCCAAATGTGAGCTCATGTCCTCCAAAAGCTCAGCCTGGTAGGCCGAGAGGAGGGAGGAAACATTTAGAGCCCACACCGCGAGAGCTGAGGCCTTGAGGCCTGGAAAACAGATGCTGAGAAGCGGTCCATCTTATTAGGGAGGACTGGCTTAGGAGGGGCCAGTAACCCTCCCTGCGAGGGGTTAAGGTGTCTGGCAATCGAGGGCTCGATGGTGGGAGGGTCGCCCATACCACACGCTGCCATATCCTTAACCTCTAGACCCGCCAGACCGTGCTTGAGATCTAGCGGGTCTCTCCAATAGTGACGCATGTGCTTAGCGCACGCGGGGAGAACAGGCATGAGCTGCTTCCTAGGACCGGGAGGAGGGCCTAGGAGTTTGCCATCATACACATCCCTTTCTTGGTCGGCGGCATTCTGGAGGGCCGGCCATTCAATGCCGAGACGAGCGGCCGCTCGCTCACACACCTCGAGAAGGACCGCGTGCGGCAGAGTAGCCGAGCCGCTAACCGGGGGAGCTTGGGCGGACGGGATGGTTTCCTCGTCGTCCGAGCCATCAAGTATAGCGGGGTCCTTGTCCTCGCCTGAGCCGGGCAGCTCATAGTCGAGCGAGGAAATACCGGGAAGGATTTCCTCGAGTAAGCCCTCGTTAGACTGGTCAGCCCAACTGAGAGCAGGCATGCTCGGGGAGGTCCCCGGATCTGCAACGCTTTCACCTACTCCAACATCCGAGTCGTATTGTTCATCCGTGTTTTGGGTGGACGCAACCTTAAGACTACGTCGAAGAAGCTTCCTAGGCAGAGCGAGGCAGTGGCTGCAGTTCTCAGGAAGAGAAAGAGCTTCTTCCACATACTTTAATCCCATGCATACCACACAAAAAGGATGGGTATCCCTCGTGGCAATGAGTGAACCGCAGACGGCAGGGCATGCACGCGACTGCGAGTCCGACGAGTTAGTGGGACCGGAGAGCTTGTGATCCATGGGAGAGGTGAAAGCTAAGAAAACAGGCGGGCAGCCTGAGCAAATCCAGGTAGCGAGCGTGGGTGGCTTGCAACCAGAAATAAATCGCAACTAAACGTAACCGTCTGACAATCACGCCTGGCGGAGGCCTATCGAAACAGATATTTCCTCCTGTTGACTGTGGTGAAGTCAGCGAAAACCTGTAGAGCTGTGAAGCAAAGAGGTCGCGAGAAGCGAATAACAACTGAGGTAAGATATTGCATGCTAGTGTTTATACACTTGGTAAGGGGCGGGTCCCTTACGGGCATTGGACACGCGCTTCTGTCAGGCCAGACTTGGTGCAATTGGATGCTTCTGCAGAGGTCAGGTGCGGATGCCCTTCCCATAGGTGGATCTCGAACACGAGATGATGAAAGAGAACCAACAACATTGCGCAAACACATGTCGTGATGGAGAAGGTAAGTTGGAAGAAACTTGTTTAACATTTTTAGGCTAGAGCATTTAATATAGCCCATCGTAAACATTATTATTGATGCAGTCAAAAACTCTACAACTACTTTGCAACCAGGCCAGAAGCTTTGGCCCAGTTTGGCTAGCTTACGTTATCTGAAACTAAGTAACTTAATACTCTAATATGTCATTTGTTCACAATGTCCCACCACACAATAAATCATTATACCATTTCGACTAGACACATTCAAAATGCAAAAAGATTTGTTTTTCCAAACTGTTTGGAGCAATTTATATTTTTGTAATTTTTGTATATTTGTAATTTTGAAATATAACATTAAAGAGTATATTTTGATGTGATGAATTGCTCTGTCATTTATCAGATTTACCAATTGTTATAATTTCAATTTGTGCTGGTTAATTATGAACAATGGGTAAAATTGGGGGGTGGGGCTCCATTAGGGCTCCTCCCCTAACCGCATGTGATCTCACTCCAAGCTTTTGATAAAACTTGAGAACCCTGTGATAGCATGATATATGATTTATGAAGTCTTTATATGGTTTACATTTACATTTCTAATAACATATTTCATCCTCTAATCTGATGTTATTCTCTCTGCAGCTCCATTGACTCTGGATCCAAACACAGCACATCGTTGTCTCACACTCTCTGCTGATCTGACCAGTGTGTCGTACAGTGTTGGAGATAAAACACTTCCTGATAATCCAGAGAGGTTTGATGAGTTTGCATGTGTCCTGGGATCTGAGGGCTTTAACTCAGGAACACACTGCTGGGATGTGGAGGTTGGAGACAATACACTCTGGATTCTTGGAATAACAACAGCATCAAACCAAAGGAAGGGAGATTTCTTTGAGTCTAATGTCTGGCGTGTGCGATACATGAACAGCAAATACAGTTCACAAACCCCAGAGCAAAGCTACACTGTCTTTACTGTTAAACAGAAGCTTCAGCGTGTGAGAGTTCAGCTGGACTATGACAGAGGAACAGTGTCATTCTCTGATCCTGTAACTAACACACATTTACTCACATTCACATCCACCTTCAACGACACAGTCTTTCCATTCTTATATAATCGCTGCACAACTCCTCTGAGGATCTTACCAGTTAAACTCTTTATTACAGCAGAAAATCACAGTTAAATCTGATTCTGCTTATAGATAAATTCAGTTTAGCAAATTATGCTGTAATAACAACACCGTAATAAAAGGGTCTCATTGATCAATCACACTTAAATGTAAAATTTTGAGCCAACTTAACCCTTGTGTGTCCTAAAGGACATTTTTGCTCGTTATATATGCCCTTGTATCCGAGCTGCACCAATCACATCGGGTTATCTGATATAGGCGGGCTAGAGGCGAGATAAACAGAAGATGACAGCGCTGCGACGTCGAAGTCATTAGTAAACATTGCAAGATGGCTGTGGATGAACACCAGTTGTTTGAAACTGCTTTGGCCGCTACAATGATCGAGTTAGACTTGGCTTTTTATCTAAAAGAGGATCAGAAGACGGCGCTTGAATCGTTCCTTTGCAAGAAGGACCGGATACAGTAAGAGTGTAATCTACCAGTTAGCTCCATAGATATCATATAATAAAGGCTAGATGTCTCATCCGCGCTGCTGGCCAATGGAGGTCGATGTCCGCACGCGGCGGCCATCTTGCCACAGGGAGCTCGCTCACTCGTAACAACTTTTAAATTACCATAACTTGCTCAATTTTCTACCGATTTTCAAACGGTTTGGTTTGTTATAAACGTCAGAGATGTAGTTATGACACTGCATACATATGAATAATTATAACAATGGACTTCCATATGAAAGAATTATAGCCACGTTAATAACGTTTGTAAGATACCAAACCGTTTGTAAATCCGTCAAGATTTCAGCAAGATAAGAGGATTTGTGTGCGTGCTGATCACTCACCTTAATTCACAGCTTCCCTGTGGTAAGATGGCCACCGGTGATGCCGGAAGTGACTCCGCCTTAAGACATCTAGCCTTATATGATATCTATGGTTAGCTCCGCTGGTAGCTAAGCGTATGGGGTTTATTGTTGTGATTGGTCGTAGTGTTATCCAATTGCGTGCAGTGAGATTTTCAAATGCATGCTTGCCAATTTTCATTGGTCGATGCCAGACCCGGTGGATGTTGCACTCAAAAATGAATGTGAACTTACAGTCGATTGTAGAGTTTAAGGAGAATAAATGATTGGGTTAATTATTACAAAAATTAAAATAAAATAAAACACATGTACATGGATGAATCGTTTACAATAAGATCTGTTTTTTTCAAAGTAAATTTAATTTCATTTTTATTTATATAAATATTTATATATATATATATATATATATATATATATATATTGTGCATTTGAATTTCCATACTTACAATATTTAGATCACAGAAGACTTCTCCGTGGTCAGTTCAGCTCAATCTTTTTGTAAAACAGAGACTTATGGCAGGCGAGCTTCTTAATTTCAATTATTTATATTTTTTATTAAATACAGGTTAACTAGTTTACATAAAAGGTACTAATATATAAAATAAAAATAAAAGTAAATCAAAACCAAATAATTTACAAGCTTTCATCTTCATGAGGAGCAATGGCAAGACATCTAACACCGGAGAGGCCGTCCTTGGTGAATCAGGTCTGCATGGACATTCTTTTACAGTCCTTTTTAAAGTCCATCAAACTTTTTGACATGTTCAGAAATCCCCTCTTTGGAAACTCCCTAAAACTTGTCCATATAAAGCCTTTGCCTCTTTGTCCTCCTTCTTCTGGACCTTTTCTTCATCGCTGTATCTTCTGTATCTCGTCCGCAACACATAGACGGTAATAATTGCATTTTTTCTTCTTTCTTTGGCAAAGCTCTTTCTAATACATTTTCAATTTCTCTCTACTCTGCCATATGCTTAATAAATGCTTACAACATTCAGTGTGGTATGTCTTTCTTTATAAACCATTTTCTCAATAAATGATTTTACAACAATAATTGCAGTGTTTTCTTATATAAAGGTTTTCTTATAAAAACCTCTTTACGGTGTTTTCTTATATAATAATACAGGGTTAATGTAAAACACTTTCCATTACACAAAGTTACAATTATAGTTAATATGAGCCTGTTTACATGAGGCATTAATTATAACAGAATCATTATTTAGGACAGATTTGACTTACTTTAACTAACCTGAGAATAATTAAAATAAGGTTAAAGGTGTTTAAAAATACGCACCATAAAACAATATATATATATGCACTTGTCACAATAATCCTGTGTAAAATTAATTTTACTGAAATAAAAGTTCAAATATTTTCTCTACTCTTCCTCTTCCCTGAGTCAAAGGAACATTGATAAGGAACTTGATATAAGGACATCATGTAAGTATTAACAGACATTCAGGCTGATAAACAGGCCTGAAGTCAAAGCTTCTGATCAGGCACTGTGTGTACACGTTGGACTGAACAACACTGAATTTAAGCATTTCGAGTAAGTGCTCAGTTGTACTGTCCTCCAGTTGTTTTTAACCAAAATTACACAGCTTATGACTGAAATCAGATATTTTATGGTTTTAAATCAACATGCATTCGGCACAAATCTATTGTTAGAAATACTGTGACACATAGAAAATATAAACCACTTACAGGAAGTTCCTACTAAGGATAAATAGAAATATAAGAGGATTATTGCAGCTGGAACGATCTTCACCATGCGCTTTGACTCTTAAACTAACCTCCTGATTCAGCCTGCAATACCTGACAAAAACAATTCCCAAAGGGTAGAACACTACCCAGATAGCACACGTACGTCAAGCTGACGTTGGCCCGATGTACAGAGTTCCATCGGCACGATGTCGCTCAGAGATCGTTTGCTCATCGGCAATATGTCGCCTCGACGTCGGCCTTAGATCGCAAATGATCTCCGGCCAATGTTTGAACGATGCAAAGCTGTAAATCTTTTGGCCGCTCTGCATGGGTTTTATAGGACCTTTATTTATATAGGTCGGACCTTTCGGGCTACTCCTTATGTCACCGGCCGGGGTGGGGATAGAGCCCAGTAGTCCACCACCCGTACCACTACCACTCTGAGGAGCTACACCAAGGGGACACCACGAGACAGGACAAGAGAGAAGATAAATCAGTTGACTTTATTGGATATTAAAACATACTTAAAATAGCATCAGACTGGAGAACTGAAACTCTCTCTTCTTCAGAGCGACCAGGGGGCTCAGGATGCTCGGCACCCAAGGATCTCCAGACGAATAACCCAGGGCAGCGGGGAGAGCTGGCTTGCTCTATTTCTTCAAGACAGCGGTGGAGCTCGGAATACTCAGACTACAAGGATCTTCAGGTGAGTGGCTCAGAGCAACGTGAGTAACTGACTTTCTCTGTTTCCTCAGGACAGCAGTGGAGCTCGGAATACTCAGGATACAGGGACTCTTCAGGTAAGTAACCAACCCAGGGCAGCGGGGAGAGCTGGCTTGCTTTGTTTCTTCAAAACAGCAGTGGCGCTCGGAATACTCGGACTACAAGGATCTTCAGGTGAGTGTTGGGACTTTGCTTTAAAAAAACAAAACAAATAGCCTACATCAACAAATACGTTTTAACTGTTTTCCTTTAGCCAGATCATGAGCTTTAGTCTTTTGATGTCTGCATCATAAGCTGTAGAGCAGTAGCCTATGTGTAACTGGTCTTTATTGTCCCTCTGCGTTGTGTTGTCAATAAAACTCGTGCTTCAATAAATCATCTCCAATCAATTTTATTCCCCTGAGGAAACTGAGAAACATCGTGTAACAGGGTGAGACACAATAATTCAGCCTGCGTCACTCCTCGTGCTGGCGCGCTGGCCTTACACACCTGAACTGATAATTGCGTCAGTTGAACAATTTCAAAATAAACCATGTTTCAAATGAATGCATTCTCACAAATCAAAAACATAACTTTTACCTGAGAAACATTGTGTAACAGGGTGAGACACAATAATTCAGCCTGCGTCACTCCTCGTGCTGGCGCTATAATAAGACACATTTTTCACTCTTCACTAATATATAACACTTTTCTTGGTCTCAAAATAAGTATGCTATTGCTCATGATATATCACACATTCCATTGACAGATAATTACAGACAGAATTCAGAGCTCTCAATCACACGACTTACCGCTGGCCTTACACACGTGAACTGATAGTTACGACACAGGACGCACGCAGCAAAGAGAACCAGCCAGCCAATAGGAAACCATGTCACTCATATATTATATCCAATCATCCCCAAGTGTGATTATTTAACAGAACATTACCAGCAAGTGGAGACACACACACATTTATATACAACTCCATTACATATGCAGCACTGCTCACCCCGGGCCATCCGTGAAAGCATCACCATTTCCAGTTTAAGGACCGGGTCAGTTTATTTTGCTGCCCCTGCAGTGGATTATTGAATCTCAATCTAGCCATATCAACCAATTCAGCACCACCAGCACCAAGGCCACATTAATGCACGGGCTTACCTGGCTGAAGCCCAGGGGCCTCCCAAGTTCAAGTCGCTCGTGTCGCCAAAGCTCCATTGAATTGGACGGGATCGTGTTGCTTTGTCGCTGCGTGTCGTTGGCGGTGTGAACGGGGCTATAGCCTATGGGCTTACCTATCAAAATGTCTAGTTTTGTGTCCAGGCGCACTTTTGTGCGACTGTTTTTTTTTATGTTTTTTAAGACATGATTTTGACCACTTAATAGAATTTTGTTTTGTAGAAAGACTCTTTTTAAAAGATTTTCGTTATAGTATAAATTGTATCTTAATTTTGATAATTTTGTTATCAACCAATTGTATTTAATAAATAAGAAGCAAATATATACAGATTTGAGAAATATAGTAAATATTTAGCCTATTTTTTAGTCTAGATTTAGTCTACTTTTAAACGAAAAAAAATTTCATTTCTCTCTGGCGTTCATGGCGAGTCCGCATTCATCTTTGCAGCGACAGAGAAAACACCAGTTTATTAATAAACAATTAAATGTCTCCTTGCTATTTTAGACACATTCATAATCATTACTTTGCAAAGGTATGGTAGGCAAGGTAAACATTTCATTGGTCGTTCTGTTCTGACATGATGCATCTTTTCTGAGCGCGTACTGTCAAACAGCGCCTGATCCCTGATGACTTTATCTTTCGCGTCTGGTTGTGCTAATACTGCCAAATACACACAAGGTTCACATAAACACAGTTGGTTATTGTCTAAAGTGAATTAAAAGAGTTGAGAGAAAATCGGACTGCGTGTCTGCAGCATCTATGCATGCATGTCTTAAAGTGACAGTGACACCTATATGCTGTCACTTGTCCTTAAAGGTTGTCTAAGCGATGTGAGGCCAAAACATTTTTTGTCACATACAGCAAACATCTCCTCACTATCCGCTAGCTGCCTGTCCCCTGAACACACTTTAAAAAAACGCGGTCTCTGTAGACACCACAGGCTCCACAAACGGCAACAAAAACAAACTGTGCTCACCCGCACCACGAAACATAACAAACAGAGCTCCAGCCAATCACCGACAAGAAGTGTTGGAGGGTGGGGTTTGCGCGTTTGCGGGGTTAGTGCGCGTGCACATGAGGTGGGTGTGTGGAGGAGAGAGATGAAGAGGGAAGTTTGAATTATGGCCGACACACGACCAAAGAGACGACGTTCCGATGAACAGAACAACTTGCAAGAGGGACAAGGATAAGGAACGCGAGAAGTCCCGAATTTACATCGGAAAAACCTTTGAAATGTGACGAGACCTCCGCCGGCAGAAGGGATTAGCTACTATCCGACATTCAGTTGCTCTGTTTTTGCAGAACAGGTAAATCCACTTTTCTTTCTAAACTGACGTTCATGTTCGCCAAACCAACACAAGGATGTAATTCGCTAGATTTCTGCAGTCAGCGTTAACTTTGGTGAATACAACATGTATGTTTCTAGCAGCGATCAATCTCTATTGTAAATGATCAAGCAAATTCACAGTAGGGCGACAATTTGTGTAAGTTAAGGGTTGTTTTCACCCACGGTTTGTCGTGAATTTGAATGTTCATTTATAGGCTATTGACAACTTTGACTAAATTGGTTTACAACGCCGCCGTTGTTTATGCTCACTGGGAAACGCGAAGCTAACGTTATCTTGCTATCATTGCGTCCTTGTATGGGAGCTATTTATAACCTCAGGTGGCAAAACGATTTTAAGATAATGTGTCTCTTTTTTTGCATTCTGTTCTGCAATATATAAAAGCATTTATCTAACTTGGCGACATTATACATTGAATGAAGTATCAGTAAAACTTAACTTTGTAGTGACTATTTTGACTTTCCTTTATGCCGGAAGGGAGGGGAGGAGGGAGGAGACGGGATGAGGATGAGGGAGGGTCTAGCCAGCCTCCGTTTTGTTTGACAACAATTCGAATGTCAACAAGAAGAAACGTCTCCCGGGATCGCTTAGACAACCTTTAAAGAGAGTTCACCCTCCAAAAAAACTTGTGCTGAACTAAAAAGAAAACATTTTGAAGAATGTGGCTAACCAAACAGTTGCTGGTCCCCAATGACTTCCATAGAAAAAAAAAAAAATACTGTTTGGTTATCCACATTCTTCAAAATAACTATTATGTTCAACATAAACATCAGGTTTAAAACTATTTGAGAGTGAGTAAATGACAGAATTTTACTTTAGGTGAACTTTCCCTTTAATGTTAGTAAAACAACAAAAGATAAAATCACTGCTGATTATCATTGTCAGTGACAAATTCAAACTTTATTTCATTTCGTATAATTATTAGTTTATATCTTAAAAACGTGAAACAAAATGTTGATGGGCAGTTTATGTAAGGGATAATGTATAGAGACGCGGTCGTTATAGCAAATAACAAGCCCGACAGGCTAAATGAGACAGCCTGAAGGGCTTGTTATTCGCTATAACGACCGCGTCTCTATAGGACATTCTACCAGAAACGTACATTTCCAGAAAAAAAAAAATCTTGGGGGAAAAAATATATTTTTCTTAAATCTGAACGTTGAGACATATGGAGGACATGTTAAACTATGAGAAACACATATCATGCCATCTCAGCATGTTTTTATGATTAAATAAAATACATTTTTATACGCATTTCACCCCTAAAATGTCAGGCCCTGTCACAGACAAATTTGTATATGTCAGAATGGTTTCCTAATGAATTTCTTTGATACAAATAGCATTTTCTTATTGATCACATGTCCCTGATTGTATCTAACATGGTTTTATAATTCATTTAAGAAATATAAGTAACTTTTCGGTCAACTGTAGTACACAAAATCACAGAATACCCACCAGGCACTCATATAGTTGTAAAATAACTAACTTTACATAGGAGATTTTTATAAAAACATAGTAGTGGATATATACCCCCACCTTCGTCTACACAGTTAAAGAGATGAATTAATTAATATTTCCTCAAATAGTACACTTTTGTCATATTTCCTGTGTGACAGGACTGACCATGGCGTGACAGGACTGACGGTACTGTGACAGGACTGACTTTATGGATTTTGATGATGCAGAAAAAGTTATGTTTTGTGTTCTTTATTTAAGTTTTGATTGGCATTTCTTTTTTAAAATATTATTATAATTTTAATGTTAATGTAATATTAGACTATGGTTAAATTCAGCCAAGGAGATACATAATATTGCCAAAAGTATTGGGACAGCCCTCCAAATAATTTAATTCAGGTGTTTAAATCACTTCCATGGCCACAGTTGTATAAAAATCAAGCACCTTGGACTTCATTTTACTATTGCATGCGTTAAATACATAAAATATGCAATAAATGTAATAAAAAAGAACAATAACATTAATTTGTAAGGCCGTATCACACGGGAATGTGACAGGGCCTGATGTGACAGGGCCTGACGGTTGGCCATTTTAAACTGCCATTACTCAGCCTGCTAGCATGCTAGCATAAAAACTGTTAACATGCAAGCAAGGAATTTCAATAACCTTTTTAGACATGTTTTGGATTTAAAACATTTTCATTATTTTCTGGAATGTTTTACCGTGACAGGGCCTGTGTCACGGTTTGGGTTTTGTTTATTGTTCCTGGTTCTTGTCTGTCATGTGATCCCCTGTTCTAGTCATGTGATCTTGCCTTGTGTTCCCCTGTCTGTTGTCATTTTGTCATTGGTTGATTGTTTAAATGTTCACAGGTGTCCCTTGTCTCGTCATTAGTCCAGTATGTATTTAAGCCCTGTGTCTAGTTCAGTCTTTGTGAGTTCTTGATGTTGTTAAGTGGATGTTGGTTGTTCTGTTCCTGAGTCCTGTTCCCCGTTCCTGTATTTGAGTTTGTAAGTCTGGAGTTTGTTAAATAAAGTGAGCTGCATTTGGATCCTGCTTCCTCCATGTTTCAACCGAATCACAACAGAAGAACTCACCACAAAATGGATCCAGCAGTGGTTAGCAACCAGGCCCTGAGGAAATTCCTTTCTTCATTGTTTCAGGATGGCCAGCCCATTGAGAGATATGCGAGGGACTTTTTGACTTGCTGTCATCTGGGATCATTAGATGACATCCAGCTCATGGAGCTGTTTTGGAGCGGGTTGGATGATGACATTGCTCAATTTATGCCGGAGGACTATACCGGCTGGACCCTGGAGGGATATGTCGACCTGGCCCTCTCCTTGAGCGGTTTGGCATTTACTGTGGGCTTGGCTAATGAAACACCCCTTGAGCTCACAGTACCCCCAGAGCCCTCACCGCTGGTCCCGTCCAGTCCAGAGTCTTCACAGCTTCACGTCTCATGTGCCCAGCCTGAGAATCTTCACGTCACGCCAACCATCAAGCCAGCCACTGGATTGGTCTATGGCCGTCAAGGACTGGTTTCCAGCGTGGCCGATTCCCCGCTGATGTCAGCACATGCTGCCACAAAGGCCATCGTTCCAGGGACTCGTCCCGCCGAGCCTTGGCTCCACGTCAGCCCTGCCGAGCCTGAGCTTCACGTCACGTCAGCCGATCCAGAGACTGAGCTTCACGTCGCTTCTGCCGATCCAGAGACTGTTCACGTCGCTTCTGCTGATCCAGAGACTGTTCACGTCGCTTCTGCTGATCCAGAGACTGTTCACGTCGCTTCTGCTGATCCAGAGACTGTTCACGTCGCTTCTGCTGATCCAGAGACTGTTCACGTCGCTTCTGCTGATCCAGAGACGGTTCACGTCGCTTCTGTTGATCTAGAGACGGTTCACGTCGCTTCTGCTGATCCAGAGACTGTTCACGTCGCTTCTGCTGATCCAGAGACAGTTCAAGTCGCTTCTGCTGATCTAGAGACGGTTCACGTCGCTTCTGCTGATCCAGAGCTTCACGCCAGTCCAGCCGAGCCTGCACTTCCCGCCAGTCCAGCCGAGCCTGCACTTCCCGCCAGTCCAGCCGAGCCTGCACTTCCCGCCAGTCCAGCCGAGCCTGCACTTCCCGCCAGTCCAGCCGAGCCTGCACTTCCCGCCAGTCCAGCCGAGCCTGCACTTCCCGCCAGTCCAGCCGAGCCTGCACTTCCCGCCAGTCCAGCCGAGCCTGCACTTCCCGCCAGTCCAGCCGAGCCTGCACTTCCCGCCAGCTCAGAGCCCTCTTCGCCGCTGGTCCTGCCCAGCTCAGAGCCCTCTTCGCCGCTGGTCCTGCCCAGCTCAGAGCCCTCTTCGCCGCTGGTCCTGCCCAGCTCAGAGCCCTCTTCGCCGCTGGTCCTGCCCAGCTCAGAGCCCTCTTCGCCGCTGGTCCTGCCCAGCTCAGAGCCCTCTTCGCCGCTGGTCCTGCCCAGCTCAGAGCCCTCTTCGCCGCTGGTCCTGCCCAGCTCAGAGCCCTCTTCGCCGCTGGTCCTGCCCAGCTCAGAGCCCTCTTCGCCGCTGGTCCTGCCCAGCTCAGAGCCCTCTTCATCGCTGGTCCTGCCCAGCTCAGAGTCCTCTTCACCGCTGGTCCTGCCCAGCTCAGAGCCCTTTTCATCGCTGGTCCTGTCCAGTCCTGACCTGCCCTCGTCGCAGACCTCGTCCAGCCCTGACCTGCCTTCATCGCCTGTCTCATCCAGCCCTGACACGCCTTCGCCACCGGACTCCTCCTACCTGGCGTCTAAGTCCGTTAACCTCCCCAAGAAAATTTTGGGGGGGGGCAATAAGCCTTCACCGCCGTGGCCGCCCGAAGGGTCTTCTCCGCCGTGGCCGCCCGAAGGGTCTTCTCCGCCGTGGCCGCCCGAAGGGTCTTCTCCGCCGTGGCCGCCCGAAGGGTCTTCTCCGCCGTGGCCGCCCGAAGGGATTTCTTCGCCGTGGCCGCCCGAAGGGATTTCTTCACCGTGGCCGCCCGAGGGGTCTTCTCCGCCCTGGTCCTCTGCACATCCTGATCCGCCCTGGCCGTGGCCACCCTTAGGGTCTTCTCCGCCGTGGCCGCCTGAGGGGTCTTCTCCGCCCTGGTCCTCTGCACATCCTGATCCGCCCTGGCCACCCGCACACCCTGGTCTGCTCTGGTCCCCTGAACAGTCTGGTCCACCCACGCTTCATGGCCCAGGCCCGCCATTGCCATGTCCTGGATCTATTCCTCTGCACGGGCCTGGCCCTCCATCCCTCCCCCAAGACCGCCTCCGCTCCACCACCCTCCTGAACTTATGTTTTTGTTTTGATGGGCGTCGGGAGCCGCCCATAGAGGGGGGGCTATGTCACGGTTTGGGTTTTGTTTATTGTTCCTGGTTCTTGTCTGTCATGTGATCCCCTGTTCTAGTCATGTGATCTTGCCTTGTGTTCCCCTGTCTGTTGTCATTTTGTCATTGGTTGATTGTTTAAATGTTCACAGGTGTCCCTTGTCTCGTCATTAGTCCAGTATGTATTTAAGCCCTGTGTCTAGTTCAGTCTTTGTGAGTTCTTGATGTTAAGTGGATGTTGGTTGTTCTGTTCCTGAGTCCTGTTCCCCGTTCCTGTATTTGAGTTTGTAAGTCTGGAGTTTGTTAAATAAAGTGAGCTGCATTTGGATCCTGCTTCCTCCATGTTTCAACCGAATCACAACAGCCTGACCCTTTAGCTCGTCTTCCTAAAAAAAATATACAAAAACAAGCTTAAAATCATACAATTCAATGACAGAATTCAGCCTTAATCAATAGGCTTGTTTGAGATGCGCCTTGGCTCGTCTGAAATGTAGTCGAGAGTAGGCGGCTGCAGTGAGAGGAGGAGTGAAAAAAGCGCAGGCAAGCCGGACAGATCTCATGTCTCGCAGTGATCTGACACCTGCGAGATCAAATGGATATCACGGGATTCACCGGATTCACGCTCGTGCACAGTGTTGCTAATAAACTGGATGGAATTTAAGTTCTGTTGCTTTTATATGAAAATAAATATAATGAACAAGACACCCAAAGTAGCTTACTTATTTAATTCCATTCCAAATACATGTTTATCAGTCTTTTTTTTGTGGGTTTTTTTCTTTCTTTTTTTAATAAAAAATACATTGCATAACCCATAGAGATCGCACTGTTAGATAGTTTGGGAATATTCACACGTAACGTATACACATAAAACATGATATTAGAGTTCAAAACATTTAAAATCAAAACATTTTAAAAGAGAACAATACATCACAGTTGTTTAAACCAATGAGCATTAAGCTGTGTCGTCAGCAAGTCGTTTCCCATCGTGCTTTTGATCAGCGCAGTCAGCGGAGAGCAACTGCGCTTGACTGCAGAATCCGACAGGTGCGCCTTGCGCTCGCGAGAGATTTTTGACATACGCCAGCATGACATCAGAGCAAGGCGGACCGCACTGGACACATTTCTAACCGGCATGCATCTCGCGCTGATCACCGGTGATCGATTCTGCGCAGATTTTGCTCATCTCAAACCATAGACAGTATAAGAAGTGGACAGAGCCATCTCATTGGATCTCAATTGAGACAAGTGAAGCCCATTTTTAGCGATTTCTTAGCACTTCCTTTCCTGACGCGCAGACTCAAACAGAGCAAAGCGTTACACGGACCACGTGAGCAACCCGTCTGTCTTCTAGTAGCTGTGCCAAGAGAAATCTGAATCATTCCCTTCCGAAATGTGCAGAGACGGAGAGTGTGAGTAGGAGCTGTCCATGAGCTAGGAGCAGGAGCAACTTTTGCTAAGTATTCTGATTAATTATTTTGTCATTTTGCCTCCACGTCCCACCGATTGCTCGCGAACTTCTCCTCCCGTCCATACGGTAATCTCTCTACTGTGCGACAGAGAGTCGCGTGGTTATGACGCAATCGTTAGCCTACTTTTACAAAAACTGCTTCTACGGGGCCATAACATAAGCTACAATGTAATGGAGCATTTTATACATTGTCGTGTTTCTTTAGAAATAAATAATGGACAAATGGAGTCTTCAAACGCCTCAGATGTAAAGTTATTCGCTGTCAAAGTGACGCCAAAATGAATGGGAGTCAATGGGATGCTAACAGCAGGTGAAGTTCTGCTACAAGATGGTGGCACGCGGCCGGCTTCAACTTCCGTTCGACTTCCTTCCCGCTTGTCTCAAACAAGCCTAATGTAAGCTTCACCTGGGTCAAATGATGTCACTTCCTCTGAGTGATTCCCTTAAAGGCGTATTTCACACATTTTATGTAGAGTTTTATGTAAACGTGACAGGACTGACCAAAACATGGGGACAGTTGTAAAATAGAATTTATTTGTAGAATGAATATATAATTTCATGTTTTTGATCAGTTGATGTGAATGATAACAGCTTAACCCTCTGAGGTCGACAAACGCGCCGGCGCGTTTTGCTGGATTTTCTTCACATTGTAGCACTATAAACTTAAATTTCTCCATCATTTATGGTCATACAGAAAAAAGAAATATAAAAAAAGAATCTGTGATATTTCTACTTTTGTATGTGTCCACTTACAATCAAATCAAAACATTGTGCTTTTGTAAAATAAAGAAAATAAACAGGGTGTGCGTTCTGCCTCTCTGTCGCGGTGAACTTTTTTTTCTTGAGCACGTCTATAAACTGAAACAAAACTCTGCGAATACTTGTCACACATTTATGAGCCATAAACCTTTATAAACATATAAGTGTGTACTTTTAAATTATCCGATTCAAAACGAAAACAAATATTCTCTGTTTAAGTAATTTGTATAAAACCAACAAGATGTCCAGATTCTCAAACGCTTGCTCATTACAGTTAATTTGGCCACGCCTACTCGCGCAAAAGAGATTCACATGCAAATCTCCACATGGAACGCGATCGCCCTCATTACCTCAACAACAAAACACTTCACTTCACTTTTCGTCGAGTTTGAAAGACGTGCCTGAGCTTACATTGGATTTACATCAGGAGAAGAAGAACGCGATTTGAAAACAAGAAAGATAAGGTAAGAAATTCTTACATATTAGTTTGCTATTGTTGCATAAATTTCACATTGCAGTTGAACTGTTGCTAGATGGTGAATATGATAATATTTAGACCCGTGTTTACTGTTACTGTGTTTGTGGATATCTGTTCAAACGTAGATATGTATTTGGTAACCATAATGTTTTATATTTGAGCGTGATCGCGTTTGAATGTATCTTATTTTGGATCGTGATCACGTTTGAATGTATCATATTTTGGATCGTGATCGCATTTGAATGTATCATATTTTGGATCGTGATCGCATTTGATTGTATCATATTTTGGATCGCGATCGCGTTTGAAAAACAAACAGCTTCATGTTTTTACTATTATCTCATTTCATATGGACCACGAATGGAAACATTTTAAGTAACATGATAATCAATATATTTTTCTCTAGCTTAGTTGTTACTTAAATCTTTTGGAAGATTTATACTGTTATAGGTTATTATTATTTTATCCAGCACTGCGCATAGCTTATGCCTACAAGGCACAACAAACCTGGTGTTCACTGTTCATTATATCTTGTTGGAAACATTTGTGTGTGTGTGTGTGTGTGTATTCTGTGAATTTTAAAAAACAAGTTTAACCAGAAAAATCTAAAATTTATTCCCAAAATCGTGCAGGCCTTTCTCTTGATATCAGTATGTTCACTTTTTTTTTCAGGGCCCAGATGACACTGAGGACTGCTGAATTCAAAATTCACATGAGTCTCTGTACATGGTAAAGTGAAAATCAAACACCTTGGAAATTAAAGGTATGTATGTTTTTAGGAATGGCACAAAGGTCTCTGTCTTTGGATCATTGTTTTCAATAAGTGCTTTTTTGGCATGTGTTGTGTATCTTTGGACGATGCTGTGTTGTAAATAAATCCAAACAATTTAAAAGCCATTATTTTTTAAATCTCCTCATTTACAGTATTGTGCAAGGTTGCCCAGAATGACAGGGCCTGATAGCTCCTAATAGGGCCGTTAGGGGAGGTTCTTTGTCTTTCTCAGGTGAGAAAAGCTTACATATTAATGAGCTCTCGCATAAGGCTTTTTCACACAAAACACGTCGTAAAATTTTTAAATCAATATATTGTCTTATCTGAATGAGCAGTCAGGGTGATTTTCACATAGTTTTGCAGCAAATATTCTAGGCTACGTCATACAATTCTCAAAAGTCTTGTGAAGAAATAATCAGTATGGGTTTCATGGCCTTATTTCAGTGAGAATTTTTTTTTGTATTTTCACAAACCACGCATAAATGTCATTATCTCAAAACTACAAACTTTTACATACATGCTGTTGATATATTATTGTAGCAGAGTTTGTGCTGAATACAGTGTGATAAATATTAGAACCTCATTGTGTAAGAAACATAGGGGGAACAGAATCCGACGGCAAATAGTTTAGCTGTCGAAATCCGTTCCCCCACCCCAATGATGAGAGATGTTGATGTAATGGCTTAAAATATGCTTATTCTATTCTGTGTGTGGATGGAGCTTAAACAGCATCAATTTGATAAATATTAGAACCTCAGTGTGTCAGAAATATGGGGGGAACAGAATCCGACGGCAAAAAAAAAAAACAAGTAATAAAAACTCGGTGAGTGTTTCGCAATTTTCTCACCTCATGGGATCACAACACTAAGAGATAGTAAATCTTTTCCTGGATTTTTTTTGTGCGTTCCCGAGATTAGACCTTCCTTAACATAATGCCGAAAACCCAAAGTCTCTAGGTGGTCTGGTTGAGGAGTAGATAGAAGTGCAAGATTGGTGCGCACAGACGCACAGAACAGAAATCATGAGTTAACAATCGCAATTTGTCCGGTGGAAAATTGCGCTAAAAAATCAGCTGTCGGAATCCGTTCCCCCACTCCCATTATGAGATGTGTTGATGTAATGGCTTAAAAAACGCTGGTTTTATTTTTGTGTGTGGATGGAGCTTAACTTGCATCAGTTTAAATTTTTTTATTTTTTTTTGCCTTATTGTGATAGGACAGTATAGTATCAAGAAAGTTTGACGAACCGGGACTTGAACAAGGGTCGCTCAAAGCTAAAAAAAAAAATATTGTCAGGGCACTGACCACTAGGCTATTGAGGCTTGCAATTAGCTGCAATTTGATAAATCTTAGAACCTTATTGTGTAATAAACACAGGGGGAACAGAATCCGACGGCAAATAGTTCAGCTGTCGAAATCCGTTCCCCCACCCCAATGATGAGAGATGTTGATGTATCGGCTTAAAATACGCTTATTCTATTCTGTGTGTGGATGGAGCGGCACAGCCGGTCTGAGCACAAAATACTCCTTCCCTTGGTGCCATACCAGAAATATCACCAGTATGTGAACGTAGTCTGCGCATAATCGACTGGGCAGAGCATACATGCCACTTATACTGATAATAGCTTAGCCTGCAAGTCAGGAACTTCCAGGTTATAAAACCTCATGAATGTCGATGGGGAGGCCCAGCCCGCTGCCATACAAATATCGTGAATAGAAATTCCGCTGGACCAGGCCCACGAAGAGGCCATGCCTCTAGTGGAGTGGGCTCTGATACCCAAAGGGCACTGCAGGTGTTTGGAGGCGTAAGCTGCTGCAATCGCGTCCACTATCCACCTGGACAGGCTCTGTTTCGAGGCAGCGAGACTCTTGGTGCGTCCGCCAAAAGAAACGAAGAGCTGCTCGGAACGCCTGAAAGCGGCGGAGCGCGTGATGTACACTCTCAGCGCCCTAACAGGGCATAGGAGGTTATCACTGTCCCCGTTATCGGATGCTGGCAGAGCCGAAAGGGAGATGATTTGTGCCCTAAAGGGGGTTCCAATCGCTTTGGGGATGTAACCGTGTCTCGGTCTGAGAATGACTTTTGAGTCATTTGGTCCGAACTCAAGACATGCAGGGCTAACAGATAGCGCGTGCAGATCCCCCACGCGTTTTACTGAAGACAGAGCTATCAGAAAAACGGTTTTGAGCGAAAGGTACTTTGGATCCACGGATTCAAGCGGTTCAAAGGGAAAAGCCTTCAGGGCCTCCAGGACCAAGGACAGATACCAGATAGGAACCGAGGGGGGCCGCGGGGGGTTCATCCGTCTGGCTCCTCTGAGGAAACTGATAATAAGCTTGTTCCTTCCTATTGCCCGGCTGCGCGTCGTCTCAGCGAACGCTGCAATAGCCGCCACATACACTTCCAACAGCTCCTGTAGGAAGGAGAGCACTCGCGGGACCCCACATGTACGTGGATCGAAGCTCTTAGTAGCGCACCATTTAGAGAACACAGACCATTTAGATGCATAGAGCCGTCTCGTGGAGGGAGCTCTAGACTGTGTGATCGTGTTCACAACCCCTTCTGGCAGGTCAACGTGTATCCGTTGATTATCCATGCATGCAGAGACCATCGCTCCGGATGGGGATGCCAGATCGATCCACCGGCTTGAGAGAGGAGATCCTTTCTCACCGGGATCGGCCATGGGGGTGAGTGCGACAGCCTCACTAGCTCTGGGTACCAGACTTGGTTCTCCCAACGCGGGGTTATGAGAAGCACTGGGTGGTGCATTTCCCTGATCCTCGCTATGACCTGTGGTAACAGGGAGATCGGAGGGAAAGCGTACAGCGGGAGGCTGGGCCAGGTTTGGGACAGCGCGTCCTCGCTTTTCGAGAAAAATATCGGGCAGTGAGCGTTGTCTTTCGACGCAAAGAGGTCGACCTCCGCTCTGCCAAATAGGCGCCAGAGGAACTGGACTGTCTGAGGGTGCAGGGACCATTCTCCCGGGGGAATAATGTCTCTGGACAGTCTGTCTGGGCCGACATTCAAATGGCCCAGCACGTGCGCGGCTCTCAGCGAGCACAACGAGCGGTGAGCCCACACGAGAAGGCGTTCTGTCAGGTTACACAGGTTCCTGGACCTGACACCGCCCTGTCGGTTCACATAGGACACCACGGACATGTTGAGATTTCTCTGGGTCGCCGTGAGAACGGTGGTTGCGCGCAGGCGAGCGGGTAGATATACCGGTTCGTTGGCTGCGAGATAAACATCTGCAGTAGCCGTGGCAACGGGGACTGACAGAGCGTGAAGCTTTGAAGGTGGTCCAGCCGCAGCGGGACTTAACCGTCTTTTCTTCCCTCGTGTATAGACGCTCATAAATAATCGAGCACCATGTGGTGCGAGTGGTGCGAGAGGCGGGTTCGCTTTCTGTATGTAAGAAAAGCTGGCCGCGAGCTCGGAGAAGCGAACAGTAAAAAAAATTATCTGCCGCAAGAGCTGGGCTCGAATACGGGTCTCTGGCATTACAGCCTATGATTCTGCCACTGGGCTACAGGGGATAACACATTAGCTTTTGGTTAGCGTGAGCATATAAGAGTACGACCACATGTTTGTTTGCAGTCGTGCGTGTATTAAAAACAGGCTCGTTTACTGCAATAGTAATATTTCCAGCCGCCTGAACTTAAGAGGGGACTGAGAAATGTTTGAGAATTGGCGGTTTGTCCGGCCACAGCGGGACGAAAACACTCTCTCTCCTCTTTTCGCCGGTGAGTGAGGCGCGCGCGCTGAACGTTGCTCGTGACCGTCCGCTCTGTCATCCCTTGTGAATGGCGCAATCTGCGCGGCCCAACAAGGGGAAGTGCGGGTTCGCTTTCTGTATGTAACAAAAACTGGCCGCGAGCTTGGAGAAGCGAACAGCATAAATTTGTATCTGCTGCGAGAGCCGGGATCGAACATGGGTCTCTGGTGCAAAAGCCTAAGATTCTGCCACTGAGCCACAGGGGAGAAAACATGTGTATTTATAACAGGCTCGTATTCTGCAATATGAACAATTCCAGTCGCCTGAACTTAAGAGGGGACTGAGAAATGTGTGAGAAATTGAGGTAGGTCCGCGCGAGGACGGAGTAGCTTTCTTGTAACGTAAAGAGAGCTCCAGGACCGTCCGTTTCTGCCATCCCTTGTGAGCGGCGCAGTTTGCGCGGCTCGAACAGAGGGAGAGGAAGCTCGCTCCAAGACCGTCCACTTCTGCCATCCCCTGTGAGCGGCGCAGTTTGCGCGGCTCGAACAGAGGGAGAGGAAGCTCGCTCCGAGACCGTCCACTTCTGCCATCCCTTGTGAGCGGCGCAGTAGCGCGGCTCGAACAGAGGGAGAGGAAGCTCGCTCCGAGACCGTCCACTTCTGCCATCCCTTGTGAGCGGCGCAGTAGCGCGGCTCGAACAGAGGGAGAGGAAGCTCGCTCTGAGAACGTCCACTTCTGCCATCCCTTGTGAGCGGCGCAGTAGCGCGGCTCGAACAGAGGGAGAGGAAGCTCGCTCCGAGACCGTCCACTTCTGCCATCCCTTGTGAGCGGCGCAGTTTGCGCGGCTCGAACAGAGGGAGAGGAAGCTCGCTCCGAGACCATCCACTTCTGCCATCCCTTGTGAGCGGCGCAGTAGCGCGGCTCGAACAGAGGGAGAGTGTCTATCTCATTCGCCTCATCCCCTGACGCGGCGGCGGCGCGGGCGTGAGCCGGCGGTTGAGCGGCCGGGAGGGGGGGCAGAGAGAGCGAGAGAGAAGCTCGAGGGAGAGGTTCCGGCGAGCTCCTCAGTCATATCAGTCTCCGGTGGTCTCTGCGAGCGGCGCTTCCTATTGCGCGGCCCGGCAGGGACAGGCGGAGCGACAGCTTGGTCGAAAACTTCAAGTCGAGCCCGCAGGGTCGACATTGATAGTTCTTAGCACTCGGGGCAGCCGCCCGTAGAGAGTGCGGTGGCGGCGTGCTCGCGGCCCAGGCAGAGAGCGCAGAAGAGGTGGCGGTCTCCGTTGCTGAGCGGGGCGCGGCACGAGCCGCAGGAAAAAAACGAGGCGTTTTGACAAAAACGCCTCGTGCTCTTTTAGAACAGTGAGAGATAGTGTGTGTCGCAGGGCGAGCACACACAGCAGTAATAAAAGGATATGTCGCCGGATAGCGTAGCAGGCACGGATGGCTGAAGGCGGCGATGGCGGCCGGCTTCTTCAGGCGCTGTCCTAGGCTTGCTGGTCGCTGGTTTCAACAGCGGCGGCTCTCAAGATCCAGCGATGCGAAGAGCTTCGCTGAAGACAAGAAAATCAGAATTTCAGCCTGTGAGCCCTGCGTATATACACACTGGCCACACCCATCTTGACGGTTAGAGGGGTGTGGAGGGCGCGAAGCGCCCTCATTGGATGTGACGTCACTCAGGGCTCACTGGTAGGCTTAAGCAGTTGCCGCCGAGCAGCCAATGAGCACGCTTATACAACCTGCCATGGTCTGCCGGCTGCCGCACTGCATTGACAATGAATACAAAATTAAGGATAATTTTAGTCTTCAGATCTCGAAGAAAGAAGACTTTCCCGATGCGTAAGCAACTTACGCAATACGAGAGAACCTCTCGTAAGAGAACCCCCTTTTACACCGACAAAAAGGGAATCTCTACGCAACACAAGCAACTAGCCTCCAGACTAAAAGCTGAACTGGTGTATTGTATTGATTTAATAACCCGCCTAAGAAGGGTTAAATTAATGATTGATGGTTCTTCAGGTCATGTCTTATAAGTGCATAGAATCTTGAGATTTCATCATCTCACTCTTAAACTCACTCTTTCCTCACTCTCTCCCTTTCTGCAACTCGTATGAATGTGTTTGTGCGTGTGTTTGTGTTAGATATTAGTTTTATGTGTTAGAATAATCAATAAAGTCTTGTTTGTATTTTAAAGAGAAGTGTTACTTGTGTTATGTGCTTACGAATTTAATGTCTTAACCCTCTGGGGTCTGAGCTGTTTTCTGGGCCCTGGAGGTGTTCTGACTGACATGCTCTGACATTTGTGCTTATTTCTGTTACTTGTGACATTTTCATGGCTAAAGTCTAATTACACTGTATTTAGCACAAACTTTGCTACAATAATATGTCAGCATCATGTATGTAAAAGTTTGTAGTTTTGAGATAATGACATTTATGCGTGGTTTGTAAAAATACCCCAAAAAATTCTCATTGAAATAAGGCCATGAAACCCATACTGATTATTTCTTCACAAGACTTTTGAAAATTGTATCACGTAGCCTAGAATGTTTGCTCCAAAACTATGTGAAAATCGCCCTGACTGCTCATTCAGATAAGACAATATATTGATTTAAAATTTGTACGACGTGTTTTGTGTGAGAAAGCTTTATGCGGGAGGTGTGATCACATCATTAATACCCTTGTGAAAAAAAAATGCACTTTAGTGTACTTTTATAAAGTGTACTTATTATACAAATAATATACTTTAAATGTATACACTTAAGTGTAACTCAAATGCAATGTTTTCACCGGTCTGAATGCACATTAAGTATAATTGATTTGAAATATATCACATATTAAGTTGAAATAAAATGCAATAAGTTGTCATTAAGAGTGTTACGACCCGTGAGGTCTGTGTGCGTGTTTTGTGTGTTGCTGTCGGTGTTTTCTGTCTCTCTTCTGCAGGTGTCTTGAATCTGGCGTGGTGAGAATCCCGCAGCTGATGCAGATCAGTGGCAATTAGTGAGGTGTATAAGTTGAGCCAGTGAAGTGCTCATCTTTGTCACTTTTCCTGTGTGGACTCCTGTGTGGACTCCTGTGTGGTTTGTAGCGGGATCTGCTGGGTGCTGATCTTAGCTTCTCCCCGCGCCGTCTGTCAAGTGACTCTGTGGAGGCAGCTGTCGGACCGGGGTTTCCGATCAGCTGGGCGTCGGCGTGGTGAGCGGCAAGCAATCTCCGCGTGCATTTCAGTAACGCGGTGGGAGCCGTGGAGATCGTATATTGTGTTGCACTTTTCTATTGAGTATTTTTGTAGTTTAATTTACATAAGGCTGAAATAAATACATGAACTTGACACGTTTTGAGTCATCCTTGGTTTTTCCACCCTGGGCATATCTGTTTGTTAGTCCCACACCTCTAGACAAGCCGGGGATATAACAAAGTGATTTTTTTTTTTTTTTTTTTTTTTTTTGGTACCACTTAAGTGGGACTTTAATACAACTTTATATTTACTTTCATAATTGCTTCTAATGGCTTTAAAATGTATTTAAAGTGCACTGCTCAATGCACTGACAAGCAATTAATGTGAACTAAAATGTACTTTAATGTCAGTTAACAATACACTTAAGTGTGAATTAAATGTAATGTTTTCACCACTTAAGTGCATTTTATTTGTATTTCATTTCAAATGTATCTCAAATTAAGTTCATATTAAATGCAATTAGTTGAACTTTTGAATGCTTTTTTTTAAACGTAAATGGGACTTTAATACATATTTAATAAGTACTTTCAGTGTATTTAAAATATAGTTAAAGTGTAGTTTAATGAACTGACAAGCAATTCATGTGAACTAAAATATACTTTAATGTCAGTTAACAATACACTTAAATGTGAATTAAGTGTAATGTTTTCGACAAACGTATTGCATGTAATTGATTTCAAATGTATCACAGATTAAGCTCAAATGAAATTAGTTGAAATTAAGAGTGCTTTTTTGGAACAACTTAAGTGGGACTTTAATACATTTTTATTTGAACTTTGAAATATGATAAAGGTGTACTTCCAAATATACTGACAAGCAATTAATGTGAACTACTGACAAGCAATTAATGTGAACTAAAATATACTTTAATGTAATATACATGTACACTATTATATAATTAAATACGTAATTAAAAAAAATTAAGTTGCAATTTATTTCAAATTTGAATAAAAAAATCTTAACCTAGTTACAATCAACACAAATTCAATTTAAAACCCTCTACGTACATTTACTGACAAAATCTCTAAAATACATACATACAAACCTTTGTTGATGCACAAAAAAACCCCAAAGAAACACTATACATAAACAGTTACAACACCTTAAAGCAGGGATGGGCAACTTCGGTCCTGGAGGGCCACTGTCCTACAGAGTTTAGCTTCAACCCTAATCAAACACACCTGAACAAGCTAATCAAGGTCCTCAGGATTACTAGAAAATTACAGGCAGGTGATTTTTTCAGGGTTGGAGCTAAACTCTGTAGGACAGTGGCCCTCCAGGACCGAAGTTGCCCATCCCTGCCTTAAAGGGATAGTTCACTTTAAAATGAAAATTCTGTCATCATACTCACCCTCAAGTTGTTTCAAACCTGTATGAATTTATTTCTTTTGCTGAACACAAAAGATGATATTTCGAAGAATGTCAGTAACCAACCAGTTAACTGGAACCATTGACTTCCATAGTAGGAAAAATATATATATACTATGGAAGTCAATGGGACCAGTTAACTGTTTGGTTACAGACATTTTTTTAAATATCTTCCTTTGTGTTCAGCAGAAGAAATAAATTCATTCAGGTTTGAAACAACTTTTGAGGGCGAGTATGATGACAATTTTCATTTTAAAGTGAACTATCCCTTTAACTCATTTATAAAGAGTCTGGAGGACAATGATGCTTATTATGCACAATCATTTTCTCCCTCATACAAAGGTACCTAAACCTATCCATCACAGAAAATATTTAGCATTTTTACATTTTCATAAAACATCATTCTGTATGGATTTATAAGATTGTTTGCATGTAATTTACTGGTATTACTATACTTTTGGGGTAATTTGGTCCCCATAACCTAGGGATTACCAGTACACACATCATTTTAGAAGCAAACACACAGTACCTCAAACACACAACCCATGAATTAATAGAAACAAAATGTGCAGAAAAGTATCATTCCATGTACAACACTAAGATTCAAACGGGTAATGCTTTACAAAAAGGTATTATTGAACTACTTCAGATAACATGAACTAACTCATTGTGTTGTTAGACTCTGTAGCCTAAATTCACAAAACTTGACTCTTTCACCTAACTAAAAATCAATATTTTTGTTCAGTGTAGTGTAGTCTGATTACAATTAAATGTGTTTAATTGACTAAGAACAACATAATGATATTGTAAGTATTCTGTTCACAGTTGTAAAGTACAACACATTACTATTATGCTAAGACTCCTCTCATAAATTACATTTTATTGTCAAATACTATGTATAAAACAGACAAAAATGTCAACAATATGTTGTACTTGATTATAATGTACAAGCAAATGTATTGGAAAAAAAACATTTCAAGTGCATTAATGCACAAGTATATATTATAGACTAAACATATTTAAAATACATTAACAAATTATTTTTGGACAACACACCTGAGTTGTAATTCAAAAAAATTATTTTCCATGTTTTCCATTAAAGTTCTTATTTTATTTAATATATTAGTCAATACATCAAAATAAATTTCCTTTAATAACTTATAACTTTAACTTTAATAACTTTAAAACACTATAAAATCATAATTATTTAAAATGTTTAAGTAAAACTTAAGTAGACATTATTAAAAAGTGCATTTTTTAAAACATGCACTTAAAGGTGCTGTATGTAACTTTTTTTATAAAATGAATCCTTTTTTTATTGCCCGTCTGTGAAGGGGTTGTAATCACACATTACAATGATCCACTTTTCGTGTTTTGCTATTACCTCTGAAGGCCAGTATTCCTATTTTTATGTGAAGTCTCCGGGTCGGATTTTCTGCGAAATCCATTTTATTTTTATACAGTCTATTGCGACGGCACTGCAGCTAACGACATGGAGTCTGATAACACCAAAAAACGACCTGCCTCCAGCACAACACAGACTCCAACACAAACTCCAAAAAAATATAAAAAACAAAAAAAAAATTATCTGCTGAAGCTCGTCAGGCCAAACGTCAATCGGATCGACTCAGGACGAAAACACGGATCAACATTGGCAGAGCGTTTGAATTATGGAGAGACCTCTGCTTTGTTTTAGGTATAAAAACAGACCCTGAGTTGGCTTTCATCCTTTTGGACAGGTAAGCTAACAATACTTCAAAGCATGTAAAATATATTGTGATTTTGTGCTTTAGTTGGCTCAAGTTAGACATCATAGTTCGCCAGCTAACGCCGACCATTTGCTAATGTTATCTGATGTGAAATACTACAGTTGTAACTTTATTGCTTTTCACATTACATCACCAGCTAAGTGTTGGTTCTGCAAGAAAATATGACTTGGTACAAAACAACTGTTTCGTAACGTTAGGTTAATGCTTAACATTTATTGTCGTTATACCGATAGATATTCATGCACGCCGGAACATGACGTTTGAGCACGCGCACGAGCACGAGCGCTGTTGTTGCAATCTGAAACATCACCGCTAGAGGCCGCTGGATCCTACATACAGCACATTTAAGTGTGTTTAGAAATATTATCATGAAAGTGTACTTTCTTTAAATAAAAATAATTAGACATTATTGTAATGTGCATTTTTAAAAAGTACACTTAAGTGTGTTTAGAAATATTGTGATGAAAGTGTACTTTCCTTAAGTAAAACTTAATTAGATATTATTACAAAGTGCATTTTTAAAAAGTACACTTAAGTGTGTTTAGAAATATTGTGAGGAAAGTGTACTTTCTTCAAGTAAAACTTAATTAGACATTATTACAAAGTGCATTTTTAAAAAGTACACTTAAGTGTGTTTAGAAATATTGTGAAGAAAGTGTACTTTCTTCAAGTAAAACTTAATTAGACATTATTACAAAGTGCATTTGTAAAAAGTGCACTTAAGTGTGTTAAGAAATATTGTCATTAAAGTGTATTCCATTTAAGTACACTTAAGTGGTCTTTAATTTTAATTATATTATATTATCTGCAATATACTTTTAAAAAGTATACTTTTATTATTTTAAGCACACAAAAAGTACGCTTTCAATACAATTAAGTACACTTCTTTTTCACAAGGGTATGTAAGCCTTTCACACCTGAGAAGGACAAAGACCCTCCCCTAACGGCCCTATTAGGAGCTATCAGGCCCTATCATTCTGAGCAACCTTGCACAAAGAATGAGGAGATTTAAAAAAGAATGGCTTTTTTATTGTTTGGATTTATTTACAACACAACATAATCCAAAGATACAAAACAAATGACAAAAAAGCACTTATTGAAAACAATGACCCAAAGACAGAGACCTTTGTGCCTTTGTTCCTAAAAACATTGTACATACCTTTCATTTCCAAGGTGTTTGATTTTCACTTTACCATGTTCATGTACAGAGACTCATGTGAATGTTGAAGTCAGCAGGACTCAGTGGCATCTGGGCCCTGAAAGAAAAAAAAAGTGAACATACTGATATCAAGAGAAAGGCCTGCACGATTTTGGGAATAAATTTGAGATTTTTCTGGTTAAAATTGCTTTTTAAAATTCACAGAATACACACACACACACACACACACACACACAAATGTTTCCAACAATATATAATATAATGAACACCAGGTTTGTTGTGCCTTGTAGGCATAGGCTATGCACAGTGCTGCATAAAATAATAATAACAATAACCTATAGCAGCCTATAAATCTTCCAAAAGATTTCAGTAACAACTAAGCTAGAGAAAAATATATTGATTATCATATGTTACTTCAAATGTTTCCATTCGTTATGATGATATGAAATGAGATAATAGTAAAAACATTAAGCTGTTTGGTGCGTTTTGCTTTTCAAACGCGATCGCGCTCCAAAATATGAAACATTCAAACGCACAGCATGCTGCAAAATATGATACATTCAAACGCACAGCAAGCTCCAAAATATGAAACATTATGGTTACCATATACATATCTACGTTTGAGCAGATATCCACAAACACAGTAACAGTAAACACGGGTCTAAATATTATAATATTCACCATATATCTAGCAACAGTTCAACTGCAATGTGAAATTTATGCAACAATAACAAACTAATATGTAAGAATTTCTTACCTTACATCTTTCTTGTCTTCAAATTGCGTTCTTCTTCTACTGAGGTAGCCTAAATCCAATGTAAGCTCAGGCACGTCTTTCAAACTCGACGAAAAGTGAAGTGAAGTGTTTTGGTGTTTTGTTGTTGAGGTAACGAGCGCGTTCGCGTTCCATGTGGAGATTTGCATGTGAATATCTTTTGCGCGAGTGGGCTTGGCCAAATTAACTGTAATGAGCAAGCGTTTGAGAAGCTGGACATCTTGTTGGTTTTATACAAATTACTTAAACAGAAAATATTTGTTTTCGTTTTGAACCCGATCATTTAAAAGTACACACTTAAATGTTTATAAAGGTGTATGGCTCATAAATGTGTGACAAGTATTCGCTGAGTTTTGTTTCAGTTTATAGACGTGCTCAAGAAAAAAAAGTTCACCTCGACGGAGAGGCAGAACGCACACCCTGTTTATTTTCTTTATTTTACAAAAGCACAATGTTTTGATTTGATTGTAAGTGGACACATACAAAAGTAGAAATATCACAGATTCTTTTTTTATATTTCTTTTTTCTGTATGACCATAAATGACGGAGTAATTTAAAGGAGAACTCCGGTCAATTTTAACATTGAGCTCATTTTTTTGTAAATTTGGAGTGCTGTCAGTACAGAGAACAATGACAAAAATCGGTGTTACCTACACCGTGTTACCTACACCGTGTTATCCTCTTTTTAAAATGTGCACCCTGTTGACTTCAATGGGGCAAGTTTTAAACCTGCTTTTAGCCTCTTAACATCCTTGATGTGTCATTACAAGTGCACAGGTCATGTGAGTGATTCCTTCGGAGTGAACGCGGGTGAATCTGACTGCAGTAGATGTGAAAGATATGAATAAAAATGATGTTTATTAAGCCAGCGCACATACCTGTATTTACATCCTGTTTTCGGTCGAAGTCCACAGTAGTCGATTGTCGAGTGCGCTGGCTGAATAAACATCATTTTTATTCATATCTTTCACATCTACTGCAGTCAGATTCACCCGCGTTCACTCCGAAGGAATCACTCACATGACCTGTGCACCTGTGATTCTTTCGAATTCCCTATAAATTAATTAATAATTCCTTTGAGCTAAATTTACCTGTCTGAATAATAGACAAATATCTTACCGTGGGTTCCTTTCCATCGTCCAGCGTGTACACTTACATGCTTTTCAAAACACCAAGAGCTCACTTAAAACTCATCAACTCTTCATTAAGCCCTCTCAGAGTCGCTCCAGCAGCTCCTCCAGACTCAGAGGAAACTCCGTTGCATAGCAATCCGCAATCCGCAATCCAGGAAAACCCACACACGAAGCGCCACCCGGCAAAGCCAACCAACCATTCACTATCGAGTGCTGTCCCTCAGAACGCATCATTGACCGACTGCCAGCCAATTGGCACTGAAGAAATTCCCTCTAGCAACTTTGTCAAAGAAGGGAACACACACGCTCACAGGAGCATCCAAACACAAGTACACAATCTCCTAATTCTTGCTGAACTGGTGCAAATCTTTTTAAGCAAACGAACAGAGTAAATTACCCCACTAATAATGCCCAGAATGGTACCAAACTTCTACAGCAGTACACATAGGTTCTGTACTCATAAAACAAGGCATTGGAAAGTTTGTAAGTACATCAGGAGTTTATTTAAATAACACTTGCCTGACGGCTCATGCTACTGCTAACCCGGACGTCGACGTCACTTCAGTGGTTTGGGAAAGCACGTAAAAGTCCTGGCAGAAAGTGATGCATAAGGTTGTAGTGTAAGGATGTAAGCTGCACGGAAATGCTCAAAATATGCTAAGGGGTTTTCACAGAGTTTATGTTTATCTTTAGTCACACTTGTCTAAGGAAATCATCCCCAACCCATAATTTATCATCGTAAGCATTACGAGGCTAAAACTTTGGATTTTTCAGTTTCTTTCTTTGTTCGTAGCCAGTCAAGTTGTTGTTTAAATTTCCAAACAGAATCAAAACACTGACTACTATTTTCTTAATAATTTCTGCACATTTCTTTGAAGTCAGAGCTTTAGAGCAGAGCTGCTTACAGCTTTTGCTCTCTTCTGTCTCACTATTTGTTTCAGGACTGTTCAGGTTATTGATCAAGTTTCTCAATTCGTCAGCCATATCTTAATCACGGTTAAAACTCACCTGAAGTTTTTGCAGAAATGGAGGCAGCGATCTTTGAACAATACGGCTTGGCTTCTTCGCGTGATGAAACTGCAAAGTATACTCCAAAATCACAGTTACATATACTGGTCCACGCCAATTGGGTCACATTTTTTTATTTTTCTCTCGGGATCGTTCCTGATACATCCCTGGCAAACAACCCTATTTTTGTTAGTATCCCTAACTGCCTGATTCACTAAATTTGGGGATCCCCTATCTGAGATGGAAGAGATGGAGCAGGTTTGGACCTACAATCCAGGGATGTCCTCTGCTGGGGTGGTGCTACACCAACAATGCCCAGCGGGGCCCCCACGCTTCGCTTGCGCTGTCTGCTGCCGTTAACCATAACAATGCTATCAGCGACTTCTTATACTCTCAGCATAATTATTTAGCACTTACTCGTGCATAGCGCTGCCTTCTGCCTCTAACGACGCCATCAGCGACTTCTTATACTGAATGTAACCAGCAGAAGAATTGCCATAGCATGTTTGTCCTTCTGTTATTACCGTATCCCTCTGCCTCTCAGCCACGCCCTCTAGTTAGCCTGCAAGTTAGTGATGGGATTTATGGCTCTTTGAGGGGATCCGGATCTTGGCGATCCGTTCCTTTCAAAGAGCCGTTCAAAGAACGGCTCTTTTTGAATATTTAAATTTTCAAATATTCTTTTTGAATATTTTGAATATTTAAATATTTAGTCAGTTTTAAGAAGCCAGCTTGGGGGCATCTCAGTTTATCCTGGAAATAATCACTGGGAGGAATGATGAGGTGAGATTTGTAGTCAAATAATTAAAACTCAGATATCACACACCAATATCTGAGTTTGAATTATTCTGAAATATTGATTATTACCTCATTTGTCATGTGTGGACTATATTCCATAGGGTTGCACAACATCCCTCTGCTTAGACAGTGACATCACTATTTTGGATTTACCTTTAGTACAAAGTGTGTGTGTATGTGTAAAGCTACGTTGACTTATGTTATTCATACAATATCTACTCACAAATAAACGTCAAAAACAAAGCCGGCTGCAATGAATTTCTGTGCAACACAGCTTTTACTACAAACACTTCCACACTAGAACATTGTTATCACACAAGAACATTTTGATAGAAAACAAAAAATATTTAAAGTTTTAGACATATACTGTAGATAAAATTAGAATAAATAAAATGGAAATGTCTACGTACAGTCCACTATTACTACTATTACTACTGTAAACTTTGCATAACTGTGCACAACTATCATCATGCTG
Source organism: Squalius cephalus (assembly GCF_949319135.1). Classification (NCBI taxonomy): domain Eukaryota; kingdom Metazoa; phylum Chordata; class Actinopteri; order Cypriniformes; family Leuciscidae; genus Squalius; species Squalius cephalus. Next base: position 6,568,894 of record NC_137135.1, on the reverse strand, counting down.
TTAGGCAGTAGCACCCCTGCGCTGGGTGCGCCCCTCCCCCTATAACTGTTCTGTCTCGCGGAGGGGCTAATTTGTGTGCATATGTGTGAAACACGCATAGGAAAAAAAGAACGACAGAAAGAACGGCTCCCCTCCAGCTGCGACTCGGCTCCCATCGTTCATGTTTATGAGCCGTTCAAAAGAATCGGTTCGTTCGCGAACGTCACAACTCTACTGCAAGTGGCTAGTCATTCATTAGCGTCAGTGGCATGTTGTATAAAACCGGCATATCGGGTGGCAAACAAAGTCATTTCTCGGCTCGTACATCCTCTTTACACTGGGTACGCTGTGTTTTGCATATGAAAGGTATGTGTCAATACTCCATTTCGATCGCAGTTGTGAATAATCAGCTTTGTTCTTTTGTTTCCCCAGAACAACCATTACATTTCTAAAATAATCTGAACATTTCAGTGGCAACATTGAATTACAGTAAGTTGCCTGCATCACATGCAAGTACTTTATTACTGTGGCAATGAAGATAGAATTTAAATGGGTACAGACACGCTCTCCCATACGGAGCTATAATGAAGTCACGACTACGCCACCCCAGCATTAACCCAGCTGGGGAAATACCCAACAAAAAGGGGCACACAAGTTCGTTTCTCCTTCCCACAATCACAAGACACTGAGACGTGAATACGTACAAAAATATATATAATTCTTTATTTAATGTCATAAATAATTTAAAACAGGGTATTAGAATCCGTCAAACAATGGGGCGGGATGGCAAGGCCACTACTTTGTATATGAGCAACGAAGTTCAATCAGTAAACAGACATGTAGATTCTCGTGACGGAGCTGGGTGGCAAGGCCACTACTTTGTATATGAGCAACGAAGTTCCATCCGTAAACAGACATGTAGATTCTCGTGACGGAGCTGGGGTGCACCATTAGCTGGGCAGGCTGAGCAGTAGGCCTCGAATCAGCCCGCAAGGAATACACCGTGCCCAAAACTTCCAAAGCACACACACACACAGGTGAAATCCACTACAAGAAAATCTCTACCGCACACTTAAGGAGAATTGCTGTACACCAGGCACAGAACGGCTAGCCTGCCCACCTTTGGGTCACCCCTGCTCCTAGAAAATAAAAAGGGAAAACCAATTACAAACAACCAGCATTAGTTGGTAACAGCATTAATTGTTAACGTGGCCAGCAATAGGCAGTTAACGCTCAAACACACAAAAACACAGTTGCTTACTGACAGTAAAAACAAAAAGCACAAAAACAAATAAGCAATTATATCAGAATCTAAGCATACGCAAAATATTACAATGAGAAAAAGAAAACCCAACAGCAAGCAGAGCACTCAAAACAGCTGCACACAAAACAGTTGTCAGAAACGGTTCTCAATAAAACATAGAAACAAATCAAAATAAACAAAACAAACAGAAACAAAACAGCAGCGTCGAGGCTAAGCAGCGTTGTGATTAAGCGCCATCTTTAACGACCTAAAATACACAAGAAACAGAATTAAAACCACACTTTTTGCTTCAAAGTGGACATGGACATAAATGGGTTTACATCATAGACTGTAAAAAATATGGACAAAGCGTCTGTGACGTCACCCATAGACTTTCTGAAGAAAGGGTTTGAAGCCGTTTATGGGGGGTATGGGCGGCGCCATCTTGGAAAATCTTGGGAAATCCTAACCCCGCCCACCTTCTAACGCAGCGCGCGTCACTCAGCTTGCTCTGCTACTCCGGTTATCTCTGTGTATATTTTAGGCAACGAAATATGTTATAAAACACCATACTAACTCTTTTCGTTTTCATTTAAAGAAATCTTAAACATTATAGCCACACAAATGTGGTTCAGGCAACGCATATTGATTATATTCAACTGCACATAACATTTGCCTATTTATGAAAAAAACAAAATATAAAACACAAACCTGCCTCTTTTCATTTTAAATATAATATAAAAATATTACACATTTTATGGTCCAGGCAATATGTGCATTTGTACTAAACAGATTTTGTTTAGAGATTACAGATTACAACATTACAGATCATCTTCGTTGTATTAAAATTTAAAATGACAAAACTCAACCCAGTCTCTTTTTGTTAAATTTCAGTTTTATCAATATTAGCCATTATAAAAGTATACGTAAAAGGTATAAGAAGCTATACAAATAAAGCAAACAATTCAGTCAAACATACAAAGTCAGCGCTCTAGTCTAACCATACATCGGTAACGTTAAATTTAAATAGCTTATAAAGTTATGAAACTTCCCCTCAGCCAAAACGATTGCCCAGGGAAAAAAATTTAGATTCACGAGACCAAAAATCGCCCATTAGATATACACGAGACGATATAGATATACACAATATCTCATGTTTAACCACTAAAGAGACGCCAGAGTCCGCGGCATTGGCGGCAAACCTCATAACGTCAAGCCGATGAAAGACTGCTCCAGGTGGGGTACATGAACGCCGAGCGCCCGGTCATCGCTGGATCAACTGGATAAAATTTTCATAAATCTTTAAATAAACCACAGATTTGAGCTTTAAACAACTACATTCTCGCCTGAAAAACTCTTAAAACTACATTTCGTGATACATAAACAGTAGTATTATATGTCAACTGTATTAAAAAATGGCGCTTCTTGTTGTCATTCTCCGTGGCGCTGCCTTGTCAGCTGTCAATCAAGCTGTCACTCAAAGTTAACCACGCCCTTATTGTCATATATTTTATATCTAAATACGATCTAAACTAACAAGTTAGAAAAAAATTCACCCCCCTCACAGTTGTCAGGCACTCGGAATCTATCGAAAAATACAATAAAAGTCCATGGGACCAACTTGTAAAAACATGAATTTATGCTGTGAAAACGGACATTTTAACATGGGGGCTATGGACATTTGCTCCCTTTTGGGACCTCCCTCTAGCGGATTTTCGATGTATTGCAGTTTTTCGCACTTCCGGGTAGGCTTCATTTTTCAGATCAGAATGTTGCCGCTTGGTTTACATACCGATCAGCAGAACTTCCGTTCAAATATCCGGCAGACCATTCCCTCATCCTATTTACTACACAGAGGGATTCATGCGTCATACATTTATAAAATACATAGCTGCTACAATCCCACGCCTGCATATACACAATGCAATAGACCTACCGCGCAGGAGAGCAGCAGTCATTTACAGCACGCCGTGTTATACGTGCGATCGGATCTCTTTTCTACACTGGAACTATAGCAGCAATGCAGAGGGAAAAAGAAACCCTTGAGCAGTACGCTCCGCACCTCCACACAGACACCAGCTGCGTGGAAAAGTCAGCTCACAGAGCAAGCGGGTACCAGCCACCATGACACCCAGATGAACGCAAGGATGACGCCATTCCCTACCACTCTGGAAATGCCCTTTATATAGCCCAAATAAGGCCCGCTAAATAATGATGGGGCGGAGTCATGCTTAAAGGGCACTTCACCACATTACTATGAACTTTCTCTGTGTGAAATTGTATTGTTTGACTGTGTACTTGTGTTTTTTAATCAGTTATTCTCTGAAAATCTTCCCTCATGCTCTCAAATCTCATTCATGTTACTCAGAAAAATAATATCACAGGTTTGGCGCCAATAATGCTATGCATTTTTTCTTATATCTTTATCATTTGCATTTGAATATAAGACATTTTAACTCTGAATTATAACTTCAAGTTCAGTCTTTTTCAACAAAAAAAAAAAAGGAAAAATCTATTACATGGCTTCAGAAGACTTACAACACAACCCATAACACATGAGTTGTGAACTCATTGATTATTTTTAGGATCTTTTCTGGGACATTTTTGGAGCTTAACCATTTTTACATAAATTGTTGCATTGAATTGTACTAGACAAGTGTACATAAGAATGGTTTCATGAATGATTTACACAATTTTTTTCTGCTTGTGTTTCATGCAGTGAAATTGAATGGTGACTGGGGTTGCATTATGCCTGAGATCTGCTTTTGGGTTCCACAGACAGAAAATCAAACAGGTTTGGAACGTCACAAGGCTGAGGAAATTATTTAAATTTCACAACTATCACTTTAATAACCTTACTAACAGTAAATTTTGTACTTTGCAGGGATCTCGGTAAGCTGAAATACAAGTTTGAACAAGAATAAAAATCCTCCTGTAGACCTGAAAATCACTGAAGTGCCTGGACCATCCACCAGAAAAGAGGAAAAACAAACGGAAAACGAATCTGCTGTACCTTTTCACTTTTCTAACTCTTTAAGTACCTCACACCAACTTGGTCCCATAGTGACATTTTTGACCACAAACGGAATTGCTGATTGTTTGGATTCTTATTGAAATGACTGGAATTCACCAGTGAACATTCACAGAACAACAGATAATTTTACTGCACCTTAATACTGTTTCCGGATCGAAGCCTCTACTTCTGCTTCCTCTATCTTAGTGTACATTACAGTCTCCAGTCTAATGGCATCCCAGACTTCAACATTTTATGATTCAAAATAGCTGAATAACTAAGCATCCGAGATTTCGGTATAGAGATAAAGGTTAGGATCATAATTTTCAGGAATATTACAGCACAATGAGTGCATATTAGCACTGTTTGTTTGTTTTTGGCATCTGATAGAGCTTTTGGACTTGGAAACAGTGATGTCAGACTTACCATCGGACTGAAACACAAATGTTTTAAAGTTAAGTTTGATGGACATTTTTAATTAGTCAAAATGTATTTTTTTTTTACATTGATTTATTTCGTGGAACATATGTGTTTCCATGCATTTTGTTGAGATGTCTTTTCTTGTTTATCTATTGTATATACATGGTTGATTATTCATGTTGCTTATGTATTATACTATTTTTTTGTGTGTATTCATTGATATTAATCTATAGTTAGCTTTTTTTCCCATGTGCATGGAAGTGTATGTATAAAAATGAATATCAAATATGTAATAAACAATTCTTATTTTGTATTTGGTTCAATTTGTTTATTATAATAGAAGTCAAAGGTAACCATAGTAACAACATGAAATTAAATATAAAAAAAGAAAAAAAAAGAAATTTGGTTCCTGGAGGCACCCAAAGTGGTTCCACGCAGTGCCTTATATAAGAGTTCCTCAGGAAACTTGTGTGGTTCTTCAGAGAACCACCCCTTTTTATAGGGTGCCTAGAGGATCTACAGACGGTTCCGCCGGTGTGGCAAAGTGAAGAACCCCAAAAGGTTCCTCCAGGCACCTTTTATTTTTACAGTGTAGGGGCTATGCTGAAATCTCTTAGTTTCTTAGTGTTTTTTCATATGTACGTTGAATGTTACACTTTTATAAACTTAAATATTGAGCAATCTATAGCCTCATTTTTTTAATATATATATAATGTATATTTTTATGTACAATTCATACATTTTATTTCATTTATTTGAGTTTCATGTAAATATTTTTTTCATTTTTGAATGCTACACTTAATACACATTTACAAACTTTTATATTGAAATTGTCGTATCATGTGCTTTCTCTTCCTTCATAAAATTGTTATGAGAGTTTTTTACTCCAGAGTGGGGCCAATTTTCATGATCTTGCCTAGGGCCCCACAACCCCACGGGCCGGCACTGAGTAGAACAGAAGCCTGAGGACACCGAGGGAGACAGGGCACCTTTAAAGGAGGTGAACACGAGTCTCTCTCGATGGGGACCACCCTCAGAGCCCTGACGCTGTGAGCGTCAGGACCTTTTAGACGCGGCCTTCTTGGCGACAATGACTGTCCTCAGATCAGCCCTGCCCCGCGAAGGCCGCGCCTGAGAGCGTCCCGTCTCGTCCCTCCAGTTTCTCTGCGGGGGGGCACGAGACGCGACGATTTGTTTTTGCTGCGCTCTCTGCGATGTACTCGGCGACTGGGACTGTCCTCGCTCAGCAGTCCCAGAGACAGTTACTTTTAGCGGGATAAATTTATGAAATGCGGCTGCCTGCTTTTTTTCTTCCTGAAACCTCTCAGTGACAGAGTGGAGACCATCACCGAAGAGGCCCGCAGGGGAAACAGGAGCATTTAAAAGAAGAGACTTATCTTTTTCTTTCATTGATGTCTGATTTAACCATAAATGCCTCTCCGTGGCCACCAGGGCTGCCATAGACCGGCCGATAGATTTCGCGGTCTCCTTGGTGGCCCGGAGAGTGAGATCAGCTGTCTGCCTGAGCTCATTAATAGTCTCAACAGAAATCTCTCCCCCTTCACTAGCTTCCTTAAGCAGGTCGGCCTGATATGCCTGCATGATAGCCATAGTATGCAGGCACGCAGCCGCCTGTCCCGCCGCCGAGTAAGCCGAAAGGCGCTGATGTATTTTTTAAAGGTCTGGTGGGAAGAGCCGGTGCTTTAAGCGACGATGCCGATTCGGGAGAGAGATAGCTCGCGAGCGTCTCCTCCGCCTTCGGCAACGTCACATAACCAAATGCTTTTGCTCCCATGATGTTACCATAAGCATTAGACTGATTAGTGTAAATACGACTGGACACTGGTCTAGCCCAGGTCTTCGACACCTCGGTGTGAAGATCTGAGAAAAATGGTAAGCACCGGCGAGAAGGCAGAGAACGTGACGGCAGAAATCTTTCATCAAGTTTACTTTTTGGTTTAGACTCCTGCCTATCAGCTGGCCACTCAATGCTGAGCTTCTCAACAGCACGAGATAAAACATCGATTAATTTATTTTCCTCATTAACATTTGTGTGTTGGTGTACAGTGTCTTCTGTTGCAAGACTTTCAACATCCAGCTCCTCAGAACTGGATAGCCGAAGTTCTTGAACATCATGTGCCTCAACCGGGATGGAAGTAACCGCCGAGCGTGCTTAGAGGCACTAGATATCACTGGAGAAGGCTGAGATAGAGCGGGGCCCGTCTCAAACCCCGCGGTGATATCCATCTGCAAACCCCAAGACAAGCGCCGCCGCTCTGCCTCGACAGAAGCGGGACCCGAGCCTTGGGGAGCGCGCAGCGAACCGCCCTCCTCGAAGAGCGATCACAGCGTTCTTAAGGGAAGACGCTCGCAATGCTCACAATCAGCCCCCTCGAGAGCTGACTGGGCATGCGGCATCCCCAAACAAGCAACACATAGTTGGTGTGAATCCCCGCCTGTGATGTATCGAGTATTTCACACACACAGAGAGCTGCTGAAGTAACAAAAAGCTGTTTTGCTTGTGGATTCAGGGGTGCTTTATATTTTACTGGTCGATGACGTCACTCGCTGTGACGCTCAGTCTCGTCATTGGACTGATTCATTCATGCTTCAGACGCACTACGCTGGAGGCGTTCCCACTGCGATTACACGCAGCGGTAGTCCCTGAAGGGGAACCGTTTTTAAAGAGAGCTTCAACTACATTGAGCCAGTTCCCATTTGTTTAGGGAACAATGAAGCAGGAAATGAATGTTTTGCCCAATACATTCCAATAAAAAAAAACACTTGCTAGTCTTTTCAAGAGTGAGTCCATGCAGGAGCAACACAGAAACACCCATTTGCAAGTTCACAACAGCAATGTTTTTAAGGACATTTGAGATGGAAAAGTAGTTGCAGAAAATGCTTTGTTTAAGTCAGATCCCATGTCCTTGGGCTTGATTCTCTATCAGGATTCATTTGAAGTAGTTAATCCATTCGGTTCAGGAAAGAAAAAACACAAAGTGCTGGCAGTCTATCTCACTTTAGGAGACATTTTGCCTCATAATCGGTCAAACACTGACCATATGCAACTTGTTCTTCTTTGCAGAGAGCAAGATTTCAAGTTCTTCGGACATGATTTGGTGATGGGGCAGTTGGTAAACGATCTTAAAGACCTTGAGGTGAGTGGCATCCAAATGCCCAGTGGTGAGATTAGGAAAGCAATTGTGTGTGCCATTGCTGGAGATAATCTTGGCTCACATGGTATTGGAGGTTTTGTTGAAAATTTCAGAACCAGTTCCTTCTTTTGCAGATTTTGTGAAATCGACCAACATTTGTGGCAGACCCACTGGCCAAGGGGCCAAGCAGGACTGCATTCATATAAAGGTAATATCCAAGCAGAAGATTTGCACCTTAAAAAAGGGGTCAAATTTGACTCACTGTTCAATGACTTATCACATTACCATGTGTGCCAGCCTGGCTTCCCATACACAAAAGGAATATATTTCAAATATATTTCTTTTGTGTATGGGTTGCCTCCATGCATTGGACATGATCTTTTTGAAGGTGTTGTGTCCTATGATTTGGCTCTGTGCATTAAACATCTGATCAGAGTTGAGAAACAGTTTACATATGTGGAACTGAATAGAAGGGTAAATCAATTTAGATTCCTAGGCAATGATGCACATGTGAGCCATGTGAGATAAATTCTGGGAGTGATAAACTTGGAGGGCATGCTGTTCAGAACTGGTGTTTCCTGAGATTGCTACCGGTGTTAATAGGAGATAAAATAAGGGACCCAGCTGATAATGATGTGTGGCAACTTGTTTTGCAGCTCCGCTAGATGGTAGTTCATCTGTGCACCTGCCATTACTTCTGGACAGATCGCCTACTTAAAGGTAATGATTGAGGACTACATGTATTTTCGAAAGAAACTATTTCCTGACCATCCTCTGAGGCCAAAACACCATTATGTTACCCATTATCCAGAACTAACAGTCCAGTTTGGGCCACTCATTAGTCTCTGGACCCTCAGATTTGAAAGCAGCAAACACACATATTTTAAGCAGTGTTCAAGAAAGTTGCACAATTTCAAGAACATTTGCTCTACTCTTGCTGAAAGGCATCAGCTATTTCAAGCTTACTTAAGTGCTGGTAGTCTGTTCCCACACCATGTTGTTGTTGAAAAGGGAACAGATTTTTGCCCATCCGATTATAATGACAATATTAGAGAAGCTGTTTCACACCTTAAAGATGAACTGAACTGAAATAATCAACGTTGATAACGTGTTGTTTATGACAATTAAAAGTAAATTACACAAAAAAATTGAATTAAAAATATCAATATAGCTCTTTTTTTAAGCAACACAAAATTGCGTTTGTTAGTATAAGAACGCTGGCAATTCCGATGACGTCACCGGCATGGTAGAACCTGCGAAGGTATATAGGCAGCTGCAGCTGCAGGTCCTATACACAGACGAAAATGAGTCATTTTAATGGCATGGGTATCTGACTACCACCACACGCCCGGCCCGACACATTAACTGTAATTATGAACCCAAGCCCGATTTAAACCTGACAATTTTTTTAATACGTGGGCCGTTATAACCAGGGGCGGCGCCAGAGAATTTTTTAACGCAGGTGTCACAGGTCGGGGTGGAGCGCCAGCGGGCCGCCCACCCCTCGCTTGCGTGCCGCCCCTGAGGAGCTGGCCGTGGACACGAAGGGAAAAAGGCGGACACAGAATTCAAAATAAATATGCTCTTTATTAAATAATAAAAACAATCTTAAAAAGTCTCTTCTCCAGCGTTCTCTTCGTGTATCTCAGCACTTACAGACAGAGAGAGGAATGAACATAATTCACAGCTTCCGCATTCTCTTCTTCAGCGTTCTCTTCGCGTATCTCAACACCTTCAGACAGAGAGAGGGATGAACATAATTCACAGCTTCCGCATTCTCTTCTTCAACGTTCTCTTCGCGTATCTCAGCACCTTCAGACAGAGAGAGGAATGAATATAGTTCACAGCTTCCGCGTTCTCTTCTTCAGCGTTCTCTTCGCGTATCTCAACACCTTCAGACAGAGAGAGGGATGAACATAATTCACAGCTTCCGCGTTCTCTTCTTCAGCGTTCTCTTCGCGTATCTCAGCACCTTCAGACAGAGAGAGGAATGAATATAGTTCACAGCTTCCGCGTTCTCTTCTTCAGCGTTCTCTTCGCGTATCTCAGCACCTTCAGACAGAGAGAGGAATGAACATAATTCACAGCTTCCGCGTTCTCTTCTTCAGCATTCTCTTCGCGTATCTCAGCACCTTCAAACAGAGAGAGGAATGAACATAATTCACAGCTTCCGCGTTCTCTTCTTCAGCGTTCTCTTCGCGTATCTCAACACCTTCAGACAGAGAGAGGGATGAACATAATTCACAGCTTCCGCGTTCTCTTCTTCAGCGTTCTCTTCGCGTATCTCAGCACCTTCAGACAGAGAGAGGAATGAACATAATTCACAGCTTCCGCGTTCTCTTCTTCAGCGTTCTCTTCGCGTATCTCAGCACCTTCAGACAGAGAGAGGAATGAACATAATTCACAGCTTCCGCGTTCTCTTCTTCAGCGTTCTCTTCGCGTATCTCAGCACCTTCAGACAGAGAGAGGGATGAACATAATTCACAGCTTCCGCGTTCTCTTCTTCAGCGTTCTCTTCGCGTATCTCAGCACCTTCAGACAGAGAGAGGAATGAACATAATTCACAGCTTCCGCGTTCTCTTCTTCAGCGTTCTCTTCGCGTATCTCAGCACTTTCAGACAGAGAAGGGGTTACGTATCTCACCAGCGTAGCTGTACACTCACAGGGCTCAGGCAGAGAAGAGGTTACTAGTATTTCACCAGCGTAGCTGTACACTCACAGGGCTCAGGCAGAGAGGATGACAGGTATTGCACCAATGCAGCTGTACACTCACAGGGCTCAGGCAGAGAAGAGGTTACGTATCTCACCAGTGTAGCTGTGCACTCACAGGGATCAGGCAGAGAAGAGGTTAATAGTATTTCACCAGCGTAGCTGTACACTCACAGGGCTCAGGCAGAGAAGAGGTTAATAGTATTTCACCAGCGTAGCTGTACACTCACAGGGCTCAGGCAGAGAAGAGGTTAATAGTATTTCACCAGCGTAGCTGTACACTCACAGGGCTCAGGCAGAGAAGAGGTTAATAGTATTTCACCAGCGTAGCTGTACACTCACAGGGCTCAGGCAGAGAGGAGGTTAACCCTCAGAGGTCGGAGATCACGCCGGCGTGATCTGCTCGCTTTTTTCCTTATGAGTTGAATTGAGACCCCAAATACTCTTTTGACTTTGATTTTTACAAAACAAGTTTCATACATCAATCGATTCTGTTAAATGTGTATTATTTTTGTGTATACTCACAATAAAAACAAAGTGTTGTGCTTTTTGCCAAATAAAGAAAAATAAACACGAAGCGAGTTCTGCCTTCTCTCTGTCCGTGTAGTCCATTCTGAAACGCGTCCGAAAATGAATCATAACTCAGCGAATACTTCTCACACAGGCACGTGAGGTATGTCTTTATGAAGCTTGAAATCTCTTCTTTTAAATGAAGTAATTTATATAAAAAACAAATGTTTTTAACTCATGTAATCCCTTTGAAAGCAAGGAGAGGTACCGTTTTTCCTTCTCCCTTCATTATCTCTAAATGAGCTGCAGCCGCCCCGCCCCCGGCGCGATTCACATGTAAATAGTTGACCTGATCTAGTATGCATCGCATACGCCCCCCGATCAATGCCATAAAAACACAGTTTGTTCATCAGACTTACTGATAGTTCATCGCGTTTTGAGTATGACACGCTTCTCCGGTAATAAAGACTCCCTTCAGATGATTCTGGACAGCGAGGAAGAATGCACCTTTTCCTCAGAGGACGAACGGCAGCATTTTGAAGAGCGAATTCCGCCGAGAACACAATTTCGGAGTAAGTTTTACTTAAAAGTCTTTTGTCTTTTATTTTTTCGTGTTCGCATTTATGAGGAAAAACAATATTACGTGACAGTTCTCCATTATGGACGCGAGCGCTCTAAAAAAAGCACTAAAAGACTTTCAAACTTTCACAGAGACCTCAAAACAGAAAGTACAAATCCTTTCTTTAAAACGAATTTCGTTTTGTATCAACACTGTTAGACTTTTCTGTAATTTCTACAGTTATTTACTTTAAATCCCCCAGTATTATACTGCTATTTCTCTTTACAGTAAATAACTGTGATTCCCATTGCATCATGGGAATTTTCTGTGACGTCTAACACCACATACAGAGACTTACTGTATTTTTTAAATTTGCTGTATACTACTGTATTTGACGTAACTGCCTCTCTGGCTGGGACCATTCCACCGTGCTTTTTATTTCCTAATTTTTGCCTTACACCGCGTGTCTACAACGCTATAGTAGCCAAAGGCTGTCTAAATTGGACAAATTGAAGCGACCGGACCTTTAAATGCAAACCTGTTTGTCCCTTGTCAGAAATAGCGCGAGCGCTTAGACTCGTAGCCTATCGGACTACGTCAGAAATATAACGGCTGCGGCGCATCACTACACTGTCTGGGATTTGTCGTGTCGCGTCAGAGCATCCAGTGTAGGTAATGGGGTCTGTGTTTTGTTGGATCGCGACGTTCGTGTCTGGCCCGGGGAAGAGACGGAATTCACTTCACCGAGAGAGAGATCAGCAAGCAAGGTAAAAAAAAACAAAAAAAAACCTTCTGTGTGTGTTGACAGGATTGTGCCCAGTTTAACCTATGTTATAACGTTAACGTTAGCCTAACGTTACTCGTCGTCAACATGGCGGTAACGAACTTTACCATAGTAAACTGAGCTAACGTTTCATTTTACACACTTTGTTTGCCAACGAGCAACGAGTTTACATAAACAATAAATGTGAATAAACTAATGTGAAATTCTGTTTATAGCCTAATGTTGGCCTACTGATGAGAACCTTATAGTTAGCATTATTTTTCAAACTATACCATATTATAGTTTTTTTTTTTAATGGAATTTAATATTTACTTCCATTTTTGTGTTTAAAGGCAACTGCAACAAAGCGTCAATTCGCGCCAGTGACTTCTAGCAAGATTCCAGAGGTAAAGCAGCCCATTTGTGATATATTTTGAGATAAGTTTGCTGAAATGATTAGCATACACTATGTGAAAATTGCTTTGAGCCACTGGTGCAGACTAGGTAGCTTACAATATCTTATAAAATCTCTATAAACTTTATATCAAATAAGTGACCTTTGCATTATGTCTAACTTTATTACACAGCAAATGAACCAATCAGAAGATGGACCATTGTCTTTGTTCAGTCTCACCAGATTAAATGTATCCAGGTAAGCACTGCAGTAAAACTCTCACTAATTCATTCATACCAAATCTAGCATTCTAAACAACTTAAGTTTATATTTTTGCATTATTTTGATATTTTATTAGCCAGAAGACTCTACCATTGCAGTCCCACCTGACTAGGAAGGTCCTAATATCAGCGCACAGGTGGGTTAACTACTGTAGGAAGGAGAAGATCATCACACAGTGATTTCTTGCATGTATCTTACTGTGTATTTGTCTCAAACAGGTACTCCTTCACTGCAGACAAGCTAAAATGGGCTAAAATCATCGGTTTCAGTCGTTTTTTCTATGGATCTCAGCATTTTTGGACAGAATTTAGGATTTGTAAGTATAAAATTTAATCTGGCATAATTTAATTTAGTTCTTTTGTATGCTATTTATTGACAAAAGCTGTTTACAAATATATATTCTTAAGTTTTTGTGAAAATAATAATACAAATTAACAAAAAAGGAGGTTAAAAATAATGTGACACTAATATTTTCTCTCTCTCTCTCTCTCTCTCTCTCTCTCTCTCTCTCTCTCTCTCTCTCTCTCTCTCTCATATAGTTTTGGAACCGGGATCTCCTTTGAAGGACTGAGTACATTTGTGTTTGTGGGCACGCATGCAGACCAGGGAACATTCTGATGTTGTCAATCAAGTTCTGAACAGGAACCAATCTTTGGAGAAGTTCATTTATTCACAAAGGTGGACAAAAACATTGTGTTGGCTTTTTAAAGATTATTTTGATGATGACTTTTACTCCTATGCTGTAGAAAAGATGGAGAAGTAGACAGTCAGACATTGATAATAATAATAAATGTTTCTTGAGCATCAAAGAGACTTCTTTCAAAAACATTAAGACACTTAAATATTTCTTTTGGCCACCAGTGTACATGAATCCAACACATTTTTGGAAATAAGTGAAATTATTTTTAAGGTGGGGTTATGTTTCTTGTATTGTGAAAAGAACTGTGTTTTGTCCTGTTTTGGACATTTCCTTTTTGAATGCTTAAAAATGTATTTATATTCTGCAGTTTTATGAATGTAAAGGTTGATATTTCATTATAATACTTGTATAAGCTAAACAACCAATGACTCTACATTCATTTAGTCAAATGCTAATGTTTTGTTTATGGTTTTATGTATGTTTTCAAAAATGTTTGCACATAAAATGGACAGCACATAATGTGCTAATTTAACACGTTTACACATATTTGTGCTAACCTCTCTGACATATTTACTTTGTTAAAATCATTAACACAATGAATGAGTTAAAATTAACACAAAAAAATGTTGTCTCTAAACTCACCCATTAATGTGTAAAAATTTCACACATCATTTCCAGCATTGGCATGTTTATTTTGTGATATATATACGAAATGTTTTAAATAAAAAAATGGTATTTTGTGATAACTTTGTCTAATTGTGAAAGTAGTACTTATGTAGGATAAAAATAAAATTAATCATATATCAAAATTATCAAATCTAATTTATATTTAGTACAAATAAAAATAATTACAGTAGTGTACTGATTAGCTTCGTTTTTACAGTAATGCACTGTACTGATTAGCTTCGTTTTTACAGTAATGCACTGTATTTACACAAAACTGAAATACGGTTTGGTACTGTAACTCTTAATTACAGTAACTTACTGGCAACAGTGTTGCCAGTAAGTTACTGTAAAAAACCCTTGAAAAGTCTAACAGTGAATTGTATCTTAATTTTAATAATTTTTTCATTAACAAATTTCCTGGATTTAAAGTAAATATAGGCTAGCAACCACAACATAAGGTGCTTGAACTGGAGATCATCATGAACCAGACCGTAGCCTACTCGCCTCACATGTCTAAAAAATGTGAAATATATTTACAGAAAGCTGGTTCTAAACAAAACCATCCAAAACACTAGCCTACTGCGAAGATCGCGAGTCAATAGCCTATCGTCAACTTCATCTTTGCCAGAAGTTCAATTTAAATCGCGTGTGTGAATGAATGATGATGTTTTAGCAAACTGTATTGCTACTGAGATGAGTAAAAATCGACTGAAATATGAATACATAGATAAAATGTAGGCCTATAAGCATTTTTTTTTTTTACAAAGAAAGAGTACACTTGAAATATTGTTGAAATTGTAATTATTGTTGTAATTGTAACCTTTTTAATAAAATAGCAAAACATATTTACAAGATAGATGTAAGCAAAATCTTAAATGGTCAACATAAGTCTTCTAAATATATCTTTTGTCCTTGTATTGTGGCTCAGTCAGTTTCACACCTGAGTGAATGGCTCATCATTATGCAAAGTGGGTGGGACACTGTAATCAAAGGTGTAAACTACTCCTCCCCCTCGCATATTGGCTTTCCAAGCAAAACCTGTTTTACATCAATTTAAATCAATGTATGGTTTTATGTGAACGATAAAGCAAGACTATTTTCACATAATTTTGAAGAAAAAACACTAGGCGAGGACATCCATTAGTCAAAAGTCTTATTGACACATATTTACTATGTGTTTTGTGGCCTTATTTCAGAAATTTAATTTTTTATTTTTTTCAATAACCACGCATAAACATTATTCTTTCAAAAATGAAAACATGTACATACACATGGCTCACATATTATGGTAGCCCTGTTTGTGCTTTATAGAGTGAATTTACACCTTTGCCATTAATATGTTTATAAGCAACTGAAAAAAGCACAAATGTCAGGGCATGTCAGAACATCTCAAGGGCCCCAAAAACAGCCCAGACCCCAGAGGGTTAATAATATTTCACCAGCACAGCTGTACACTCACAGGGCTCAGGCAGAGAGGAGGTCAATGGACAGCTGTGACTGCGAGTGGACAGCAGAAACAATTCCCACACTCGCATATCCACCACACACTGCAAGGTTTCACTCGTGCTCATCTCCACAATAAAACTGCAATTCAACAGACTCACGGTGCAACAAAGGCTTACACCCGCAATCCAGCCGAAGTCCTCTCTCTCTCTCTTTCTCTCTCTTTCTCTCTCTTTCTCTCTCTTTCTCTCGCGGCCTCCCTCCGCATCCGCGGCCGCTCACGTGCTGTGTGCCTCACATCTCCTCTCTCTTCCTGCCCCCTTCCTCACCACCAAAGTGTCCTTTTATGAGCCACCTTCCTGCTACATGTCCCAATCACCAACCTCCACCCTCTCATCGCACACCTGATACACCTTTCTTCATTTAATCCCCGCGTCTGAACATGCTCATGGGCAACCGGAACCGGCCAGGTGTCGCACCGGAACTCCTCCGGCGGGGAAACATCCTCATGAAAAAAAAGGTTCCGCCCAGCCGCTTGACACCCCGTGACACAGGTACTGAGGGGGTGCTAGATATATTATATACAAATAGTATTAATAAATGAGCAAACATAGGCCACTTAATATTTAATAATCAATTATTTTAATTATCACAATTAAAGTATTAATTTTATTCAATTGAACAAGCAACATTCAGCATTCAATCAAATATTCTTATAGATTTATTATTAATAATGATAATTAATAATTAGCCTAATTATTTCAACATAATATCTCGTTATTTCGTAATATGTAGCCTACATAATATGTGTGCGTGCAACAAGCAAGATGTGCATTTGTAAATCCGGTGACGCGCATGCATTGATTTTTATTAATAAACAGTGTCAGCTGCAAAGATTAAGTTGACGATCGCCATCTCCGTAGTGAACGCGCCTATAGAGAGAAATGCACATCATTACATAATCAGAGAGTAGCCTATTTCTTTTCGTTTTGAATTGTTTTGTTTAAAGACATTTCAAGCTTTCTATATTTCTCATGTCTGTGTGAGGCATAGGCTACACTGAGTTTCGGTTAAGTTAGGATGAGATGCGCTCCAGTTCACGTGCAATGCAAGTGACCGCGCGGACGCCTCCATGATTATAATGTCTGCTATATTTGCTTATTAAATACAGGCAATTGGTTGATGAAAAAAATATTAAAATTAAGATACAATTTATACAAAACGAAATTCACTTTAAAGAAAGGCTTTCTACAATGCAAATCTTAATTAAGTGGTCAAAATCATGTCTGACCCGCTCCATATCTCTCGATATATTGCGCATCCTATCTTACTCTTAACGTTTTTATATTCAACATAGGCTAGATGAAAATAATAATAATAATAAAAC
Source organism: Squalius cephalus (assembly GCF_949319135.1). Taxonomy (NCBI): domain Eukaryota; kingdom Metazoa; phylum Chordata; class Actinopteri; order Cypriniformes; family Leuciscidae; genus Squalius; species Squalius cephalus. The sequence continues at coordinate 6,551,731 of NC_137135.1, read as the reverse complement.
ATAATAATATTTTAATTAAACTGAATGAGCTTATTTAATGGCTACAACACGTATAGTAGGCTTACAGACTCTCTATTTGTACAAATTGCTGCACATTCATTTACTTCTGAATTGTGCACGTTGAAAGGCATTTGTTTGTGCATAAAACATATCTGCAACATTTATCAAGTTAACGGATAATTGTGCGTGTTGTGTTGGGTTCTTAGAATAATAATAAAGACATAGCTTGTTACGACCGCGGCCATAACACAAGAGAGGACACAAACAACTCAGCTCGTACAATAGGGGTTTATTAACAAAAGTGACGTAGACATAACGATAGGAAAATGAACCGGGGTAAGACACCACAAGAGAGCACACAGAACCGCCGCCGATCACCCCGCCCGCCACGCAGGTTTGGCCGCTTAGACTTCTTATGCCAAACACACAGGATCCACAGGTGCCGGCAATCAGTCCTAATTAAAACAAAAACACACATACTTGCCCCCTAGAGGACAAACCGAACATAACATGAAACAAATGAATCACAAATACATGAATATGTAACACCTTCACCCCCCAAAAGTGAACCTTCACCTTTTACCTTTTTCTAGTTTAGTAACCCACCCGGGACAGGGCATCAGCCACCAGATTATCCTTACCTCGAACGTGTTTAATATCGAGGTCATATGGTTGTAACGTCAGACTCCAACGCATAAGACGCTGATTAGTGTTGCGCATTGAATTCAAAAACAGAAGAGGATTGTGATCACAATACACAACAATAGGATGAGAGCAAGTCAAATAGACCTCAAAATGACAGATGGCGAGGACTAAAGCCAAAGCCTCCTTCTCAATAGTAGAATAATTCCTTTGGGCAGCAACAAACTTCTTTGAAAAGTAACAGACAGGGTGTTCTACCTCATCAGAACCCCTCTGCTGGAGAACAGCTCCCGCACCCACGTCACTCGCATCCACTGCGAGACTAAAAGGTCTTAAGTGATCCGGTGCCAGCAAAACAGGCGCTGAAATCAACAAGGACTTAACATTCTCAAAAGCACTCTGACACGAGTCTGACCAGTGAAATAACGGCTTAGGACTTAACAAATCGGTAAGGGGTGAAACCACAGTAGCAAAATTTTTACAGAACGCTCGATAATAACCGACCATCCCTAGAAAGCGGCGCAGTTGTTTTCGATCGACAGGTGACGGAAACTCAAATTGCGGTAACCTTTGCCGCAACTGGACGAACCTGTCCCCCACCAATCACTTTACCTAAATAAATTAGGTTAGCTTTGCCGAATTCACATTTACTTAAATTGACAGTCAGATCTGCATCTGCCAAACGGGAAAAAACCTGCCCAAGCAAGTTCAAATGCTCATCCCAGGAAGAACTGTATAAAACTAGGTCGTCCAAATAGGCTTCACAACCAGAAACACCAGCCAGAACAGTGTTCACGAGTCTCTGGAACGTGCTAGGAGCATTTCGCATTCCGAAAGCCATTACCCTATAATTAAGGAACGCATCAGGAGTTACGAACGCTGAAATCTCCTTAGCACGATCCGTTAAAGGTACCTGCCAGTATCCTTTTAACAAGTCCAGTTTAGAGACGTATGTAGCGGAACCTACACGATCTACACAGTCATCTACTCTCGGCAACGGATAACAATCAGCCTTGGTTACAGCATTTACTCGGCGATAGTCAGTGCAGAATCGATAACTACCATCAGACTTCTCCACCAGCAAACACGGTGAACTCCAGGGACTAATACTAGGCTCTGCGATTTGATTCTCTAGCATATACTGAACTTCCTTATCCAAAAGAGATCTTTTAATTGGATTAACACGATATGGATGTTGCTTAATAGGTCGAGTGACTCCCACATCTATATCGTGCTCTATAACAGACGTTTGAGTAGGAATATCACCAAACAATATCGAGAAGTTCTTCACCAATTCCAAAACGTCAGTTTGTTGCACAGCAGACAAATGTGATAGTTGACTAGACAATGTTAGTAACACTTCAGAATTTCTCAATCGACCCTCAACTACACATCTAGAAGGTCCCACCTCTTCATACAACGGTTCCTGTACAGCCAAGCATACAGCAGCAGTCAGATCAACTGGTTTTATGCTGGGAGGAACATTTTTCAGGGACTTCTCCATACTCGATTCCCTCTCATGATAGACCTTCATCATATTAATATGGAAAACTTTGGAACTTTTACGGCGATCTGGGAGATGAATAACATAATCACGGTCAGAAAGTTTCTTTTCCACTACATAGGGACCACTATACCGAGCCTGCAGCGACCCTCCCAGCACAGGTAACAAAACCAGCACTCTGTCACCCGGTCTGAAACTTCGTTCTCTAGCCTTCTTATCATACCAGACCTTCATTTTACCTTGTGCTTTCTCAAGATTTTGTTTAGCTAACTCACGGACTCTATGAAGACGGGTACGAAAATCAGTAACGTACTCAGGAAGAGACTTACATTTTTGATCGGATAGCCAACTTTCTTTCAGGACTGTCAACGGTCCACGCGGAGTATGGCCAAAAACCAAATCAGCGGGACTAAACCCAAGTGATTCCTGCACTACCTCACGTGAAGCAAAAAGTAGCCATGGAATTCCCTCCTCCCAATCTCGTTCGAGCTCGAAACAGTAAGAGCGAAGCATAGATTTCAAGGTCTGGTGAAACCTTTCTAATGCGCCCTGACTTTCAGGATGAAACACAGATGAAAAATTGTGTTTAATGTGGAGACGTTTAAGCACTTGCGAAAAAATACGAGATGTAAAATTAGTACCTTGATCGCTCTGGACTACTTTCGGTAAACCGAACAGTGTAAAGAACTTAATAAGTGCTTTAGATATCGTTCTAGCGGTTATCGTACGTAACGGTACCGCCTCAGGAAAACGTGTAGTCGCACACATTATGGTCAGCAAGTATTTACAACCGGACTTTGAACGAGGAAGAGGCCCAACACAATCAATGATTATGTGCTCAAAAGGTTCAGTCACCACAGGAACCGGAAACAACGGAGCAGGAGGAATAGTTTGATTAGGCTTCCCAACCATTTGACAAGTATGGCAAGTCTGACAATAGCGGGACACATCTTTCTTCAAACAAGGCCAGTAGAAGTTACGCAAAACTCGATTGTATGTTTTTCTTACACCCAAATGACCAGCCGTACCATCATGAGCCACACTTAATATCATGTCTCGATAACCCACTGGAATCACAATTTGATCAACAACATTCCAGTTATCAGACGAGATAGAAGGCACCCACTTTCTCATCAATATCCCATCTCTGAGAAAGTAACCCTGGGGTGGATTCCCAAACGTCTGATCTGTATGAGCGAGTTCAAATAATGACGCAAGCGTAGGATCTGACCTTTGAGTGGCAATTAGTTTATCAGAAGACAGAGACGAATCACCAAGATGTTCAAAAACTTTTTCAGCACTCAGAGGATGCGGATCTAATTCCCCCTGTGGAGCAACAGAAGACAAATTGGTTAAACCAGGATTTTCAAACCACGTACCACTTAACTCCACCTCCTCTGAGATATGAACATCAGGTTTAGCCATAGAACGTGTAACTGCACATGCTGAAAACACATCAGGGTGCTTTACAGCACACTCATCAGCAGTAGCATCGAGAGGTGACGACACAACTTCAGGTGGCACATTTGAACAACTCCACACACTGCCTCCAGCTAAATCGTTTCCCAAGATGAAAGTTACGTCAGGAATGGGCAAAGACGACCGAACACCTACTATCACGTTCCCTGACACCAATTCAGAGTTCAAGTGAACACGATGTAACGGAACTTCTATAACTCCCATTTCGAAACCTCGAACTAGAGCAAAAGTACCAGTAGCGGTCTTTTCAGACAACGGTAATACTCCCTCCAAAATGAATGACAAAGCAGCCCCAGTATCTCGGAGGATGCTAACTGGCACACACTCATTAGAACTAGACACAGACACAGTTCCACTATTCAGGAATGGTCCATATCCAGCCTTCTCGGGCTGAATCATAGAGTCAGACGAAAAAACAGGTTTCGAAAGAAAATCACCTGAAATCAAACCAACAGACTTTGGGCTGGACTTCTTTTTAAGAATGGGACAGTTTGCAATTAAGTGTCCAAAAGCTTTACAATAAAAGCAAGCCCTGTCATCATAAGGAACGACTGTTTTACTACCAGATGATCTTTTCGAACTTAAAACTGATGAAGAAACAGGAGATCGGTCCCACGACTTCTCCTTAAATGCTACCTTATGCGTCAGCACAAAGTCATCAGCTAGCATAGCAGCGTTGTGAAGCGTCTCAGCTTTCTGTTCATTTAAATACGTAGAAAGAACAGCAGGCAAACCATTTTTAAAATCTTCCACCAACATCAGTTGTCGCAACTGTTCTCTGCTTTCAGCTTTTTTCGACGCGCACCATCGATCAAACAATATCTCTTTCTCATGCGCAAACTCCACATAAGTCTGATCAGAAAGTTTTACATAATGTCTGAAACGCTGTCTATACGCCTCCGGAACTAATTCATAGGCTTTTAGAATTGCTGATTTCACGGTTTCATAATCTGCTGCTTCGTCTATAGTCAAGGCAGAGTAAGCTTCTTGTGCCTTACCGGTGATTACGCATTGCAGTAATAAACACCAAAAATCTGCAGGCCACTTTAAAGTAATCGCAACTCTCTCAAAATGACTAAAGTATTTTTCAACATCCCTTTCGCAAAAAGGAGGAACCATCCTCCGATTTCGTCCCACATCAAATTCAGAGGCAGCAACACCCTTCTTAGTGGCCATTTCTAATTCCATTCGTTTTAATGCAAACTCATGATCCAATTCACGTTTTCGTAACTCTAACTTTGCATTTTCAAATTCCAACTCTTTTTCTTTCAAAGCTAATTCTCTCAAACGAATGGCATGATCTCCCATAGAAGGACCAGCCGCTTCCTCTGCTAAGGGCTTTTCTAGAATACCCAACTTAACCAGGTTACACTTCAGTATGCTCCGCAAAGTTTCCTTTAAATTCCTGTCCTTAGAAGTTATTTCTATTTTATAAAACTCCGCTATCTGCAACAACTGCTCCTTTGTATACAATGAAAGCAACTCTTCAGAAGGAGATTCCTGAAAAATATCCACCACCGAAGCCATTTCAATCTTTTATCCGCACTCGAATAAACGAATGAATATCAAACGTACATGCACGTATGCAAACAACTTGCTCTCACTAATTAACGATCATTTACGCAATCCAAACAAACGCGGCTAATAAACAAATTGCAACTAACAGCGATCCCACAGAACAATGTATTTACCCTATAACAATTTTATTTTTACCATCTAGTCTTCAGTGGCGTTAGGGGCTCGGGGCGACTTTAAACGCTAAACTCATGCCCACCTGCACACCGATCCCATTAACAAGATCAGCCACACGTGAACTGAAACGTACCCCCACTCCGAATAACCACTAAAAATAAAAAAGGCAAAATAACAAAGTGGCAGGTCCAACCTACCCGGCGACTACAAAAATATAGGGCAAATACTCACGTGGGACCACAGCAGTTACACCAAACACTTCCCAGAACGGGCAAAATACGTCACACATTTTCCTCCACACGTGGAAAAACAAAACAAAAACGTAATAGTTTCGGACGAGCCCCCAATTATGTTACGACCGCGGCCATAACACAAGAGAGGACACAAACAACTCAGCTCGTACAATAGGGGTTTATTAACAAAAGTGACGTAGACATAACGATAGGAAAATGAACCGGGGTAAGACACCACAAGAGAGCACACAGAACCGCCGCCGATCACCCCGCCCGCCACGCAGGTTTGGCCGCTTAGACTTCTTATGCCAAACACACAGGATCCACAGGTGCCGGCAATCAGTCCTAATTAAAACAAAAACACACATACTTGCCCCCTAGAGGACAAACCGAACATAACATGAAACAAATGAATCACAAATACATGAATATGTAACATAGCTGGATGGATTCACATGGTATGCTTTATTCTTCACTGGCAAAAACTACCCTCCTGTACAACCCTGTCATTGCCCTATACTGCCGTCTAGTGCCCTGGCAGTGTAACAATATTATAGATCACACCACATCTCCCCTTCTGAAAAGCATTAGACTGTGACCTATATAGTTATCACCAGATTGCATAAAACTCTTTACTCACTTTTGTATCCTTTAGAAACATGACTCAACTATAACACATTTCTTTACAGTACTTATTTAACACTTGACTTTCCTGTAAACTCTTAGTGAGACCGAATTACACTACAGAACATGAACTCTTTGAGGCTCTTTAAGCTACACATGAACACACAGTAGTCACCCTAGACAGTTAACACAAAACAAGGTTCAACTTCCTATTAAACTCTCATAACACTTAAACTACTTAACCTCCCTGTTTCGTCCCCAATACATTTGCATACTTTCTTTTCTTATTTTTTTTCTTATTTGTTTTGATTAAATTCTCACAGATTCAGTCTATCTGGCTTTGTGATAGCCCTGCCAGATCTGGTTCTCACAGTTTGGGGAGTGTTCTTAGGCCCCTCCGAAGACACCTGTTCAGTGTCTGACGAAGTATCCTGCAGGTCAACCCCTGCAGCATGCTCTTGTATGTTACAGCTGTTGTCCGCTGACATGGGCATAAGGTGGCGGCGATTCCTCCTTAAAGTGCCCTGTGGTCCACTGACCAGGTAAGATCTAGGTGTTTCATGTGCGGCTGTCACAGTACCTGTAGATCTTGTATCTGTGATCCACACTTGATCTCCTGGTGACAGGTCAGAGAGATTTCTCACTCTGTGTCTGCGGTCGTAGTTGCTTGCATCCATCCATCTCTTCTCCCCTTCTTTGTACTGCACCGTCCGAAGGTCTGGAACAGCTGGCTCCAACACCGCCGGGAAAGCCGGCACAGTGGTGCGTAGGCGGCGCCCCATAAGCAGCTGGGCTGGACTGAAGCCGTTGCTCAAAGGAGTGTTCCTGTAAGCCAGCAGTGCACGGTAAGGGTCAGTTGCTTTTTTCAGCAGATTTTTGATGGTTTGGACAGCACGCTCGGCCTCGCCGTTGCTTTGAGGGTATCTTGGGCTGCTCGTTACATGCTCAAATTCGTATTCAGTGGCAAAGGCCGACATGTGAGCCCCCGCAAACTGAGGCCCATTGTCTGTGACTAGAATTTCCGGTATGCCATGCCTGGCGAAAATTGACTTGAGGTGCATTACCACATCCACACTCCTTGTCGGGCTCAGCTGGGCCACCTCCACGTACCGGGAAAAATAGTCCACAACAAGCAAGTAATAGCCCCCAATACCACAGGTTCTTTTTTGACAGCAGGTCTCTGAGAGCTTTATCCTTTTCAGCCAGGTTGGGCACAAACTTGCCTAGTTGATTCACCATGCCCAGAAAGCTCCTGAGCTCGCTGATGTTGTGTGGCGGATCCATCTCTCGTACAGCACGTGTCTTTTCTGGATCTGGGCTTATTCCATGTGCTGAGATTATGTATCCGAGAAACTTCACCTTGGTTTTGCTGAACTCACACTTGGCTGTGTTTAATGTGATGCCAGCCGCCTGTGCCCTCTGCAGGACCGCATGCACCCGTGTGTCGTGCTCTGCCTGTGTAGAACCCCATATAAGGACATCATCCATGTGGCAGACGACTCCTTCCAAGCCTTCTGTCACTTCCGTTACCATCCGGTTTTGAAAATGTTCTGGAGCGGAGGCAATACCAAATGGTAAGCGGTTAAAGAAGAAGGGTGATAAAAGGGTGACAAATGGGGTGATAAAAGTGGTGTAATGGGCACAGTCCTTTGATAATGGGATCTGCCAAAACCCCATGTTGGCGTCCAGTTTCGTGAATAGCTTAGCTCCAGACAGCATGCCTAGCGTCTGGTCCACCGATGGGAGGATAAACTTTTCCCTGCACACAGCTTCGTTGAGGGGAGAGAAGTCAACACAGATCCGGATTTCATCTTTAGATTTTTTTGGTGCGACCACCATGCCAGAGCACCACTCTGTTGGCTGCTCAATCCGGCTGATGACTCCTAGCTGCTCCATGCGCTGGAGTTCCTGCTTTACTTTTCCCATCAAGGGCAGTGGGACACGACGAGGCACTTTCAAAGACACAGGCTTGGCATCTGGTCTGAGCTTAATTGTGTACTGCTGCTGTACTAAACCTAACCCACCACACAGCTTTGGATATTGTTGTTTTACAGAGTCCAAGTCAGTACTATCTACTCTGGCTACCAGTCTGAGGTTAACTGAGGCGGGTCTACTCAGCAGAGCTGTGTTCAAGTGTTTCACTACATAAATGTCCTCTGTGGTGTGTTTATCACCACTTTTCAGTATTTCTCTGGCTACACCCACTACAGAGAGAGGTACACGGCCTGGCCCAAACAGTGCTTTATTGCCTGGAGTGAGGTTGTATGAGGTGCCACTGCATATCTGTCTGTACACCTGTTCCGGTATGACAGTAACGTCGGCTCCTGTATCAATCTTGAACCTCACATTAGTATGCCTTACTTGTAGGTCTACAGACCATGCATTACATCTTCTCCTGCATCAATGGTCCCCAGGAACAAGTCGCCATCTTCCGTGACAGCACTCACACTTTTGGTAGACTTGCACACTTTTCCATAATGCCCTCTCTTACCACAGTTGTGGCAGTCTGCATTCTTTGCCGGGCACTGGAACTTAGCATGCTGGTTTCCACATTTAGGGCATGACTTATGCTCTGCTCCCGATTGTGCTTCATGTTTGTCTTTGTACTGTTTAGCTGGCTGTCTTTTATTTTTCCATGCATGCTGTTTTGCTTTCCTAGTGTGTACTGCATCCACCTTAGTTTTAAAAGCATGTGCTGCATCTCCTCTCAGATCTGTTTGTTGCCGTTTAATGTCCTCTGCTTGTCTGACCATATTAATGGCTTTTGCCAGATCCAGCCTGCTCTCCATCTGCATTTTCTGTGAAAGCACATTGTCTCTGATGCCTACTACGATCCTGTCTCTCAACAGTTCATCGCGCAGTGCCCCATACTCACAATCTTCAGCCAGTGCATATAAAGCAGTTATAAACGAGTCTGCAGATTCAGACGCTCCCTGTGCTCGCTGGTTAAATTTAGCCCTTTGGTAAATCACGTTTTTCTTCGGCACAAAAAAGTTTGTGAAGCCGTCCCTGACGGAGCTGTACACCAGTTTCTGTTCGGCGGTTAAAGTCAGCCCTTTTAAAACGTCATCTGCCTCGTCTCCCATGCAATATATTAGCGTGTTTACCTGGTTAGCATCTGTTGACTTGTCCAGGTCGCTAGCCACTCTGAAGCGCTCAAACCGTCTTATCCATTTTTCCCAGTCTTGTGGCTTTGAAAAGTCGAAGGATTCCGGCGGGTTTATTGAGAACGTTGCACATACTTTAGCAGGAGGCTGTGGAGGGTCATTCTGTTCATGCCCGGCAGCTTGCTGTCCTCGTTGCGATTGCGACATGCTTGCTAACCTTGCTTAACTTTAACTTCTCCACTTCTCTGTTTCCTTCCTCCGCTTCTCATATAATGTCCGCTATCCTTTCCCTCACAGTAGCTCCACTTCTGACACCATGTTGTGTTGGGTTCTTAGAATAATAATAAAGACATAGCTGGATGGATTCACATGGTATGCTTTATTCTTCACTGGCAAAAACTACCCTCCTGTACAACCCTGTCATTGCCCTATACTGCCGTCTAGTGCCCTGGCAGTGTAACAATATTATAGATCACACCACAGTGCGTGCATTTATTAATTATTATCTTAATGAATAATGCAACAAGGATGAAGCATGTAAACTGCGTTGTTTGTTTATTCAGAATGGAATGGATCGCAAATGGATCCGAATGAAGAAACGTAAAAAAAAAAAAGAACTCCCTCTGTATCAACAATGTGCCCTGAGACGATGACATCAGCTAGCTTCAGGGTGGGTAGGACATTGGAATCTGTTTACAGACCTGCTGTGGTTTTATTAGCAGCTAGTAAACGCATTATTATCGAGACGAGTCATGATTTATACAGTTTATATGGTCGGAGTGGTGGCTAGCTTGTGGAGTTTGACAAAAGTGCTTCCAACGTGTTTACGTTAGCTGCTAGCTCTTTCCCTTGGTTGGATCGTTTGGTATCTAGCTTGATGTTGTTACTCAATTTCAATTAATGAGTGTCTCAGTTTTGTTGAACGCTATAAAGCCTAACGTTACACGTTATATGTGCGTGTAAGTGAATATGTAGGCTACATGTTTTGTGTATGTGACAACGTTACATCCAGCCCTTTGCTTATAGCTTGCTATAACTTGCTATCATAACAGTTAACATACTTCTCTGTCCTCTGCCTTGACGTGCGCGTTTCAGCGCCCTGTCTCTGCGGTAACATAGATAGCATCGGTGGTGTTAATACTTGCCATTGGTCTATCGGTTTGCCCTGTACTACAGCCTGAAAAGTTTAACATTGACGGAATGGCCTCAGGTTTAGCCTAACCCTCACCAGTGAACCGGTTGTATTGAAAGTACAACTCTCTAAATAGTCTGTCGCTAAAAAATGCTCACTACGGACTCGAAATCCAGGGGCTGCATGCAATGGCTGCTCTGCTAGTGTTGGTTAGCAACGGAGTAGCTTACCATTCCAGTGACGTTGCCGAATGTTGAAATCCAACATGGCAGCGCCCTTGTAACAACAACAACATTTTCAACATACCATTTTATCCTTTTTAACAAATTCTGCCACTTTAAAAATTGTACCAATGAGAATAAATAAAATACATCTGTTATATCACCTTTACTCAAAATTCCAGTTCAGTTCATCTTTAACTGTCGGGCAAACACACTAATTTCACATGAGGCAAAAGTGAAAGGGACTAAATACAAAAAAAAAAAATATATATATATATATATATATATATATATATATATGTTTCTTGTGCTGGATCAAATTGATGATGGAATTGTATATGGCAAAATAAAAGCCATTCTCATTCAAGGAGATTACATCAACTTGATCACAGAAATATAACTCTTCAACTCTCATTGATCAGGGCCTTCATTGCATTTCCAAGAAACCTGCAAAAAGGCTGTGCTGTGTCAGCCAAGAAAACCTATTAGACTATTATACCTTGCCCATGTACAAATTGTGTGGCCTGTCAGTGCTTGCTCTTCGCCACTCTTTTCCTTCTCTAGAATGATGCAACTGTGGGGGAGGAAGTAAAAAAGGTCATTTCCAAAGCGCTTCCTGGTCTTCTTGAAGAAAAGAAGGAACAGTTGATGCAAAGACTTACTAGCTGGGGTGTGGAGAGCACAGATGATCTAAAGTATGTAGAGGGGGCGCCTGGAGTGGACCTGTCTGATTTACTCCCGCCCATCCAGATTCGCAAACTGCTAGACAGCTTTAACAGAGGTTATTTTGACATTCCGTATATGTATAAAGTATATTTTTTGTTACACTGTAAATAGTTGTTTTTCTGATAACAGATATATTAGCACAGTTACATAACATTGACTTGTTGATGATGTATTTTCTTTTTCTATTAGCTGGAGAACACAATATATCTAGTGATGTCCCTTCATCAACAACTCCGCCTTCCTCCACTGTCACCTTAGACACAATTAGCCCACCAAGCCTTTCTTCGACCACAGCAGTTACTTGGCCTGAGTCATTTCTGGTTCCTTGGAACCAAATGCCGAGCGAATTACACATTGCATTAACAAATGGAAAGAGACCACTCCCCCCTGATCGCCGCAAAATGATTTGCATTATTGTTGATGAAATTAGGAAACATGAAAAGAATCCAATCAAAGCACAGTGCCTTGCTGTTGCTCTCAAAATTGTCAAACAGTATCCACAGAGCTTTTCTGATTTTGATGATGCTCAAGAAAAAAATGAAATTGGGTACTACTCCCTCTTGAAACAAATAAAAACCCGTGTAGAACATGTCAATAGAGATAATACTTTAACACGCAGGCGACGGATCAGTGTTACGAAAGGATAGAGGGGACAATAGCAAGTAAAACAGGTCTTTATTAGAATATAAAGCACAAGTCTCAGAGTGAAAGGGAAGCAGACAAAGTTCCCAGAGGTGTTGGAAGATCGCCGGTACAGTTCTCAAGAGAGGTGTGTAGATCACAAGATCCTTCTCAATGCGATGGAACTCTCTGATGAAGATGCTGGCAAGGCAGCGCAGGCTTGCGTGGACAACTCGATCAGATGGTCAGACGTGAAGTGATGAACCCAGTGTTGGTGAAGAGTGAAGACTTTAACTGTAACGACGAACTTCCAGACGAAGACAAGGCAGGAGACACGAGGAGCCGAAGAAACGGGAACACAACAGGCAACATCCACAAAACAACGATCTGACAAACACAAGATGCATGAGGTGAGTATAAATAGGCAGTGGTAATGCACAACACCTGTTGCTGATCTCCCGGAGGACAATCAGTGGCCACGCCCACACACACACACATTCATTCACAAAACACGCACACACAGTGCAAGGGAGCGTCAATGAATTCCTCAACCGTGACAGTACCCCCCCTCCTAGGAACGCCTCCTGGCGTTCCCAGACCCCCTTACCTGGCGATTGTAATCATCGATAAGGGAGTGATCCAGGATGTCCCTAGCAGGCACCCAACTTCTCTCCTCCGGACCGTAACCCTCCCAGTCCACCAGGTACTGGAATCCGCGTCCCCTCCGTCTCGAGTCCAGAATTCGATTTACCGAATAAGTGGGTTCCCCATCTACGAGTCGCGGCGGTGGGGGAACCGGGGCTGGCGGATTAATGGGTGAATAAAATACGGGTTTCAATTTGGAAACATGGAACACGGGATGAATTCTTCTGTACGCAGGATGGAGTTTGAGGCGAACTGTCACCGGGCTAATGATCTTGGTGACAGGAAATGGGCCAATGAATTTGGGAGCTAGCTTATTAGAAACGGAGCGGAGTGGAATGTTCTTAGTAGAAAGCCACACTTTGGAACCGACGACATACACGGGAGGTCTTGACCGGTGGCGATTGGCCTTAACCTTGGTGCGCGCCCTTACTTGGAGGAGAGTCTCACGGGCTCTGGTCCATGTACGGTGACACCTCTGGACAAAAGCGTGAGCGGAGGGGACCGCGACTTCGGATTCCAGACTAGGAAAAATAGGTGGCTGGTACCCTAAGCTACCCTCAAACGGAGATAGGCCCGTAGATGACACAGGTAACGAGTTGTGTGCGTACTCCACCATTGAGAGTTGTTGACACCAAGAGGAAGGATTCTTGGCGGCAACACATCGCAACATTCTCTCCAGATCTTGGTTGGCCCTCTCGGTCTGTCCGTTGCTCTGGGGGTGGTAACCCGAAGATAGACTGACAGTGGCCCCCAGTAATTTACAAAATTCTTGCCAAAATTTGGAGACAAATTGGGATCCCCTGTCAGAAACCACGTCTGTCGGGAGGCCATGTAACCGAAAGACGTGATCGATGACAGTCACCGCTGTTTCCTTGGCTGAAGGCAATTTGGGCAAGGGAATAAAATGAGTCGCCTTCGAGAACCGGTCCACTACGGTTAAAACAACCGTATTGCCTTGGGAGGGTGGGAGGGCGGTAACAAAATCTAGCGCTATGTGGGACCAGGGTCTCGAAGGGACAGACAGCGGTTGAAGAAGCCCATCTGGGGGTCGATTGGAAGTCTTACCAACCGCACAGGTCGAGCAGGCCAAAACAAAATCTCGAATGTCGCAAGCCATAGATGGCCACCAGAACCGTTGCTTAACTAGAAATCTAGTACGGTTTACTCCTGGGTGACAGGCCACATTGGAACAATGACCCCACTGAATCACGTCGGACCGTAATCCCTCCGGCACAAACAAACGGTTCGGTGGGCACCGGGACGGAGGCGTTACCCCTTCTAAGGCCGTCTTGACCTTCGATTCGACCTCCCATCGGAGTGTGGAGATGAATAGAGTCTCCGGTAAAATGCACTCGGGAGTAGACGGGCGTTCGGATGGATCAAAAATACGAGATAAAGAATCGGGTTTGATGTTTTTAGAACCCGGGCGGTACGAAAGAGTAAAATCAAAACGACCGAAAAAAAGAGCCCACCGAGCCTGCCTGGAGTTGAGTCTTTTGGCAGATTGAATATATTCTAAGTTCTTGTGATCGGTCCAGACGATAAAAGGTACCCCCGACCCTTCTAACCAATGTCGCCATTCTTCCAATGCTAACTTGACTGCCAACAACTCCCTGTTACCAATGTCATAGTTACGTTCAGTAGGAGACAAATGATGAGAAAAAAACGCGCAAGGATGCATCTTGTCGTCTGAAGAAGAGCGCTGAGAGAGCACTGCGCCTACCCCCACCTCTGAAGCATCTACCTCCACCACGAACTGACGTGACAGATCAGGGGTCGTAAGAATGGGAGCCGAAACGAAGCGGCTCTTCAGGTTGGCGAATACAGCTTCGGCTGTTTCGGACCACCTGAACGTCGTTCTGGGGGAGGTCAAGGCAGTCAGAGGCGCGGCTAGTTGGCTGTAATTACGGATGAAACGTCGGTAAAAATTGGCGAACCCCAGAAACCTCTGTAGGGCCTTACGGGAATCTGGACTTGGCCAATCCACCACAGCCTTAACTTTGTCAGGATCCATACGCACTCCCTCAGATGAAATGATGTAACCTAGGAAAGGGACAGACTGTGCATGAAAAGCGCATTTCTCCGCCTTGACAAAAAGCCCATTCTCTAGCAACCTCTGAAGCACTCGTCTGACGTGCTGAACGTGTTCCTGGAGAGACGAAGAAAAAATCAATATGTCATCCAGGTAGACATAAATGAACTGATCGACCATGTCTCTCAGCACATCATTGACGAGTGCCTGGAAGACCGCTGGGCTATTGGAAAGCCCGAAAGGCATAACCAAGTATTCAAAGTGCCCTCTGGGGGTGTTAAAAGCGGTCTTCCATTCATCCCCTTTCCTGATGCGGACCAAATGATAAGCGTTACGTAAGTCCAGTTTTGTGAAGACCGACGCTCCCTGCAACCTCTCGAAGGCTGAAGACATCAACGGCAAAGGATAGGTATTCTTTACCGTGATGTTGTTCAACCCTCGGTAATCAATGCAAGGTCGCAGAGAACCGTCCTTCTTCCCCACAAAAAAGAACCCCGCCCCCGCTGGAGAAGAGGAAGGTCGGATGAACTTGGATGCCAGAGAATCAGAAATATATTTCTCCATGGCCTCCCTCTCGGGAACAGACAGAGAGTAAAGCTTGCCCTTAGGCGGAGACGTACCTGGCAGTAGATCTATCGCACAGTCATAGGGACGATGCGGAGGAAGAGAAGCAGCTCTGGACTTACTGAACACTTCCTTCAGGTCGAGGTACTCAGCGGGCACGTTTGACAAATTCACAGACTCTTCCTGCAAGACAGAACAAGACAGAGACGAACCAGCAGACACTAAACAAGACGCATAACACTCAGTGCTCCAGGCAGAAACGGAATTATGTCCCCAGTTCACCCTGGGGTTGTGCTGCACCAGCCAGGGGTGACCGAGGACAATGGGAACCTGAGGGGAGTCCATGAGGAGAAATGACAGTTCTTCGGAATGATTGCCGGATGTGGTGAGTGTTATCAGAGCGGTGGTGTGAGATACTGTGGGTAACTGTTGTCCGTTGAGTGCGCTGACTGAGATCTGGTTAGCGAGTGGTGTGGTGGGAATCTGAAGCTGTTGTGCAAGTGACCAGTCCATAAAGTTACCTTCCGCGCCGGAGTCGAGAAGAGCTTGACAGTGATGTGACCGAGTTGCCCATTGCAATCTCACCGGGAGGAGGGTGGAAGAGGTTTTCTGGATGGAGACCCCGCCCGACAGGATCCTCTTCTTCACTGCCGGGCATGCTCTTTTACTGGGCAATTATTGAGAAAATGTCCAGCTCCGCCACAGTAGAGACACAAACCTCGGGACCTCCTTCTCTCTCTCTCCTCCCGGGAGAGCCGGGCTCGACCCACCTGCATGGGCTCGTGATCGTCGACGGGGCTGACCGCATCACGAGCGTTGAGTGGGGGGATCCCAAAACTCCTCTGTGTAGGTGTCGTACGAGTGTGTAGTTCCAACCGATGCAGGCGTGCATCCACTCTTAAGGCCAGTTCGATCAGGTCGTCGAGCTTCCCTGGCAGATCCAGGGTATAAATCTCGCGTTGGATGCGGTCAGCCAGCCCATGCAGGAAGATGTCCCATTGCGCCTCCTCGTTCCAGCGGCACTCTGCGGAGAGGGTGCGAAACTCAATGGAATAGTCGGCGACGGATCTTTCTCCCTGGCGGATGTCTGCCAGCTGGTGAGCCGCCTCTCTGCCTGCGACTGCCCGATCAAACACCCTCTTCATCTCCTCCGAGAATGCCGCGAACGAGTCACAACAGGATCGATGGTTCTCCCACACCGCCGTCCCCCATAGCGCCGCACGCCCGGACAGCAGTGTGAGCACGAAGGCCACCTTCGAATCTTCAGTGCAAAAAGTCTGGGGTTGGAGAGCAAAAAACATAGAGCACTTGGTCAAGAAAGCTCTACAATAACTTGGCTCACCAGAATAACTCTCCGGTGTCGGAAGACGCGGCTCATGTTGACGGGCGGGTGCGGGCGGTGCGGGGGGGACCGGCGGTGGGTTGGGCGCAATGGGCTGTGTCAGTTGTTGAATCTGTTGGGTGAGCCCGGACACCTGCGCTACCAATGCCTGCACCGCTCTTCCAGTTGCGGCGAGATTCTCCTCCTGCCGCTCCATACGAGCTGTGTTGTGTGCGAAGTAATCTGTGACTTCAGATCCGCTTGCTGCCCCCTGCATGGTCAGATCGTTCTGTTACGAAAGGATAGAGGGGACAATAGCAAGTAAAACAGGTCTTTATTAGAATATAAAGCACAAGTCTCAGAGTGAAAGGGAAGCAGACAAAGTTCCCAGAGGTGTTGGAAGATCGCCGGTACAGTTCTCAAGAGAGGTGTGTAGATCACAAGATCCTTCTCAATGCGATGGAACTCTCTGATGAAGATGCTGGCAAGGCAGCGCAGGCTTGCGTGGACAACTCGATCAGATGGTCAGACGTGAAGTGATGAACCCAGTGTTGGTGAAGAGTGAAGACTTTAACTGTAACGACGAACTTCCAGACGAAGACAAGGCAGGAGACACGAGGAGCCGAAGAAACGGGAACACAACAGGCAACATCCACAAAACAACGATCTGACAAACACAAGATGCATGAGGTGAGTATAAATAGGCAGTGGTAATGCACAACACCTGTTGCTGATCTCCTGGAGGACAATCAGTGGCCACACCCACACACACACACATTCATTCACAAAACACGCACACACAGTGCAAGGGAGCGTCAATGAATTCCTCAACCGTGACAATCAGGGGAGTATCTGACACACCTGAGAGAATGCAATGCAGAGAACCAACAGCCACATACGGATGTGCACAATGGCAGCCTGAGCCTCCGCTTGCAAATTCTGATGATGTACTTGAGGAAAAAAGACAAACTTTAGAGACTTTGTACCAGCAATATGGAAAAATTGGAGCTGACAGGGGGATGTTTGTGCCTTAATGAAGGAAACTTACTATTTGCAAAGAAAGACAATATTACCCAAAGTAAACTATCTCTTCTCAATGACCCCAATACAACCAACCACTTCTTGGTTTAAATCTCTAAACTCAGCAATCACAAAATTCTACTGGAAAAATTATCCACCCTTTAAAAACCAAAGAACCACCAAATTTCGCTTTATACTGTTTGAAAAATCATCTTCAGTATGTACACAGATGGACTCACCCCAATCAATCCGATATCACCTGGTTAGACTTAGAACAAAATATCTGCAATAACTTTCAGATCTCAGACATGCCCTTCCTTACACCGACAATTAAAAAACATCCCTGTTTCAAAGTGACAACAAATTAGCTCTAGTCTGACAGCCTGGTGGAAATTCCACAACATTACTAACACAAAGCTTTCACCTTCGAAACTCACCCCAATTTGGAATAACACCGATTTCACTTGCAACAACAAAACACTCAACTTTCACACCTGGAAAGACAGAGGCATTACTCATCTGCAACATATTTTTCTCAATGGCATTTTCTCCACATTTGCGGACTTGGTCCAGAAATTTGGCACACCAACACTTCCTACAATACCTACAGATTAAATCAGCAATTACATCAGCAATTAGAACAACCACCAACACTCCAATGGTCAACTTCCCAGCAAACACATTTACGTTGTGGCAACGTCTCTGGCACGTTGCATTTCTGCTATGGCAACGTCGCTGTCTACGTGCTTGCAACATTGTAACAACGTAGAATTGTAAGAGCGACAGGGCTGTAGCAACGTTTTTGCGCGACATTTAGCAACTGAGAGAACGTTCTGACAACATTTTTATATGGTGTATTTTGTTAGATAATTATATACTTTTTATCGTTTATTGTTTATCTATATTATTATTTAATGGGGCTATCAACACCTGCAAGTGTAGTCTACACTTTGAAGAGAAAAAATGACAGAAGGTTTCGTTAATTCAACTTTATTAAAACTGCATATAATCAAATTGCACTTCCAAAAGTCATACATTTGTGAAAAAAAAAAAATATATATATATACAAATTTATTTTAAGTATAAAAAATAAAGCAGATCAGAACATTTGATGAACAAAACCGGGTCTGTATGGCGGACAGTAGCCGAAAGCAGGTGTCACCGGGGAAACATCCACAAATCCAGAGGAGCAAAGAAACGAATGAGACTAAATAGCGTAAAAATCAAACGAAAAACTAAATAGTGCGAGCAATGCTACATTAATCACATTAGAAATTAAAGTTGTAGGTTGTGTTTGATAGCTGAGGTAGGCTAAACGCAATACTCACGTCACGTATCCTTGCTCGATGATGAATTGAGAACACAATGCCCAACAACAGGTGGTTGGAATTTAAAAGGCTGATTTTCGCGCTTCAGGGCAGTGACGAGTACATATGTAGTCCAGTGGTTGTCAAGACACCGTTGGCACAACCTTAAGCAATGGCCCTGAATGGTGGTTTAATGCCAACATTGTGACAACGCTGTAACAACCTTCACTACACAACGTAGTTACAGCAACCTTTTGGTCATGTTGTTAAAACGTTGTTAGAAGGTTGGCTACGTTGTGCCAACGTTCTGTGTTTGCTGGGTTAGAACTTGCCACACCTATCTCGCAGCTAATCAGTATACCATCCTCAAAAAAACTACTATCCAAAATCTACAGAACTGTGACGCAAACAGACATCACCATAAGTATTCCCATTGACAAATGGGAATCGGATCTATCTATTCCCATCGATGCCAATTTCTGGACCCAAGTCTGCAAAAATACATTTCTCATGACCAAAAACACTAACCTGCAGCTAATACAATACAAAACTATCCACAGGACTCATCTTACTGGACGCAAATTATTTCATATGGGCTCCACTTCAGACATCTGTCCCCACTGCACTCAGAACTGCCCGGACACATATATTCATGCACTTTGGCACTGTACTCCTATAAAACAGTTCTGGGAAAAGATTACTGGGACCCTCTCTACCTTCTTTGGCTGCTGCATCCCAATGTCCCCATCTCTCTGTCTGCTTGGAGACATCTCCACAATCAACCTGAATCACCTTAACAGTAAAACTCTGCTAGTCACACTTGCTGTCGCCAAGAAAACAATTTTCATGAACTGGAAAAAAAAACAAAAAAAAAAACAAAGCTCCCTGCCACCATGCCTCCGCAGCCCTCCTCTTCCCCAGTGATTGCCAAGGCCGGCTCTACTCTGTACACCTCACTTTTTAATGCTCCTCATGATAGATGTCCTACACTCACACCCACATTTAAGAAAACAATAACTAAATCAACTAGGAATAGGGCCGGGTGGGGTGCTCTGTGGAGGGCCTGAAGAGGACCTGCACAGGCGCGCCCCACCTCTTTTTTAATGCATCTCATATTAGAGGGGGCACTCAATCAATCCATAGGTAGGGCGAGGGCAGTGCCTGAGGGGAGACCTGAATAAGTTCTCCCCCCTGCTCTGCACCTCTTTTAATGCACTTAGACATTAGAAGGCACACATACCACAAGGATAGTGTGGTGTGTAGATGAGCTGGCCCGTCAGTGGGATAACAACTGGTGCCCCCCGGGATAACAACCAGGGGGGGATGGGGTGGGGTGATTCTGGCTTCGGATGCCCCTGGACGCCCCCAAAACAGCATAAACATATAGATGGGAAGTAAATGAAAAATATTTTTTATTTAAGTTGGCTTGAGAAAGCCAACTTACTGAAATCCTATTTAAACTTATTATTATTATATGACTTGCTTATAATTTTTTTTTTTTTTTTTTTAATGAATTTATAAAATATGTCTATATGTCAAGGTAAATAGGTAGTCGTTATTGGTCAAGACTTTGCCAGGCAATTATTACAGATTAAAACAGTAAAGCAACATGAAATTCACCACAGTGATACTCTGGGAGACGTAGCCTACAACAAGAAGCTGGTTGTGTTTGCAGAAAACAATTTGATTTCTTTTTTTTTTTTCTTTTTTTTTTATGAATTTATAGCACAGATGGCGTGACCGCAGTCACCAACGCCACTGGGACTAACTATTTTACTTCTACTTCCACTATCTCACGGAAGTTTCACCCATAATAATTTCTACAGCAGCACCCTCTGGAATAAGGTGTTTCATTGAAAATAGAATACTAGAAACATAAGACAAGATGTTTCTTATTTTTGTTTCATTATTGCAGACAGGATAATTTTTTCCAGGTTTCTGATCAGATGGGATGCATTACCCTTTTCTGACACTAGATGGCAGGGTTGCTCACTCTCTCACGCCACACAGTGAATAAACATGCAACTATATGCTGACAGACAAGACAGCAGGATACTTTCGATAAGCAACAAAGTCTCAGCCTTCAGATTTTGTAAGTTGTATTACTAAATACAATAAATAGGTCTACTGTTTTGCCGCTCTTAATGTGGCATTGACAGATCAACTAGTCAAGTCAAGTTAAGTCATCTTCATTTATATATAGCGCTTTTAAGTCAAGTCAAGTCATCTTCATTTATATAGCGCTTTTAACAATGTAGATTTTTTCAAAGCAGCTTTACAGAGATAAGCGTATAATTTAAGGTGACAGAGATTGTTTTGGCTTTATAGCAGAGTTAAGTTATTTTCCATCTAAAGTTAGTTTTGATTGATTTGCTTCCATCGCAACGATCATTTGTTATTAAAGGGGACATATCATGCTAAACCCAGTTTTTTAGCCCTTAAATGCATTTTATTGTATATTTGGAGTGTTTAGAAGTACAGAAACGTTTAAATTATTCTCTTCAGGTGCTTCGTTGATATCTTTATATTCTGTTTTGGTCATATTTTTCAACCTGTTCCGATTTTTCTGTTATCTATGACGTTTTTTGAACTATTTCGTCACAGTATTTGCAGCGGAACTGCCAAATAAGGACATTGACTTCCGGCCCAACACTTCGAGCAATCCGCCATTTTTATTTCTCGCTGCAATTTTGTAGTCCAAGCTAAAGGATGCAGAAGTTACGAGAGGGTAAGTTAAAATGTTCGGTTGTTGGATGTAGTAACCCACACGCTTCATTACACCGTCTAATGTAGATGAACTGCCGCGCTTGTGACAGTGCGCATGTTTAACTGAAAGAACAAGCAGAGAGAGAGACCCGGTCGCGCGCGCGCACACTCTCTCTCTTCGGAGCCAGGCGAAAGTGTAAACAAGACTTCACCGTCTCCAAACTAGACGCTGTCTTACTCTCTCTCCCTCGCACATATTAATCAAAATCGACACGGTGGTAAAAGGTCGGAAGACCAAAGTTTCATGTGTAAATACAGTAACACACCATTGCGATACATCCATATGAAGATGTTGTTCTGCAGGTTCGTCGTCTTCATTTTCATCTCGCTCCGGCTCCGACTCTGGCTCGAACATGTAAGGCTGGCTGGACAAGTCTTCCGTTGTTGACATTTTGTTAATAACGTGTGGATAAAAATGTTCTGTGCCGCTAGATACAAAAATGGCCGAACGGGGTGGAGTTGAACCGATTGTCACCTCTGCAACCTGGAGAGGGGGCGGGGTATGAAGTGTCTTAATTGTATTTAAAGAGACCGCACCAAAACGAGTTGCTCTCAGACGCACATCAGAAAAGGGGTAGAAAATGGGCCTGTGGAGCTATAATAATGAGGAATTCAGACCCAAGCATTGCAGTTCCGCTTTATATAGACTACAAATGTATGATTTATATTTAAAAAGGAAAGATTTAAAAGCATGATATGTCTCCTTTAAATTAGGGGCCGCTAAGACGACACCATTCCCTCTACACAGACTTTAAACGCGAACCTGTGAGAAACGCTGATGGCGTTCAGATGCGCATTTAGAATGGGTTCTATAGTTATGTGCGTTTGAATATACGCAGGTTTGGAATTCCCTACAAGCCAAGCCTAAACAAAGTACTTGTCTTTCCTTATAAATTTTGATAAAGAATTTTATTTTATTTTGTTGCTTTGGGGTAGGAACGCGAAACGAATTTTCCCGACAACGCCTTATCTGTATAGTGGTAGAGGGATCCTCCATAGGGAGAGACTAGTTGGCACTTCAGCACTGCGTTGTCATCGGTCCAGGCGAAGGTCCTTCGTCAGATCTGGATACGGCCTGGATCCGGCAGGCTGCAGGAAAACCTTGGGATAAACACAGACACTAAAATTAGCGTAGATGCCATTCTTCTCATGATGTAACGAGTACATCAGGATTTATGGGAAGTGTTCCCGGTTCCGGCTGACCTAATCTATGCAGCCTAACATTAAATTATCGAAGTCTATAATGTATTATGTGAATGCTAGGTCAAAGAGATGTGTCTTTAATCTGGCTTTGAACTGACAGAGTGTGTCTGCTTCCCGGACAATGGTAGGAAGACTGTTCCATTTTTTTTGTGCTAAATAGGAAAAGGATCTACCGCCGTCGATTTTGATATTCTAGGTATTATTAACTGGCCGGAATTTTGAGATCGCAATAGACGTGACGGACTATAATGCGTTAAGAGCTCGCTCAAGTACTGCGGAGCTAAACCATTTAGTGCTTTGTAAGTAATCAGCAATAATTTTAATATTTATGCGATGTTTAATAGGGAGCCAATGCAGTTTTGACAGAACTGGGCTAATATGGTCATACTTCCTGGTTCTGGTAAGAACTCGAGCTGCTGCGTTTTGAACCAGCTGTAGTTTGTTTATTAAGCGTGCAGGGCAACCACCCAGTAGAGCATTACAATAATCTAGCCTTGAGGTCATGAACGCATGAACTAATTGTTCCGCATTTGTCAATGAGAGCATATGGCGTAATTTAGATATATTTTTAAGATGGAAAAATACAGTTTTACAGATACTAGACACGTGACTTTCAAATGAAAGATTGGTATCAAAGAGCACACCCAGGTTCCTAACCGACAACGAAGACTTAACAGAGCAGCCATCGAGTGTTAGACAGTATTCTAGGTTATTACGTGAGGACGTTTTTTGTCCAATAATTAGAAACTCTGTTTTTTCAGAATTTAGAAGTAGGAAATTACGAGTCATCCAATTTTTTATATCCGCGATGCATTCCGTTAACCCTTGTATGGTGTTCGGGTCTGTTGGACCCGTTTTCATTTTTTATCAAAAGAAAAATGATACAATTAATTATTTTTTCAAACTGAGACTCATTGGCCTTGGCTCATTTTCTGTGAGGAATATATATCAGAACACATTTTTAATGAAAACACACTGTACACCACCCCCAACACATTTTTATTACACACAGGATGTTCGGGTCTACTGGACCCGGGGCTAATAAAAGTGTGGAAATTGTAGGTCCTGTGTACCTTTACTCTGTCCTCCTCCTGTCAGGGCCTGCTGTTAGTGTGTGTATGTTCTTGTATATGGTTTATGAGGACACAAATGTGTATAATGACATGGGTATTACAACGTAAACATGGTTTATGACGACATCTGTGTCCTCATACTAAAACATACTAAATGGTGTTTTTTGAAATTCAAAAAATGCCCAAATTTTTCTGTGATTGGTAGGTTTAGGGGTAGGGTTAGTGTAGGGGGATAGATTATACAGTTTGTACATTAGAAAAACCATTATGCCTATGGAGAGTGACCGTACACCACATATCCAAGTGAGTGTGTGTGTGTGTATGTGCATGTGTATGTGTGTGTGTGTGTGTGTGTGTGTGTGTGTGTGTGTGTGTGTTTTGTGTGTGTCTGTGTGTGTGTGTTGTGGGTGTGTGTATGTGTCTGCATGAGTGTGTGTGTGCGTGCGTGTGAGAGAGAGATTGTGTGTAAGTGTGAAAGAGAGCAAGAGTGAGTTTTGTGCTTCTACTCCTGCCATTCCCTCACGAGGTTGCAATTCTTAAATGTGATCTAACAAAGGTAAAGAGAAAATATTGACCATATATGCTGTTTATATTGCTTGTAATTGGGATGAAGTAAACATCTGTTGAGTATTTTAACATAACATTTTTGATTGTGTTGAATTAAAAACCCAAAAATGCAGCGGGTCCACCAGACCCACGAACACTGGCTGAGTAACAAAAATATGAACACCACACAAGGGTTAATTTTGTGAATTGATAAGTTTCGTTAGGTTTTGAAGAAATATACAGCTGAGTATCGTCAGCATAACAGTGAAAGCTAATGCCATGTTTCCTAATGATATCTCCTAATGGTAGCATGTACAGAGTGAACAGCAGCGGTCCTAGTACTGAGCCTTGTGGTACGCCATACTGAACTTGTGATCGATGAGACATCTCATCATTTACTGCTACAAACTGATAACGGTCAGATAAGTATGATTTAAACCATGCTAGTGCATTTTCCGTAATGCCAACATAATGTTCTAATCTATTTAAAAGAACGTTGTGGTCAATGGTGTCAAATGCAGCACTAAGATCGAGTAACACTAATAGCGAGATACAACCACAAATCTACATTTAACAATGTAAAGTAACAGAGATTGTTTTGGCTTTATAGCAGCTCTAGAATAAAGTTATTGTCCAGCTAAAGTTAGTTTTGATTTATTCACTTCCGTCGCAACGATCATTAGTTATTAACTTAGGGGTCACTAACACAACACCGTTTTAACAGAAAACTCAAGTTCTCTCTGCGCAAACTTTAAAAACACGAACCTGTGAGAACGCTGATGGCGTGCACATGCGTATTACGAGTTCAGTCTATAGGTATGCGCGTTTGAATATATGTGCGCAGGCGTGTAGTCCTTCCCTATAAACCAACCCTCAACAAACTACTTGTCTGGCCTTAAAATTTATTATAAACAATTTTATCGCTTCCGCGTAGCAACGCAAACCAGAATTATCCCGACAACGCTTTATCTGTAGAGAGGTAAAGGGAGGGGAGGGAGGCCTTCACAGGGAAGAGCCTAGTTGACACTTCAGGACTGTGTTGCATCTCTTTCTCTTACTTCTAGTTAAAGTACAAAATAAAAATAAATGAACATCAGAAGATATGTTGAAAGAACTAGTACAACTTACTGAAATAAATCATGTCTCGTAATCGCTCGATCAGTGCTTCAACCACTGATAAAACAGCTTGTAAACAATGTGTCAATGGGGGACCCCCCAGTCCCCCCCCCCCTCCACACACACACACACACACACACACACAGACAGACACACACACACACGCGCACACACACACACATTGACAGCCTCACTCTAAATAGGCCAAATATATTTTATTAAACTTATTTTGTTTTACATTATTAAATTCTCTTATAATCTTTTTTATGCTACAGATTATCACTTGATTTTTTTATCCAGTTCATTGAGTACACAATATGCTTGAAAGCACAAATAAAAAATAAAGATAAAACTATACATCCAGTCTGTCTTCAGAAACTCCACCCTCTTACAAAACCAACCAGGAAGTGACTAGTCATTATTTCTGCCTTTCATTTTTACTGAAAGCTAAAACGAGTCAGTGTAGTGAAAAACAGAGGAGGACACATTATATTATAGCATTTTTGTTTATTTCTGAATTAATCCAGATTAGATTTGAATTGTAATAGTTGTTTACTCTTTAAACCAAAGTTCAGAAAGTGAAAGTAAATTGTAGATCATTGGATATTTTACAAGACGAGGAAATGGATTCAAAATCTGTGGAAGAGCTTTCTTGTCCTGTTTGCTATGAAATCTTCAAGACTCCTGTTCTTCTGTCCTGTAGTCACAGTTTTTGTAAAGAGTGTCTACAACAGTCCTGGAAAACTAAGAAAACTCAGGAGTGTCCTGTCTG
Source organism: Squalius cephalus (assembly GCF_949319135.1). Taxonomy (NCBI): domain Eukaryota; kingdom Metazoa; phylum Chordata; class Actinopteri; order Cypriniformes; family Leuciscidae; genus Squalius; species Squalius cephalus. The sequence goes on along the minus strand of NC_137135.1, from coordinate 6,525,385 downwards.
CAGGAGAAGATCCTCAAAAGATGATCCTCCAGTTATTCTTGTGTTAAAAAACTTGTGTTATTCATTGATAAAGGAGAGAAATGAGAAACGTTCACCAGGATCTGAGGAGATCTGCAGTTTACACAGTGAGAAACTCAAACTCTTCTGTCTGGAGGACAAACAGCCTGTGTGTTTAGTGTGCAGAGACTCAGAGAAACACACCAATCACACATTCAGACCCATCAGTGAAGTGCTTTCATCTTACAAGGTAAGACTAATGTTTCACATTTCATATGTTAAATACAGTGCTAAACATATAGTATTATTTGTGTATACAATAGACCAGTATTTATTTTTGTTCAGACTAAATCTCTGTGTCTCAAATCAAGCCTCTGTGGCTCCCTCTGATCACCGCCAGAGGGCAACATCGCCTGAGTACTTATCCATTTCACAGACTTCATTTTCTATGATCCCGTACCTGGTGCTGATTACACAGCTTTAAATGTTAGGCTTTTTGTTTTTGATTTCCCTGTGTATGACCCTGTACCTTGTTACGATTCTCTGATGGCTACTTACAGTACCTGTGCTCTGTCTTCCTGGATTAAGTCTGTACTGTTTGCCCTGACCCACTGCCTGGTTTGTGATTACGTCTCGGCTCTGCCTGTCGCCGTTGACTGAACTGTTTGTTGTACGAGTATCTCTTTTAATAAATCTGCAAATGCATCCTAACTCTGCTGACTCAGCGTTAACCTCTGATTTTCTACTGATATAAAATTCAAAACTTTGATCTTCTGATGTTTAGATCTTCTTGAATGTAACAGCATTGGCACAAAACATAGAAAATAAAATGTTGTCATGGGTTATTCATATTTTTTCATTAATAATATGTGATTATTACAAGACATACCAAAAAGTGATTGATACTAACATACTTTCTCTTTCTGTATTTGTATTTGCACAACCACAAATTTACAACTACATGGATATAATAATTAAGAATTGGCCATTGAAAAAAACACATTTGTTTGGTAAAAACATGATTTATTGACGTTCATCCTTTCCAAACTATATAATTAAAAATATACTTCCTGCAATTTTCAGACACAAATGCTTCCATGACAATGACCCATTCAACATATGAATAATATAACAATGAAAACATCCAAACATACAATGTTTAAACCTCTTAGAGCTGCATAAGTTTCACAGATTTCCATCTTAACCTGTAGGAGGAATTTAATACAGCACTGACGTCCTTACAAAACAAGCTCAAACATGGAGAAGAAATGAAGAAAAAGTGTGATAAAACAATTGAGCACATCGAGGTGAGGATATAAAGAGTTAAATACTCAACAATCACACACATAATTTATTATTGACATTAGTGGAGTGTGTGTGTTCATACAGCGCTGACTGAAGTGAATGTGATTTGATTTCAGTCTCAAGCTGAGCACACAGAGCGTCAGATTAAAGAAGAGTTTGAGAAGCTTCATCAGTTTCTCAGAGACGAAGAAGAAGCTACAATCACTGCACTGAGAGAGGAAGAGGAGCAGAAGAAGCAGAGGATGAAGGAGAAGCTGGAGGAGATGAACACACACATCTCAGCTCTTTCACACACAATCAGAGACATGGAGGAGATGATGAAAGACAATGACGTCTCGTTTCTAAAGGTGACAAATCAATCTGGCTTCAGTCTTTGTGCATAAAACAACTTGTATAGAGAGACTCACTGACATTGAGAATGTTTGATAAGATATTAAAATGTTTTCAAACTCTATATTTTCCAGAACTATAAAGTCACGATGGAAAGGTAAGTGAGCTGCTCGTATCTCTTCTCTCAGTGGATCTGAACTCAAATTCACTGCAGTTCTGACTCCTGAATGTTCCTCAGAGTCCAGATCTCACAGCCGGATCCACGGATGAGTTCTGGAGCTTTGATTCATGTGTCGCGTTATCTGGATAACCTGCCGTTCAGAGTCTGGAAGAAGATGCTGGAAACTGTCCAACACAGTGAGTCTCAGCAGATTTGACACCAGTGCAGAAGATAGTTCAGATATAAACACACACAACATCAACATTTGATAGAAATATATTGGTAACACTTTACAATAATTGCACTAATGGCATATTACTTACAATTAGTTAATAGTCATGTGCTTCAACAAGTAAAGTCATAACATAATGATACATTTGAAAATCATTAGTTAATGATTAATTAAAGCAGACAACTGGAAGTTGAAGTAATTACTTTGACCAACTGTGGTAATTAACGCATTAATTTACACTTTTAGTTAATAAGTTATTAAGGAATTAATACATTATGACACATTTAATTAATAACAATTCATATATTACTTAATCTATTAATCATTTAGAATCTTTATTAGTTACTGATGCAGTAATCATTAATGGTTTAGTTCTTCATGAGTGAAAAAACAAAAAAAAAACATGATTAACACATGATTATCTGTGCATTAGTTAAACATGAATTACTGCATATTAGTTTACCCGTATTGTACCAATATATTTAATCATTACAAAGTGAATCTGAACTGTATTTCAGAAAATCATCAGATCATACAGCGAACTCATAATGAAAAGTCTATTCCTCATAATCTTTATTTATGTATTAGCATACAATATTGTTTATTGAATACTGATATTAAACCTGAAGCCCCAATCCATTCTGACAGTAACTGAGAGACCATTGTTATGAGTTATGAATTCTTTCAACAAAATCTTTGTGTTTTACATTTACATTTCTAATACATCATATGTCATCCTGTAATCTGATGTTATTCTCTTTGCAGCTTCGTTGACTCTGGATCCAAACACAGCAAATCCTGATCTCACACTCTCTGCTGATCTGACCAGTGTGTCATACAGTGATGTAGGTAAAACACTTCCTGATAATCCAGAGAGGATTGACAGGTATCCATGTGTCCTGGGATCTGAGGGCTTTAGCTCAGGAACACACTGCTGGGATGTGGAGGTTGGAGACAATACACTCTGGGGTCTTGGAATAACAACAGCATCAAACCAAAGGAAGGGACTGGATTTCTTGAAGTATGATGTCTGGTGTGTGGATCACTGGAACAGCAAATACAGCTCAGAATCCCCAGAGCAACGCCTCACTTACTTCACTGTTAAACAGAAGCTTCAGCGTGTGAGAGTTCAGCTGGACTATGACAGAGAAACAGTGTCATTCTCTGATCCTGTAACTAACACACATTTACTCACATTCACATCCACCTTCAACGACACAGTCTTTCCATTCTTATATAATCACTGCACAACTTCTCCTCTGAAGATCTTACCAGTTAAACTGTTTATTACAGCAGAAAATCACAGTTAAATCTGATTCTGCTTCTAGATTAATTCAGTTTGTTAAATTATACTTCAATAACAATACTGTAATCAAAGGGTCTCATTGATCAATCACACTTAAATGTAACATTTAGAGTCAACTTAACACTTGTGCGTCCTTAAGAAAATTTTTGTCTGTTTTTTTAAATATTTTTTTCCTGTGTTAATTCCAAATTCATGAATTGTGGCACAAGTGTGTTTCTTATCTTTTTCTTTCATGAATCAATTTTACATTAAACACAAAATATTTACACTCAGGAGTCAGGACCTTAAGGAAAAAAATATCCCCATTGAAAACTACATTTCTTTTTTTTTCCTTCTTTTTTTTCTTTATCCCAGAGCCATTTAACAAACAAACATTTAACATTTTTATTCTTTTGGTATACATTGATGCATAAGGGTTAAAAATCTGATTTCTGTATTTTTTTTTAATATGTTGAACATTGGTGACCTTGAATGTGCTCTTATTATGACTGTTGTCTAAGGGGGTGTGAGTCTAAGGGGTGTGGTTCATTCATTTCTGCTGTTCAGGTGTGTCACGGTATCAAATGAGGAGAAGGATTTGCAGGTTAACAGTGTTTAATAAAAACATAAAACTCACAGCCGTACACAAAGTGATAATCCAAACAGGTGACACAGAGAAGGCAACAGAACAACCAGTGACATCAAACAATGAACCAGCAAAAAGACACACACAAAGACACAGCTTATATATGCAGGTTAATGGGAAACAGCTGGTGACAAATGATCAATGATTAACAGACAGGAGTATGGGAAATGCAGTTCATGATACATATGACAGTGAGGGGAAGAGACATCTGGTGGCAACTCAGGGAACAACACTAATACAATACAATAAACACAAAACACAGTCTCACACTGTGACAGTACTCCCCCCTAAAAGGAGTGGCTTCCAGACACTCCATAAGACCAAGCACAAAAGTTCAGGTGGGTGGAGGAACGGAGGTGGATCTGGGGGAGGGATGGAGGGTCTAGAACCCCAGGGCGGGGCCGCAGGCGGTGCAGGGAGCCAGGGCGGGGCCGCAGGCGGTGCAGGGAGCCAGGGCGGGGCCGCAGGCGGGACCAGAGACCAGAACGGCGCTGGAGACCAGGGTGGTGCTGCAGGCATCTCCAGACACCAGAGCCGAGCTGCAACCCATGGTGGTGCTGGCGGTAACAGGAACCTGGGCAAAGAAGCACAAGAGGCCCTATGGGCCAGGTTAGCTAGGGCAGACAGTTCAACTAGCTTGGGGTCGGCCATCTCGGGCCAGGCAGAGAGTTCAGGGAGCTCGGAGTCATCCATCTTGGGCAGGACGGAGAGACTTTCAGTCGTGACAGGAAGTGCAGTAGACTCATGTTCAGACCTCTCAGCTGTGACAGGAAGTGCAGTAGACTCAGGTTCAGACCTCTCTGCCGTGACAGGAAGTGCAAGAGACTCAGGTTCATCTTCCTCAGCCGTGACAGGAAGTACAGTAGACTCAGGTTCATATTCCTCAGCCGTGACAGGAAGTACAGTAGACTCAGGTTCAGACCTCTCCGTCGTGACAGGAAGTGCAAGAGACTCAGGCTCAGACCTCTCAGCCGTGACAGGAAGTTCAAGAGACTCCGATTCAGACTTAACGGCCGATTCAGGTTCATGGGCTTGAGGGACATCTTGCTGAACAGAAGAGCAGAAAGCAGACCACACACACCACAGAGCCATGGTAAACACAGGAAATACTGAGTCCAATGAACATACCTCTGGTGCCTTCCTGAGAACAGGTGCAAGCGTGATGATAGCCCTCCTTAGAACAGGTGACGCTGAGACAACAGCCATCTGGAGTGTAGGGGCAGGTATAACCCCAGCAGTCTCAAAAATAGGTGCAGGCATAGTGACAGCCATCTTGGGTACTGCTGCTGGCTTGGCGGCGGCCATTTTGAGGACGGGTGCAGGCTTGGCAGTGGCCCTCGTGAAAACCGGCACCGGGGTTGGAAGGCCAGCCCTCTGCACTGACCTTAATGGAGTCTCTGCCAGACTAGACCTCAGACGCTGGGTTCTGGCATGGATAGGAGAGAAAGGTGAGGCAGCCATCCTGTGAAGTGGCTCTGGTGCGGCAGCCATCTTGTGAATAGGCTTGGGTCTCCTCTCCATCTCCCTCTCTCGTGGCCGACGCTCGGGAAAGAGTGAAACAAGCATGTCTCTAGCACTCGCTACATCCATAATTGGCTCGGGTGTGGCAGCCATCTTGTGAAGAGGCTCAGGTGTGGCAGCCATCTTGTGATATGACTCGGGTGTGTATTCCCGCAGGCCCAGAGTCCCAACACACAACGACCGGTGCACACTACCTCCCCTCAAAAAATTGCTTGGACGGGGTCTCCTCCCTGACCTCTGAGAAGAATTCACCTTAGTCTTGGAAAAGACCCGAATCATCTCCCCGGTAAGTGCCTTGAAAGAGGCACAGCATGGGTCCCGTCTCTCCCACACCTCTGTTCCCCATGTGGCTGCTGGACCGGTCAGCAGCAGTAGCACGAACGCTACTTTCGATTCCTCAGTTTCTAAAGTCCTGTGATGCATATCTAGATGCAGAGAACACTGATTAATAAAGTTTTCACATAACTTAGGCTCACCAGCGTATCTCTCAGGGAAGTCCGTGCTAGGCTCCGGCTGACCACTCGACTCCGTGGGGTTGGGGGAAATGGATGGTGTGGGCGACATGGAACCACTCTGCAACAACAGGAGCTGTTGTTGCAAATCCGCCACCCTAGTACTCAGTGCTTCTCTCACCCACTCCAAGTTGCTCTCCTGTGTCAGATCCATAGCAGTGATACAAAAATAACTCCGGCTACAAATAACTCCTGTGGCTGATAACCCGCTCCTTCCTTAATGGCTGGTTCATTCTGTCACGGTATCAAATGAGGAGAAGGATTTGCAGGTTAACAGTGTTTAATAAAAACATAAAACTCACAGCCGTACACAAAGTGATAATCCAAACAGGTGACACAGAGAAGGCAACAGAACAACCAGTGACATCAAACAATGAACCAGCAAAAGACACACACAAAGACACAGCTTATATATGCAGGTTAATGGGAAACAGCTGGTGACAAATGATCAATGATTAACAGACAGGAGTATGGGAAATGCAGTTCATGATACAAATGACAGTGAGGGGAAGAGACATCTGGTGGCAACTCAGGGAACAACACTAATACAATACAATAAACACAAAACACAGTCTCACACTGTGACAAGGTGTTGCAATTTAATAAATGACTGCATGCCCCCGTGAGGGTAACACTTTATAATAACGTTCAGTTGTAAGTCATTTATAAGTGGTTAGTTAATGATGAACTAGTCATTTACAGAACATTCATAAATGAGTAGCAAGTGATATACTAACATTTTATGTATGTTTTGTAAATTCCGATACAAGTCATTTACATGTGATTAGTTAATGATTAACTAATTATTTACGAAACATGACTATGCGTTCATAAATGATTAATAAGTGATATGCTAATTATTGGATGTATGTTTTGTAGATTCAGTTATAAGTAATTTACAATTGATTAGTTAATGATTAACTAGTCATATACAAAACATGAATATGCTTTTCATAAATGTTTGTTTTTTTGTATATATGTAGCAATTAGATGGTGCAAAAAGTGTTGTAAATGCCTTGAATACACATACAGATAATTTGTAGGTATATGTAACACATTTACAAGTGATGAATAGTTTACACTTTAGATTAGGGGATGCAGAAAGTGTTGTAAATGATTTACAACACTTTCTGCATCCCCTAATCTAAAGTGTAAACTATTCATCACTTGTAAATGTGTTACATATACATTCGTAGATAACATTCGCAGATCTTATGCCTTTTTGATTCTTGAAGTGGTAATCTACAAATGAAGTGTAAGACATTTACAAGTGATGAATAGTTTACACTTTAGATTAGGGGATGATTTACAACACTTTCTGCATCCCCTAATCTAAAGTGTAAACTATTCATCACTTGTAAATGATTTATTCATGCGTTTGCACATCTATAACAGGTGTTGAACACTGTAGTGTGTACTGCAGTGTAAGTGCTGACTGGTGAGGGTATAGACAGCTTCTCTGAAACACATGGAGTCTTTAACCACTGTGCACATGATGTGAGCAAAACATGCAAAAAAAATGTAACATCATTTATTAAACATTTATGAAACGCATAGTCATGTTTAGTAAATGATTAGTTAATCATTAACTAATCAATTGTAAATGACTTATAACTGAATCTACAAAACATATAATGGAACATATCACTAATTAATCATTTATGAATGATTAGTCATGTTTTTAAATGATTAGTTAATCATTAACTAATCAATTGTAAATGACTTATAACTGAATCTACAAAACATATAATGAACATATCACTAATTAATCATTTATGAATGATTAGTCATGTTTTTAAATGATTAGTTAATCATTAACTAATCAATTGTAAATGACTTGTAACACAATTTACAAAACATACATAAAATGTTAGTATGTCACTTGCTACTCATTTATGAATGTTTTGTAAATGATTAGTTCATCATTAACTAATCACTTATAAATGACTTACAACTGAACATTATTATAAAGTGTTACAGTCACTGTATTAGAAAACCCTCACAGCGGTAACTCGGTTTTTTTATTTATTTTTTTTATGCAAAGGTAATCTAATACAATAAAGTGTTATAAATGTACTTTTTTTTCTTTTTTTAAATGGAAATATAAATGTAACATTGCTGAGGAAGACAAGCGAAGACAAGGATCTAAACGCAGGGTATTTAATAAAGTAACAAGGAACACAGAACTCAAAGGTCAAAGGAACAAAAACCAGGGAATCACAGAGGCAACCATTACATGTACAACAACTGACAAAGTAACAAGTGAAACACAAGGGCTATAAATACACAGGGACAAACAAGCTAAACAAGATAACACGGGGGTGTGGCTAATTAGAAACACCTGGGGAGACTAATCAACATGAAAAACTACAAAGGACTACAAAACATGGCACAGAACAGGAAATAACAAAAGTGCACACAAGACAAGGAGAACACAGGACAGGAATCATGACAATAAAGTAAAATCCTCATTATGTTCATATGTATATTATCCTATTACTGGAGCTCTGAAAATGATGAATTCACTGTGAGGCAAGCAGCTGTTTATATATATTCATGCAAAATGATTGACAGAATAACAAGACTAGATGCTTTCAGACCGTTATTTAGAACATTTTTAAATGTTTAAAATGTTTAATATTTTTAATTTAAGGTTTAATTTGGTTACAGTGTGACAGATTTTCATCATTCAAAAATGTGATGCACAAAACTGTCTTATGTAGCAGGCGTTGAAAAAATATTATAATACTAACATTATAATTTAAAAAAAAGCACCATACCAGATGCAAAATGATGCACTTCAATGGATAATAAAGGGGTGGTTGATTATGATTTCACGTTTTTAACTTTAGTTAGTGTGTAATGTTGCTGTTTGAGCATAAACAACATCTGCAAAAGTTACGACAAAGCAAAGGGAGATATTTCCTTTTACAGAAATCACTTTTTAAGGACTACAACACACGGCAATGGCACTGTTGTCTTTTTAGATCTGCTTCACAGCAGAATTGATTTCTGTTTGATCATTGATCATTATTTTCCTGTTTATCACTGTAAAGCTGATTTGAAAAAATCTGTATTGTATAAAGCGTGGTATAAATAAAGGTGATTTGACTTAAAGTCGCAATGAAAAGAAAATAGTGACGGATCTTTTCTTACATATTGTGACGCACATCCAAGTGTAACAGATTATCAGAAATGTAGGGCAGGTTCATCAGTTGTTGACTGGATGTTGAGATGTGGATGTGGCACACAAAAATTAATGTGAGTTTACAGTCGATTGTAGAGTTTAAGGAGAATAAATTATTGGATTAAATATCACAAGGATGAAATAAAAAAAAAGTGTACATTGATGAATCGTTCACAATAAGATCTGAACCTTTTCCAAAAAAATTTAATTTCATTCCAAATGCTTGGAAATTTCACTTTCATTTTTTCTTTTATATTGATAACAATAATCTCGTGTCAATTTAATTTTACAGAAATAAAAGTAAAATCAGTCGTTGATCAACTTGTGAGAAAATAAATCAACACATGAAGAGAAACTTTAAACCATCTGATATGACCATCAGTAAAATAGATGTGAAATAGTTTTGAGAAATCACACCAGTCTCTATCTGGAGACTGAGTGTTTCATTTTTATGTTTCCTGTCCTTCATTCTTTGTCTCCAGGAAATGGGTTTCAGAACACCTGGCATTGGTGCCTCATCTCGACAGCCAGACTCTACCACAGATTCTTTAAGGTTTACCATTTTCTTAAGATAGAGAGCCCTTGGTAGTGTTGTTTGCAATTGCTGATTTATTTCCTTTTGGTCACCAGCTCTTACGGGTCGCCTTTGCAGCTCTGCTTTATTGTGAACTACCATGTCACCTCTGAACGACACCTGTGCTTTAAGTGTGTTCTCACTGTGCACAACAACATCAACTTCTACTGGGCAGTCAGTGAACAAGCAATAGCCAGAGCAGGTGTGTTCCTGGTTGATCCCTGTATTTTAACCCTGTGGCCTGTAAAAGCAAAACTGCAATGTGGATGGATTGTGTGAATGCCTGAAGAGATAAGGTTAGTCCACTGCAATCCCTTGAAGTGATCCTTTTTTTGTTTTGTTTTTCTTAGTTTTTTCCAGGCAGTTTGAGGAATAGAGGAATTGTCGAGACAAACTTTAAGTTGGCTTGAGAAAGCCGGACCAGAAAGTTTGAAGTTTAAAGTAGTTTGAAGTTTAAATTAGTTTAAAGTTTAAATTAGTTGAAAGTAGTTTGAAGTTTAAAGTAGTTTAAAGTTTAAATTAGTTTGAAGTTTAAATTAGTTTAAAGGTTAAATTAGTTTAAAGTAGTTTGAAGTTTAAAGTAGTTTAAAGTTTAAATTAGTTGAAAGTAGTTTGAAGTTTAAAGTAGTTTAAAGTTTAAATTAGTTTGAAGTTTAAATTAGTTTTAAGGTTAAATTAGTTTAAAGTAGTTTGAAGTTTAAAGTAGTTTAAAGTTTAAATTAGTTTGAAGTTTAAATTAGTTTAAAGGTTAAAGTGGTTTAAAGTTTAAAGTAGTTTAAAGTTTGAATTAGTCTTGGGTGGTTGCTAGGTGGTTGCAATGGTATTGTGGGTGGTTGCTAGGCAGTTGCTAAGGTGTTCTTGGTGGTTGCTATGGTATTGCTAGGCGGTTGCTAGGGTATTCTGGGTGGTTGCTAGGGTGTTACTAGGTGGTTGCTATGGTATTCTGGATGGTTGCTATGGTGTTACTAGGTGGTTGCTATGGTGTTCTGGGCGGTTGCTAGGTGGTTGCTAAGGTATTTTTGGTGGTTGCTAGGGTGTTCAGGGTGGTTGCTAGGCGGTTGCTAGGGTGTTCTGGGTGGTTGCTATGCTGTTGCTAAGCGGTTGCTAAGGTATCCTGGTTGGTTGCTAGGGTGTTGCTATCCTCTTGAATTAAGACCTTCTCCCTCGTATGTTCTTTTTCATATTCCTTTTGAAATGTAATCATCTCTTGTGTAACTTCTTCCTCCTTTGCGCCTACAATCTCTGGTACATCTTCCTCTCCATCTTCCTCTTTTAGCGCTGTCTTCACCTCCTTTGAGTCCTCTTTCTTTACATCCACCAGCCCAAACTCTTTCTTTTTTTTCAGATTCTTTCTTTCCCTCTTCTGCTTTTAAATATTCCTCATCTTGTATGATGTCCTTCTCCTTAAAGGGGTCATATAATACCATTTTTGTACAAGCTAATGTGATTCTTTAGGGTCTAAATTAAAAGTTTGTAATATACTTTAATAAAAAATTCTCATTAGTATTGTAAGAAAACTTTTTACCTGGTCAAAAACAGCTCTGTTTTCAGCACGCCGTTTAAGTGCATGTGTCTTTAAATGATAATGAGCTTTGCTCACCCCGCCCCTCTGTTCTGTGCGTACACCGTTTCTAACACAATAACACAATAACCATAACGCGTTGTTCATTATAAACGTGGGATTATGAATTATATTGAGAACGTCGTACATAGAAAACATGCCGTAATGTAACGTTACCCTAAGTGTAAAACGCATTCATTGTGAAGCGTGCAGCAAGCGATTTGCAAAGATTAATATAAATATTAATTATAAAGGTTAATAAAACGTTACACTCACTTCAGTTCTTCTGGAGGTGCAGCAGGAACACGAATAGTTGGTACTGATCCTTTTTTCAGGAGCAGCTTCTTATACTGACCCTCGTTTATAAAGCAGTCTGGTGTGTGAAATGATTCGCGCAAACATGAAAGCATTGACGTTGATCGTGGGGAATATTCCCTTCGAAAACAAAACTCAGCCACTGCGTCTTCAGCGGTTCGGATTTAGAAACATCAAAACAGGGGCGCCTGGCCAATAGAGGGCGCTAGGGCCCTATTTATTTATTTTAAAATAAATAAAAATTAAGTGAATTGATGCTTAAAAAAGGCAAAATTATCTGCCAATGGGGTAAGATTAAACTTAATTCAAACAGAAACAAGATTATTTTTCTTACCCCATTGGCAGACAAATAGCTTTTTTTAAGCATCAGCTCACTTAATTTTTATTTATTTCCCCAGAAAACAAGACTATCTTATGTCATTTTACTCATATAGTAATGCATCTTGATTTAAGAATTGTTAGATATTTGGACTGGAAACAAGACAAAAATACTAAGTAAGAGAAGCATTTTTGCAGTGTTGAATCAAAATCTATTTGCAAGCTCGATTCTCACTCCAAGCTGAACTCAAAAGTTGGCAGCCCTGGAAGATGGTGATGTAAGTTTTCCTATTGGCATTAAAGGGGTGGTTCGGGATTTTTGACATCGGACCTCATTTTTAAGTCAGCCTGGTTGTTATTCATCAGTGGAGACATTTTTTTTTAAAAATTATCCAGTCCTTATATTTGGATAGTTAGCCGATGCTAGGCTAGCGCGAGTTAATGGTAGATGTTAGCCAGCCATTAAAAACCGTTTTACCCACTTCACAGTGCACCAAACGCAAATCAATTATAACACTAGACTATCGATGCAAATGTCCGTTGAGAGAATAATGTTAGAAATCAAATTTACCTTTCATCACATTGCATTAGTTATAATTTGTTCCCTGTAATCATAAGCCTTGTCTACAGCAGCAGCGGAGTGATATTGATTACCTAGGCAACCGAGTGAGCCGGTACACACATGTACTACACACACTGTAGTGCGCGTCTGTTCTGTGTTTACTTTTCGCCGCATTACTAACCGGAGCAAAGTAAAATTCCGCAGCTGCTGAGAAACTAGTTCCTTTGGGATCATTGAGATGAAAGGTAAGTTTGATTTCTAACATTATTCTCTCAACGAACATTTGCATCGATAGTTTGGTGTTATAATTGATTTGCGTTTGGTGCACTGTGGAGTGGGTAAAACTGTTTTTAATGGCTGGCTAACGCATCTACCATTGACTCGCGCTAGCCTAGCATCGGCTAACTATCCAAATATAAGGACTGGATAATTTTTTTAAAAAAATGTCTCCACTGATGAATAACAACCAGGCTGACTTAACATTGAGGTCCGATGTCAAAAATCCCGAACCACCCCTTTAAAAAACATCAACATCTGAATTCGGAAGACCATTCTAGTATACTACTCATACTACATTTACCATATTTCTGCAGCAGAAATAGGAAGAGTATGCTAGTATGATGTTCTGAATTCAGCAACTGATACAATCTGTGACCCCCCTTTACCCCCCCCCCCCCATCCCCCAACCCCCAACCCCCACCCGGTTTGTTTTCTTACAAAACCAGCCAGGAAGTGAGTCATTATTTCTGCCTTTCATTTTTACTGAAAGCTAAAGCGAGTCAGTGTTGTGAAGAACAGAAGAGGACACATTATTTCATAGCATTTTTGTTTATTTCTGAGTTAACCCAGATTTTGATTGTAATAGTTGTTTACTCTTTAAACCAAAGTTCAGAAAGTGGAAGTAAATTGTAAGATTATTTGGATCTTTTACTAGAAGAGGAAATGGATTCAAAATCTGTGGAAGAGCTTTCTTGTCCTGTTTGCCGTGAAATCTTCAAGACTCCTGTTCTTCTGTCCTGTAGTCACAGTTTTTGTAAAGAGTGTCTACAACAGTTCTGGAAAATTAAGAAAACTCAGGAGTGTCCTGTCTGCAGAAGATCATCTAAAGGTAATCCTCCAATTAATCTTGCGTTAAAAAACTTGTGTGATTCATTGATAAAGAAGGGAAATGAGAAATGTTCATCAGGATCTGAGGAGATCTGCAGTTTACACAGTGAGAAACTCAAACTCTTCTGTCTGGAGGACAAACAGCCTGTGTGTTTAGTGTGCAGAGACTCAGAGAAACACACCAATCACACATTCAGACCCATCAGTGAAGTGCTTTCATCTTACAAGGTAAGACAAATGTCTCTGATTTCATATGCTGAATACAGTGTTTAACATATTATTTGTGTACACAATAGACCAGTATTTATTTTTGTTCAGACTAAATCTCTGTCACAAATCAAGCCTCTGTGGCTCCCTCTGATCACCGCCAGAGGGCAACATCGTCTGAGTATTTTCTCAGACTTAATTTTCCATGATCCTGTACCTGGGGCTGATTACACTCGCTCCTGATCCCTACACTGTAAAGAGGTTGCTGTAAATTTTACAGTAACTTACTGGCAGCTGGATGCCAGTAATTTACTGTAAAATGTTTACAGTATTATTATTGTATTTTCACTTACAGTATACTGTACCATTTACTGTACTTGCATTTACAGTATTATTACCGTATTTTCATTTACAGTATTAGTATTGAGTTTATTTATTTATTTATTTTCATCATTTTAAATTTTTTTTTTAAATGTATGTTTACCCCACCCCCAAAAAAATCACAATAACTCACGAACATTTGTCCTTATAATATTCTTTTTAATCGTTGAACATTTTGTTTTAGAAGTACAAATTACAAATCTTGACCTTTAGGAGCCACTAGCTGAAGAAAAAAAGGCAACATCTCCCAAGTCAATAGAATTAATCTCCTGGTGACCATTTGTATCACAAGTTAACTACTGTAAATTGATTTACAGTAGGGAAGAATTACAGTAGTGACCATATATTTTCCCATAATCCTTTGCTGTTTACAGTAACATACTGTATACATATTTTACAGTATCTTACTGTACATATTACAGTAAAATACTGTTCAAATTACAGAAACCCATTACAGTGTATCCCATGGACTATTTAACCAGCACTCTCACAAGCTCTCATTGCAAAGTTTTGTTTTGCTGTGACTTACATCTCTGAGCGTTTTTCTCTGTTTTTGATTTCCCAGTGTATGACCCTGGACTGTGTACCTTGTTAAGATTCTCTGCTGCCTGCCTACTTACAGTACCTGTGCTCTGTCTTCCTGGATTAAGTCTGTACTGTTTGCCCTGACCCACTGCCTGGTTTGTGATTACGTCTCGGCTCTGCCTGTCGCCGTTGACTGAACTGTTTGTTGTACGAGTATCTCTTTTAATAAAGCTGCAAATGCATCCTAACTCTGCTGACTCAGCGTTAACCTCTGATTTTCTACTGATATAAAATTCTACACAAAACTTTGATCCTCTGATGTTCAAATCTTCTTGAATGTAACAGCATTGTTACAAACATAAAAAACATACAAACATACAATGTTTAAACCTCTTAGAGCTGCATAAGTTTCACAGATTTTCATCTAAACCTGTAGGAGGAATTTAATACAGCACTGACGTCCTTACAAAACAAGCTCAAACATGGAGAAGAATTGAAGAAAAATTGTGATAAAACAATCAAACACATCAAGGTGAGGATATAAAGAGTTAAATACTCAACAATCACACACATAATTTATTATTGACATTAGTGGAGTGTGTGTGTTCATACAGCGCTGACTGAAGTGAATGTGATTTGATTTCAGTCTCAAGCTGAGCACACAGAGCGTCAGATTAAAGAAGAGTTTGAGAAGCTTCATCAGTTTCTCAGAGACGAAGAAGAAGCTACAATCACTGCACTGAGAGAGGAAGAGGAGCAGAAGAAGCAGAGGATGAAGGAGACGCTGGAGGAGATGAACACACACATCTCAGCTCTTTCACACACAATCAGAGACATGGAGAAGATGATGAAAGACAATGACGTCTCGTTTATAAAGGTGACAAATCAATCTGGCTTCATTCTTTGTGTATAAAACAACTTGTATAGAGAGACTCATTGACAGAGTGTTTGATAAGATATTAAAATGTTTTGAAACTCTATATTTTCCAGAACTATAAAGTCATGATGGAAAGGTGAGTGAGCTGCTCGTATCTCTTCTCTCAATGGATCTGAACTCAAATTCACTGCAGTTCTGACTCCTGAATGTTCCTCAGAGTCCAGATCTCACAGCCGGATCCACGGATGAGTTCTGGAGCTTTGATTCATGTGTCGCGTTATCTGGGTAACCTGCCGTTCAGAGTCTGGAAGAAGATGCTGGAAACTGTCCAACACAGTGAGTCTCAGCAGATTTGACACCAGTGCAGAAGATAGTTCAGATATAAACACACACAACATTAGCATTTGATAGAAATATATTTAAAAATTTCCAAGTGAATCTGAACTGTATTTCAGAAAATCATCAGATCATACAGCAAACTCATAATGAAAAGTCTATTCCTCATGATCTATCTTTATGTATTAGGATACTATAGTGTTGATTGAATACTGATATTAAACATGAAGCCTCAATCCATTCTTACAGTAACTGAGAGACAAGTCTCATGCATTGGCCGTGAGACACGCAATTCAATCAGTTCACACGCTCACACGCCACACCGTGTATTTCTCACGCTGAAAAAGGCAATGCCAACCAAGTTGTCCTGCAAGCTTTATATATAACGTTGTATACGAGGCGCAGGCTCACAAAGTGAAGTTTCCTGCCGCCAGCACGTATCTCGGCCAGATTGCGTTCGTTAGGCAACATAGATGCGCGAACACATGGAAGTTGACGGAACATTCTCGGCCACTTTATGTTCGTTACTATGTAACAATAGGTTACTGTTTGTAACCGCGGTTCTCTGAAACATCGAGTGGAGAGATCCACCTATGGGAAGGGCATCCACACCTGACCTCTGCAGAAGCATCCAATTGCACCAAGTCTGGCCTGACAGACAGAAGCGCGTGTCCAATGCCCGGTAAGGGACCTGCCCCTTACCAAGTGTATAAACACTAGCACGCGCTATCTTACCTCAGTGAGCATATTCGCTTCTCGTGCAGCAAGCGGGGCAAGCTTGGTGGATCTCTCCACTCAATGTTTCAGAGAACCGGGGTTACGAACAGTAACCTATCGTTCTCTTTCATCATCTCGTGTTCGAGATCCACCTATGGGAGATATGGACAGCTCCCCGATTGCCAAATACACTACAATGAGGCCCTGAAAGCCAGAGGATGGTCACCTGGAAAGGCGGTGCATGACACGTCACACGAAACCCACCACGCAAAGTGAGGAAGACACATAGCAACAAATAATGACATGTGGTAACATGCATTTATGAATAAACCTGACCAAACTCATAATGGTGAGTAAATGGTGCCAGGTGCAGGTTAGAAACATGCTTAGTGACTTTAAAAAGGCTGGACTAAGCAGCCCAGGCTAACTTAGGGGTAGAGGGCCTAAGAGCACAAAGCTACAAAGAGCCAACACCCAGGACAGAATGAGCTACCGGAGTTCTGGTGACATCGAGCCGGTAGTATCTGTCAAACGTTTGGGGAGAGACCCAGCTTGCAGCGGCACATATATCCTGCAAAGAGACTCCCTTAAACAGAGCCCAAGAGGCAGCCATACCTCTAGTGGAATGAGCTCTGATGCCCTCAGGCGGCTGCACTCCCTTAGATTCATATGCAAAGATATAGCTTCCACAAGCCAATGAGAAAGGCGTTGCTTGGAAATGAGATTCCCTGAGTACGGGGGACCCCAAGAAATGAAAAGCTGGTCGCTTTTCCTAAACGAGCTGGTCCTGTCTAAGTACACCCGCAGGGCACGAACAGGACACACAGAATTCAGCCTCTGATCCTTTGTGGAGGAGAAAGGAGCTGGGTGACACGCGGAAAGCTCAATCACCTCACACGTGAATGCCGGGAAGCATTTTGGCATAAAGGCCAGGTTGGGCCTGAGAAAAACCTTATCTCCACTGAGAGAGAATTTAGTGCACGAGGGATGAACAGAAAGTGCATGGAGATCACTGACATGCTTGGCAGATGCCAAGGCCAGGAGAAGAGCTGTCTTGAAAGAAAAATTCTTCAGGGAAACACTTCCCAGGGGCTCAAACGGCTGTTGAGACATTGCCTCCAGCACCATGGAGAGGTCCCACTCAGGAACTACTTTCCTGGGAACTGGAAGAGTGCGGCGCGAGCCCTTTATAAATCTACGAATAAGGGGGTGTTGCCCCACCGTAGCATTGTCGAACCCCACATGACATGCAGCGATAGCCGCTAAATAGACCTTAATAGTGGAAAAGGATCTTCCCTTATCCATAAGGTCCTGTAAAAAGCATAAAATATCAGTGATTGAGCACTGATATGATATTAACTGTCGCCCTTCACACCATTCTTCGAACACACGCCACTTACAGTCGTACAGGGACCGTGTCGAAGAGGCTCTGGCACACTGAATGGTGGCCACAACACGTGGGGGGAGCCCCAATGTGTTTAAGTTGGCCCTCTCACGGGCCAGGCCCAGAGGGCCACCCTGTCTGGGTGCGGGTGGTAGATTTCCCCATTCGCTTGGGACAGAAGGTCTGTGCGAAGTGGGAGGGGCCATGGCTGGACATACAGCAGAGGGATAATCTCTGAGAGCCACGGTGCCCTGGGCCATCTGGGAGTGATCAAAATCATGGTCAAGCCCCGTTCCCTCACCATGACCAGAGACGGCGTTATGAGGCAAAGGGGAGGAAATAGTAGTTTCCATAGTAGCCTCATCCTCCTTCTTCTTATCGTCGCACCGCTGCTGCATAAGGGCAACAGCAGGGCCGAAAAGAGCCTGGCCTGGCCTGGTTCCACTGGGGCTCCTGCTATGCGTCTCTTCTCGCTGTCAGGCAGACCAGAGAGATTGAGCCAGAGGGCGCGTTCCCCCACAACAGACAGGACCATAGAACGTCCGTCAGCCTGAACAGCTTGGCGGGTGTTGCGAAGGACCAGGTCGTTAACGGTAACGATCTCCTTCCACAGCGTCGGGGATGACACACCTTTCTCCAAATGTGAGCTCATGTCCTCCAAAAGCTCAGCCTGGTAGGCCGAGAGGAGGGAGGAAACATTTAGAGCCCGCACCGCGAGAGCTGAGGCCTTGTACGAGGCCTGGAAAACAGATGCTGAGAAGCAGTCCATCTTGTTTAGGAGGACTGGCTTAGGAGGGGCCAGTAACCCTCCCTGCGAGGGGTTAAGGTGTCTGGCAATCGAGGGCTGGATGGTGGGAGGGTAGCCCATACCACACGCTGCCATATCCTTAACCTCTAGACCCGCCAGACCGTGCTTGAGATCTAGCGGGTCTCTCCAATAGTGACGCATGTCCTTAGTGCACGTGGGGAGAACAGGCATGAGCTGCTTCCTAGGACCGGGAGGAGGGCCTAGGAGTTTGTCGTCATACACATCCCTCTCTTGGTCGGCGGCATTCTGGAGGGCTGGCCATTCAATGCCGAGACGAGAGGCCACTCGCTCACACACCTCGAGAAGGGCTGCGTGTAGCAGAGCCGTGTAGCCGAGCCACTAACCGGGGGAGCTTGGGCGGACGGGATGGTTTCCTTGTCGTCCGAGCCATCAAGTATAGCGGGGTCCTCATCCTTGCCTGAGCCGGGCGGCTCATAGTCGAGCAAGGAAATACCGGGAAGGATTTCCTCGTGTAAGCCCTCGTTAGACTGGTCAGCCCAACTGAGAGCAGGCATGCTCTGGGAGGTCCCCGGAGCTGCAACGCTTTCACCTACTCCAACATCCAAGTCGTATTGTTCGTCCGTGTTTTGGGTGGACGCAACCTTAAGTCTAGGTTGAAGAAGCTTCCTAGGCAGAGCGTAGGCAGTGGCTGCAGTTCTCAGGAAGAGAAATAGCTTCTTCCGCATGCTTTAATCCCATGTATACCACGCAAAAAGGATGGGTATCCCTCGCGGCAATGAGTGAACCGCAGGCGGCAGGGCATGCACGCGACTGCGAGTCCGACGAGTTAGCAGGACCGGAGAGCTTGTGATCCATGGGAGAGGTGAAAGCTAAGAAAACAGGCGGGCAGCCTGAGCAAATCCAGGTAGCGAGCGTGGGTGGCTTGCAACCAGAAATAAATCGCAACTAAACGTAACCGTCTGACAATCACGCCTGGCGGAGGCTGATCGAAATAGATATTTCCTCCTGTTGACTGTGGTGAAGTCAACGAAAACCCGTAGAGCTGCGAAGCAAAGAGGTCGTGAGAAGCGAATAACAACTGAGGTAAGATAGCGCGTGCTAGTGTTTATACACTTGGTAAGGGGTGGGTCCCTTACGGGCATTGGACACTCGCTTCTGTCTGTCAGGCCAGACTTGGTGCAATTGGATGCTTCTGCAGAGGTCAGGTGCGGATGCCCTTCCCATAGGTGGATCTCGAACACGAGATGATGAAAGAGAACCAATAACATCGCGCGAACACACGTCGTGATGGAGAAGGTAAGTTGGAAGAAAGCTCGTCTAACATTTTTAGGCTAGAGCATTTAATATAGCCCAACGTATACATTATTATTGATGCAGTCAAAAACTCTACAACTACTTTGCAACCAGGCCAGAAGCTTTGGCTCAGTTTGGCTAGCTTACGTTTGTAACGATCACCAGCTGGAGCTGCCCTTGTGAGCCACCAGAGGGCAGTCCACATCAGACTATCATATTCACTCACTAACTACATTTCCCATAACTCACTGCCCAGACTCATCATCACTTATCACTGATCACATTCACCTGTACCTCATTCACTGATTGCATTCACCTGTCTCATCCTGTTAGTCTGTCTATATATACCTTGTTCATTCATTTACTCACCGCGAAGTCTTGTTAAGTGTTACACTGCTATTCTGAGCGTTTCCCTGGTTGTCTTGTTTCTTGTTTTTGGATATCTTGCCCTGTTTCCTGGATTACTCTCTTGCCTCTGGTCCCTGGATTACTCTCTTGCCTCTGGTCCCTGCCTGTTTTGTTTGTTTGTTTGTTTCTTTGTTTTGGACTGCTTTCCTGTGTATGACCCTAGCTTGTATGTTGGATTACGCCTCTGGATTGCCCCACAAAATAAAGCTGCATTTGGATCTCCTACTTCGTGTCTCTGAGCAGTACGTGACAGAAGACTTCGCCACACTTCAGATCCAGCAGCTAGGACCTCCTGTAATACAGCAGTACGGATCTCACCTGATCTTCCCAGTATGAGCCGGGAGTTCGCTGGACAGATCGCGGCCTTAGCCCTGGATAGCCTCGATCTGTTCCAGTCCCCCTGGGGGTTTTTTCCTCTCGCTGCCTCTTGCTCTCTGGGTGACGAGGCTATTAAGTTATGTTACCGGCTGGGGGCTAAGGAGGTCGACCCGAGGGAGCTCCCCGATCTCTCTGGTCTGGATTGGAGAGAGGCACTCTCCAGATGTCTGGAGAGCTTCCTTCCGTGGCACCCCCGTCCAGCCGAGCCTGCACTTCACGCCAGTCCAGCCGAGCCCGCACTTCACGCCAGATCTGCCGAAGCCAAGACAGCAAGCGACATGCCCGCCAAGCTAGAGTCTTCACCGCTGGTCCCGTCCAGCACAGAGCCCTCTTCACCACTGGTCCCGTCCAGCACAGAGCCCTCTTCACCGCTGGTCCCGTCCAGCACAGAGCCCTCTTCACCGCTGGTTCCGTCCAGCACAGAGCCCTCTTCACTGCTGGTCCCGTTCAGCACAGAGCCCTCTTCACCGCTGGTCCCGTCCAGCACAGAGCCCTCTTCACCGCTGGTCCCGTCCAGCACAGAGCCCTCTTCACCGCTGCTTCCGTCCAGCACAGAGCCTTCACTGCTGGTCCCGTCCAGCACAGAGCCTTCACTGCTGGTCCCGTCCAGCACAGAGCCCTCTTCACCGCTGGTCCCGTCCAGCACAGAGCCCTCTTCACCGCTGGTTCCGTCCAGCACAGAGCCTTCACTGCTGGTCCCGTCCAGCACAGAGCCTTCACTGCTGGTCCCGCCCAGCTCAGAGCCCTCGCCGCCGCTGGTCCCGTCAAGCTCAGAGTGCGCTTCTGCTGATCCAGAGACTGTTCACGTCGCTTCTGCTGATCTAGAGACTGTTCACGTTGCTTCTGCTGATCCAGAGACTGTTCACGTCGCTTCTGCTGATCCTGAGACTGTTCATGTCGCTTCTGCTGATGCAGAGACTGTTCACGTCGCTTCTGCTGATCCAGAGACTGTTCACGTCGCTTCTGCTGATCCAGAGACTGTTCACGTCACTTCTGCCGATCCAGAGACTGTTCACGTCACTTCTGCCGATCCAGAGACTGAGCTTCACGTCACTTCTGCCGATCCAGAGACTGAGCTTCACGTCACTTCTGCCGATCCAGAGACTGAGCTTCACGTCACTTCTGCCGATCCAGAGACTGAGCTTCACGTCACGTCCGCCCGTCAAGTGTCTCGCCCCGCCGAGACTGAATCTGTTCCTGAGCCTGAAACTGATCCGGACACTGAGCTTGAATCTGTTCCTCTTCCTCTTTCTGCGCCTGTGTCTCCAGACACGATGACCTCCGCCACCGAACCAGTGTCTCAGGACAAGATGGCCGACTCCACGCCTGTGTCTTCGGACAAGATGGCCGACTCCACGCCTGTGTCCTCGGACAAGATTGCCGACTCCATGCCTGTGTCTTCGGACAAGATGGCCGACTCCACGCCTGTGTCTTCGGACAAGATGGCCGACTCCACGCCTGTGTCTTCGGACAAGATGGCCGACTCCACGCCTGTGTCTTCGGACAAGATGGCCGACTCCACGCCTGTGTCTTCGGACAAGATGGCCGACTCCACGCCTGTGTCTTCGGACAAGATGGCCACCGCCGAGCCAGTGTTTCAGGACAAGATGGTCTCCGCTGAGCCGGTGTCTGTTCCTGAGCCGGTGTCTGTTCCTGTACCTGAGCCGGTGTCTGTTCCTGTCCTTGAGCCGGTGTTTGTTCCTGTCCCTGTGTCTGTTCCTGTACCTGAGCCGGTGTCTGTTCCTGTCCTTGAGCCGGTGTCTGTTCCTGTCCCTGTGTCTGTTCCTGTTCCTGAGCCGGTGTCTGTTCCTGTGCCCTGGCCGCCTGAAGGGTCGTCTCCTCTCTGGCCGCCTGAAGGGTCTTCTCCTCCCTGGCCGCCTGAAGGGTCGTCTCCTCCCTGGTTGCCTGAAGGGTCGTCTCCTCCCTGGTCGCCTGAAGGGTCGTCTCCTCCCTGGTCGCCTGAAGGGTCGTCTCCTCCCTGGTCGCCTGCACAGCCTGCTCCGCCCTGGCCGCCTGCACAGCCTGCTCCGCCTGCACAGCCTGCTCCGCCCTGGCCGCCTGCACAGCCTGCTCCGCCCTGGCCGCCTGCACAGCCTGCTCCGCCCTGGCCGCCTGCACAGCCTGCTCCGCCCTGGACGCCTGCACAGCCTGCTCCGCCCTGGACGCCTGCACAGCCTGCTCCGCCCTGGACGCCTGCACAGCCTGCTCCGCCCTGGCCTTCCGCCCTGCCGGAGTCTTCAGGTCCCCTTCCGCTGCACGGGCCTGGCCCTCCGTCCCGCCCCCGGGTCCGCCTCCGCTCCACCTCCCTCCTGGACACTTTTAGGAGCGTCTGGAATCCGCTCCTTAAAGGGGGGGCTATGTAACGATCACCAGCTGGAGCTGCCCTTGTGAGCCACCAGAGGGCAGTCCACATCAGACTATCATATTCACTCACTAACTACATTTCCCATAACTCACTGCCCAGACTCATCATCACTTATCACTGATCACATTCACCTGTACCTCATTCACTGATTGCATTCACCTGTCTCATCCTGTTAGTCTGTCTATATATACCTTGTTCATTCATTTACTCACCGCGAAGTCTTGTTAAGTGTTACACTGCTATTCTGAGCGTTTCCCTGGTTGTCTTGTTTCTTGTTTTTGGATATCTTGCCCTGTTTCCTGGATTACTCTCTTGCCTCTGGTCCCTGGATTACTCTCTTGCCTCTGGTCCCTGCCTGTTTTGTTTGTTTCTTTGTTTCTTTGTTTTGGACTGCTTTCCTGTGTATGACCCTAGCTTGTATGTTGGATTACGCCTCTGGATTGCCCCACAAAATAAAGCTGCATTTGGATCTCCTACTTCGTGTCTCTGAGCAGTACGTGACAACGTTATCTGAAACTAAGTAACTTAATACTCTAATATGTCATTTGTTCACAATGTCCCACCACACAATAAACGACTAGGCACATTCCAAATGCAAAAATATTTGTTTTTCCAAACTGTTTTGAGCAATTTGTTATATTTTTGTATATTTGTAATTTTGAAATATAACATTAAAGAGTATATTTGATGTGATGAATTGATCTGTCATTTATCAGATTTACCAATTGTTATAATTTCAATTTGTGCTGGTTAATTATGAACAATGGGTAAAATTGGGGGGCGGGGCTCCATTAGGGCTCCTCCCCTAACCGCATGTGATCTCACTCCAAGCTTTTGATAAAACTTGAGAACCTTGTTATAGCATGATATATGATTTATGAAGTCTTTATATGTTTTACATTTACATTTCTAATAACATATTTCATCCTCTAATCTGATGTTATTCTCTCTGCAGCTCCATTGACTCTGGATCCAAACACAGCACATCGTTGTCTCACACTCTCTGCTGATCTGACCAGTGTGTCGTACAGTGTTGGAGATAAAACACTTCCTGATAATCCAGAGAGGTTTGATGAGTATGCATGTGTCCTGGGATCTGAGGGCTTTAACTCAGGAACACACTGCTGGGATGTGGAGGTTGGAGACAATATACTCTGGATTCTTGGAATAACAACAGCATCAAACCAAAGGAAGGGAGATTTCTTTGAGTCTAATGTCTGGCGTGTGCGGTACATGAACAGCAAATACAGCTCACAAACCCCAGAGCAACGCTACACTGTCTTTACTGTTAAACAGAAGCTTCAGCGTGTGAGAGTTGAGCTGGACTATGACAGAGGAACAGTGTCATTCTCTGATCCTGTAACTAACACACATTTACTCACATTCACATCCACCTTCAACGACACAGTCTTTCCATTCTTATATAATCGCTGCACAACTCCTCTAAAGATCTTACCAGTTAAACTCTTTATTACAGCAGAAAATCACAGTTAAATCTGATTCTGCTTATAGATCAATTCAGTTTTGCAAATTATGCTGTAATAACAACACTGTAATAAAAGGGTCTCATTGATCAATCACACTTAAATGTAAAATTTTGAGCCAACTTAACCCTTGTGTGTCCTAAAGGACATTTTTGCTCGTTATATATGCCCTTGTAGCCGAGCTGCACCAATCACATCGGGTTATCTGATATAGATACATGCTAGATATAGCGGGCCAGAGGCGAGATAAACAGAAGATGACAGCGCTGCGACGTCAAAGTCATTAGTAAACATTGCAAGATGGCTATGGATGAACACCAGTTGTTTGAAACGGCTTTGGCCGCTACAATGATCGAGTTAGACTTGGCTTTTTATCTAAAAGAGGATCAGAAGACGGCGCTCGAATCGTTCCGTTGCAAGAAGGACCGGATACAGTAAGAGTGTAATCTACCAGTTAGCTCCATAGATATTATATAATAAAGGCTAGATGTCTCATCCGCGCTGCTGGCCAATGGAGGTCGACGTCCGCACGCGGCGGCCATCTTGCCACAGGGAGCTCCCTCACTCGTAACATGGTGCATGTACTTTTAAATAACCATAACTTGCTCAATTTTCTACCGATTTTCAAACGGTTTGGTTTGTTATAAACGTCAGAGATGTAGTTATGACACTGCATACATATGAATAATTATAACAATGGACTTCCATATGAAAGAATTATAGCCACGTTAATAACGTTTTTAAGATACCAAACCGTTTGTAAATCCGTAAAGATTTCAGCGAGATAAGAGGATTTGTGTGCGTGCTGATAACTCACCTTAATTCACAGCTTCCCTGTGGTAAGATGGCCGCCGGTGATGCCGGAAGTGACTCCGCCTTAAGACATAGCCTGTATATGATATCTATGGTTAGCTCCGCTGGTAGCTAAGCGTATGGGGTTTATTGTTGTGATCGGTCGTAGTGTTATCCAATTGCGTGCAGATTTTCAAATGCATGCTTGCCAATTTTCATTGGTCGATGCCAGACCCGGTGGATGTTGCACTCAAAAATGAATGTGAACTTACAGTCGATTGTAGAGTTTAAGGAGAATAAATGATTGGGTTAAATATTACAAAAATTAAAATAAAATAAAACACATGTACATGGATGAATCGTTTACAATAAGATCTGTTTTTTTTCAAAGTAAATTCAATTTCATTCCATTTATATATATATATATATATATATATATATATATATATATATATATATATATATATATATATATATATATATTGTTGGGTGAAATATGCAATTGATTCTGTTATAATTAATGCCTCATGTAAACAGGCTCATATTAACTATAATTGTAACTTTGTGTAATGGAAAGTGTTTTACATTAACCCTGTATTATTATATAAGAAAACACCATAAAGAGGTTTTTATAAGAAAACACTGCAATTATTGTTGTAAGGATTTTTATTGAGAAAAATGTTTATAAAGAAAAACACTGCAATTATTGTTGTAAAATCATTTATTGAGAAAATGGTTTATAAAGAAAGACATACCACACTGAATGTTGTAAGCATTTATTAAGCATATGGCAGAGTAGAAGAAACTGAAAATGTATTAGAAAGAGCTTTGCTAAAGAAAGAAGAAAAAATGCAATTATTACCGTCTATGTGTTGCGGACGAGATACAGAAGATACAGTGATGAAGAAAAGGTCCAGAAGAAGGAGGACAAAGAGGCAAAGGCTTTATATGGACAAGTTTTAGGGAGTTTCCAAAGAGGGGATTTCTGAACATGTCAAAAAGTTTGATGGACTTTAAAAAGGACTGTAAAAGAATGTCCATGCAGACCTGATTCACCAAGGACGGCCTCTCCGGTGTTAGATGCCTTGCCATTGCTCCTCATGAAGATGAAAGCTTGTAAATTATTTGGTTTTGATTTACTTTTATTTTTATTTTATATATTAGTACCTTTTATGTAAACTAGTTAACCTGTATTTAATAAAAAATATAAATAATTGAAATTAAGAAGCTCGCCTGCCATAAGTCTCTGTTTTACAAAAAGATTGAGCTGAACTGACCACGGAGAAGTCTTCTGTGATCTAAATATTGTAAGTATAAATTCAAATGCTTATTATTTAGGACAGATTTGACTTACTTTAACTAACCTGAGAATAATTAAAATAAGGTTAATGGTGTTTAAAAATACGCACCATAAAACAATATATATATATATATATATATATATATATATATATATATATATATATATATATATATATATATATATATATATGCACTTATAATCATATGTCACAATAATCCTGTGTAAAATTGTCACAGTGTCTGGTTTATGTTCCTTGGGTCACCACTAGATGTCCTCCTTCCTCACGGTGTCCAGCACACTCTTGCACTACATTCCCCATGATCCTTGTCTGTTCATTGCACTCAGCTGTCCCTCATCACTGATTACTGCACTCAGCCTGTTTCCCATTATCATTGTCCTTTCCCTGTGTATAAATACCCTGCCTGTTTTGTGTTTGTTACGGATTCCTTGTTTTTCATCACGCCACTTGTGAGGTCTGTTCCACTTGTTGTTCCTGTTTATTGTTTTATGTTTTTGGACTGCTTTTTGTATTTTTGACCCTTGCCTGGACTAGTTTCTGATTACGGATTTCCCTATTAAAATTCCATTTTGCATTATTGGATCTTCCTGTGTTTCCCTGAGTGTGGATCGTGACAGAAGGAATCCGTCAAGAATAAAGATCCAGCATTATGGGGTTTCGTATCTCTCCCCCTAAGACGGAGAAGAAGAGGAGGGGACGGGTCCAAAATTTGATGCTTCTACGCCAGCAAGGCCAGATGGTGAATTGTCTGGCTCAGACTTTTTGGACCCTCTCTAGAGGCATGGACTACAACGATGCAGCTTTAAAGGATTTTTTTAATGGCTGCCTGGATGACCCATTGCCTGGGTGGGAGATGAAGGGGTTGGAGGTCCTGGACTTTTGGGGGTTCACCAAATACCTCCATCATCGGAGCCAGTGGGACACACCAGTCACGCCAACCATCAAGCCAACCACCGGATCTGTCTATTGCTGTCCAGGACTGGTTTCCAGCGTGGCCGATTCTCTGCTGATGTCAGCGCGTGTTGCCAGGAGGGCCATCGTGTCTAAGTCTCGTCCCACCAAGACCGTCCTGCCTGAGTATCTTCCCACCGAGCCTGCACTTCACGTCACGTCTGCCCAGCCAGAGACTGTTCACGTCACGTCTGCCCAGCCAGAGACTGTTCACGTCACGTCTGCCCAGCCAGAGACTGTTCACGTCACGTCTGCCCAGCCAGAGACTGTTCACGTCACGTCTGCCCAGCCAGAGACTGTTCACGTCACGTCTGCCCAGCCAGAGACTGTTCACGTCACGTCTGCCCAGCCAGAGACTGTTCACGTCACGTCTGCTGAGCCGGTGTCTTCGGACAAGATGGCCGCCGCCGAGAGTGTTCCCTTCACGTCTGCCGAGCCTGTGTCTTTGGACAAGATGGCCGCCGCCGAGAGTGTTCCCGTCACGTCTGCCGAGCCTGTGTCTTCGGACAAGATGGCCGCGGCCGAGCCGGAGCCAGTGTCGGTTCGTGAGCCGGAGCCAGTGTCGGTTCGTGAGCCGGAGCCAGTGTCGGTTCGTGAGCCGGAGCCAGTGTCGGTTCGTGAGCCGGAGCCAGTGTCGGTTCGTGAGCCGGAGCCAGTGTCGGTTCGTGAGCCGGAGCCAGTGTCGGTTCGTGAGCCGGAGCCAGTGTCGGTTCGTGAGCCGGAGCCAGTGTCGGTTCGTGAGCCGGAGCCAGTGTCGGTTCGTGAGCCGGAGCCAGTGTCGGTTCGTGAGCCGGAGCCAGTGTCGGTTCGTGAGCCGGAGCCAGTGTCGGTTCGTGAGCCGGAGCCAGTGTCGGTTCGTGAGCCGGAGCCAGTGTCGGTTCGTGAGCCGGAGCCGCCAGTTCCGGTGCCTGAGCCGGAGCCGCCAGTGCCGGTGCCTGAGCCGGTGGTGCCAGTGCCGGTGCCTGAGCCGGTGGTGCCAGTGCCGGTGCCTGAGCCGGAGCCGCCAGTGCCGGTGCCTGAGCCGGCGGTGCCAGTGCCGGTGCCTGAGCCGGCGGTGCCAGTTCCAGTGCCTGAGCCGCTGGTGCCAGTTCCTGGGCCTGAGCCCTGGCCGCCCGAGGGGTCGTCTCCGCCGTGGCCGCCCGAGGGGTCGTCTCCGCCGTGGCCGCCCGAGGGGTCGTCTCCGCCGTGGCCGCCCGAGGGGTCGTCTCCGCCGTGGCCGCCCGAGGGGTCGTCTCCGCCCTGGCCGCCCGAGGGGTCGTCTCCGCCCTGGCCGCCCGAGGGGAAGTCTCCGCCCTGGCCGCCCGAGGGGTCTTCTCCGCCCTGGCCGCCCGAGGGGTCTTCTCCGCCCTGGCCGCCCGAGGGGTCTTCTCCGCCCTGGCCGCCCGAGGGAGAGTCTCCGTCCTGGCCGCCCGATGGACCCTCTGCTTCGTCCTGGCCGCCCGATGGACTGTCGTCCCCGTCCTGGCCGCCAGATGAGCTGTCACTCCCTGTTTCTGTTCCCCTCCATGGACCTGGCCCCCCATCCCTCCCCCTGATCCTCCACCGTTCCACCTCCCGCCTGGACTCTTGTTTTGTTTGTTTCTATGTCTTGGAGCGTCTGGTAGCCGCTCCGTAGAAGGGGGGTCATGTCACAGTGTCTGGTTTATGTTCCTTGGGTCACCACTAGATGTCCTCCTTCCTCACGGTGTCCAGCACACTCTTGCACTACATTCCCCATGATCCTTGTCTGTTCATTGCACTCAGCTGTCCCTCATCACTGATTACTGCACTCAGCCTGTTTCCCATTATCATTGTCGTTTCCCTGTGTATAAATACCCTGCCTGTTTTGTGTTTGTTACGGATTCCTTGTTTTTCATCACGCCACTTGTGAGGTCTGTTCCACTTGTTGTTCCTGTTTATTGTTTTATGTTTTTGGACTGCTTTTTGTATTTTTGACCCTTGCCTGGACTAGTTTCTGATTACGGATTTCCCTATTAAAATTCCATTTTGCATTATTGGATCTTCCTGTGTTTCCCTGAGTGTGGATCGTGACAAATTAATTTTACTGAAATAAAAGTTCAAAGATTTTCTCTACTCTTCCTCTTCCCTGAGTCAAAGGAAAATTGATAAGGAACTTGATATAAGGACATCATGTAAGTATTAACAGTGTTGTTGTCAACTCTTCACTATAAAGTAGATTATGTTGACTATAAAGTAGTACTCTGTTGACGAAGTCTGTCCCAATGCGAAGGCTCCTCCAAATGCGTCCTTCGTTTCCAGTGAAATAAAGGATACAACAGATGGCTCGCAGCCTGGCCTACCCCAGAATACATTTTTTG
The DNA here is from genome assembly GCF_949319135.1 of Squalius cephalus. NCBI lineage: Eukaryota > Metazoa > Chordata > Actinopteri > Cypriniformes > Leuciscidae > Squalius > Squalius cephalus. The sequence goes on along the minus strand of NC_137135.1, from coordinate 6,495,266 downwards.
AGAGAAATTGCTGGATTACACTTTTAACCAGCCTTTAAATTTGAATTGGGGCACAGCCTGTGTGTGTGTGTGTGTGTGTGTGTGTGTTACCAACTCCCTCTGCTGGACAGGCTCATGCAGTGTAAGGGAGGATGCTGTTACACACTATTTCCCAACCCTGCAGCCCAGGTGAGAAAAACCTATACCAAAATATGTTTAAAATACATTTATTTCACTCTAAGTATACTACAAACCCATTAACATATTTACTGACATATTGTTTGAGACTTACTGGTATAAATATTATAAATAAACTTTATTTGCACAATGCACATTTTTTTTATTTTAAGCCCAAAATGTTTTAATATCACAATTAGTAAGGATAGTATGATTTCTGTATAATATCTGTCTTTAAATACAAGATATTTAAAGTGTGCCTAGAGTTTACTTGCACTACTTCCATTTAAGCACAATCAAATATACTTAACTTGACCTGCAATTAATGATTAAAGTGAAAAAAAAAAATGTGAACACACTTTCTATTTAATTATCAATACAATGACTTTTACAACTGAATGGCACCAACAGAAACTACTGCAGGATATTTCTGTCCCCAAACACAATAGTGAATTATTTTACTGAAAGATTAGTCAAATTCATTAAAACGAGTAACATTCTTGAAAGTGAATTATTAAAAGAAGCTGCTCAAAATTAAGCGTAGTGTCAGTTCTGGCAGGTCGTTAGCACATTAGAGTCCTATACTCAGCTGATCCACATCTATCTATAGGAATACGACGCCTATCACTGTATTCATATATAAGCTCCTTCAGTATTATCAGCAGCTATCGCGTTTCTCAGGAGCTCATTACCCTCCTCCCTCCCCCCTCCCCAGTTCCTCCAGTCCAGTCAGGATTTGGCATTCTGATTCCCCTTGAATCAGAATAAATTCTCGAATTATGTTGTACTTTAAAATCTTGAATTAATGATATCTGCAATACATTCATGTTGGTTCTGTTCTGTTTACCCTAAGGGGGGTTATTGCTGCTCTTACCCATGCTAGACTGCATGGACGTGCAGGGAGTTCTCGCCCAGAAAAGAACCATACAGCCAATCCTAACTGTATGCTAATTGTCAATCGTATTTGACGATAATGGTCCTGACAGAATTATTAATTTGTGAATTGGAGACTGTGTTTGTTTTTGCATGCAGCTTGCGAGGACAGGTCATATGCATTATTTTATCATCAAATTCAGATTAGAAAATTACATTCACAAATCAGGTAAATATTTCCATGATATTACCATAAATCTGTAACATAAGGTAAAGTAGAGTGTGAGTAACGCAGCTAACACTGGCACAACTGTGAAAGAAATGTTCATCAGAATAAACTATATTAACAAATATGTTTTAACTGTCACCACCCCAAATGAGAATTATTTGTAACTCTGGGGGTCCTGCTCCATGTAGAATAAAACATTATTATTATTATTATTATTTGTAGTTTTTCTAGAAGACTAATATGTCTGGAGTCCTCATCTCATGTGGGTATAGACAAGTTTAATTGTATTTGTCAGAAGTACGGTTAATTTTTTTTGTGGGAATTTTTTTATTTTGGAAAACATCACACAATAAGCAAACAAAGTACAGGCAGGATGGTCAAAAAACGTAAGGAAATGATGTTATTTTGTGTATAACTAAGGTTTGTTCCATGACATTTATAAATATAAATGAAATTATTCCACATGTATACTAACTGTTTTGACAGCTATAATTGTTGTAAAGTGTTCATATATTATTGCTATTGAGTGGTCATTAAGTCTAGTACAAGGTTCTCTCTTAAAAGCAAGTGCTCAGAGTTGGATGTTGACCTCACTGTGTGTACCATCACCATCAATAGTGCTTTCATTGCCATCCGAAAGGAATCCGCTTCCAGAGTGATGTGTCCTACACTCCAATGCTGTAAGTCTCTGCTTCAGCCGCTGTTGAGTAGCTGTGTATTCAGCCAGTAACCGAGCAAACCGAGTCTGAAGTATTTCAAGAGATGCTTCCAACCTCTCCACTTTCTCCTCAACCCGTTCTTCTCCCATTCCACCGGCCTCCAACTCCTCCAGCAGACCCTCTTTCAGGAGAATCTGTCTTCCCCTCTCTTCCAGAACTTTCTTAGCATCCGGATACTCCATTACAGCCTCCATCAGGTCATCCTTTGACAAACAAAAGAGGTCAGAGTAGCCAATGCTACGGATGTTAGCTGTACGACGGTTGCCCATTTTGCTCCCTTTGATGTTGAGGATGCTAATCTCGCCAAAGCAGCTGCCGCCCGTCAAGTGTGCATACTGGGTCACCCCATCATCAGCCACAACAGCAAGGCAACCCTCTTTAATGATGTACATCTCTTTTCCTATGTCTCCCTTTCGGCAGATGTAGTCTCCAGGGCTGAAGACCTGTGGCCGCAGCTTGAGCACCAGTTCCACTAAAAGCCCTGCCTCACAGTCCTGGAAGATACAGACCTTCTTCAATGTTTCTAAGTGCACATTGATAGCAATCTCAGCCCGCAGTTTGTTTGGCAGATTCTTTAGGACATCCTGCTCATCAATTGCTTTCTTGTTGGTCCACAAGTAGTCAAACCATTTGATGACTCTAGCTTCTAGCTCTTTGCTGACCTTTCTGAACTGCATGTAGTGTTTGATGGCGTCGATGTGAGCTTGGAACTCGGTCCGTGTGGCATTCATGTTTGATATCATGGCTCCTACATTACCAACAATGGTGGCGAAAATGAGAACGCCAACAAGGAAATCAAAAACAACAAAAATATACTCCTCATCCCGCACCGGAGCTGGCATTTCCCCAATGGTCGTCAAAGTGAGGGTTGACCAATAGAGGCAGTAGACATATGAGAGTCTCACGTGAGAGTCCCAAACTCAGGGTCAGAAATGTTTGGGTAGACCCACTGGTCGGATCCAAAGCCCAGAGACTTGGAAATGGCAAAGTAGATGCAGGCATTCCAGTGAATGATGACTAGGATATAGAGCACCAAGATGCAAATGCGGAAAATGTTGGTGTAATTTGTGCGGGTCTCTGTGCGGTCGAAGAACTCGAACAGGCGTGAGAAGCGCATCAGTCGATTGAAACGCAGCTCTGGTACATGAATGCCAATGACGATGTAGGCTAGATCCGTGGGCAGTATGGATAGGAGGTCTAGCTTGAACTGAAAAGTATGAAAGTAGCTTTCTCTTAACTTGGTAAGGTACTTCACCAGAAGACCCTGCTCAAGGAAACCTATAGTGAAGATATACATTGTCAATTCTTAAGATTGCTCATATACACTTAATTTTAGCACCAAAGCACCTATCTAATCAATAGTGCAAAGTGTACAACTCTTTGAAAAACATGATAGATGCTAAAAGATTCTGACCTGTTCTCAGTCTCGCACAGGTGTCCAGTATATAAATGACATCAGAGAGATAATCCAAAACCAGCCACAGAATGAAGTTCCTGGTTTGAAGCTCATCAAAGCAGGCTCTGTGTTTGGGATATGAATAATGAAACACCATCAGCTTGAGTCAGGACTAACCCTTTCACATATGGCACAACAACACTTATTTACATGAATCATCATCAAAATGAGAGCCTAGATCACACACTCTTGCTCATGAGGTCTAAGTATACCGCTTGGATTTAATGGAACGAACAGCTGCTACAAATAATTTCCTCACAGGCCATATACATGCAGTGTTCAGCATGCAAAATCAGTAGGTTAATTATTTCTTCCGCTTACAGTATTCAGATTAATTTACTGTATAATTTGCTGTCAAGTTTTTCATTGGAATCATTGGATTTATTTTAGGTACCTCAGCTAAGAAATGCTATTGATGTTCAATATATCAGCTTTAAACTCCAAATAAAATAATTAGAGTGTAGATAAATTAACATTTCTTTTGTCTTACCTAGCCACCACAAAGCACCAGTTGTACAATACAGCTGTGGCAATAACAAACAGCCAGCGGTAGTACAGGTCATCAGCAGGTGCCAGTATGAAAACATCAGACTTTTTCCTGATAACCAAATGCATTTCATAATTTTATGTGGTTGCATGTTTGTTAAAAAGGGCAATGGGTATTTCATACAGCTATGTATGAATGGTGATAATGGTGTGACAGGACAAACTCACTTGGTTTTGGCGCTGTTGTTCCCATCATGAGCATCAGATCTACTGATGCTTATCCGACTGGGAGCAACTTGAAGTTCAGGTCCTCGGAAGCGCTCTAAAAAAGAATCTGGCCTTTCCTCTTCTTCCTGAAGGCTCTTATGGGCCCAGTCTCTAAGAGTGACTACCATACTCACCAACCTTGGAAACAAAGGGAAATAATAAATCAATGTGGAAATACCCAATGTGAGAAATTGACCAGAATTTAATTTCAAGAGTTCACCTTCCATCCAAGTCTAAATTGAAATAAACTAAATAGCCTTCTAGATGTTCCCTAAGTTCATTTATGGATAACTTTGAAAGGTACTGCAGCTTCCCAAAGGATCTCAACAAGAGTGCCCTGTCCTTTGGTTCTGGGGAGTCCTGGGAGAAATTGCCTGATTAATTTGGTTCAAACGTACTTTACCAGGGTTCCTAAATTCTGTAGTTTCTGCTGTATGTAAGGATGTGAAGCTCAGGAAAATTACAGATCTACGGATCTCGCAGCACATTTCAGCTGTCTTTCTTTAAACAATGCACAGATAAGTGCAGGGAGTACCCCTATGTGCTTCAGCGGTGAGCTAAAAGAGTTCCCCTCTAAAAGAGCAACACAGTGAATCCCATCCTTTAAAAGATGCCTTTCTGTCTGTGTCCTTTTGGATGTGGGCGATTTCTCTCTCCTTCAGATGGCCACAATCGCTGTCTTGAATGCCTGAGTCGAACATGAACATGGCCATGAGTACAGTATGTATTGTAGCGCTCCACTATGGGGAGAGAGGAGAACAGACACAGAATGCAGTGCAGCGTCACCCCGGAAGGTGTCTTTATTTGTTCAAACAGTGAGAACTTAGGTGCAATCAAACTCAGTCTGTGTTTAGTGCAGGTGAAGTGTTCCGTAGTAAGAAGTGAAGTTCCTCCTTGTCCAGCGAAGAGAGGGGAGATTAGCCAATTAGCTGGGTGATCCACACTCACTTGGGGAAGTCAATCACTCTCTAGGTAAAGAAAAGACACAGAGGTTAGAAACGCACCCAGTGAGAGTCTATACGGCTCTCCTCTCATCTTCCTTGCTGGAGTTTTTATCCCCCTCTGAGTGATTGCCTCATCGTCATCACCTGGGATCGCCAGGTGTTCCCCATGATTAGTGTTGCCAGGGGTGACGAGTGGGGAGCCAGTGATTTCTTGTCACAGTAAATAAATTGCCAGGGCGGATGTCACAACTCGCCCGCCATCTCCTGTGGAGTCAGCAGCGTCTGAAGTCACTGCGAGCCACTCATATCCTAGGTGACCTCAGTCTCGCAGTGGAGACTCCCTCCCCAGGTGGATAAGCTGATTTGGAGTAAATTATGCAAGGCACAAATAGATCTGTTCGCTTCCCGGGAATCCTCCCACTGCCTTCTGTGGTATTAACTGACCTAGCACTCAGCATCAACGCACAACTGGCCCAGGGGTCTGCACAAGTATGCGAATCAGGGGAGAAGGACAAAATGTCCTATTAGCTGCACAATCTGACACCTGCATCCAGAACACTGGAACCTCCATGTCTGGTCCCTGGATGGGTACAATCATTCAGGCAAAACCCCCCTCTACTAGACGGCTATATGCTTTGAAGTGGCATATTTTCACTACATGGTATTCTTTCCGAGATTAAGATCCACGGAGGTGTGGCATTGGATCAGTGCTTTCCTTCCTTCTGGAGGGCCTAAGTAGTTATCCACTTCCACCCTTAAGGTGTATGTGGCTGTGATGGCAGCAAATCATGACAATGTGGGCAGTAGTTCTTTAAAATATTCAAGGCATTGTGTGGAACAGATTGAGACCAAACATGATTAAAAAAATTATCAAGTCATCGTTCATGCATTCGCTTATCAGTTAGGTCTGTCCTGTGAACTGTTGTGTTAACAGTCAATAACCTTTAACATAAACTGTGCTTTGCATGAAGTTGAAGTGGATGTTTTGCAGTTTATATTAGTTTAAGGCCTTCAAACATATATATGAATGGATTAAGATAGGTCTCTGTGGCCTCTCTCTTTGCTTCTGCATCATATCCACACCGGCAGTTAGAGGGGCCTTGCCATAAACTGGTACCTGGAATGCCATCTTAACTGATTTTCACCACAATAGCTATACCATGAAAATACTATGTTGTTGTTGTTTTTAAGTCGGTGAATCAATTACACAAAAGAGAGTCAATATTAAAATGATGGATTTAAATATATTCATAGATTTAATAATGATGGCTGGTATCAAAGATGCTGAAGCAAAGTTTTAAAACTTAAGCCTAAAAGAAACAAAAAAGTGTTATTATCAGTGTCCAGACCACTCATAAGCATTAGAGACCCCCTATAAGGACCAGAACAAATAAAATTAATTGAAAACAGAATACTAGAAACATAAAACTAGATGTTTCTTGTTTTTGTTTCATTATTGCATGCTGACAGGACAAGTTATTTTCCACGTTTCTGAACAGATGGGATGCATTTCCCTTTTCTGACAGTAGATGGCAGGGTTGCTCACGCTCTCACGCCACACAGTGTATAAACCATAGACAGTAAAAGAAATGGACACAGCGACCCCATTGGATTCAACGGAGACAAGTGAAGTCAATTAGAAGCACTCACTTCCTGATGGCCGAGCGTACTGCGCAGACTCAAACTGAGCTTGACGACTTAGATGTGAGTCGTTAGCCTATTTTTACAAAAACTGTTTCTACTGGGCAATAACGTAAGATACAAGGTAATGGAGCCTTTTATACATTTTCGTGTTTCTTTAGAAATAAACAATCTTTAAACGCCTCAGATGTAAAGTTATTCGCTGTCAAAGTGACGCCAAAATGAATGGGAGTCAATGGAATGCTAACAGCAGGTGGGGGTCCGCTAATCAACGGCGGCGCCCGGGGAAGTTTCATTGTTTTCCAGGAACACTGCCCCCCTGGTATAAACATGCGACTATACGCTGACAGACAAGACATAGCAGGACACTTTCGATAAGTAACAAAGTCTCAGCCTTTAAATGTTGTACATTTTATTACGAAATAAAAAAAAATGCATATTGTGCACGCAATTGTATACAAATCAGTTATTAAATTAACCTTTAATAATAATGTCACAGGTTGGGGTGGGGCGCCAGCGGGCCGCCCACCCCTTCGCTTGCGTGCCGCCCCTGAGGAGCTGACCGTGGACACAAAGGGAAAAGGCGGACACAGAATTCAAAATAAATATGCTCTTTATTAAATAAATAAAAACAATCTTAAAAAGTCTCTTCAGCATCCACTTTTTCGGGGAGCAGGTTCTTCACTGGACTTGGAGTGGAGGACACGTATAACTCACAGCACTTTCAGGCAGAGAGAGGAATGAACAGAATTCACCACTTCCGCTTTCTCTTCTTTAGTGTTCTCTTCGTGTATCTCAACACCTTCAGACAGAGAGAGGAATTAACACAATTCACAGCCTCCGCATTCTCTTCTTCAGCGCTCTCCTCGTGTATCTCAGCACCGTCAGACAGAGAGAGGAATGAACATAATTCACAGCTTCCGCGTGCACTTTGCGTAACTCAGCACCTTCAGATAGAGAGAGGAATGAACATAATTGACCCTTCGCTAAGCCCCGCCCTCCTTAGTTACTGTTGCTACGCCTGTCAAGCTTTTGCGCCTGGCACGTCTATTACAGTATGTATGCACCGGTCTCAGACATTCCTAAGGAGATAATTAGTCTTTTTTGGCGAACAGGTGAAAATATGAGAGAGCAAGACTGCAGTATGCATTCGAGGGCTATATCCACGACATAATATGCAAACGATTAGAGAATAATTTCATAAAAATTGAAGCTAAAGTCTATAACGCAAGGTCCTAGCGCAAGCAGCAGCCGCCTCATACACTGACCATTCAAATGGGAAACACACAAATTGAGGAACAGCTTTGTGCATGCACAGCAGCGTAAGTGAAATTTGAAAATATTCTACTATTTATAAATCAAACAGCTTATCCATATGTATTGTGATAAACACAAGACATTAGCCTGACCACTTTGCAATGATAACATTCTCCCGCTTATATAGTGCGCCAGGCTAACGTTACTGCTCACACGTCGTGGGTCACATTAGTGACTAACTTACTGTTATGAACTGATTAAGTTAGCATACCAACCTTTTCCTTGGAGATCTCCGGCAAGCCCCCTGATGTTCCCTCCTTTTACTAACTACCTTTTACTTTTACTAGACACCGGGAGAGTCGCGATCGGATTGGGGTAACGTTACTAGTTTGGCCGTCGATTAACAAAATGCTGAAATATATTTTTAAGTAACGTTAAGTTATGTCAGTGAGCCTCCGTCTTGCCATTAATCACACTGCTTAATCCACGAGCTGGACAATAACTTTATTCTAGAGCTGCTATAAAGCCAAAACACTTCACTTTTAATTTCCTATTATAAATGTAAAGCTGCTTTGGAACAATCTACATTGTTAAAAGCGCTATATAAATGAAGATGACGCCCGGCATTTCTCCTCTTGGGTTTTAGGTTTCGGGAAGGGAACAAAATCCACCATCCCGTCCAAACTTTTACGATACCGGGTATCTGATTTGCACAATCCATACGCACACCGCTTCGGCATGTTTCCCTCGCTCGAAAGCTTGCCAGACCTCCCGCGCCTAGTTACGGTTGCTAAGCCACGATTGGCCTGTGGCGGTTTTCGGGCGTGGCTTAGCGAAGGGTCAATTCACAGCTTCCGCGTTCTCTTCTTCAGCGTGCTCTTCGCGTATCTCAGCACCTTCAGACAGAGAGAGGAATGAACATAATTCACAGCTTCCGCGTTCTCTTCTTCAGCGTTCTCTTCGCGTATCTCAGCACCAGGCTCAGGCAGGGAAGAGGTTAATGGCATTTCACCAATACAGCAGGTTCAGGCAGAGAAGAGGTTAATGGTATTTCACCAGCGTAGCTGTACACTCACAGGGCTCAGGCAGAGAAGAGGTTAATGGTATTTCATCAGCGTAGCTGTACACTCACAGGGCTCAGGCAGAGAAGAGGTTAATGGTATTTCACCAGCGTAGCTGTACACTCACAGGGCTCAGGCAGAGAGGAGGTTAATGGTATTTCACCAGCGTAGCTGTACACTCACAGGGCTCAGGCAGAGAGGAGGTTAATGGACAGCTGTGACTGCGAGTGAACAGCAGAAACAATTCCCACACTCACATATCCACCACACACTGTAAGGTTTCACTCGTGCTCATTTCCACAATAAAACTGCAATTCAACAGACTCACGGTGCAACCCAGGCTTACACCCGCAATCCAGCCGAAGTCCTCTCTCTCTCTCTCTCTCTCTCTCTCTCTCTCTCTCTCTCTCGCGGCCTCCCTCCGCATCCGCGGCCGCGGCCGCTCACCTGCTGCGTGCCTCACATCTCCTCTCTTCTCCTGCCTCCGCAGATCAGCAACACCACCAAAGAAACGACTTCTCTCGGGGGAGACCCCCCCCAACTGTCTCTTCACTTTCCTTTTATACACTCCATTTGCCTACGCGGCCCCATCACAGATCCCAGCGTAAATCCCCCGCACCTGATGTTCATCTGTCATTAACCGCCATTGTTATGGTGACAGATACACAACCGGAACCGGCCTGGTGTTGCAATGGCACTGTCCTGGGGGGGGACATAACTTCAACGGGACTTAGTTCCGCCTCAATTTTGTCACCTCGTGACAATAATGTACCAGCCGAACCACAGAGTTCACTGTGTAGTTTTTCTCCTTGAGAAAAATTAACATACAATGTGTATGTATATCCAAATGAATAGATTTGAACTTGATGCTCACTCCATGCTGAACTGGAAGATGGTGATGTAAGTTCCCTTTCGTTGTCACTCCGAGTTACGTTGGATGACGACGAATGGGGTTTCGCTTAGAAAGCCTCTCACCTTCGAGTATATAAAACGAGCCAATGGCAATGAAATGCCATGGGTCTGCGGAATTTGCATAGCGTATCTCCGCCCCACGCAGGGGGTATATAAGGAAGTGCGCGAGCAACATGCAGATATGTTTTCGTTTCGGAGCCAAGTTCAGTACTTCACTCCACAAGCCTTCTGAGTGTCATCTCAAATCTCTTCGAGACGAGCGGCTCTTCAGTGTGTTGGTGTGACGGCGTGTTCCAGCGAGATCGCATTTCCTGCTGCTGTTTTGTGCAGTAATCTGCCTACAGTGAGTGTGTTTCTCCCCGGGCGCTTCAGCACTCTGCTGAGCTTTTCCACTCTCTAAAAGAGCTGCACGCGGCACGTCTTTATCAAGACGGTTCGCCCTTGTATTTTCTATTTTCTGGATGTGTGTGCGTGATTCATCTGCCTAACGGTCGCGAGCGCTGTTTTGCGTGTTGGGCTTAATCACGTCGGCAGCGCTCGTTGATGAGTCATGTTTTTCATTGCGGGAACATGACCATCGCGATGTTTATAGATCGAGACTCAATGATCTCCATGTGAGTAGAGTCCCCTCTGCCACACCCCAATTTATCTCTTCCTCGAGAAGGGATACTTTGGCTGGTGGCCAGGGTGATCTGAGGGTTCGGTGTGGCACAACAACCGACGAGTCAATTCCTCGGGCCACACCCCCCTCCACATCGCAAACCGTGGAGCTTCCGTGTGTGCCTGGTTTCTTTCGGGGACCCAGTGTTACATTCGGGGCTCTGGCGGATGGTGTCATGCACTCACAGCATCACAAGGCGAGCTTGATTCCTCTGGAAATGAAGTTTCGACTGCGTTGCCTCCCACGGGAGTGCCATCGTTGCCGGGACCGATCCAGAGCTGTCAGCCATGCTTTCCCGGGCAGCTGAAAGCATCGGCTGGAGTGGCCCCGCCCTCCCCCCGAGCGCTGTAAGCTTCTCCCGGACGTGCATCAGGACGACTGCGTTCCGCGAGAGTCCACGTGACTTTCGCGGCCCGCGGGTGTCCTCCGCCTTCGCTGCTTTCGATCGCACGGCGATCATGGTCTGCATGTTCCCTGTCACTATCATGGCACGGTCATGCAGTGCTGTGTGTCGCCTGCGCCTTCGATGCAGTGCTTCCCCGGGAGTTCTGTCCGAACCGGCCGCAGAGGAACGCTAGTCCTTCCCTGGCCAACCCTGGCAGAACGCGGAAACTCTAACCACGCCCCTATGCTGGGACGCTATGCCTCCCATGCCCGGCCTGGTTGTTCTGCCACGCACACTGCTGACCTCGCTCAGGCGACATCAGTACCTGCGTGATCCTGGGTCAGGTGATGTCCACTAGTGTGGTCCAGATATGGGCTTAGCCAGGTTGATGTGGGGGTGTCTGAGTTCATTTTCTAAGCTCCCCCATGTCCCGGGCTGGGCTCTTTGGCAGTGTGGCTTCGACCACCTGAAGTAGACTCGGGTCCTGCACCGATGGTCATCCATCCGTGCGGTCTCCTTAGTCTGCTTCCCGCCAAGGCCCCCTCCATGCGGCTGCTCCCCTCGGGTCTTCACCGGCCCTGAGCAGGAGCAAGTCGCAGGAGGGCGGCGCTGCCCGTCTCCGCCCCTTAGACTGCCACGCCAGCCTAAGCAGCACTCTTGAGACGGGCAGCCTGGTCGGCGGTCTGGTTGAGGATTGCGCCCAACAGTCTTCGATCACTCTATAAGCAGGCTGAGGACCTTCTGCACCGACAGTCATCTGTCCGTGCGGTCTCCTTAGCCTGCTTCCCGCCGACACCGCCCCTCTGCGATTCCTCCCCTCGAGCCTCGAGCTCGAGCGAGGAGGTCGCAGGAGGGTGGCACCGCCTGTCTCCGCCCCTTAGCCGGCTAAACGCCATGCTAAGCAGCACTTCTGAGACGGGCAGCTTGGGGTTAGGGCTCAGTTCTTCTCAGGAGCTGGTAGCAGGGCCACTCCTTCCCCCGGTGGAGGGCCGGGGGAAAATTCTTGTTTCAAGAACTGATGTCCCTTCCTCCAAGCCCCAAGAGGCCGCCCATGGGCCATGCTCCTCTCATCCCCCTCTGTCGCCAGACCCCTGCCAGAGCACGCCCTCGTGGGACGCTGGTCCTCCCCTGGCCTCCTCTGGCAGGATGCGGTTAATGACCGTGCCCCCGCACAGGGCCGCTATGCCACCCACGCCTGGGCCGGTCATTCCGCCTCGCTGCACCACCGACGGCACGTCTGTGGTTCCGTAATGTCCCGCTGGGTCGCGAGAACCATCAGGCTCGGCTACGCGATTCAGTTCGCGCGGTCTCCTCCCTGCTTCAGGGGAGTCCGCTTCACTATGGTCGGTGGCAATGCCCCTGTCATGAAGAGTGGAGGTCGCCACCCTACTGGCGAAGGGTGCGATCGAGACTGTCCCTCCAGCCGAAATGAAGTCCGGCTTCTACAGCTCTTACTTCATTGTACCGAAGAAATCTGGTGGGTTACGGCCAATCCTCGACCTGCACATCATTGAACCGCTCCCTTCACAGGCTGCCGTTCAAGATGCTCACGGCCAAACGCATTTTCGAATGCGTGCGGCCGCAGGATTGGTTTGCAGCGATCGACCTGAAGGACGCCTACTTCCATGTCTCCATTCTTCCTCGACACAGACCGTTTCTACGGTTTGCTTTCGAGGGGCAGGCATACCAGTACGCGGTTCTCCCTTTCGGGCTAGCCCTGTCTCCTCGCGTCTTCACGAAGGTCGTCGAGGCAGCCCTTGTTCCCCTACGAGAACACGGGGTTCGCATCCTGAACTATCTCGACGACTGGCTGATTCTAGCTCACTCTCGAGACCAGAATTGCGAACACAGGGACCTTGTGCTCCGGCACCTAGCTCGTCTGGGCCTTCGGGTCAACTGGGAGAAGAGCAAACTCTGCCCAGTGCAGAGGATCTCTTTTCTCGGTATGGAAATCGACTCGGTCGCCATGTGCGCGCAGCTTACGAGCGAGCGCGCGCAGTCACTGCTGACTTGTCTTCGTCAGTTCGAGGGCAAGAGTGCGGTCCCACTGAAACTCTTTCAGAGGCTCCTGGGGCATATGGCATCCGCAGCCGCAGTAACGCCGCTCGGTTTGCTTCATATGAGACCGCTTCAGCTTTGGCTTCGCGATCGAGTCCCGAGGTGGGCATGGCATCACGGTACGCTCCGAGTCCCAGTGACTCCGACTTGCCGTCAGACCTTCCCCCCGTGGTCGAACCTCAATTTTCTACGGGCCGGAGTTCCCTTAGAACCAGCTTCCAGGCATGTTGTTGTATCGACAGATGCCTCCGCCACTGGTTGGGGTGCCATGTGCAATGGACATGCTGCCGCGGGCTCCTGGACAGGACCCCAGCGCCTTTGGCATGTCAATTGCCTCGAGTTGCTGGCTGTACGCCTTGCCCTGCACCGCTTTCGGGCGTTGTTTAGGGGTCAACACGTACTAGTCCGATCAGACAATACCGCCACAGTAGCGTACATCAACCGTCAAGGTGGTCTACGCTCCCGCCGTATGTCACAACTAGCCCGCCACCTCCTTATATGGAGTCAGAAGCATCTGAGGTCGCTTCGAGCCATTTATATCCCGGGAGACCTGAACCAGGCAGCCGACGAGCTGTCTCGGCTTCGGCCTCTCGCTGGAGAATGGCGACTCCATCCCCAGACGGTTCAGCTGATTTGGGATCAGTTCGGGGACGCACAGGTAGACCTGTTTGCCTCCCACGACTCGTCCCACTGCGACCTGTTTTATTCCCTGTCCGAGGGCACGCTCAGCACGGATGCACTGGCGCACAGCTGGCCACGGGGCCTCCGCAAGTATGCGTTTCCCCCAGTGAGCCTCTGCGCAAGATCAGGGAGGACGAGGAGCAGGTAATTTTGGTTGCCCCGTATTGGCACAACCGCACCTGGTTCCCAGAACTAGTACTCCTCGCGACAGCACCTCCCTGGCCTATTCCCCTGAGGAAGGACCTGCTTTCTCAGGGACGGGGCACCTTATGGCACCCTCGTCCCGATCTATGGAACCTCCACGTGTGGCTCCTGGACGGGACGAGGTAGGTTTGAGTACCCTACCACCAGCGGTGGTGGCTACCATCACTTCCGCTAGAGCATCGTCCACGAGACATGTCTATGCGTTGAAGTGGAACCTCTTCGTCAACTGGTGTTCTTCTAAAAATCTAGAACCCACGAAATGCCCCATCAGTGTCGTGCTTTCCTTCCTGCAAGAAGGGTTGGAGCGAAGGCTGTCTCCCTCCACCCTGAAAGTGTATGTTGCCGCCATTGCCGCACATCACGACGCAGTTGATGGTAAGTCCTTAGGAAAGCACAACCTGATCGTCAGGTTCCTGAGGCGAGCGAGGAGACTGAATCCTTCTCATCCTCCCCTCGTACCCTCTTGGGACCTCTCAGTGGTTTTAACTGCCCTGCAGAGTGCTCCCTTTGAGCCTCTGCAATCAGTGGAGCTTAAGTTCCTGTCAATGAAGACAGCGCTCCTGGTTGCATTGGCCTCCATCAAGAGGGTAGGGGACCTGCAGGCATTTTCGGTTGACGAAGCGTGCCTGGAATTCGGGCCGGCCAACTCTCACGTGATCCTGAGACCCCGGCCTGGATATGTGCCCAAGGTTCCCACCACACCCTTTTGAGATCAGGTGGTGAACCTGCAAGCGCTGCCCTTGGAGGAGGCAGACCCAGCCTTGGCACTGCTCTGTCCAGTACTGCGCCCTCCGTGCTTACGTTGACAGAACGCAGTGTTTCAGGACCTCAGACCAGCTCTTGTCTGTTATGGTGGGAAGCTGAAGGGGAAGGCTCTCTCCAAGCAAAGGTTGTCTCACTGGATAGTGGACGCCATTGCTTTGGCTTACCAGCAGCAAGGTCGACCATGCCCCCTTGGTGTGACGGCCCACTCCACTCGGAGTGTGGCATCCTCTTGGGCTCTAGCGCATGGCGCCTCGCTAACAGACATCTGCAGAGCTGCAGGCTGGGCGACACCTAACACATTCGCGAGATTCTACAATCTCCGAGTAGAGCCAGTTTCTTCTCATGTACTCGCTTCAACTAGCCGGTACTAGATTCTGCTCAGGTGTCTTCGCTTGCTTGCCATTCCTCTCCACGGACGGTATACGTGCGATATTTCCTCAGGTGAGCCTCATAAGCCCTGAGTCTCCTCCAGCACTGTTGACGTCAACGCCAGAGTTATGCCACTGGCAGCTTTCGCGCTTGGCTAGGTGCCTCCATGTGCATGGTTCCCCTCCGGGCGACCCCCACATGTGTATTCCACTGTAAGCCTCTTTGAGCATGTGTCTTTCCCATGGCAAGCCACCTTGCCACCCTGGGGTTGAAATATTCCACCTGCGGCTGGACACCCCAGTGTTACTCCGTATGCAGCCCTTCGGGGTCATATGTGTATTCCAAGTCCCCCCCTTCGGGTTGGGCATGATTGCATATTTCCACTGAGATATGCTTCCCAGTGTACCTTGGTATTCCTGTGTTAAGTAGGAGTCCTTCGTCCGTGCCAGTCTCACGACAGGGAGCTCAGACTTACGCAGGGCACTGGAAGACAGTCGAGAGGTGGCGTGATTACACTGGGAACCCCATTCGTCGTCATCTGACGTAACTCGGAGTGACAACGAAAGGGAACGTCTCGGTTACGTATGTAACCCTCGTTCCCTGAGTAGGGAACGGAGACGTTACGTCTCCCTGCCACTTCCGCTGTACCGCTGGAACGCCTGAGTTCAGTCTCGGCTCCTCAGCGAAGACATATCTGCATGTTGCTCCACACTTCCTTATATACCCCCTGCGTGGGGCGGAGATACGCTATGCAAATTCCGCAGACCCATGGCATTTCATTGCCATTGGCTCATTTTATATACTCGAAGGTGAGAGGCTTTCTAAGCGAAACCCCATTCGTCGTCATCCGACGTAACGTCTCCGTTCCCTACTCAGGGAACGAGGGTTACATACGTAACCGAGACGTTTTCCTACCGGCATTAAAAAATAAAATAAAACCCTCTGAATTCAGAAGCACATACTAGTACACTACTCGTACAACATTTACCATATTGTTTTATGGCAGAAATAGGAAGAGTAGTATGCTTGTATGCTGTTCTGAATTCTGCAACTGATACTGTAACGTGCCAGAGAAAGCAGGAGAAGGTGAGGATCTAAATGCAGTTTTGTTTTGTTGTTTGTTTGTTTTTTAACACAAGTAAAATAAAGTAAAACAGATATCAACATGAAAAACTACAAATGACTACAAAACATGGCACAGAACAGGAAATAACATTAGTCCACACAAAACAAGGGGAACACAAGACAGGAATCATGACAGATACCATCCATGACCCATCCCCACCCCACACACACACACACACACACTGAACACAACCACAACCACACACACACACACAAACTCCACCCTCTTACAAACCTTACCAGGAAGTGACTAGTCGTTATTTTTGCCTTTCATTTTTACTGAAAGCTGAAACGAGTCAAGTGTTGTGAAGAACAGAGTTTATATATATATATATATATATATATATATATATATATATATAACATTATATTATAGCATTTTTGTTTATTTCTGAATTAACCCAGATTAGATTTTGATTGTAATAGTTGTTTACTCTTTAAACCAAAGTTCAGAAAGTGAAAGTAAATTGTAGATCATTGGATCTTTTTCAAGACGAGGAAATGGATTCAAAATCTGTGGAAGAGCTTTCTTGTCCTGTTTGCTGTGAAATCTTCAAGACTCCTGTTCTTCTGTCCTGTAGTCACAGTATTTGTAAAGAGTGTCTACAACAGTTCTGGAAAACTAAGGAAACTCAGGAGTGTCCTGTCTGCAGGAGAAGATCCTCAAATGGTCATCCTCCAGTTATTCTTGTGTTAAAAAACTTGTGTGATTCATTGATAAAGGAGGGAATTGAGAAACTTTCATCAGGATCTGAGGAGATCTGCAGTTTACACAGTGGGAAACTCAAACTCTTCTGTCAGGAGGACAAACAGCCTGTGTGTTTCGTGTGCAGAGACTCAGAGAAACACACCAATCACACATTCAGACGCATCAGTGAAGTGCTTTCATCTTACAAGGTAAGACTAATGTCTCTCATTTCATATGCTGAATACAGTGCTAAACATAGAAACAGTATTATTTGTGTATACAATAGACCAATAAACCATTTTACTCAGACTAAATCTTTATATCTCTCTGATATAAAATTCTGCTCTAATCTTCGACCGCTCTGATGTTTAAATCTTCTTGAAAAAATATAAATGTTCTGTATTTGCACAACCACAAATTTACAACTGCATGGATATAATAATTAAGAATTGGCCATTGCAAAAAACACATTTGTTTGGTAGAAACATGATTTATTGACGTTCATACTTTCCAAATTATATAATTAAAAATATATGTCCTGCAATTTTCAGACACAAATGCTTCCATGAGAATGACCCATTCATCATATAAATAATATAACTATAAAAACATCCAAACATACAATGTTTAAACCTCTTAGAGCTGCATAAGTTTCACAGATTTCCACCTTAACCTGTAGGAAGAATTTAATACAGCACTGACGTCCTTACAAAACAAGCTCAAACATGGAGAAGAAATGAAGAAAAAGTGTGATGAAACAATTGAACACATCAAGGTGAGGATATAAAGAGTTAAATACTCAACATTCACACACAGAGTTTATTATTGACATTAGTGGAGTGTGTGTTCATACAGCGCTGACTGAAATGAATGTGATTTGATTTCAGTCTCAAGCTGAGCACACAGAGCGTCAGATTAAAGAAGAGTTTGAGAAGCTTCATCAGTTTCTCAGAGACGAAGAAGAAGCTACAATCACTGCACTGAGAGAGGAAGAGGAGCAGAAGAAGCAGAGGATGAAGGAGAAGCTGGAGGAGATGAACACACACATCTCAGCTCTTTCACACACAATCAGAGACATGGAGGAGATGATGAAAGACAATGACGTCTCGTTTCTAAAGGTGACAAATCAATCTGGCTTCATTCTCTGTGCAGAAAACAACTTGTATAGAGAGACTCATTGACAATGAGAGTGTTTGATAAGATATTAAAATGTTTTCAAACTCTATATTTTCCAGAACTATAAAGTCACGATGGAAAGGTGAGTGAGCTGCTCGTATCTCTTCTCTCAGTGGATCTGAACTCAAATTCACTGCAGTTCTGACTCCTGAATGTTCTTCAGAGTCCAGATCTCACAGCCGGATCCACGGATGAGTTCTGGAGCTTTGATTCATGTGTCGCGTTATCTGGATAACCTGCCGTTCAGAGTCTGGAAGAAGATGCTGGAAACTGTCCAACACAGTGAGTCTCAGCAGATTTGACACCAGTGCAGAAGATAGTTCAGATATAAACACACACAACATCAACATTTGATAGAAATATATGTGATAATTTCTAAGTGAATCTGAACTGTATTTCAGAAAATCATCAGATCATACAGCGAACTCATAATGAAAAGTTTATTCCTCATGATCTATATTTATCTATTAGGATACAATAGTGTTTATTGAATACTGATATTAAACCTGAAGCCTCAATCCATTCTGACAGTAAGAGACCATTGTTATGATTTATGATTTCTTTCAACAAAGTCTTTATTTGTGTTTTAAATTTACATTTCTAATACATCATATTTCATCCTCTAATCTGATGTTATTCTCTTTGCAGCTCCGTTGACTCTGGATCCAAACACAGCAAATCCTCGTCTCACACTCTCTGCTGATCTGACCAGTGTGTCGAACAGTCGTGTATATAAAACACTTCCTGATAATCCAGAGAGGATTGACAGGTATCCATGTGTCCTGGGATCTGAGGGCTTTAACTCAGGAACACACTGCTGGGATGTGGAGGTTGGAGACAATACAGAGTGGAGTCTTGGAATAACCACAGCATCAAACCAAAGGAAGGGACTGGACTTCTTTGAGTCTAATGTCTGGTGTGTGGATTACATAGACAGCGAATACGGCTCACAATCCCCAGAGCAACCCGTCACTGTCTTTACTGTTAAACAGAAGCTTCAGCGTGTGAGAGTTCAGCTGGACTATGACAGAGGAACAGTGTCATTCTCTGATCCTGTAACTAACACACATTTACTCACATTCACATCCACCTTCAACGACACAGTCTTTCCATGCTTATATAATCGCTGCACAACTCCTCTGAGGATCTTACCAGTTAAACTGTTTATTGCAGCAGTTAAATCTGATTCTGCTTCTAGACTAATTCAGTTGTGCAAATTATGCTTCAATAATAACACTGTAATAAAAGGGTCTCATTGATCAATCACACTTAAATGTTCAATTTTGAGCCAACTTAACCCTTGTGTGTCCTAAAGGATATTTTTGTCTTTTTAAGTTTATTTTTTACAAGCCGTTTTCTGAGGTTTGGTCTTTAAAGCAAATACTCACTTTTTTCCTGTTTTCTGCATCTGCATATTAGAGCCAATTGGATAAATTATTGTGTAATAATTGTGTGTATTTACCAGAAAAGAAAAAAAAATTGTGCATGTAATATTTGATAAAGAAAAATTCTACTGTACTATAAATCCCAAATCCCAGCGAAATCCCAGTGGAGCTTTGCAGGCATTTAATGGGAAAAGCTTGGTACTGAAAAAAGTTTTAGTAATCTTCTTGCCACTGAAATTCTCATATGTTCATATGTATATTATCCTATAAACTCGAGATCTGAAACATATGAATGCACTGTGAGGCAAGCAGCTGTTTATATATTCATGCATAATGATTGACAGATGATTGATGTATTTATGTATGTATGTATAGAGAACTATATGCAAACTAATGCACTTCAATTTATTTTAAGTACATCTGCAGTGACAAATATAAGTCATAACACCATGAACACCATGGTCTGCACAATGTCCACTGATGATGTAACAGGACCCGTTCTCAGCACCAGAGACTGCAGTGCATGCTGGGATTTGGTGACAGTAACAAAAACATCAACACTGTTATTGAACTGAATGGAATCAACGTTGAACTAACTCAAAGTGAATAACATCATTATTATCTTCTGTAGAGCTGATCATAGATGAACTCATTTCATAGTTGATGATCGTTACACAGTTATTGAACTGAACTGAATCAACACTGAACTGACTTCAGCTGAACAATGACACTGTCGTCTTTTTAGATCTGCTTTACAGCAGAATTGATTTCTGTTTCCATCATTGATCATTAGTTTATCTGTAAAGCTGCTTTGAAACAATCTGTATTGTATAAAGCGCTTTATAAATAAAGGTAATTTGACCTAAAGTCGCAATTAAAAGGAAATAGTGAATCTTTTCTTACATATTGTGACGTACATCCAAGTGTAACATAATAAAAAACGAAATAGTGTAGGGCAGGTTCATCAGTTGGTAATGAATCAGATGTTGAGATGTGGATGTTGCACTCAAAAATGAATGTGATCTTACAGTCGATTGTAGAGTTTAAGGAGAATAAATGATTGGATTAAATATTACCAAAAAAAAAAAAAAAAAAAAAAAACGTGAACATGGATGAATCGTTTATAATAAGATCTGCGCTTTTTCAAAATAAAAATAATTTCATTCCATTTTTTTTTTTATATATATGTACTTGTCACAATAATCCTGTGTAAATTTAATTTTACTGAAATAAAAGTTCAAAGTTAAATGATTTTCTCTACTCTTCCTCTTCCCTGATAGCCTGGGTGCCAGCCCGAACCCCGCCCACAACATTTTTTGGTCGGGAAGTTCGGTCTGGACTCGATCCATTGAGGAGTAATTATGCTCGTCTCCTAGAAGGCCGAGCCAATCAAATTGCCAGGGCAGGCTTTAATCGATGATGGACAGATGGTCTGCGGTTACGTAATCACCCACGTCACCAAAGAGCGCTTAATTTGAATTCGTTTACAACAAAGACGAGTGCAGCTGGAGAATTGAGATTTCACGAGTTCACACTTACAAATAAGTCAGACAGAATAAATGCGTAGGCTATATGAGATGTCACGAGTTCACACAAATAAGTAAGATAGAATAAATGCGTATATGACGTGCTGTCCGAGGAGAGGGCTGTGGGCTCGGTAGCCATACTCCCCCCGTGTTCCTGGTTGTGAGAGAACAAGACAAGAGTGAGGATTCGGGGTGGTGGAGGGACCGAGGGATGCTGAAAAACTGTCAAGGAGTGTTAGGTAAGTTGACAGAGTGAATATGCTTCCTCGGTAACGTTAGACATGGTATTGTTTGATGACAAGTTGATATTGGATTTGGATTGATTATTTGTACGTGCTCCTCCCGAACTTTGTTTATGAAACATCATGTGTAGATTCCGCCATCGCGTCTGTTATAGAAGATATCCACAGCGCATTCATTTTAAAAGAGGAACAGAGAGCCGCGCCCGCGACATTTTGTTGGTTGAAAATATGAACAGAGAATGTCTAATAAGGCGAGAAGTGTCACTCTCAGTACACTTCCGGCTTCTGAACTGGTTGCAGTTCCTCTCTGATTCCATATGAGGGCGCTCACAGGACGAGTGCAGAATGAATGGAGGTCTATGGCGCGATACCAATAAAAATCCACTTTTCTCAGGATATAATTTTTTGTCTAGTAATTTGAATGTTGTATTCGAAAGGATATGCAAATAAATTACACATTGCTGGGTGTTAGATTTTTTTGAGTCACTTATTTGCTTTAAAAAGTATTTTAAAGTGTCAATGACGTCATACACATCGTACGACCAGAGATACTGCTTCACGGCAATCCTTCAGTCACTTTGGTGCGTTCGCGCTCTGCACTTTCTTTTCTCTCGAGGCATCGACAACACAGCTGACACAGGTAAATACACGTGCTAGACTTGTTTTTGTTTTGTTTGTTTGTAGTCCCGCTTTGGATGCCACGATGCCATCAAGCGGGATCTCTGGTCGTAATCAGTCCTTCACTGACCAATCAGCGTTCATTAGCAGAATGCTAGCGTGTTATGGGCAACAACAACTCAACCTGTAAGAAATCAAAAGGACGTAAGTACTTGTTCATTCAACTTTCGACCTAAAACCCATGTTGAACTTGCAAAATCTACAATCAGATCTGAGATTTCTCAACGGCAATCGGGTGAAAGAGACAAATTTAGCTGTCTAGCCCCATTGACTCTCATTCATTTTGCACTCATGGCGATTGCCCCCAGTGGAACTGTGGTGGTACTACAACCAAAATTCGGTACAATAGGGCTTAATAGGGAGTGGGCAGGCTCTGATATGAATGAAGAACATGCGTCATTTACTCCGTTGCTCTGATTGGTTGTAGGTCTATCCAATTGAGTGCAGAGGTTTTTTTTTTTTCCTAGTTCGGTTGAGACACGCCCCATAATCAAATCTCTATGGAGCAGTATCAGACTCACATTCTGACTAGAATATGAGTATGACGAAGTCAGGCTTCTTCCCTGAGTCAAATTGATAAGGAACTTAAGGACATCATGTAAGTGTTAACAGTGTTGTTGTCAACTCTTCACTATAAAGTAGATTCTGTTGACTATAAAGTACTCTGTTGACGAAGGCTGTCCCAATGTGAAGGCTCCTCCAAACACGTCCTTCGTTTCCCGTGAAATAAAGGATACAACAGATACAACAGCTCATTCGCAGCCTGGCCTACCCCAGAATTAATTTTTTGAGAGAAATTTCTGGATTACACTTTTAAACAGCCTTTGAATTAGGACACAGTGTGTGTGTGTGTGTGTGTGTGTGTGTGTGTGTGTGTTACCAACTCCCTCTGCTGGACAGGCTCATGTAGTGTAAGGGAGGATGCTGTTACACAGTATTTCCCAACCCTGCAGCCCAGGTGAGAAAAACCTATACCAAAATATATTTAAAATACATTTATTTCACTCTACGTATACTACAAACCCATTAACATTTTTACTGACATATTGCTTGAGACTTACTGGTATAAATATTATAAATAAACTTTATTTGGAGTACTTCTTTATTGCACAATGCACATTTTTTAATATTAAGCCTAAAATGTTTTAATATCAGAATTAGTAAGGATAGTATGATTTCTGTATAATATCTGTCTTTAAATACAAGATATTTAAAGTGTGCCTAGAGTTTACTTGCACTAGTTCCATTTAAGCACAATCAAATATACTTAACTTGACCTGCAATTAATGATTAAAGTGAAAAAATGTGAACACACTTTCTATTTAATTATCAAGACAATGACTTTTACAACTGAATGGCAACAACAGAAAATACTGCAGGACATTCCTGCCCCCAAACACAATATTGAATTATTTTACTGAAAGATTAGTCAAACTCATTAAAACCAGTAACATGTTTGAAAGTGAATTATTAAAAGAAGCTGCTCAAAATTAAGCGTAGTGTCAGTTCTGGCAGGTCGTTAGCACATTAGAGTCCTATACTCAGCTGATCCACATCTATCTATAGGAGTATGACGCCTATCACTGTATTCATATATAAGCTCCTTCAGTATTATCAGCAGCGATCGCGTTTCTCAGGAGCTCATTACCCTCCTCCCTCCCCAGCTCCTCCTGTCCAATCAGGATTTGGCATTCAGATTCCCCTTGAATCAGAATAAATTCTTGAATTATGTTGTACTTTAAAATCTTGAATTAATGATATCTGCAACACATTCATGTTGGTTCTGTTCTGTTTACCCTAAGGGGGGTTATTGCTGCTCTTATCCATGCTAGACTGCATGGACGCGCAGGGAGTTCTCGTGCAGAACAGAACCATACCGCCAATCCAAAATGTTTGCTAACTGTCAATCGTATTTGACGATAGTGGTCCTGACAGAATAATTCAGAATCTGAGACTGTGTTTGTTTTTGCATGCAGCTTGCGAGGACAGGTCATGTGCATTATTTTTTATCATCAAATTCAGATTACAAAATGACATTCACAAATCAGGTAAATATTTCCATGATATTACCATAAATCTGTAACATAAGGTAGAGTGTATGTAACGCAGCTAACACTGGCACAACTGTGAAAGAAATGTTAATCAGAATAAATCTATATTAACAAATATGTTTTAACTGTCACCACCCCAAAATCACAATTATTTGTAACTCTGGGGGTCCCGTAGCCTGACGTTGTCATACTCAGATTCTAGTCAGAATATGAGTCTGATACTGCTCCATTGGGCTGTGATTATGGGGTGTTTTTCAACCGAACCAGGAAGGAAAATGCCTCTGCACTCAATTGGATAGACCTACAACCAATCAGAGCAACGGAGAAAGTGACGTATGTTTTTCATTCATGTTTCCGAACAACAAATGCCTTGATCACGGTTCTCTGTTCCTCTTTTAAAATCAATGCGCTGTCGATATCTTCTATAACAGACGTGATGGTGGAATCTTCACATGATGTTTTATAAACATAGTTCGGGAGGAGCACGTTCAAATAATCAATCCAATCAACTTGTCATCAAACAATTACCGTCTACCCTATCAGCATGAGAGGAAGCATATATTTATTCACTCTGTCAACTCATCTAACATTCCTTGACAGTTTTCAGCATCCCTCCACTCACTCTTGGCCTGTTCTTCTACAGCCAGGAATACGAGGGGAGTACTTTGGGTTTGGGCCGAATACCGAGCCTGGAGCCTCTCCTCGGACAGCACGCCAAAAATGCATTTATTCTATCTGACTTATTTGTAAGTGTGAACTCGTGAAATCTCAATTCTCTAGCGGCAGTCATCTTTGTTGTACAGCTTTTGTTCGGGCATAATAACGGATCAAGTCCAGACTGAACTTCCCAACCTAAAAATTTTGTGGGCGGGGCTAAGATCGGCTGGCATCCAGGCTAGGGGTCCCGCTCCATGTAGAATAAATTTTGTTTTATTTTTTTAAATTTTTTAAAAAAATTATTTTTTTTCTAGAAGACTAATATGTCTGGAGTCCTCATCTCATGTGGGTATACACAAGTTTAATTGTATTTGTCAGAAGTACGGTTAATTTTTTCTGTGGGAATTTTTTTTATTTTGGAAAACATCACACAATAAGCAAACAAAGTACTGTACAGGCAGGATGGCCAAAAACATAAGGAAATTATGTTATTTTGTATATAACTAAGGTCTGTTCCATGACATTTATAAATATAAATGAAACAATTCCACATGTATACTAACTGTTTTGACAGCTATAATTGTTGTAAAGTGTTCATATATTATTGCTATTGAGTAGTCATTAAGACTAGTACAAGGTTCTCTCTTAAAAGCAAGTGCTCAGAGTTGGATGTTGACCTCACTGTGTGTACCATCACCATCAATAGTGCTTTCATTGCCATCCGAAAGGAATCCGCTTCCAGAGTGATGTGTCCTACACTCCAATGCTGTAAGTCTCTGCTTCAGCCGCTGTTGAGTAGCTGTATATTCAGCCAGTAACCGAGCAAACCGAGTCTGTAGTATTTCAAGAGAAGCTTCCAACCTCTCCACTTTCTCCTCAACCCGCTCTTCTCCCATTCCGCCGGCCTCCAACTCCTCCAGCAGACCCTCTTTCAGGA
Organism: Squalius cephalus; assembly: GCF_949319135.1. NCBI lineage: Eukaryota > Metazoa > Chordata > Actinopteri > Cypriniformes > Leuciscidae > Squalius > Squalius cephalus. Next base: position 6,469,677 of record NC_137135.1, on the reverse strand, counting down.
GAATCTGTCTTCCCCTCTCTTCCAGAACTTTCTTAGCATCCGGATACTCCATTACAGCCTCCATCAGGTCATCCTTTGACAAACAAAAGAGGTCAGAGTAGCCAATGCTACGGATGTTAGCTGTACGACGGTTGCCCATTTTGCTCCCTTTGATGTTGAGGATGCTAATCTCGCCAAAGCAGCTGCCGCCCGTCAAGTGTGCATACTGGGTCACCCCATCATCAGCCACAACAGCAAGGCGACCCTCTTTAATGATGTACATCTCTTTTCCTATGTCTCCCTTTCGGCAGATGTAGTCTCCAGGGCTGAAGACCTGTGGCCGCAGCTTGAGCACCAGTTCCACTAAAAGCCCTGCCTCACAGTCCTGGAAGATACGGACCTTCTTCAATGTTTCTAAGTGCACATTGATAGCAATCTCAGCCCGCAGTTTGTTTGGCAGATTCTTTAGGACATCCTGCTCATCAATTGCTTTCTTGTTGGTCCACAAGTAGTCAAACCATTTGATGACTCTAGCTTCTAGCTCTTTGCTGACCTTTCTGAACTGCATGTAGTGTTTGATGGCGTCGATGTGAGCTTGGAACTCGGTCCGTGTGGCATTCATGTTTGATATCATGGCTCCTACATTACCAACAATGGTGGCGAAAATGAGAACGCCAACAAGGAAATCAAAAACAACAAAAAGATACTCCTCATCCCGCACCGGAGCTGGCATTTCCCCAATGGTCGTCAAAGTGAGGGTTGACCAGTAGAGGCAGTAGACATATCCTCGCGTGAGAGTCCCAAACTCAGGGTCAGAAATGTTTGGGTAGACCCACTGGTCGGATCCAAAGCCCAGAGACTTGGAAATGGCAAAGTAGATGCAGGCATTCCAGTGAATGATGACTAGGATATAGAGCACCAAGATGCAAATGCGGAAAATGTTGGGGTAATTTGTGCGGGTCTCTGTGCGGTCGAAGAACTCGAACAGGCGTGAGAAGCGCATCAGCCGATTGAAACGCAGCTCTGGTACGTGAATGCCAATGACGATGTAGGCTAGATCCGTGGGCAGTATGGATAGGAGGTCTAGCTTGAACTGAAAAGTATGAAAGTAGCTTTCTCTTAACTTGGTAAGGTCCTTCACCAGAAGACCCTGCTCAAGGAAACCTATAGTGAAGATACACATTGTCAATTCTTAATGATTGCTCATATACACTTAATTTTAGCACCAAAGCACCTATCTAATCAATAGTGCAAAGTGTCACAACAACTCTTTGAAAAACATGATAGATGCTAAAAGATTCTGACCTGTTCTCAGTCTCGCACAGGTGTCCAGTATATAAATGACATCAGAGAGATAATCCAAAACCAGCCACAGAATGAAGTTCCTGGTTTGAAGCTCATCAAAGCAGGCTCTGTGTTTGGGATATGAATAATGAAACACCATCAGCTTGAGTCAGGACTAACCCTTTCACATATGGCACAACAACACTTATTTACATGAATCATCATCAAAATGAGAGCCTAGATCACACACTCTTGCTCATGAGGTCTAATTATACCGCTTGGATTTAATGGACGAACAGCTGCTACAAATAATTTCCTCACAGGCTATATACATGCAGTGTTCAGCATGCAAAATTTAGTAGGTTTATTATTTCTTCCGCTTACAGTATTCAGATTAATTTACTGTATAATTTGCTGTATTTTAGGACCTTAGCTAAGAAATGCTATTGATGTTCAATATATCAGCTTTAAACTCCAAATAAAATGATTAGTGTGTAGATAAATTAACATATCTTTTGTCTTACCTAGCCACCACAAAGCACCAGTTGTACAATACAGCTGTGGCAATAACAAACAGCCAGCGGTAGTACAGGTCATCAGCAGGTGCCAGTATGAAAACATCAGACTTTTTCCTGATAATCAAATGCATTTCATAATTTTATGTGGTTGCATGTTTGTTAAAAAGGGCAATGGGTATTTCATACAGCTATGTATGAATGGTGATAATGGTGTGACAGGACAAACTCACTTGGTTTTGGCACTGTTGTTCCCATCATGAGCATCAGATCTACTGATGCTTATCCGACTGGGAGCAACTTGAAGTTCAGGTCCTCGGAAGCGCTCTAAAAAAGAATCTGGCCTTTCCTCCTCTTCCTGAAGGCTCTTATGGGCCCAGTCTCTAAGAGTGACTACCATACTCACCAACCTTGGAAACAAAGAGAAATAATAAATCAATGAGGAAATACGCATTGTGAGAAACTGACCAGGGGCCTCATTTATAAAACTTTGCGTAGGATTTGCGTCAGAAGTGGCGTACGGATAAAACATAGGACGTGCGTACGCACAGAAATATTCGGATTTATAAAACCGTGCGCACGCACATCCTACGCAGTTTTCCCTTAATAAATCACAATCAATTCTAAATGGAGCGCAGCTTTTGCGGCTTCATGTCACGCCCATAGTTGCCCATAAATAGTCCGTGAAACGCCCACAAGTTAATATTCATCGATTGCGAAATCATGGCAAACACAGAGGAAAACCAAGAAACGTAACTTCACTCACGTCATTACGCCTTGTGACGGCATCATAGCATTTTATTACCATCCATTTGATTGCATCTGACAAGCTACAGATGTGTTATGAGGATGAATTGCATAACAAGCCAATATTATTGCAGAACATATTTCACTTTTCATTTTGCAAATATGCGTTAATTTTCATTTCTGTTGTAATCTTCGTTTGCTTTTGTTTGTTTTACACTGCAGATCGATCAAACGGGTGTTCGTGTCGGCTGTTCATGTCTTCATGTTATTTATGAGAGGCAGTATTGCCATTTCTTTTACAGTTTCTACAGTTTCACACACTTTCACGGGTTTCTTCCATCTGTCGACGGTGTCGCCATTTCTCATTTCACCCGTTTTTGTGCGTACGCCTGGGTCAGAGCTTGCGTTAAGGACCGCCCATTTTCCCGTCAAGTTTGCTTTTTATAAATACCAATTATTGCGTAGAGAGCGGCGTACGCCTTCTTTTGTGCGTACGCAACGTTTATAAATGAGGCCCCAGAATTTAATTTCAAGAGTTCACCTTCCATCCAAGTCTAAATTGAAATAAACTAAATAGCCTTCTAGATGTTCCCTAGCTTAATTTATGGAGAACTTTGAAAGGTACTGCAGCTTCCCAAAGGATCTCAACAAGAGTGCCCTGTCCTTTGGTTCTGGGGAGTCCTGGGAGAAATTGCCTAATTAATTTGGTTCAAACATTCTACTTTACTATATGCTGTAGTTTCTCCTTACAGAAGGATGTGAAGCTTTAATCTTAGGGAAATTAGTGTCTCATTAATAATTATGAATTATGATCCTGTGACGCTGAACAAATATTGATTTGAAAACTGGAAGCTGGAAATATAGTGCCTGAAATCCTTAAATGTACCTATACAATATATATATATATATATATATATATATATATATATATATATACACACTCACCTAAAGGATTATTAGGAACACCTGTTCAATTTCTCATTAATGCAATTATCTAATCAACCAATCACATGGCAGTTGCTTCAATGCATTTAGGGGTGTGGTCCTGGTCAAGACAATCTCCTGAACTCCAAACTGAATGTCAGAATGGGAAAGTCATGGGAAAAAATCTCGATTTCTGTTGAGACATTCAGATGGTAGAGTCAGAATTTGGCAAGATGCTATCCTATCAATATGGGCCAACATTTCTAAAGAATGCTTTCAGCACCTTGTTGAATCAATGCCACGTAGAATTAAGGCAGTTCTGAAGGCGAAAGGGGGTCAAACACAGTATTAGTATGGTGTTCCTAATAATCCTTTAGGTGAGTGTATATAATATGGTTCTCTTAGCACTATTAACTTAATCTATTCTTTTTCGATTCAGTGAATATGATAGCTGTGCAGATTTAAAGTTCACCCTTTTTTAATTTGGTTGATGTATGCATTTATGTTCTTTCTATTGTTCACAATACTCTAAAAACTTTGGTAAATCCTCATATCAATATCATCAATATAAATTGAATTAAGTAATATTAAAAGGATAGTTCAACCCATACGTCACTTGCCCGTACATGTCTAGACATATTCGTAAATAGAGAAAAGGTGTGGGAATGACATAGGTTGGTTGTCACAGTAAACAAGAAAGGTTGACAGGCAGCTAAATTTCTAACCACCGGGAAATCACCCATTCCCTATCTGTCAGTCTCTTTGATGTTGTGTTGAGACTAACACTAAGAGCCAGACTTGGAAGCCCAGAGCATCTCTGACATTTCAGAAAAGGCCCATGAGAATTGGTGAGTTGAATTTCTAGGCCAGCTACTCCCCTAGACATATGGGTATAAAATGAGGCTTGCGTGCTCCACTCATTCAGCTTTGTTCTTCGGAGCCTGTAGAAACTTATTTTGCAGGGCTCTCAAGTGTCACTCATTTCGGTCTTTTGTCACGCACTCCTGCCACACACTGTATTTCTCACGCAGAAAAACTATTTATGCCGCAGCGCCCAAAATTTCTCTAGCCGCGCCGATCTCACTATGGAACCGGCAGCCAGGAATCAAGGGCATCTCCCCTAGCCGAGCCTGCCACTTTATCAGCCAATCAAAAAAAATAAAGGGGCTACACAATAGCCAATCAGAAAATAGCACTACTGTATCTGGGTAAGATTTAACGCAACAACCAATGAAAAAAAGCACATCCTGGAATTGTTAACGTGATTCTGCTACAGCGTCTTCGTTCAAAGTTTTGTTCACCCATAGAGGAAACCACTGGAGCTCCGAGCATCACTTTGAGCACAGAGTAAGTCATGATGATGATCTCCTGTTTTAATGTTACAACAAATTCACAACTTGTTTGACACAAACAGTGACAACTTGACTGCTGTTAGAGAATGTTTCCCAGATAATTAGCATCAGTTTTTCATAAGTGTCTGTAACTTAGCCAACAGTTTTACAGCCTGTTCACTGACAACACCTGCTCAGAACAAGTAGTTTAGGCCTAGTCATATTTTCATTATCACACGACTGACATACAGTATTGTCACATTATAAACATCTCTCTCTCTCCAAATAGGCTTAATAATTTTATTAGCTCTAAATAAATTAAACTGTATTGCATAGTCAATGTTATAGGTCACTTTTAAAATCATGTCATATTTTATAATTATATCCTGGCCATGGATGCATTAATCATTGCATCTGTCTTTCAAAGATGTCAGGTAAAAAGCAGTTAAGCATCCTCTCATTCGCCCTGAGAGGAGAGTCCCCTAAAAAGGCCAGGTTAGAGGATGCTGGCCCAGAGAAGGTGGCGAAAAGGGTAGATCCATTAGAGAAGGAGACAGTGCAGGTGGAGGGCAATAAGTCCAAAAAGGCAACAAACACTTTCAATAAACAACACCAGTCATAATCTCTCTCTCTCTCTCTCTCTCTCTCTCACACACACACACGGAAATTAAATAAATACTTTGTATTTGAGCAATTATTAATAACAACAACAAAAACACTAATAATATTATTATTATTATTATTAATATTAATAATAAAAATGCATTCATATTGAAATACGTAATTTGCCTGTATCAGTATTTAAGCGAATATCGTTTATTATCTTTATGAGCGCTGTCTCTGTGCTGTGGTGCGGTCGGAAACCAGATTGAAAATTGTCAAAGTATCCATTCGAGCATAAGAATTTGTTCAGCTGATTGAGGACAACTTTTTCAATGATCTTGCCTATGAAAGGAAGATTTGAGATCGGTCTATAGTTGCTTAATATGGTCTTATCCAGATTGCTCTTTTTCAGGAGGGGCTTGACAACTGCAGTTTTCAGGGAGTTTGGAAAACTCCCAGAGAGAAGTGAGGCATTTACCACTTCTAGAAGATCTGCTTCTAAACTGTTTAACACACTTTTGAAAAAAGATGTGGGAAGTGTGTCAAGAGCGCATGTTGATGTTTTAAGGTGCTGTACAGTTTCTTCCAAAATTTTGCCATCAATTTCGCTGAAATCAGACATAGTAACTACTTTCTCAGGTGGTCTGATCTGTCTGACCCCAGCGCAACTCAAGGATGTGCTGATCACCTTTCTGATATTATTGATTTTCTCAGAGAAGAAAGAAGCAAACTCACTGCACTTGCTGTCTGAGAGCATTTCACTGGGAATCTGGCTTGGGGGGTTTGTCAGTCTCTCTACAGTAGCAAAAAGAGTGCGTGTGTTTAAATTGCTGTTTATAATATTTGAGAAGAAAGTCTGTCTAGCTTTGCCAAGTTCCATATTGAAAGCATGAAGGCTGTCTTTGTAGATATTATAATGGACTACAAGTTTTGTCTTCTGCCACATGCGCTCTGCTTTTCTGCATTGTCTTTTCATATTTTGCACTGCTGTTGAGTTTCTCCAAGGTGCTTTTTGTCTGCCACTAGTTACTTTTTGCTTCGGAGCCGATTGTTTTTGATGTCTCTGAAGAGTATTGTTGTATACAACGAGCGAGTGTGTCGTGTTCTTCTAGGAAGACTCTCCCAGTTGCTGGTGGTTCTACAGCGCGAGTGCAGTGGTGATCGCGAGCTTTAAGCTCTCAACTGCAGTTTTAACAGCATCAAATTTTGTTTGTTGACGGCTGGTTAGAGGGCAGAAAAATTAGTGCTTCACTGTTTCAGTTCACTGTTGTGTCCCCTGTGTGTTTCGGCACTGATGATGGGTCCCATTTCCTGAAAGGGCAACACGGGTGTGTTTGCGTCTTTTTCAAGATGCCATTCCACCCGTGCGCTTCTGGATGTGATTGTTCCTTGTCTCCCCAAATGGGCGGTCACAATAGTTGTATCACGTGTTTGTAGAATATATATATATATATATATATATATATATATATATATATATATATATATATATATATATATATACAGCACGTTGAAGCAGCTTTTGTGGATAGTTTCTTTTCTCATTGCGAGGATATGACTATGGCGGTGTTGAGATCGAGACTCGCCTTCATGCATGGTGGAGTCCCCATTACCACGCCCCGCTACGGCGCTGTGTGGGATGGATGATCAGAGGATCATAGTGAGGAGCAGTGAAGGGTTGCGAGGCTGTCCCTCAAATAGAGCGGTCTGGCGTGACAAAGATGCACCTGCGTCCGGCGGCCGCTGCTTTTTGGATGGGGCCCCTCGTCTCCACCTAAAGCCTGTGAGTTCTCGCCCGTTCTGAAGGGCAGAGCTTACAAGGCCTGTGGGCAAGCCACCTCCTCTTGCGTGCCATGGCGCTGCTACAGGTATATCAGGCCAGGGCACTCATGGACATGCACAAGGGTAGCCCAGACCGTGCGCTCACAGGTGAGCTCCACACCACATCCGACCTCGTCCTCTGGGGCACGAGTGTCGTGGCATGCACGATCGGTTTGGCGATGTCCACATTAGTAGTCCAGGAGCGCCATCGTTGGCTCAGCCTGGTTGTTATGGCGGATGCAGACAAGGTTCGGTTCCTGGTCTTCCCAATTTCCCAGGTTGGCCTGGTCGGCAATGCGGCAGATGCGCCCAAGCGCAGACGGAGGCCATCTGGCACATCCTGCCCCGGCGGCCCACTGCTGCCTCTACCCCACCGCCGGTGGCAGTTCCTCAGCTTGCTCATCGCCAAGGGTGTTCCCCTGCCGCCGCTCCCGCTGGGCCTCCGCAGCAGCCTCCAGCCAAGCCTCAGCTTAGAGCCGGCCACTGTAGGGACGCCCAGCCCGCTCTAGGCGCTGCCAAGCCAGGTGGCGAGCGACAGCGAAAGCATTCCTGAGCGGCCCGCTCAGGGATGGAGGAGGGTGCTTTTGGAGTTGGTCACCGATCCACTCCCTCCCCCTGGATGAGGGCCAGGTGGAGTCTTTGTTTGTGTGTGTGTCTTTTCCACCACTGGTTCCCAAAAAAGGCAAAGCAAGCGGTACCCACATTTCAAAGAAAGAGCAAATTCCTCTGTTCCTGGGTCCCAAGAGGGTAAGTCTGGTGGTGTGCAACTCTGTAAAGCCTTGCACCCCTCAGCCCCCTCTTGTTCGCCAGCACGACAGCTGGGTGTGGTTCGAGGACCCGGTCATCCACCTTCTCATGCATCCCTGGCTGTCTTGTGGAGACAGGTAAGTGTTGCACTGCACACTCAGACCCTGCCTTTAGACCGCCTTCGGGCCTCTCGAGCCGGGTCGACTACATCTCCGTTCCCTCCTTCAGGGAACGAGGGTTGCATACACAACCGAGACGATTTGAAATGTTGTAAAAGCAATGTGGAGATGATGGTGTTTTTATTACTCAATAGTTTTTTATTGAACAGATAAATTGTCATATGTAGCTCTCTAACAGAGTTAATTGTAAATCATTATATATTGTGAAGATCATTTCATTATGGTTGTTGTAGCATTGTGTTGGGATTTATTTTCATTACTATGTCTATTAATGGGTAAAGCTACAGTAATGTCTCCAGTTAGTCAGCTTGAGATCCTTATCGTCTAAACTGCTTATATCTCTTAAGCCTAGTAGTGAATGTTTTGTGAGCAGTAGGATAATCTCTCTCTTTAGTTATGAGAAATAACCATATTTATCACACAGTCACACAGAGCCAAAGCACAACCAAAACAATGTTATTCCGCAAAATGAATGACGTTTTGTCTTTTAACCGCTAGAGGGCCAAAGTGTACCTTTATCCAATTTCAAATTCAAATTCCCAAGCAGGCCATACTTGAATAAACCGAAATGAACTGAAGAAACTGTCTGTGACACTCACATGGAATCCTTCCATCCACCATAGATAATTTTTCAAATTGCTTATCTGATCTGTCTCAGCTGCTCAGTGAACCCAAACAAACAGATGAACTTGAGGAATTAACTAGCACTATGAGCACCATTCTCTCTGGAACATTGGATATTGTTGCACCCATTAGATTAAAAAAGGTCAGAGAGAAAAGTAAAGCACCATGGTACAACAATACTACGCATGTTCTAAAGAGAGAAACCCGTAATTTAGAGCGTAAATGGAAAAAAACTTAGAGGTCTTTAGAATCGCATGGAAAGACAGTATGTCACGTTATAAAAAGGCCCTAAAAGCGGCCAGGGCTGAGCACCTCCACAAACTAATAGAAAACAACCAAAACAATCCTAGGTTCTTATTTAACCCTAATTTGTGCTTTGGGGTCAATATGATCCCAAGTGACTTTTCTTTCATTAAAAAAAATGGTTCCCTTCATCTCAGTGGAATAAAATTTTGTGACTTTCCTACATTATCTATCTATACACACACAAAAAAACTGGGCTTGATTCGGTTGTTCTAAACGCATGTAAAAAAAAAAGTCACACTCATGACCTTTGGGGTCAATATGACCCCACATTGAAATGAATGGGAAAATCGAAAAAAAATGTTTTTTTTATTTTTCATTTGTCAAAAAAAATCTATAAATCCAGAATAAATCTGAAAATTTCAGTACCACAATGAAGTCCTGGTACTCGAGCACAAATGCAATGTGAATCGAACATGATCACTTGCACACACACATGCTCGCGCACACAAACACACACACAGGTGTGACTCCAATAGAAAGCATTTTTATAGAAATTGACAAATAAAATCAATAATTCCAGCATAAATCTGAAAATTCTCACACATAAATGAAGGCCTGGTACTAGAGAAAAAAAAACAATGTGGAATGAGCATGATTACACACACACACATGCACACAAACACACACAGACAGACACACAGTGTGTTTACTCTTCACTCCTATTCCTATCCGCCCAGCTGTTTTTTTTTTTTTTGTTTTTTTTTTACTGTTTTATTTAGTTTTTTTACTTTTTAAAAATTAATTTCTTATTCTAAAGTTAATCATTTTATACATTTCGATTATTGAAATAATATGCAATTGCAATCAAGTAGTTTCTTTTAGTGGCAACTTGTGTGACATTATTGCAAATTTATATAGCATTATTGCAATAACAAGACACTTCAAAAAACCTCAAACAACAACAAAAAAAATTCTAAACTTTGACAAAATACTTATTTAATGTATTTTAAAATGTTTAAATATATAATTCATAAAAAAAGCTGTTATAAGAGCAATAAGTCACATCCAGAAAAATGAATGGATCTCTATGGGACCTCTGCTGGAAGTACATGGTAATTACACTTTGTGGCTAAAACTATATTATCTACAAAAAAACATCTAACCACCAGATGGCAGAATTCTGCATCTAACACCTAGATCAATATCCAGAAACAATTCATATTTAAATTTGATCATCATAAATGTGTTTTTTTTATAAAAAAATGATATTTCATACATATGCTAATGGTGTAGTTGAGGAATTTTGCAGTAAATAGGTAAAAAAGTACTTCATATCCCCCAAAACACAGCATAAAAATATAGATGAGAAGTAAACGAAAAAAATTATATATAATTTGTATTATTAAAATGTATATTTCTTGTACAAAAGCTCTGTGCATCTTTGGGGTCATATAGACCCCAAATGCACTGAGTGTAAAACAGGAAACTAAGGTCATATGAGGGTTAACACCGTGGCTAGACTAACAAATAAACAGATGTCACCTGAACAAAATATTCCGTTACAGTTTAGTAGTAATGATTTCATGAAGTTCTTCACTGAGAAAATAGAAAACATCAGAACCACAATTGTAAACGTTCAATCCTCAATCATGCCTTATAATTCAGCCTCAATTATCACCCTGCAAGAACAATTACAGTGCTTTACAACTATAGAACAAAAAGAGTTAAATAAACTTATCACTTCATCTAAAACAACAACATGTTTATTAGATCCTATACCAACTAAACTACTGAAAGAAGTGTTACCTGTAGTGGAAGAGCCTCTCCTCAATATTATTAACTCATCTTTATCTTTAGGTCATGTTCCAAGAACATTTAAACTGGCAGTTATAAAACCTCTCATTAAGAAACCACAATTAGATCCACATAATCTAGCAAATTATAGACCCATTTCAAATCTACCGTTTATGTCTAAAATACTAGAAAAAGTTGTGTCCGCCCAACTGGGCTCTTTCTTGCATGAAAATGACATCTATGAAAAGTTTCAGTCAGGATTCAGGCCGCATCATAGCACTGAAACTGCGCTCGTTAAAATCACAAATGATTTACTCTTAGCTTCTGACCAAGGCTGTATCTCAATACTAGTTTTACTTGATCTTAGTGCTGCGTTCGATACTATAGATCACACAATACTCTTAGATCAACTACAAAATTATACTGGTGTTCAAGGACAAGCATTAAGCTGGTTTAGATCGTATTTATCTGACCGCTACCATTTTGTCTATTTAAATGGAGAAAAATCGATCATAACTCCAGTAAACTATGGAGTGCCGCAGGGATCTGTGTTAGGCCCTCTATTATTCTCAATATATATGCTGCCACTTGGAAATATTATAAGGAAACATGGAATTAGTTTCCATTGTTATGCTGATGACACTCAAATCTATATTTCATCACGGCCGGATGAGAACGCTAAATTATCCAAATTGACAGAGTGTGTTAAAGATATAAAAGATTGGATGACGCGCAATTTTCTTTTATTAAATCCAGACAAGACAGAGGTACTAATCATCGGTTCAAAAAAACACCCACAAAACCTCTCACAATACAACTTTAACATAGTAGGATGTCCTGTTACTTTATCCTCTACAGTAAAAGACCTGGGTGTTATATTAGACTGCAACCTGTCTTTTGAAAATCATATTTCATGTTACAATAACAGCCTTTTTCCACCTTAGAAACATTGCTAAGCTACGTAACATGCTATCTGTTTCTGATGCAGAAAAGCTAGTTCATGCATTCATGACCTCGAGACTAGATTACTGTAATGATTTATTAGCTGGTTGGCCTGCATCCTCAATAAACAAGATACAGTTAGTCCAAAATGCCGCCGCTAGAGTTCTAACTAGATCAAGAAAATATGATCATATAACACCAATATTATCATCACTACATTGGTTACCTATAAAGTTCTGTATTAATTACAAGGTATTGCTACTGACTTATAAAGCCCTAAACGGCTTAGCTCCAGTCTATTTAACCGATCTTCTATCGCCCTATAATCCATCGCGCTCTTTAAGATCACTAAATTCGAGGCTTTTGGTCATACCTAGGATATCCAGATCCACCAAAGGAGGGAGAGCATTTTCACATTTAGCACCAAAACTCTGGAATAGCCTTCCTGATACTGTTCGTTGCTCAGACTCGCTCTCCCAGTTTAAAACTAGATTAAAGACGCATCTCTTCAGCCAGGCATTCATATAATACTTTTAATCTTACAGTTAAATCCGACCTCTAGTTCATAAACGCCAGAGGAGAACTGGCCCCCGACTGAGCCCGGGTTCTCCCAAGGTTTTTTTTTTCTCCATTAGGTAACCTGATGGAGTTTTTCGGTTCCTTGCCACTGTTGCCTTTGGCTTGCTCAGTTGGGGATATTTTGGGATATTTAATTTAATTAATCAATCAACGATACTATTGATCAGCATTACCAAACGTGGACGTTCCACTAGAAACAAACATTGATGTATTGTTTTAATTTAATACTGTGAAGCTGCTTTGATACAACCTATGTTGTGAAAAGTGCTATATAAATAAACTTGACTTGACTTGACTTGACTTGACTCACCTGGACAGCGCCCCTCTGCCACGGAAGGAGTTCTGTGAGTTCAGTCCACGTGGTTCGAGGGTGGCCATTCGCTGTAATTCTGATGAAGTGTCATCACATATGGACTGACCACTGCATTAGCAAAAGAGTCAAACTGGGATTTATACAGACTGATAGACCGTAACAGCTGATTGTTGAGTTCTAAAATATCTCACCGGCTGATAGTGCTATCGGCACGCTCTGACTCATCTTCAACAGAAGTCTTCACAGACAGTCTGTGGGCTGATAAATCCATGCTCTCCACCAACACTTGTCCGGTCATTCTGTAAAAGAGTTTTGTAGAACTGAATCTACAGCTAATCAAACAATTTAATAAACAGTTTAATATTATTAGAGTCTCATTCAAAGCAGCATCTGTGTATTTGCACATTGATAACACAAAATATAATTTGTACACATGATACTATAGAAATACTGCAATGCAAAAATACTATATTGAACAAACTGTCATATTACTGAAGAAAACAAGTTAGAAATATCTCAAATAATTTTGTCGCATGCACATACTTCTCAGCTGGTGTTAGGTTGTATGAGTTTGTCCCGTCTGTATGATTACTTATGCTTGCAGTTTAACATTATTCATACCATAACACTAAAGAAGTCTGTAAAGGTTATACTATTATATGATTTTAAAAGAGACATTAAATGGTGTGTTCATTTTGTTAATTTCAGCAATATATTTAATAATATCAGGCAACTTGACAAATAGCTTGTCAATATTATTGGGATATACAAAAGTTAAAGGTGCCATTGCATGGATTATTTTATTATTTTAGAATGTTTCCTGGGGTGCCCTTATAATGTTAGTATATTTTTTAGATCAAAATTTGTTATAATTTAGAAATAAAAGGCATTTTTCCTAGCCTGATTTTAGCCTCTGATTTGAACACTCTGTTTGAAGGGGCGTGTCTGCTGTGAGACTTCAGTGTAAATGCCCACTGCTGTTATTGGCTGCTGTGAGACTTCAGTGTAAACACCCACTGCTGTGATTGGCTGCTGTGAGACTTCAGTGTAAGCCTGTTGATCACGTGAATGAAGATCTTATCATTGCAACGCAGTTTCTGCACTCTCACTAATGATTTCACCAATGCAAACATGATGTACGTACAGTAAGAGCTTCGTTGTGCAGTGTAACAGCGTCATTGATTTCATAACGAGTTTTGGCAAGTGTCCAGATAAACTCGCGCTGTGTGATTGACAGCTTGGGCGATTGGAAAGGGATTGTTCTTTGATCGCTATCTGTATATTAATCACAGTTTAAGAACGATTATTTTCATCCTACTAAGAGAAACGACGTGAAGTTGATTGTTTAGTCACTGGCTTGATTTACTGATGCATCAACAGTATTGAACGACTTTGAGAGAAAGATCATCTGTCTGAACTTGAACAAATACACATCATTCACATTCACATAACCCACTGGTTCTTCAGAGGCTCGGATGAAGGAACTAAACAAATATCTTTGTGTTCATTTGTACTTCCAAACACTGAGCAACTGCCATGCTTCGCTCGTTTGCAAGCCATGATGTCTCTCGAGGAAAAATTATTCGGATGATGATTCGGCTGCGCAGTTCCGCCTGGCCTTGAACATGGGCTGGCATATGCAAATTTTTGGAGGCGTACATATTAATGATCCCGACTGTTGCGTCACAGTCGGTGTTATGTGGAGGTTCGCCTATTTTTCAGGGGTGTTTTTCAAAAACAAGATTTAAATAAGAAGGAGAAAACAATGGTGTTTGAGACTCACTGTATGTCATGTACATGTACTGAACTCTTGTTATTTAACTATGCCAAGATAAATTCAATTTCAAATTCTAGGGCACCTTTAAATTAACGTTTAATGATCTATAAGCATTTCAAAGGTTTCTTGATGACAGGACATGATTGTGTTAATTGTAAATTTTACTTACTAAATGAAGATATTAAAGTGACATTCCTTTTGTAACACAAGATCAGCACAGGCCTGGCTGTGTTTAATGCTATAGCAGTAAAGTATGGTGTTCACTGTTCAAAGGTCAAGATGGACAACTATGCAGGACTCTCTGAAAATCCAATGTAATTATGGGGAGGCTCTTAGTATTCATGGCAGTTAAATGGATTGGGTTCATTCACATCAGTTACTGATTTATTGGAAATGAATTACTTTTGATAGATTTAGGTCTGTATGTGTAATACTTATGCTTTGCCCTTAAAAAACAAGCTCACTATTATAATATATTCAGCTGTGTTATGTTGTTTTTCTTACTGATAGTTTTGTCTGATGAGTAATATGATGACATTTGCAGTTTGGACATTTTTACACTGACTATTTATCAACCACCCTATTGTTAACAAACAACCCCGAAAACATTATTAATTTTAACAAGGTTGAAATGTTGTTGCACAAAATATGTTGTGAAAGGGAAATGTTTTAATAATATACAGGAATCTATGATTCCATGAAGAAGCTTTAACATCCATGAAACCATCCTATTCCACAAAAGGTTCTTTATAGTGGAAAAATAATACTTTATAGCGTCCTGAATAAGATATTTTACAAATAAGATGTTAGCATATAATTCACAAGACAAAATAATAGTTGAATTCATTAAAATGCCCCTTGAATCTTAATACTGTGTGTCATTACTGTAGGACGTATCACCCTAGATGATCCACGACTGTTTTTGTTTTTTTTATGGTTGTTAATGAATCCCTTGTTTGTGCCGAGCAGTTAAACTGAGCACCGTTCTTCAGAAAAATCCTCCAGGTCCCACAAATTATTTGGTTTTCCAGCATCTTTCACATATTTGAACCCTTTCCAGCAGTGACTGTATGCTTTTAAGATTCATCTTTTATTTTTTTTTGTTAACATAATGAACATTTTGCAGATTTTGCAACATATATGTACACTTTTGACCACAATTTAGAAACTGAATCGAAAATGGTTAAAGCTGTTGAGCTGTTCGCAGCTTTTAAAAACACTGTGATCATGAGATGACTAAGTGACCTTAGAATAAATATAAATTATGACTGCACTTGAAGCCATTGCTGTGAATAGCACTAAACACCAACAGCTTTTTCAGGAACTCATCAAGATCTGACAAGGTAATATTTCCACATCTTATTCAAACAAATTAATTATTACTATTACTTAGAATATGCAATATAGCAGTACATTGACGATTAAGGAACAGAAGTGTTGTTTTGATTCACTCACCTTCTTGTATGTTGGGCTGTTTCAGGTTTTTGAAGAGATGCTTTGAATTAATTCTTAATAACTTTGAAGAATGTGCATCTGAAGTGTTGAAACATCCTTCCTCTCCTGAGTTCTGAAGAGTCTTCCTCTGACTTCAGCGCAGTGATGTTTTATCTGTCTGGTTCATGGATCTGCTGCGTTTGTTCCAGAGAAATCTGAAGTGAAGGGCTGTGTTGTGATTGAAATGAGGCTGAGAGGGCAGTTGAGTGTCTGGAGGCAGGGAGGGGGACGTGGGACACATTACCATACAGCTCTCCAGACATCACACACACCTCTCCACCGCCTCCTCACATCCCACTCCATCTCTCCCAGCGGAGCAACATCAATCTCAATGTCTTTTTCTCCGTCCTCTGTTTCTCTAAGCTCTGATCTGTTTGTATGCCCAGCGCAGTTGTGAGATTCAAAGGTGGTCCTGTGGTTTTGTGAGAGCAGAGAGGCTGATTGTTATTCCAGCAGATGCTTGTGCGTTTGAAGTGCACTGATTGCAGCATTGTGTTTTTGATGCTCAGCCTTTGCTCCGGCGAGCACTTGAATACACACACAAGCACTGTTTGCTGCTGTATTTCTCAACCATGTCATCAGTGGTTTTAGTGCTGATGTCTGATTGATTCCCTTCACTAGAGAAATAATGACAGAAACATATAGACTCAAATACTTTGTCTGTACACATGTATATAATATTTGGTCTAAAGGCTCATCTTAAAGTCCCCCCGTAGACAATTTTGTCCCTTAAAACACATCTTTGATCACCAAAATGACATATTTAAAAAAAATTATGCCTTAAAATATCTTGAATGTAACTCTCCACCCTTGCCTCATTTAGTATATGAGATTCTATGAATATGCAAATGAGCCCCGCCTCCACTCACTCACTCAGCTCAGAGATCCACTCGTTGACGATCACAGTTTGTGACGTCAGAAACACCAGCGATTTCAAAGCGTGTGTTTGAGACTGTCTTTGGTTCACTGCAGTTTTAAGGAGGAAATACTCAGCAATGGTGTCGACTTATGAATTTACACATGGTTTGTCTTAAAGCATATTAAAAACACCACATAGACACACAGACAACATTAAAAGCTGGATTTTCACCACAGGGGGACTTTAAGGAAATTATCCAAAAGAAAATGGTAGACACCAGGAAAGACACCAGGGCAAGATATAGTAATAGAGGAAGATATACACTACCAGTCAAAAGGAATATTTAGGAATATTTAAGATTTATTTTTATGTTTGGAAAGAAGTCTCTTATGCTCACCATTGCTGCATTTATACAGCAAAAACAGTAATATTGTGAAATATTATTACAAATTAAAATAACTTTTTTCTATTTAAATACATTTTAAAATGGAATTTTTTACAATGATTCAAAGCAGAATTTTCAGCACTATTACTTCAGTCACATGATTCTTCAGAAATAATTTTCTAATTTTCTAATTCTATTAATAAATAAATATCTATTTTATGATCTTGATCTTGTTACATGCTCTAAGCGCTGTACATGCTAAGAAATAATAATTTTTCGGTGGCCATGAAAGACGCTTTTCTTTAGAATAAATGAATAATCAAAAGAGTTCGTTGGACGAACTGATTAATTGATTGTAATATTAATTTAGCTACATCAAGTTAATCCAATTAACTGACCCAAATATTAACAATTAATCATAACAATCTCTCTGGACTCTCTCTCTCTGTTCCAGCTGCCCAGCCCCAACGGCCCCGTCGTGGTCTCCATCTCTGCCGGCTCCACCATGGTGGTCTCCAGCTCTGCCCTCCCAGCCAACATGTGTATGTGGGACCCATATAGGTTATTTTTTAGATAAATTGGTGGGCATTTTATCTGGGGCCTATTTGGGTCAACCATGTTGTCCCTATGTGGGTACAAGTTGGGTGACTAATGGGGCCCAGTTAGATTTAACAAATAGGTTTGACATGGGCAAACACAATCAGTCCCATATATGTCAGGGTTCTGTCACTTCTGTCTAGTTTATTCTCGGTTTTGTGACAGAGCCCTGACACTCCTGTATTGTCTTGTCTGTGTGTGAGTGCACGGTTTTGAGCGTGCTCGAGCCGTGCGATCTTCTGTCCATGTGTATTGTCTTGTGAGCGGGGCGTGGTGTTCGGATCCCGGCACTTCGGTCTAGTTTTGTTTTGGTTTTGTGTCGGGATTCGGACATTCATGCTCCGTGTGTTTGTCGTCTGTTGTGTATTTGCTCATTCTCGTGCGTTCTGTCTTGTTGTGTTAGCGTGCGGTTTCGAGTTCGCTCGGGCGTACGCTCTTCTGTCCGCGTGTTTGTTGTGCTTTGTGTAGTGTAGTTCATGTTTACATCGGCCGTGTGCTTTCATGTCTTGTTTTGTGTGAACACACAGCTTATGTGAGGTCTCATTAGCTGTGTGTTCATGTCTCGGTTTGTGTGAGCACATGGCTTGTGATTGTTTTCATTGGCCGTCATGTTTGGTGTGAGCACATGGCTTGTCATGTGCTTTGTGCCATGTGCTCTCCTGTCGATTGTCTAACCCCGTCCATCTTGTTACCTGATTATTTGGTTAATTTGCCCCACCTGCCTTCCCTCGTTACCCTCTTTTGTTTGCTTCCCTATATATTCTCCTTGTGTTTGCAGTCCTGTGCTGGTCCATTGTCTAAGGTATCCTCATGTTTCTTGTTCCTGCCAAGTCCAGTTCTTGTTAAGTCTGGCTGCCTGTCTTGTTTCCACCCTTGGGGGAGTTTTTGTTTTATTTTTATAATTAATTAAAGTCTGTTACTCTGCATTTGAGTCCTCACTCCTTTCATCAACCCAAACCCTGACAGTATAGGCTACCTACATGGTTCCTAGGTAGTGCACAGGTAGGTAATCGGTATATTGTTTCAGAATGGGTAAATAAATGTGCAGCCTACCTTGTTCAACCATGTAGTTCCCACTTGGGTAAACCCAGATGGGCTTCCTATGTGGGTACAAGTTGGGTCATTATGGTAAATGGTAAATGGACTGCATTTATATAGCGCTTTCAACAGACCCATGGCCACCAAAGCGCTTTACATATTGCCTCACATTCACCCATTCATTCATTCACTCATTCATTCACTCATTCATACACCGACGGCGGTGTCAGCCATGCAAGGCGCCATCCAGCTTGTCGGGAGCAGCTAGGGTTAGGTGTCTTGCTCATGGACACCTCGACACTTGGTCAGGCGGAACCGGGGATGGATCCACCAATCTTCCAGTTTGTAGACAACCTACATGAACCACTGAGCCACTGCCACCCCATACAAGTACAAGTTGGGTCATTAATGGGAAATGAGTGTATGGTCTCAAAATGGGCAACACAAATGCTCTGCTGGGTGGTCTCCAGCTCTACCCTGGCTCTCGATGCCTCGAGAGAAAAGAAAGTGCAGAGCTGAAAGCACCAAAGTGACTGAGGGATTGCCGTAAAGCAGTATCTCTGGTCGTGCGATGTGTAGGACGTCATTGACATTTTAAAAGACTTTTTAAAGCAAATAAGTGACTCTTAAAAATCTAACATCCAGCAATGTGTAATTTATTTGCATCACCTTTCGAATACAACATTCAAATTACTAGCCAAAAAATTCTATCCTGAGAAAAGTGGATTTTGAGGGGTATAGAGCTGGTAAGTCCCGCCCCTTCCGCTAACCCCACTGGACCTCTAGGTTGAAAAATCGTCAATGCAAGTGAATGGGAGAAAATAATTATTTTCTGGTCCCGTTTGAATTGTGCCATGAATGTGAACATATGTTGTCAGTGATTTTTTTATATATCTTTTCGTGTAAAGAATGCTACAATTTAGCGTGTAGAAGTTTGATACGGTTAGACTTTGTGTGAGAGCACTTTGTGGACTACAACTCTTCGCTGCTTTCGACGCGTTTGAAACGTCACCACCACTCGCACACGGACACTAGCTCACGGATCCCGCTAAACATCGCTGTGTCTTTGGTGCACTTCACCGCCTTCTTTCAGGGAGAGGACAAAATCGTTGAGGTTGGCGAAGTCAACTTTATGGGGTGATGTCACATAGGCGACATGTAGTCTTTCTCGTTATGTCTTTTCCACAACTGCTAGCTGAAGAATCTACTGTCAAACTCGTAACATGAAAAGTTATATAAAAAATGATATCGCCACCTGTTGGTTTGGCATGCTCTTGACAGTGCTTAATAGCGTGTTTTTACGTTTTCGATTTAAAAAAAAAAAAAAAAAGTAGGAAAAACTCTGTATATAAAACTTGAACGTGTGGACTAGGCCTTAATCTGATTGCGATTCAGGCATCAACCAAGACAGGAGGAGCTCCTTTTTACATTTTATATGCTAATTTATGTTCATGGTAGCCTCACCTTGTACTTATTAAAATCTTAATAGTATCAACTGATAATTCTCAAGAGTTAATTTGATTATTTTTTTTAGAGATGTATAGAACACAGGATTTTACAAAAAAAAATTTTTCCAAATAATTTCAAAGCTTAAATACAGAGCCACAAATTTTAATGTTAATGTTTTAACAACATTTAGTTTTTCATTTGGCTTTAAAGAGAACGAGAGAGTGAAGTTGTTCATGATGATAAGGAATCCAACATGTAATCCAACAGTACACGTAAACCCTCACAGACATATACTCACACTGCTATTTTTCTGAGACCATCTTATCATATGACAACCTTTTTCTACAGTCTTATAGCATTGCTTATTGTTACGGTAGGCCTATGTGTTCTTTTCAAAATCTTTAAGACTAGTTCACTTAACTCTGGTTCATATGTATGTTTAAAATATGAAGAATTATTGCTTTAAGTGTCCATTAGTGGACATGAAAAAATAAATAATAATAATAACATAAATGAGTTGAACAAATCTTATTTTTATACTCATTTATTGGAGAAAGGCAAATATCAAGTGAATACTTTTTTTTCTCAGTGGAAAAAATTCTGGTCTGGACCAAAGGCCTTTTTAACCCGAGCAAGTCTATAGGAAACTGTTTATGCCTTTCAACAATGAGGCTTTTGACCCCAAATAACATCCTTTCACTTATTCAACTGTTACTGACTTCATAATCAGGGAAACTGAACATAAACTTCCTAAGTCTTTTGTCTCAAAATATTTGCGATAATTTTAGGGCGTATCATTATATTTATGCATCATATTAACTTTGAGATAATTTGTCATTCTACAAAATTAACTTATGAATCAGGACAAAAATTCACAGCGATAAAATCAAAAGGCCCTTTCACCTCAGGAGACCATTGACCCTATTGGATTCCTATGAAGGGAAAGTATGTTTTACAAAAGTAAAAGTCTTAACTTTTGGCCATCCTATCAAGTAATGAGTAACTTAACAATGAAAGTGTAACAGTTCTGGAAGTAAAAACTCCATTCATTTTCTCCACAGGGACATTTATTTTAACGGTAACTTGTAAACCATTACAGCCCTTAGGTGAGCTACGAAGTTGTTAATCTGTTGAAGCCTTTAGCCTGCATTATTTCAACTTATTAGTAAAATAATCAGGTTTAAAAGCAGAATTTGTGGTAAAAACTACATTTGATGCTGTTCAGAAAATGATGTTGCCACAATCGAAACATGCCAAAATAGATCTTTAGCCCCTTCAAATCAAAGTTCGTAATGTTATGCTTCTCCTCGTAGCTGTTTGGTTTGGTTCATGGCCTATAACGCTTTAATGAAGACTTTTTAAAAATCCCTATGGGAGAAATGAATGGAAAAATTAGGGGGACTGTTACATTCTACTGTGAAGAATTGTAAAATGTTTTGATATTCTAAAATGACAAACAAATGTCACTGTTTGATCCCTCTGTGTTCACATCAACCTAGAGCACAAAACTGTTTCTGGAAAAAAGAAAAGGAAAGAGTAATGCTATGCACAGTTGCATTTTCTGCTTTATTTTAATGATGTTTTTCAGTTACAGACATTTGGTGTCAGCTGCTTCGGTCCACAGATAACATGCTGTCGTATGACCAGACACTTCCAGTTTCATTCCCGGAAACAGTCCCTCACCATCAACCCACGGTAACAGGTTTGACACTGACCACACGTGATGACCTTCCTCTGCGTCAGCGTTTATTTGTCACCTTTGCATTTAACGTACAGCATGGATTGGTTAATGCTTAAAGCTTTTAAAAGCCATTTTTCTGAGGAGTGTATTGTTTTAAATAAAAAATATAGATAGATCATGCATAGTTCATTCTGTTTGGATGTCTCTTGAATGTAAAAAAGCCTTTTTGAGTATACATATACAGAAGACAAATAGTACACAACTATGGAATGCGTTAAAGTGTCTCACTGGAAAGTTTCTGGCAAATTCCGTAACGTGTGTAAAACATAAGGAAAATAAGCGGTCCAATTCAATGGTTCAAACACAATCATGTTCTGCATAGAGGCAATACTGCATCTAGTAAGGCCAGTCGTGACTCTAAATGTCCAAAGCTGAACCTACAGCTAGCACTCGTACATTCTTCCTTTATCGATTATGTAAATAGAGTATTGCAAAGCAGAGTCCGACATGGTTTAGATCCAATGCTTTAGTCATCTTGCATTTCATTGACAATAAAATTTGGTTTTAATTTTGTCCCTTTCGCAGATGGAATCGTAATTGTTTTGGTCTAAAAGAACCGACCCTCCCTTTCCATAAACTTCAAGCCCATTTCAACTTTGATGTCCTGCCAAACTTAAGCATGATTCTTTAACATCTGTTGCCATTTTTTATTGTGGTTGTAATAAATTTACTGAACCAGAAGCCTTTCAACCAGCAAAATGGCTTTTGGGTAGGACATCAGCGCTTGATTGTCCGCAGGGTCCCGCGTTACGCCCTCTTCATCCCTCGGCCCATTAGACACGCGAACACGGTCATGACCATCTTGGGTTTGACCTCCACTAGATCATCAGGCAGAGCGTAGACACGAGCCCCGATCTTCCTGGCCATGGACACGGCAAACCTGCAAGACACACAGAACCTCACTATCCTGGGAAACATTACACAGACCTAAAGACTTCTTCATGGGTGTGTCATTTATAATATCCACGATTAATAGTTCTCACAGCATTTATATACTTTTCTTGATACATTTACACCCGTATTTGAGAACCTTTTCATATGTTAATCGCTGTGTTATTGCTAATGTGGGAACAGCTTGTAACTAAACTTAAAAACAAAACCTTTCCCAACTTCCAATGTTGTCTATGAAAGCCTGCAGACTGATTTTTAAGTGAAGGATTCGGGACGGTTTTGCTGGTAAAATGAAAAGCATGTGATGTAGAGGTCTGCGCGGGACTGTTTTTTAAGTCCCGCTCCCGCCCGCTCCCGCTGGGGTTATATCCCGCACCCACCCGTTCCCGCTGCCTATACACTATTTGTTCACCCGCTGTCTGCTTAGAATAATTTTCTTCCCGACCCGACCATCCCGCTTTAATATAGATCTCCCAGAATTTCACATGTACATTTTCACAGAGAAAATAAAAATGTAGTCTGCACAAAAAAAAATTTATTATTATTTTATTCGCCTTGTCAATATACAAAATTTAACATTTTGCTGCAGACAGTAGGGGAAAAAATATCGCAGCGAAAAAAAAAAAAGTGTAGGCTATTATTTTTATTCGTATTATCAAAATTCGTAACATTTTGCTGTTAAGCAAATACAATCAATGCATGACAGAAAGAACC
Source organism: Squalius cephalus (assembly GCF_949319135.1). Classification (NCBI taxonomy): domain Eukaryota; kingdom Metazoa; phylum Chordata; class Actinopteri; order Cypriniformes; family Leuciscidae; genus Squalius; species Squalius cephalus. The sequence goes on along the minus strand of NC_137135.1, from coordinate 6,446,104 downwards.
GTTACTGGTCCGTGCGTGCAGCGCGTGCATAACGGTCCTGAGTACAGGGCAGACTGTAGCCTATACCGGGTGGTCGATAAGATTAAGATTAGGTAAAGCGAAGATATGCTGTTCTGAAAGAACGTCGGCGTCGGGAACGTGATATTGAATGACCGACCGCTCCCGTTCAAATTACACCAGAGTTACCGACCGCTACCGTTTTTTAGTCGGAAATTTAATCCCGCGGCGCAAAATATCTGGTCGGGTCCCGCGGATCCCGCGGGACAGCCGCGGGAATGCAGACCTCTAATGTGATGTTTACTCGCTCCTGAGAGCCTCTCTTCCGTTCAGTGACACATGAAACGAATGCTTATACAATGTTCAGGATAAAGCCGAAAGAGCCATAGTGCGCATGCACATGAAGGGGGGTGTGGGGGGTGGAGGAGAGAGAAGCATGAAGAGGGAAGTTAGCTAGAGGAGAGATGTCCTAGACAACGACTAACGTTAAAATGGTATATTCTTGAGAATTTTGATATGGCCGACACATGACCAAAGAGATGGCGTTCCGATGAACAAATAACAAAGAAGAGGGAAAAGGAGAAGGAACGCGAAGTCCTAAATTTACATCGGAAAAGCGTTTGGCGAGAACTCCGCCGGCAGAAGGGCTTCCAATCCGACATTCAGGTGACTCTGTTTTAGCTGGACAGGGTAAACCCAGTTTGGTTTTTCTAAATGGTTCATGACTGTTTCAGGAAGCACGAGGAGGAGGAGGAGGGGACGGGATGAAGAGGAGGGAGGGGACGGGATGAGGAGGAGAGAGGGTCGAGCTAGCCTACGTTTTGTTTGACAATACTTCGAACGTCAACAAGAAGTGACATCACCCAACATCGCTTATAGCACCTTTAATGCTTGATGCACGTTATCTAATGAACACTCTTTTGAAATCTTACTTTGCATTGTCCAGTTTGTCTTCTTCGCTAAGACTTCCTCTCTTCACGAGGTCGTAGTTGACGCAGCCGGGCTGGATGGCATCAATCAGGTCCAGGACCGCCAGACTGGAGCTGATCTCTTTATCCTGTAGTTCACAACACAACACTTACTTCTGATATTCAGCACACACGTGTAGGAACATGAATACTGGCTGCTGCATGAAGCATACAGTATATGTTAGTCTGATAAATGAAGGGTTGTGCACCTTGAAACTCGATATTTTGGTTGATTTTCCTGCCTGCGACAAAGTCTTGTTAACCCAGTTGACGATGATTTCATCGTTGACCTTCTGCCCGTCGCCCAGGTTCTCTAGTACATTCAGAGTGTATCTGGAAGAGAACACAGCACACACTCATCAACATGACACTTCCTCCAAACCACTTAAGCTTTATACACATATACATGCTCTAATAAGCTAATAAAATTAAATAAATACAATCTTTGCTCACAGACTTTTAGGTGTTTATTGTAAAATGCATTTTAAATATTAATGCTGGTGTGTTTGTTTTTAAATCAAATATGAATTTAACAGTATTTGCATACAAGTTTTACAATAAGGTTAAATCTGTTAAGTAAGGGATAATGTATAGAGAGGCGGTCGTTATAGCGAATAACAGCCTGAAGGGGTTGTTATTCGCTATAACGACCGCCTCTCTATACATTATCCCGCTTATTACATGGCTACCTACAAAATAAATAAATAATTTGACACGAATTATTGATTTAAAAAGGAGTTTATTGATTTAAAAACGATTGTATTGCTTCCGCCAAAGAAAATAGTCCGTTCCGCGTCCATAGCAACGCGCTGTTTTTCATGGCAACGGTCTGTTATACTTCGCAGCGGTCTGTTATCAAGAAATAACAGACCGCATTCTACATTGGAATTCAGCCGAGCCATGTAATAACATTAGTTAATGCGTTAGGCATCAAGACCTTATAGTTAATATAAATATTTTGCATTTATTGATCAAGGTTATTGTCCATTTATTAATATGCTATTGTTCAGTCTCATATAAACTACTGATCAAAAGTTTTTTTTATTTTTTATTATATTTTTGAAAGAAGACTTCTGCTCACCAAGGCTATTTGATCAAAAATACAGCAAACTATTATTACAATTTAAAATAACTGTTTTCTATGTGAATATATTTTAAAATGTAATTTATTCCTGTGATCAAAGCTGAATTTTCAGCATCATTACTCCAGTCTTCAGTGTCACATGATCCTTCAGAAATCAGTCTAATATGATGATTTGATGCACAAAAAAACATTCATTATTACTATCAATGTTGAAAACAGTTGTGCTGTTTCATATTTCTGTGGAAACCATGATACTTTTTTAGGATTCTTTGATGAATGGAAAGTTCAAAAGAATATAGAATATTTCGTAACACCATTTTTGATCCATTTAATACTTCTTTGCTGATGTTTACAACATTTATTATTCATTACATATGGATATCCACTATGCAAGATTTACTATAATGTACATGCTTTACTACAGTGTACTTTCTATTTGTTTAGTAATAACACTGTGAATGTTTAATGTGCATTTTTTAGCTTCTAGGACACATCTGTTGAGGTTTTACCTCCTCATGAGCTGCCAGACCAGGGCGAGAGTGAGAGTCGGGTTCCCATCATTCAAGTCCTGTCCCCCGATGCCCACCAGGGAGAAATTGGCTTTGGTCTTCCCCAGTTCCACAGCGTAGTTACAGTTCTCCAGCTAAACACACACACACACACAGATGTAAAGACTGAAACAGCACTGTATCCAATCAGAAAACTGCCACTCATTGAGCAGGATTGGATTGGCTGACTTCCTCAGAGGAAGGGGTTTCGGAGCAAAGGTAATGCGTTAGGAATTAATACCTTCTTCATGTTGGCTCCTAGTTTGGGATATGGAGGCTTGTTGACTTTGTTGTTCCAGTCGACAGGAACCTTGATCTTCTCATAGAGTTGCAGGATGACCAGAGCATCCTGAAGGTCACTGAGAAGGTATGAAAAAGATCATAACTCAAGTGTAACATTATATTAACAATATAAATGAGACGTCACTCATGTGATTGAGTTGATCACTGATCCCATAAAGTCTTGAGAATCAAGTGAAATACACATTCAATACATGAGAAAAATCATCCTTTCATCCTGATTTGTGATTTACCCGTATAAGTGATTGACATGAGGGTTGACGCCCAGAGAATTCATCCAGTTTCTGAAAGTCCTCTCCTCTCTGGTCTCTCCTACAGAAACCAAGCAAAAGCAGGAGTTAATCACAGCTCACCAACACAAGAATTACAAACTGCATTTTTAGTCCACAGAGAACATTTCAGCAACACTTTATAATAAGGTTACTCAACCAAAATCCATTATATAACATTAGTTAATGCATAACGTTAGTTAATAAAAATACAACTGATCATTGTTAATTCATGTCAGCTCAGGTCTATTAACTAATATTAACAGATATAACTTTTTGATTTTAATCAAGTGTTCGTAAATTAAATTAACATTTAACTGAGATTAATAAATGCTTTAGAAGTGTTTTTCATTGGTAGTTCTTGTTAATTATCGTGGTTAACTGATGTTAACAAATTGAATTTTATTGTAAAGTGTTACCAATATTTCTAATTGTTAATAATAATAATAATAAGCAAATGCCACTAATAATCTGTATATAAATAACCATACATTCAAATTATATGAACCACATTAGTTACGCATGATGACTTTTGTAATCCTATGGATTAGATTAAGCAAGGATTAAGTCTTAGTTTAATTAGGGCATTTAAGTAGCTTTTATAAATGTGCCTTATAAAAAACATTACTGGTGCATCTTGAGACAAATCAATGAATCTGATATATTTTAAGATCTGTGCAAGTTGCTTTCAGTTAAAACAGCTCAAACATGCATTTTAGTCTGAGACTATCTTAAACCTTAAACCTTAAACTAGTCTGTGAGACCAGGGGTTAATCTATAACTGAGGATTAGGTCTGACAGCAGATGTTTTCCACCACAAGAGGGCACAGTCTTCATCAAAAGGGCGTAAACTGTTCCAGCCTCAGGAAATGAGCCAAACAGTCCCTCCCTTTGAGTCTCGGGCCGACGCGCTTCACCAGTTTCCACAAAAAAAATCCTGAATGTCTCATTTGTGATGCCATCGGGTGTATTTTTAGAAGCAAGTGTTTGGGGGCAGTGTCAGCCATTTTCATGAGTCATTACGTGGCGCGTGTATTTAGCAAATGCTAAAATGGTAATAGGAGACAGGAAAGAGCAGCAATCAGGAGCAGATGACCCACCCTCCAGAAGGCCCCAGTTGATGTCTTGATTCTCGGGTTTGGTCAGCGCTGGGTACTTGTTGAAGAGATTGGCAACGAAGGCCAAGTTGAGTTTGGGGTTGCCAGACACGACGTCAGTAGACGTGACGAACTGTCTACAGCCCAGCCTGTCTGCCTGCTGCAGCATACACTCGGCTCTCTTCAGGTCATCCTTCTCCTGCGGGACACACGACAGTTAAAACACAATTCAGTGCATGTTTCCCTCTCTGCTTCGGTGGGACGGATTTGCTTAAGCCTCAGATGCAAAATAATCTCCTCTTCTGTTTAATGGGTCATGTAGAAAATAAGAAAATAAGACAACTCAAATCAGACATCAACAGAATTAAAGGGTTAGCTCTCTTCGGCCGAAACTCGACCCGCGAACGGCCATTACCGGAAGCCACTGATTATAGTTTATAAAGTTATAAATATGGATATTATTCTTACATTTTTTTTTCTTTATCAACCCCCTGGAGCCGTATGGATTACTTTTATGATGGATGGATGTGCTTTTTTGAGCTTCAAAATCTGTGGTACCATATAAAGCTTGGAAGAGCCAGGATGTTTTTTAATATAACTCTGATTATATTCATCTGAGAGAAGAAAGTCATATACACCTAGGATGGCTTGAGGGAGAGTAAATCATGGGACAATTTTAATTTTTAGGGGAACTAACCCTTTAAGAACAATCGCACAGGTGAAGTGCTTGAACATTACTCGAGAGCCAGATTCATTTGATGGTACAGTACTACACTACCTTCAGAAAGAGTTGAATGTGTAAAAGTGCAGAAATCTGATGCAATGTACATTAAGGCTTTGTCCCAAACCCTAGTCAGTCGCCTACCTAGGCAGAGATTTTAGGGCTCCCTCACAACTCAAGCAATGAATAAAAGACAAGCAAGCAATAAGCAGCTATGATGCCTTATATATGCTAAAAAAATGTGTGTGTGTTTAATTGCATTTTTATCCTTACTTTAATTGTTTTTTCTTTTATCATTTTGACAGGATCTGTCCTTGAACTAGCGTTCAAAAGTTTGGGGCCAGTATGTTTTTTTTTTGAAGAAATTAATCATTTGAATCTGCATGGATGCATTACATTGATTCAAAGTGACACTAAATACATGTATAGTGTTACAAAAGATTAGTATTTGAAATAATTGCTGTGGTTTTGAACTTTCTAATCATCAAAGAATCCTGAAAATATTTGAAGCAGCACATTATTCATTATTGATAATAATTATTATAATAATAACAATTATTATTTGATCGCCAATAATAATTGCTAAAATATCACAAATAATAACTAAGCAAATCATCATATTAGAATGGTTTCTAAAGGATCACGTGACACTGAAGACTGGAGTAATGATGATGAAAATTCAGCTTTGATCACAGGAATAAATTTGAGTTTACTACATTTTCACATGGAAAACTTATTTTAAATTGTAATAATATTTCACAATATTACTATTTTTACTGTATTTTTGATCAAATAAATGCAGCCATGGTGAGTATAAAATACTTTCAAAAACAAATCTCACTGGCTCCAAAATGTTGAACGGAAGTGTATATACATTACATAACACTGAATACGGTCAAAATAATGAAAAATATATTTTTCTTTTTTTTAGCTATCTTGCCCAGTCTTTCTTAGAAGAACTGCATATGTCGCAAGAACAGACCTTGATGCAGTTCACTGGGGCTTGGAAAAGAGTGTCAGACACTGAGTCTCAGATAATGAATAATGTCTCCTTTCAAAGGCAGCAGAAGCTGAAACACTGGCTGATGTTGACGGTGAAACGACCCTGAGCGTGTCTCGGCCACAGCCGACTCATTCAGCACACAGTCAATAACAGCGCGTGGGGTTGAACACACAGGCTGTTTACACACTGCTGGGAAACGGCCAACATTGTTGCTGTCCTGAACCAAAGCAGTGAATGACTTGCCCCATGGCATGCTGGGGGAGGATCTGGCGTCTGCGGTGGCTGCTCGTGTTGTGACTGCCACGACAGACTGGAACACAATGTGCAATAAACACTGGCTTTTTGATGATTCTCCTACCGGAAGCCACTATCGTAAAAAACACTGTGAAAACACATCCTGCTCAGAATTTGCAGTTCTTCATTTTGGCAATGATTATACGAATCAATCCCAGGTTTGGATAAACTTTCACCCTCCTGTGCCGAGTTTAGACCCCCAGAGAAACTAGTGTTTGATCTGCTGATGCTTGATAACTGCGCTTCATAAAGCAGGAAGATCCCGGTCAGAACTGAGAGGAACTGCTTCTGTCCTCCTGACTTACAATGAGCTGCTCCAGTGAATGAAGCTTTGATATATCTATATAAGACACACTCTTCTACTGAGAACAGCACACTGCCGGATGCATCAGAAGAGCGGTTCAATAACTACTTCAGTCTTCCATTTATATACTGGTTTATAAAACTTTAAAAGTGTATCATGTGAACTCACGCTGAAGCCTGACATGTCGATGTCAATGTGTTTTTCGCCCTCCTTCTGTCCTTTAGGTGCGATCTGGTTGAGCAGGTGGAAATAAGCCCTCGAGTCCTGCAGATTCAAGAGTGAGAACAGAAAAAACCTTTCAGTGAAACGTGTAGATTAATAATGCTGCCTTCAAGTCACATCAGCAAGATTTATATTTATGAGCTGAGAGCATATGAATGTCCTAATGGTGTCATTACTAGAGACAGACTCTCGGACTCAACACCATTATCCCCCTGCGCTCAACAGAAAACAAACCGAAGTTATTTTTGCGTTAAAAGCCGACATAAAATCATTGATTATCAGACACTTAAAAATAATCAGTACCAGTCATGAAAAACAATCTGTACAGAGAGAGTACTGGAGGGGTTCTGAGCTGAGCCTGACATGAAAAAATATTCTGAAAAAATACATATTTTTAAATAGACAGTTTATTAAAACTTTAAGCAAGATCTAAAAAAAAAAAAAAAAAAAAATCTACAAACAAAGTTGCATATGTGTTTTTTGTCGAGTATCATATTTGATACATCAAGCTTTTATAGTTCATAAAGTCATATATAGAGAGAATATGAAGCTCACACTCGTGTGCTAAAACTGAGCAAAAATATACAATTTGGTGATATTTATATGAACAAAAAAGTAATAAGAAGATGTTCAAATTGTAATGTAAATCAATGAGCTCTTAATAACAGTATAGCAGAGACTCGTCACTCTAATATCTCCAATAACATGTCTTGTAGGATATTTAAATGCTTAGCTTTATGATCAAAGCTCTGTAATTTTAATACATATAATGCAATGCAATACCTTTCTCAAAAGCCTGATGATCATATTTGATACTCAAGAGTTTAAAAATATATATATGTCTGGATAATAAAGTAAACCTAAGGTGCTTCGGTCAAGTAAGTGTCCATCTTGAAATATTGCTAACAATTTAAAAGTTATTCTTATGTTTAGCGCAGATTTCACTGCAAAAAGACACGTGAAGCACAAGCTGAAAGTGGACGTTTGTGAAGTACATCATGTACAACAGGTTTTTCCACAACGGTTTGATCATGTTGATAATTTAGAGGCTGTATCAAATATCATAAAGTCAGCTTTATAGGGTAAAAGAATCATGGCCGCAGCAGGTATTAATCATACAGAGAATTCGTTTCTATACATTTGTGTGTACAGTTGTTGAAGAATAATTATAAAGCCTGTCAAAAATACTATGAGGCACCAGACTAGTGCAACTACAATACTATAACGCTCCAACGTATCCATTTTATTCTGTCCAAAAATCACAAAATCTGACCAAAAGGACTTGAAGGCATCAAAAGATAATTACACTGTGAATTATATTTACATGAGACACAATGTGTGCAAATATGAGAATCAGACAATCATACGTGAATTCCTGAGAACATGACCGTGGTAGATGAGAATGAATGAACTTGTAAACAAAACAACGGAATAGACATAACTGATCTCACAGTACATTTAGGAAAGTACCTTTACACACTTTGAAAAATCTGTTAACTGCAGCACAGAGGAAGATAGAGAGAGACATTAGTTAAATCATTCACTGTGTTTTTCATCTTTATCTTCATCACCAAATTGCTTTTTCATTAAAATACATGACATGTCACGAGTCAATCACCTAACAGAGCTTGGGTCACACATCTTTTATTAGACACTAAATGATCCCTTACATGTTTTACACATTTTTTTCGTGGGTTTGCCATCCAGAGCATTTGACAGTCAAAGTAACTGCACTCTTGCTCTGGCGAAATGCCTTTATGGAACAGAAAATGGAGCTATAGCTGTTATGTAAATTCTAATTTGGATAAATTTGGCAAAATGATTTTTTATTTCATTATTAAAACTAAAGCTAAAGTAAAGCTGTACTTTGGGCATCTACCCATAAGTTCTTCAAGAGATTTAAAATATGCAAAACATCTACGCAAAACTTTGTTATTCAAATAATTCTTGTAGGTACATGTAATTTAATGTTAGTGTAAAGTACAATATTTATCATTTAAAGTCAACTGCATTTAATAAAAAGCTATAATTACATGTTCACATTTCTGAGTGTTTCTTAGTGTTATGGTTTCTTAAAGAGCCTTAATGCTAGGGTGTTAATATGTAGATGTTATGAAGTCAAAAGAGCCCATTCCCAAGTCCCTATAATATCTATATATAGCTCGGAATTTGCATAGAAGAGTAATGCCATGCCTATATTCTATATAAGCCACAATTCAGGCATCATTCATAACCACTCTGTTGCACAACAGTTCTCTGGTCCTAGCAAAATAAACCCCACTAATGACAACAACTGTATCTGTGACTGTTTATCCTCTGTTACACTGACTGGCTGTTTCAATAAGGAGGAAATTTGATATCAGTTTTATATAATCTTGATAGAGAATAAAGGCCCTGATATTATAGTGGTCATGCATTAAAACTATGCATTTAAACCTTTACCATAGGATCTCAGAGCAGCTTACATATTTTACAACTGAATTAATATAAAAAATAGGACTACAACCACAATTCTCATGCTCAGTATCCTCATGAAAACAGCATGAACAGAGATCTGATAATTCATCAGCACACAGACACACAAGCAGAGTACAGTAAATGGACACTTTAAGGCTGACCTTAATATCATGGCTGAAGTTGTTGATCTTGCTCCAGCCAGCATTCTCCAGGTGGAAGTTGGCCCAGCGGAGCAACAGTTCCTCTGGAGACAGTTTCATCAGATCCTCAAGTGTCTCTCCATCCCTCAACAATGCTGCAAGAGCTGGAAAAAAACACAGTGACATGAAATCACACCGTTTTAACCTAGATTTTGCATCAGAGAATAATGTGAACCTGCTGATTTTAGTGGCTATTACCTTTGCCACACTGAGACATACAGTAGGCATCCTCTAACCACTGACAATTTCAGGCAGATAGGTCCAGTTATGCTTTCAGAAAGCCAATTCACTTCATTTCAAACTGACCAGGCTCTTTCCACGACCTCATAGTACACCACAACTAATTTTCTGTGTCAAATACTAGATTTCTCTAGTTCAGGGATGGGCAATCCTGTCCTGGAGGTTCACTGTCCTGCAGCGTTTAATTCAACATATCTGCCTGTAGTTTTCAAGCAATCCTGAAGATGTAGATTCGATTTTTCAGGAATGGAGCTAAACTCTGCAGGATAGTGGCCCTCCAGGACCGGATTTGCTCATCCCTGCTGTAGTGTATCCTGTAGGTGCCCATACTTCTCCCACCACATTCAAGTAGTTAAGCCTTCAACTTTAAAAAACCTACACTATCAGAAAATTACAGACCAGTCTATATTAACTTGTTCATGATGGAAACACTTGTTTTCAACCAGGTCTCTTCCTTACTTTTACAGGACAAATTTCTATGCAACAGTCAGACTTTAAAAGCAGCCCCCAGATCATGTGTCCTCATTATGCTGGACTTACTGCAGATTTTGACACATTAAATGACCAAATCCTTTTATCTACCCTCTTCTTAATGTGCATTACAGGAACTACATTCCACTGGTGTGAGTATTACCTTACAGGTAGATCCTTCAGGGCGTCTCGGAGGGGAGAGATGTCTAAGTCATATTAACTAACCACCGGAGTACCTCAGGGTTCGGTGCTGGGTCCGTTTCCTTTCTTGATTTAAACAATGTTGCTGGTACCCACCATACATTCACATTGATTTTCCTGATACACTAAGGACACATGGCTCTAATAAGCACTTGCACAGATCACAGCGTGCCTGGCAAACTCTGATGTGGATGTGGATCTGGATGAGGGAACCCCCCCAACAATTCACCACAAAATCACTGTTTAGCAATGTTCTTCGATGATAACACCGTCTTTAGACTGGATTACTGCTATGCTCTTCTAGCTGGCCTTTCTGTTTGCGCACACAAACCTCTGGAAACGATCCAGTAGGTCTGTTGTCTGTAACTCAATGGGAGTTCTCAAATGGGAACTCAATGGGAGTAACCCAAAAGACAGGGCATGCTACACTTTTCTTTCTCACTTTTACTGGCTGCTAGTTGTTGCCCGTAGTTCAAACCATTGATGTTTGCATAGAGAATCTTCACTGGATCTATACATGTCAAGCCAAGGCAATTATTGCATTTGTTATCATTTATCATCTCAAGTCTGCTTTGTGACTAATCATTCCTGGCATTGTGTCAGATGAAAAGCAATTTTATGTAATAAATTAACTTGTTTATTTATCCTTTCAGCATGATTCTCATTCATTAAGAAGGTTCATCTGAGTAGGCTAGACAACTCTCTCTATAGATCTGTACAGAGCCTTTGAGACAGACCTAAACTCCCTTAAGTTCAATTTAAGAGAGAAAACAAACGGTCAGATTTAAGAGCTCAAGTCCGCCATAACAGTCAAATCAGTCAGTCGGGTTAACATTTAACTAGAAAAGAGACGCTATATCTGTTTGCCAGGATTCCTGGATGTTGTCATCAGCTGTGGCAATGCCAGCACTGTTTGGACTAGACGTGTGATCTTATTTGTGCAACAGAGACACGTACCCTCGTTTCTGCTCAGCTCAATGTCAGCAAACAGACCGATCTTAATGATCTGCCACAAAAGGCCCAAAACCAGATGCGGTTTGCCTTCCCGAAGGTCCAGAGCTCCGATGTTGACCACGTGACAGCCAATGGCAGAGGCCGAGTTAAGAGCCAGGTTAAGATTCTCCTGCAATACAGAAACAATGATCTCTATTAGACCCAAATCTCTCTCTCTAACACATATAAGTTGTAAGAAATTTGGAAAAAAAAGTCACTGAAAGTGATTTAGAGTCATATTTTAAAGAATAATCTTCAAACAGAGACGGCTGCAAAAATAAATCAAAACCAAACCTGTATTGTGAATGGTGTTAGTTTCTTCTTGTTAATGGTCCTCTCATCAATAGTATCAGGTACTGACAGGTTGATCATTTTACTAAAAGGAATTAATGACATATGCAATGAGGAGGTTTCTTAAATAATATCAAATAATTAAGACTCACAGGCAAGATGTTGAGGAGTGTGTCTGACTTACCACAGCACAATACCGTCACCAACAGCCTTGAAGAGAGAATCTGTATTGGGGTTCATGGGCAGCACATGTTTACAGTCAGGGTCCTGTTCCAGCGCTGTGTTGATCCAGTTCACGAAAGCAAACCTCTCCTCCTCTGGACAAAGACACAGAAAACAAGATCACATACCACTAACCACTAAAAACATAAAGGTTGCACTTTGTTTTACAGTACGTGCACTTACAGTGTACTTACCTAAGAAAGTACTGGGTAATATAAGGTAACTACATGGGTTAAGGCTAGGTTTAGGGGTAGGTTCAGGGTTAGTACCTACTTATTACCCAGTTATTGCAATTATTATAATAAGTAAATAGTATGTATGAGGAACAGGACTGTAAAAAATAAAGTGCTACCAACCTAAAAATACCAAAAAGTACATGGTACTATATTTTAATGTTATGGGATTTCGAACCTGGTATTACCACTGCATTAGAGTAGCTTGTAGATCTCAAGGTATGAATATGGCAATCCATACAAAAACCATATTATTATCATCTGATGCCATTATAATTTGCAATTATAGCAAAAGGAAACAGTGGTTTGTCTGATCCGGTGATATCCGAGGCGTTTTTACCTGAGAAGGAGTGCTGTGTGCCCGCACTGGACAGCTCGGATGTGCCGCCAATAGCCAAGATTCCCTCTTTCCTGTTGATGGCCTTCCGGAAGCTCTTTGCAATGTCACTGCTCTTCAGCTCCTGAAAGATCTGTGCAGACAGACACATGGGACCATCAAATTAATTATAAAATAGATACTGCTGCAACATCCGTTCACCATATTACTGAGACTTTTCATCTACACATAAAAAAGAATCTATGTACTACTAATTTAAAAATACACTAACGCACAAGAGGTCCGTGAAACTAAACAGATGCACATATTTAATGGCGTGTGGCATGTGTGGGTAATTAAAGCATGATTGTCAGTGCCAAGGCTGCCAGCAGCTGCTCATAACCTCCTCACAGCAGTGCAAACAAACACAGGGCCGCTCAACGGGATCATGCCCCATCGCAGCGGCAACAAAATAGTCTCTGTGATATTCTGGACTGCAGAATTATTCAGCAAGGTCACATTAAATTGATCAAAAATAACAGAGGGACTTTTACATTGTTACAAAAAAAACCTGCCATTTCAAATAAATGCTGTTCTTATGAACTTTCTATTAATCAAAGAATCCTGGAAACAAATTATCACATAACTAAATATTATAATAATAAGACTCATTATTAATAAATGAGCACCAATAATAATTGATCATCAAATCATCATATTAGAATGATTTCTGAAGGATCATGTGACACTGAAGACTGGAGTAATGATGCTGAAAATTCAGCTTTGCATCACGAAAGAATAAATTACACTTTAAAATATATTCAAATAGAAAACAGTTACTTTAAATTGTAATAATATTTCACAATATGTCTGGTTCTACTCTATTACTGATCAATGCAGCCTTGGTGAGAATAAGAAACATTACATATCTTAGTTATTCCAAACTTTTCACCATTAGTTTATGGGAATTGTTGGGCTATTTCACAACTCTCCTCAACCAGCCTCACAGTTTAAGGTATCATGTCAGTAGCACATGGGATGAGATCCACACACAGTAATTATTTCATCATTCTTTTAGTACCACTAATTACTAAAAATGATGAAATGGTGAACAGGCCATCTGGATTCAGCACTGAAACGCTAATCTCAAAGTGCAGTGTATTATCTGGTGTCCATATATGGTGAAAGCTACTGCTGAATATGCAAATCAGGGATTTTAAGCTTTAAATGGCATGTTTTAAAAATTTGTTGGGTTTCAAATTCTGCTCCAACTAAACAGCATCACATAGCGCTCTTAAACCGTCTAATTTATTAATCACGCAGAAACCTTTTAACTGTAATCATGTAACTCACTCTAAACGATGCACCATGCGTTCATCCATTAAAGTCATGCTTGCACAGTACAATTTTAGAACAGCATATGTGATCATGTAAATGTTTTCTCACGACAATAACATTTGATTTGCAAATGAAGTTTATGGACTGAACAAAGCATTGAATCACGCAACTACTTTTTATTTTTTTCAAAGCACTACAATGAAAAGTGATGTATATGTGTAGCAAGTTTTAAGCGTAGTTAGGATGTGTATGTAGATGTTTCGAATTATTTTTGGATATTACGGAACAGAACAGTTCGTAGACACTTACAGACAGGAATTCTTCAAAGCTGATCTTGTTGTCCTTGTCTTTGTCACCATCTTCCATCAGTTTCTGGATGATCTCTCGGACTTTGTACCCTGGTAGGGGCAGATTGGCCTCTTTGAACAGCTCGTGGAGCTCATGGTCACAAATAAAGCCATTGCCATTCAAATCTATGGAGAGAAATGAAAATGATTGGTTTGGTGCAACATCTTGCCTCTTCCCAACAAGCACAAAACATTAAAGTTGCAATTAGTTAACGTTGCAATTCAACAGCGTAAAAATATTAAGAAACCACAACAACATTGAAAAAAAAAGTGAGGACATGCAATTGAAATAGTTTGATTAGCCAAAATTATCAACAGCAAACTGCAACTTTGAGAAAAACTGTATTTTCCTGCATATGCATGTAAAATAAAATGTTTTGGAAATGTGAAAACATCTCTCGAGTAGGTTTTAAGCAGCCTAAAATGTCAATGTAACATTCCGGCACAAAAACAAATACATCTGTACACTTAAATTAAACTCCTAAAATGTAAGGAAAATATTTATTTTTATAGAATTTATGCTTAAGACTAAAACATAGGCCACACTAAACATTTTCACTGAGCTTCAAGCAAAGCATTCTGGTATTGTCTTATCCACTAAAGAAACACACAGCATGACATTAAATACTGGCCAGAACGAGGTCTAGAATATTTTTTTAAAATCATAATATAAATATTTAAAATTGAATATAGCCGTTTGTATTCTAGTATTATGATCATGTATCTAAATATGTGAATTATAACCATGTATCTGAGTATGTGAGTGTGTAGAGGCCTGTAAGAGACTCAAATGTGTTTGCGTATGTTGGAGTCTACCGCTCTGCCATTAGATATATGATATAAATGGTCCCATTAAAGAATATTTGTAGGATGAGCAGGGGCCTCTAATGTAAATAAGTTGGGTCCTTTCGTTCCACTTTTTAAAAACAGGCTGGATTCACAACCAAAAATGGAAGAATCGATAAACAATATTGGTGCAGAGTTTGAAAATGTATAAGATGAATTGACCCCACCTTGGGGGAGAGCTATAGGATCTTAGACTTTATTACAAAGAAATAAAGCCATCTTCTAGCATCAAAACTCCAAGACTTCAAGAGTGATTTTTCACAGAGGTGAAAGAAGCCACTAGAAACGCTACAGTAGATAGGCAGCGCACTGGGTTTGAAACAGAGCTGTTGTGTTATGTGTGTCTAAGAACTAAAACAGAATAAACAACATTAGAAAATAACCATTAAGAATTGTCAGCCACTGGGGTTTTTCTAGTATGTGCATTACAATACCAGGCTGTTCTGCCCAGTCTGCGGGAGAAATCTGATAAACGGGGAAATGCAGTCTGAATCACATTCTTGTCAAGGACCATTAGAAAAAATCCAAATTCCACAAACTTCAAAACCCAGACTTATAGACCGAAGTCTAAGATCACCAATCGCAGTATACTCTTTAAAGGGGTCATGAATTGAAAAACCAAATTTTCCTTGATCTTCCGACATATAAGAGGTCATTGGAACACGTTTCAGAACTCAAAAACTTCCTCGTTACTCCAAAGCCAGCTTTTATTGAATCCAAGCTCAAATAATGATTCATTTCGGATTTTGTCTCATTATGGCGTAATAGTACGATGAAAGACCGCATCAGCAGAAGAAGATCAACGCTCACTTCTACATCATCACATCTTTGGCTCCGCCCACTGGTGCGTTAGAGAGATGAAAGATAGAGAATCACTAGACTAAACATTACCTTACAACGGATCCTAATGCTATGAATGTGGTTATTTATACTCAACTATGTGAATGTCTCAGTAGAGCATTCTTTGTTTGTTCACTGTGGATTCTTTGGTACATCAGTCGCATTTCGGCACAGGCTTTAAAAACAGACATTTACTGTAAGAAATGGACCCAACAGTAATGCCACAACATGCAAGTAACTTAATCAAGCCCTGGTCATTTCTAGGCTTGACTACTGCAATGCTCTTCTGGCCGGACTTCCATCATGTGCAACTAAACCTCTACAAATGATTCAGAACGCTGCAGCTCGTCTTGTCTTCAACGAGCCCAAAAAGGGCCCACGTCACTCCTCTGTTCATCTCTCTGCACTGGCTACCTCTCGCTGCTCGCATCAAGTTCAAGGCATTGACGCTTGCTTACAGATCTATCACAGGCTCAGCTCCCTCCTACGAGTCTACATCCCTACCAGAAGCCTACGATCGGTCAACGAGCGACGTCTCGTGGTTCCATCACAGAGAGCCAACATTCAAAAGACAACTGAAAACTCATCTCTTCTGTGAGCACTTAACCTCATACATTTTTTAAATTTTTTTAAAATTATTTTATTAATCCCTTATCGGGCTTATGCTACTCTGAACAACGCCTGAACTTCGTATTTTGAGCACTTCTTGCGTTGTTTCTTGCCTCTTCACGATGACTCGCTTAATTTAGTCATAAATTGTAAGTCGCTTTGGACTAGGGGTTGCACGACTACTGATTTCTGCTAGTCGATTTCTTATAAAAACAATACTCGAGTTACTCGACTACTCGTCGTTTATGCTACTGTTTATGAAAAGACATGAAATAGCTAGATCTTATCAATAAACATTTATTAATTCATAGCCTAATGCAACAATTACATAAGTAAACTCTCAAAACATTATAATTATGACATTTCATTTTTAAATTTTCATGTAACAGTCTAAAGCCAAATAAATAGCCGTTTGCCTTTCATTTCAGACGTCTGCTTCTAGGGGCCGTTCACATATCGCGTCTTTTCCGCGCTCAAGGTCGTTATTTCAAATGTAGGAGCGCGGCGAGCGCGCTCATAATGAAAGCAACGGACGTGGTGCGCTAGTTTGTCCAGGCGGGTTTTTCCTTCTCATCTCCAGAAATATATCTAGTAGTAAAGCTAATGCAAGGGCTAGAAATAAATTAATCCTTTGCTGAATGATACTTCTTCGTCGTCATCAGAGCGCAGTTTGGTTGCATAGCAACGACAGACGCCACGGGAGCGCAAGCGCTTGTAGGAGACAGCGGCACGGCCGCGCGCGCTTTCCACACGTTTTAGAAGCAATATGTGAACGGCCTCTTGCAGAGTTGGCCAAATTACAATATTTTTGTCATCCTTGATGAAATTCTTCCACACATCTGACGCGTGGTGTCTGTTGGTGACGTTCGCCATTTTTAATTAATTTATGTTTAATGGACGCTCGAGTAGTCGATTGTTTCCGACAGCGTCGACTAGTGGTTGAAGTAGTCGATCTATCGACTACTCGACTAGTCTATGCAAGCCCTACTTTGGACAGAAGCGTCTGCAAAATGACTAAATGTAAAAATGTAAATGTAACTGTGTTAATTCTAATGCCAATTATTTCTGATATGTAATGATTCATGTACAGTCAGACGTTCTTTGTCTTTAAATTGTTTATTGCTGTTTATGCATCAGTAAATCAAGCGACTAAATGTTCAACTTCGCATTGTTTCTCAAAGTAGCATGAAAATAATCTGTTATTTATATTGTGATTAAATAATAATATACAGAATGCAATCAAAGAACTCGCCCTTTAGCTGTCAATCAAACAGTGTGTGTTTATCAGTGTCTGAGATCTGGACTCTCGCCAAACCTCCCGTTATAATCAATGATGCTGACTACAACAGCCCCCTACGCATCCTTCAACCGAGTGATGGCTTTCTTGATTTCCTCTCTGGTTGGCTTATTACAGTTGATGGGTAAGTCTGAGATGGCTGGGTCGATGATTGGTGGAGCTGGTCTATTCGAGAGACTGCACAACAGATCTCTTATTTACATCGTGCTTACGCTGTTAGTTATGAAGAAGACATTCGTGAGAGTGCAGAAATTGAGATGCAATGACAATATCACTGCATTCGTGCGATCAACAAACATGTCTGTCATTGGCTACAATGCTCATCGCTGCAACCTTTCATGCCATGGGAGTAGATCTTAATATAATGCTGTAATCAACAAAATGAGCTAATCTCGACAGCTGTAGCCTAATAGAAAAAACGTAGTAAAAGTTTGAAAGAGTTCCACATGTAATGCTCATTTCATATGCAAAGCTGTTAGCCAATCACAGCATTTACATTCTCACAGCAGACACGCCCCTTCAAACAGAGCGTTAAAGTCAGAGGCTAAAATCAGGGCAGAAAATGGCCTTTTATTTCTAAATTATGACATTTTTATGTAAAAATCATACTAACATAATAAGTGCACCACAGGAAAAATAATAATAATAATTAAAAAAATCCAGTTCATGACCCCTTTAATGACTTGCTTTTTGTAAATCTACAGGCATACCATATTAATAAAAGTATACATATAGTTAAATACTTTAGTTAAAAGGACCAATCACATTTTTTAGAGACATTGGCTGAGCTTTATTTTATTTTTTTACTATTGAAAATGCAATAGTTGGACCAGCCTGAAAAAAAAAGCTATTTTTGCATGATATTTTGCAAGCCAAAGAAGCACAATTGTTATACTATTTTTGCTGATTTAACATGTTATTTAAGCGTCATAAGTATCTTAGTATCTCAATACAGTAAAATAGTGGCAATATTTTTCCATAGTAGAATTCTAATAATATCTAATAATCTAATCATTTCTAAAAATCTGAACTGTACTTGCTTGACACGTGAGAACAATCATTGTCCTTGTGCGTACATTTGAGCTTCCGTTGACCATATTTTTTGTGCTCTATGTATGTGTGTTGATCAATGTTTATATGTGAATAAAAGCCTAAATTATACCTGTTATTAATCAAATAAAGTGATCATGATGAATTAAGCCGCTTGATTCTAATGGGTTTACGATCTCTTTATGAACGTTTTGAAGATTCAAAGTTTTGGGTGAATGAACTTTCATTGGAAGGACAAAAATATCTCAGAGATCATTTAAAATATCTTAATTTGTGTTTTGAAGATGAACAAAAGTCTTAAGATGGTGACTAAATGATGACAGAATGTGTGGGTGAACTAACAAAAACGATGGCAAAGAACCAGCGCTGATGAAAGCCGACGATGTTGTCGACTGTGTTGTCGTGTAAATGAGACAATTGTCTATTTCTGAAGATATATTCGTCATTCAAAAAGGGAAATTGACGCTGCAGGCTGCAGATACACACCATAAAAACTGCTCGACCGTCGGCTCGGTGTGTCGCGGGCTTAAAAGAGACTTATTTCGAAGCTGACACTCTCAGTGTGCAAAATATGGCAAATATTCAGTGCACAGTTAGCCTAATGCTAGCAAATAAAATAATTAATTGTTAACAGATCCAAGTCTTATTCAAATATTTACACCAAAGATTTAAAGATTTAGGACTTGGAACACACACACATACACACACATGTGACAGTAAACACTTGGTTGGTTTTGGAGACAAAAGTCCATGAGGACAGTTTAAAAGCCAGGCAACAAGGTTATGCCAAAAAATTTCATGAACTCAAATGAAAAACCCAGATGTTTTTCTGAGCAATAACAATCCAGACTTTAAAGAAACACGTTGCACATGAAGTCAGGGGGAGAGATAACAACATTACAAAACAATTAGGCCATCACACACATAAAAACAAACATCTAGAGTTTCCTCATCAATGGCATTTAAAACTAGAAGCCAAATGAGACATTTGAAAGTAGATCCTAAATTAGGCTTTGCACAGCGATGTAGGCTAGCTGTTTCCATCCATGCAAAGAAAACAAAGACAAATCAGTAGAAATCACAAGATACGTAAAGGAAAAAGGACACCTTTACGGTCGGCCGGCATGCCAAGTTGTGATTAGAGTAGACAAAACTGGTTGGACAGGAAGAACACTCACCGACTTTCCCGAAGGCCTCCCGCAACTCCTCCAGCTCATCTTTAGATATCTTTCCTGCCATCTCCCCGAAGAACAACCTGAAGCTCTCTCAGTCGAATAAAATGTGTCCTTCTATGGAGAGAAGACAAAAACTTTATTGTGTGGACTTCCAAATTGTGGTAAATGCACAATGGCGCCTGTCCTCCGCAAGAGAAACCTGGAAGTGGAATTGTACAGTAAGATAAGACATGCAAATGACATGCAAACGTCTATCAAGTATCAAACAAGAGCAGACTATATTTGGGCAAAACATATGTTCGAGAGGGCGTGTCAAGACAGGTCCTTTTGAATGTAACCTGACTGTAATGCAAGCAGTGCAGTCACATGGTTCTTTGCCAAGACAATGATTGAAACACTACTTCATTTATTTAAATGACTAGGCTAGTTTTTGTGTTGAGTCAACTGCAGAGTCGACTGGAAAAAACGAGCAAACAGTCACATATCCAGTTATTGCACATTGAAAATGGTAGAAAAACTAAAGGAAAGAGTTTAATCCACAGCCAAAAGTCTGGACGTGTTTCTTTGGAAGATCAGTGCGTTATTTTATCTCTGAGTTATGATAGATGAGTTCAGATCTGAACACCAGATGCAGTCTATACTGAACTGTGCTACAGTCGGTCTGTTTTTGTTTAATTGTGAAAGTGGACCTAACTGCCTTCTTAAAAATAAAAGCTCCAAAGTTAAGCCATAGAAGAAACAATTGAGTTCCCCAAAGAACATTTCAGTGAACAGTTCATAAAAGAGCCCTTTTTCTTAGTGTGAAGATCATTTTAATAATCTAAAAATAACCCTTTTCCACTATAAAGAACCTTTTGTGTAATGCAAAGGTTCCATTGATGTTAAAGGTTCTTTCATGGAACCATCAATGCCAATAAAGTACTTTACATATACGAGTATAGCATAAACCTTATCATCCAAACACACAATAAGCAGTAATACACTAAACACACTAAAATTAATTTACTCACCCTCAAGTTGTTCCAAACCTGTATGAGTTTCTCTCTTCTGTTGAACACAAAAGAAGATATTTTAAAGAATGTGGGTAATCAGACAGCTGACGACACCCAATGACTTCCATAGTGTTCAACAGAAGAAAGAAACTCATACAAGTTTGGAACAAAACAAGGGTTAATTAATAAATGATGACAGAATGTCCATTTTTTTCTATTTTCATCCCTTTAAAGGTTCTTTATTGAACCATCAATCCCATTAAAGAACGTAAGTGTGGCATAAACCTTATCATCCAAACACACAATAAGCAGTAAAACACTAAACACAATACACTAAAACCATGATAAATATTTGTCCAGGATATAACAATAATTAATATCGTCCACTTGAATGCAGTATTATGGCATTGGCCCAATGTGTCAGTGAACACACTATGTTGACGTACCGTTTGAATCGAGGCCACAACAAAATAAAACCTGTTGAGCAGAGTCCACCCACAGCAGCTGAACCGAGAACAGATGCAGCGTTCCAGCCTCCGTTGCACACACTGACCTGAGATCTGCTCTTATGGGCAGCGATCACAGCACTGCAGCACTTCAGGCAACCCAAGACACATCTTCCTGTTAGCCACTACCTTACAAGAACTCATGATGATTCAGGACACACCCGCAGCGCATGTCAACATCTCCATTCCCATAGTCGTCAATCCAGCTCGTGCTTTTTTTCCACCAGTTAGTTATGTCATTAGCGGTGCCAGCTGTCCAACCACACCCCAGTGGGACAGCATAAAGTTAGAGACTTCTAAAAATGCTCTAAAAGGAGTCAATGGCATGCCAATGTTACATAATGGTTAAACTGTTTATTGTTTGAATAACTCTTAAAGACAGCGCTGGACGACCATTATTTGTCTCAAGGTCTACATTTGATGTCATCTTTCAGCTATTCCGAAGGCCAACACAGAAACTTTGCTGGAATTTTTAAGAAAAACACAAAACACAAACGGGCCAAATCTCCACCCTTGTGGCATCCCTTTCACGGACACAGTACTGTGTGCTACATTACTGAATCATCAGCTGGCATCGATTCTTCCACAATTCATGCTTTAATAACCTTCATCACAATCCAAGCATAGATCAAGTCTAATTTGACTGAGGTTTGTTTACTTCCCAAATGAGTGAGGAGTAGTTTGACCTCATGGGACTGAGTCATGCACAAATCTAAGCAACCAGAGAATCCTGTCTAGTCACTAGATTTTCAGAGTCTCTAAGGACTGCCAACACTGCACGAGTGATTGAACAAAGTCAAAACCATTATGCAGTGTTAAGTTACAAAGCAAAAGCAAAGGAAAAACAGCCACAGAATTGCTTTCTTGGGGTTTTGATTGAAAAACACAAAGCGGAGCATGTGCTCCACCACACAAAATGGATTTACCAGTCTGACGAGATGCAAAAAAAAGAAAAGCTTAGTTAACACGACCAGTTACCCTAAAACTGCTTCTTTCACTCCAAAACTGCAAACAGAGGCAACAAATGTGAACTCAAACAACAGACGTCTTTCACAGATGTTGTGCTGTTGGCAGAGCAGCTGGGAAAAGAGACAGACAAAACAGACAGAGACTGCTTTTCCCCAGTGTATAATGTTAATGAGAGAGTGTGAGATGAACAGAAGCAGCAAAAAAAGAGAAAAAGAGAGCCAAACCTTTGGGATGCGTGCAGAGAATGGGTCTGTAGGCAGCAGCGGTCGCAGCAGAAGAGGCAGTGCTCGCTCCACACCCTTCAAGGCTAATCTGAAACACCAGCATTCCTGCCTGCCTCACAAAGACCTAGACCTAGCAAGTCATAACACTTCCTGACAGGCTATGGGAGACGCGGTCGGCGTGTCCGCTGGAGAGGGAGGAGGGATAGGCAGGCGCAGGCGAGAAGGAGAGGGGGAGGGGAAAGCGTGCATGCTTGGCTTTTTTCTTTACTACCAACGTTTCCATCCCAGATGTACAGAGTAATGCAATAAAGTCACGAGAGAGAGAAAAGGAGCAGGGAAAAGTTCAATGCATCTCTCAAATCCGCATACCGTCACTCACCTTAAAACATCCTGTTGCTTTAAAAAGTCGCTACCGGAGGGGAAAAAATAACAGTGTGGACAGACGTATGCTGAATCACTCCACTGAATCACTTGGAAACACATGCTGAACATGTGATATCTTTGCATGTTCAAGCAGAAAGACTGTTCAAATAAACAGATTGTGCTTTTATGTTAGTTAAAAAAATCACATACAGTCAGCGCAAAAACTGCTGCCATTTGGCTGCGAAAATAAATAAAACATTTTGTAATATCCTCCCACAGTCTATCAGTGGTAAACTAATTTCAAGGACGGCTGAGCGGGTAACGTAACAAAGACTCATTCATTTGCTAAGGAAACAGGCCACATGATAAATAACAGAACATTCACAGAGACAGACCTTAAATGAGGGCATGATGACCTCAAAACACACTCTTACTGATTCAGTTCAGCATTAAATTCATCAAATTTGGCTTGTGCATCATAATCTTATTTCTCATAGCCTTAAGCACAAGTTGCATGCGGGTTATAAATGGGTCTGGGTTTTAGCGAACTGCTATGCATTTGCCAGGGCCCCCAAGTTAAGATAGCCCACCTCCACATATTGTGGCCCTCAGATATGTCCCAAGACCTCCTTTTTTGCCCATTTCATGAAAACATGAGTCTCTATGAAAAGTAAGAGCACAGCTCTCATGATCTGGGACAAGTTGCACGACAGCAGAAACATACGCTCATTAACATATAACCACTCACATTTACATACCAATGCCTTTTCAGCAGAAACTTGGCCGCACCCTGATGAAAGAGTGTGAACTGTGTTTTATTTCACAATACAAGGTTAGCTAATCATACCAGATCTCATTTACATGTAGAGATCTATACCACCCAGGCTCACTGGAAAAACACGCCTTTACATTTTTACAAAACTCCAAAAGCTTATCTATATGCAGTTTCCAGCTGAAATGAACAGTAGAGACAGTAAAACACCAACATCTTCTAATCATTTTCACAGGAGCTATGATCACAGGAGCAGATTATTGATAAATAAAGACTTTTTTGAAATGCGATTCATTATAAAATACTATGTTATGGCCTTTTACCACGCGCATGATTGGTGAACTAATACATTTTGATGTTAGCATCACATTACCAGTTCAATATGCATCTTTTCTACCATAGTAAACTTGCTCGGTAGCTCACCTAATACAATATTACACAAGTCCTGTGAAACAGGAGTCACGATAAAAGAGCTCAGAGACTTGTAGAGGCAAGCTAAACACTGTAAAAAGTGAATAGTTGGATCAACTTAAAAAAATTACTTCAATTGGTAACACCTAAAGAAATTAAGTTTTCTCAACTTAAATTATCATGTTTTATCATGAAAAACATGATAATTTAAGTTGAGAAAACTTAATTTCTTTAGGTGTTACCAATTGAAGTAATTTTTTAAAGTTGATCCAACTGTTCACTTTTTACAGTGAAATGGCATTGTTGCTACGTTATTTTCAAACGCGATCATTAACCTTGCAGTGCCACTCACTGAACACTTCATTTCTGAACTGCCATGATACGTACAACCAACATAAAACATCGCCAGATTCACAGATTAAACTGATCATGCTGGGCATTTCACTCTGAAGGTGTCACAAAACATGGAGGAAGCAATGTTATATCATTTTGCAGAAATGTCGTCACAAGCATGTTTTCTAACGAGCCTCTATTCTATGTACTGTAGATGTGTGTGTAATATTAAGGATTGTTAAAATATTTGTTCATATCCCAGCTTAAATCATCAGTTGATTTCCGAAAAGCGAAAACATTGTGGCACAAAACATCCAGATCAGACACAACAACTGCTCAAACCAATGGCATGATCTGGGGGCGGGACTATCCGTTTGTCCAATCATAACCAATGGATGACGTGTTTATAAAACCCTTTTGAAAACAATCATGACTAACATTATTCACAAATAAAAGGTTTTACAGGAGCCCTGCTCACATTGCATACATTTCTAGACACAATTGAAAGGTTCCTTTCATTATGAATGTGTAAATGTGTTACCAGACCACAGAGGAATTCCTGATTTTGGCATTCCTGAAGCTCAGGTTACAACACAACACAACACCTGTTAAACAAGTCGGATCTTGAAGATCAGGAACATTCAGTTTCAAGGGGAAAAATCCCTGTAACAGCTGGAGAACACAGTTGTGTTGGATCTTCAAATTCCACCATTGCAAAGCAACAACTAGCCTAAGATTTGAAAGCTCTCTCATCTCTGTTCTTCTCAACAGTTGCTGAAACTTGCTGGCATTTTGTTGCCAGAAGAAACAATGGTAAAGCAGCAGAACAAAGGTCTACTTCAGTGCAAACAAACTAGGGCTGCACGATATTGAAGAAAAATGCGATATGTGATAATAATTCAATATAAGATATGCGATACGATAATGCTTAAAGTGTGTAAAATAAAGTCAAATTATCTATTCATTTAAAATGATGTAATCCACATACATGTTTCACATTCTTTTAGTGACAAGAAAACATCTCTACAACTTCTGAAAGTGAAGATCAGTGTTTTACTGTAGCGTAAGACGTGTTATTTTAACATCAGTGTAAACCACGGGGTTCAGGGGTTCATCCTACATTAGGGTTTTTAACAACAGAAACTGAATAATCAAATGTAAAAATAAAACACTGCTTAGTTTTCACTGTATGAATTAAACGTATACTGATTCTTATTAAAGATACAAAAGTTATTTAGTCAAGAGCAGTGAGTGATTTTCTCTTTGTCTTTTGTTCATGACTCCAGTTATTGCAAGCCGTTGCGATATGCATATTTATATATATACGCGATATTTCGATATATTGTGCAGCCCTAGTGCAAACCGTGAAGACAGGTGTTCACTTACAGAGAGAGAGAGAGAGAGAGAGAGAGAGAGAGAGAGAGAGAGAGATGATTTTATATGAACCAAGAAAAAACATCTTGGAAAATCTTATTACTATAATGTAAAAAAATATATATTTAAAATGTTAAATCTTTTCTAAAAGTAAAGCGATATCAGTTTTCAGTAGCAGGCTGTGTAGTATTTAAAGTATTTAAATTCAAAACATTGTAACATAACTGGATTGTTTTGTTTGTATTTTATTACTTTTATATTGTATATTGTTACTTTGATAAATAAATTAATCATTCTGTGATATACAAATTTGATCCCTGACGTATTTTGTGGATTAGGCTATTAATGCAGATTAGAATAAAAAAATTAAAATTAAAAAAACATTTTACAATAGTATTTAAAAAAAAAAAAAAAAAAAAAATGATTACAGTAATGAAAATAAGGATCACCACAGAAAATATGAACTAATAATAATTACTAGTAAAAAACATGCATTAGTAAAAACAAAATAATTTGTGAGGGAAATGTTCTTAACTATCATCAAATCGTCTGCCTACAGACCCATTCTCTGAAACGGGACATTCTCTCAAAGAAAATTCAGTACAAGTGGAGGAACTTGAATGGCACAGTAAACCTGACACTTCACACAAACATGTTCACTCCTAACGGCTCTACGTAACACGAGCTCTTTAACCAGTCCCATTCAAAGTGATAAAATCGACCAACAGAGTGATGTGAAATGTACCGTTTCATGAAGACATATCAAAACACAAACTGCAATCTTCAGTATATTTAGAGCAATGCAAATGGGATTCAGAGTCACACAACAAATTAGAGGAAGGAATAGCTGATTGTTGATAATGACGCCTTCCTAGCATTCAGTCGAGGACGAACTTAAACACTGAAGAAAAAAAAGGAACATGAAGTCCAGCCAAGAGGAGAGCAACAATATTCACAACATTCAGATTCACAAGGCCGGACATTAGAGGTGAACGCAGGTTAGTGTAGTCAGAGCATGTTTAGTCTACAGCCTCCACCGGGTTATCACAGATCATAAAGCATGAATAAACCAGTGAAGTACTACAAAACCACATAAAAAAGACAGACTACCGGTCTGAAAATTCTGTCGTCAAGTCGTCCCAAACATACAACTCTCTTTCTAACACAAAAGGAGATGTTTAGCAGAATGTTCACGTGGCTCTTTTCCATACAATCAACGGCGATCACATCTGTCAAGTTCCAAAAACAACAAAAAGCCTCTTTAAAAGTAGTGACATTTTCCCTCCTTTTTCTTTCTTTTTTTTTATATCTAGTCTAACTGTACGTTTGTTCTGTTACATGTAGTTTTCACTGGATCCGTCAGGTTTCGCATTAAAGTCCCCCTGCAGTCAATCATTTTATCCCTTAAAACTTATTTGTGTCAGCACCACTATCGTCAAATACGATTGACAATAAGCATACATTTTGGATTGGCGGTATGGTTCTGTTCTGCGCGAGAACTCCATGCGCGTCCATGCAGTCTAGCATGGATAAGAGCAGCAATAACCCCCCTTAGGGTAAACAGAACAGAACCAACATGAATGTGTTGCAGATATCATTAATTCAAGATTTTAAAGTACAACATAATTCGAGAATTCATTCTGATTCAAGGGGAATCTGAATGCCATACTGACTGACGAGAGGTGGAGCTGGGGAGGGGGGAGGGTAATGCGCTCCTGAGAAACGCGATAGCTGCTGATAATACTGAAGGAGCTTATATATGAATACAGTGATAGGCGTCGTATTCCTATAGATAGATGTGGATCAGCTGAGAGTCACTGATGCGAGCTTGACAAACGAGACCTGCCAGAACTGACTTGATCTTTGAGAATCAAAATTACATGTTTAAATGTTTTTCCTGTGAAAATTTCTTCATGCCTTAAAACAGCTTGAATGTACGCAGATCATAAATATGCAAATGAGCTCCGCCTCCACTCAATCGCAGCAGCTCGAATGGCCAGATCCACTCGCTAAACTGGTTTAATTCAGCCATGTTTGACCCAGAAACTGATCCAGAAAAGAAAAGGAAGAGTGAATCGTACAGGCTCGTCTACAAGTCCTCGTCTCAGGATGGTAACGCGTTTTATGTATCGCTCTCTACAACGTCAGAAACATAACGGTAATTGATATGATTAGCCTTTGGCTTAACTACGTTATCAAACAGCTAATAATGTGTTGCTAATGTTAATAAATGGCAGTGAAGCGCGCTGGTAGGTCAGATGATAATGACAACATGGAGAATGCAGAACCAGATTACTTTCATACCCATTACCTTTTTAGCGCATACAAAATACTAGTAGCTACTCAAGAGAGTATGCGATTTCAGACGCAGCCAATGTCTTTACAACATGTAAAAATGCATTTTATGCTTCTTTCCAAGTGGAAAAAGGTCTTATTCACTGTAAGAAAAAAAAATAAAATAGTTGGAAAACAGAAAAGGCACCAGTAATTTTCAGCCAAGTTTACAGACATTTTCTTTTAACCCTAAAACACAACATATTGCAACGTGTCATTCAAAACACACACGTAAAAAATCAATACGGAAAATTCCTTCATATTAACACACAGTGCATCGGTCCCCATTTTACAGGCTTTTCTTGGAGTGCTGTTGCATCAAGACTCAAAGTTTGGTGGCTTTTATGAGGGGAAAATGTGGCAGAACTGGGGTGGAACCATCTGGACTTCCCGAACAGTCAAAACACTAAGAGCCCAGCAGATTTTTTTTTCATTATCATTCAAGACCACTAGTTATACGCCCACTAGAGGAGACGGAGAGACACAACAGGCCTGAGGAATATTAGTTAGGGAATCAACCTTGAGAGACTGTGGTGTCAATAGAAACCATCTGTGGTGTCTTCAATACAGCGCTGAATACTTCCTCTCACTGTCTATCCTGAGAGGCATGGCTTATCATTAAAAATAATCAAGATTCATTCAGCACAATAGTCATATGCTTGGAGGCCATGAGCAAACAGCCTCCCACAGACATTGCTGAGGCATTTTTGTCCTGACATCACTTTAACCAATGGCGTCCAAACCACACGGTTCTCCAGGAACGGCTCTGACCGAGAACATGCTCCAGTGAACCGGCGGCAAGTAACACTTACAGCTGAAGAATGAAGGGTTTGAGAACGCGAGACGGCTCTCGGAGGAAGAATATAACCACAGCATGACAGAAACCAGGATGAACAGTGTTTCAAGGAGGACAAAGCCAGACACACTTAAAGGAATAGCTCACTGAAAAAAATCACTTGAAAATTCTGTCATCGTTTAGCCTACTCTTTTTCTTTCTTCTGTTGAACACAAGGGAAGATGTTTTGAAGAATGTCGGTAACCAGAGAATTGTTGGACCCCATTGACTTCCATAGTAGGAAAAGAAAATACTATGGAAGTCAATGGGGTCCAACAACTGTCTGGTTACCGACATTCTTCAAAACATCTTACTTTGTGTTCAACAGAAGAAAGAAACTCATACAGGTTTGAAACAGCTTGAGGGTGTGTAAATGATGACAGAATTTTTTATTTTTAAGTGACCTCTTCCTTTAACCCTGGCTCTGTAATGATCAGGAATGCAGACAGATTCACCTTCCTGCTTCCTGAACCAATCACAGCTTTGGGAAAGCAATGCAAGATATCTGAGTTCTCAGTCTTTGTTATGGCCTTTTCAAAGGTTGTCTGACGAGCAAAAAAAAAAATCAAAACCACACATTCCTATCTAGCCCAGCAATGCAGGCAGGGACGTTGCCTCACGTCTAGGGCTTTGCACCACAACAACTCACACTACTGTATGCTATACAGTTCACATCCAGTGTATCACACAGTTTACTTCAGCAAAATCTGGAAGTGTGCTCCATTACACAGTAAATGTCCTGCGAAGTGAACATCCCAGTGTCTTCCACCAAATGAGATTCCGATCTGAAGGGAGCGCACATGTTCAGTCTAAAGGGCACTGCAAATGGGGAATAAGGGAACATCGATACATCACTTCACAGGAAGTGGAGAGAGAAAATTACCCACCAGTCATTGCAAGAAGACTAATATGCATAAAAATGATTTGAGGCTCTAGCGTTTTAAGTTTTACATAAATACATAAGTCAATAAATTGTGCGAGATGCAACTATAGCGTGGTGCAGGGATGATTATTACAGCGCAACTATCATGATTACAGTTAAATAAGATAAAATAGACATCTAAGGGGCCGTTTACTCAACACCGTTTTCAACTAAACACTTTTTGTCTGTTCGTTTACACGACAGTGGCATTTTGGTGGCCTGAAGTGAAGCTTCTGAAAATGGGTTTCAAAGTGCAAGTTACCGTTATCGTCTCTGTGTAAACTACAAAAACGCGAATTTGTGACAACCTCAACAGACATCGCGTGCTCAGGGAGTAAGGAGCAGTGAACACTGCATAGGGACCCTGTAAATCTGTAAAAAAAGGCTGACTTACTGTCTCTAACTTGGAATGCAGTATGCAAAGTTTGTAGACGCCTGAAAGGTCAAAAACATCTGTAAAAGTATGCGGTACCTAGGCTATATACTAGAAATATGGCATACTGTATCCCATAATGCAATGTGTTCCACTTTACTTTCATTTTGACAGTGATAAATGATCTGGAAGTAATCTAAACCACAATTTCAACACCTAATTATTACTCAGTTGGACTGCCAGTTTTGTAGTATTGCAGTATTGCAGTGTATATAAATTATGTATCCATGCACATCATTTATTTTATTCATGAGTCCTAATCTTTAAATCAAGATAACTTCCCCTCCCTCTTGCAGCAACATCTCTTCTCTTATCTTTTCAGATGGTGCCACTCACATGAGATCCACCAATAGCAAACCACAGCCATCCAATCATTTCCCTACGGACAAAATCAAGCCCCGCCCTACATTTGTTCTTGTTTGAGAAGCCGTTTCACTAGGTCACAATAGAAAAGAAAAGACTGTCACAACTTCCATTTCAATGCTGACTTTTAAGAACGTTTTAAATAAAGTGCATACTGCACAGCACACTGTACATAGGCAATACTGCGTCCTGATATGAACAGCATGCAGAGATAAACATGTACACTTTTCAAGTGATCTTACAATTTAAACTGCAGTAGTTTAATGAAATAGCCTAAGTCCTGGAGCACATATAAGGACTGCAGTAACATCTCAACAGTCAGGTCTGGTCAAGCACACTGCAGTTTTACATGCATTATTATAGGCTACTAAATACTACACTCCAAGTATGAGTAGCATGCCATTCAAAACATAAACAAGTTGGCAAGCGTTCAAGATTTATTAAGAATGTTAGCCTAATTAAAAATTTATGAAGCACAAAACAGACTCTGTGTTCAGATCTTTATCGGATGTAAAATATCGCAAAGGGCGTTTCATGCGAAACGGGTTAATTGAGAAACACGTCACCTATTTCATCCATTCGTCATCAAATCACAGCTATATTATAACAACAACCATGCATGCTTCCGGCTGCACATAAACTCTCGCATCACATGATTAACCGTCTCTAAAAAACAAATAATGAACACCGAGGGGGGAAAAATACCCGTTTCATAGCAGAATATCGAAATGAAAATGTAGACTAATACTTCCTAATGCAGTGATGACATAAAATATATTCAACTTCCAATAAGGCTCGCGAGAATGTTTGTAACTCCATATAAATAGTATGTAGCTATAAATGAAGATTAAAACATAATGCCTCCGTGTTTGTAGGGAAAAAAAATAACATATCTGAAATACAAAAGTGCTCTACATAGTTTAATAAGTTCAATAACTTACTGCGTCCGCCCTTGTGTTTGTTGCCCTGCTGGCGTTTCACGCGAACACACACTCTCTCTCACACACACACACACACACACTCTCACAGCAGCACTGAACTCACTGGGCCGTGTCTCACACACAGCGTCTATGCTACAGTACACTACACACACTACAGTCTGTGCTGACTACATAGACAGCCTTCTGTGGCAGCACAGCCTCACACACCGACAGCAGCCTAACTACACACACTTGAACTCGCACACACATGAACTGTCTACCAAACATGACAAGCTGATGTGATTGGCATTTTATCAGGCTTTATATATATATATATATATATATATATATATATATATATATATATATATATATATATATATATATATATATATATATATATAATATAATAAAATAAAATTATATATAATAAAATAAAATAAAATAAAATAGGCTAATATTTCAACTAAACATGAATCTAAAATTAAAACAGAAAATATAAAAATAAAATCTAATTGAAATATATTATCCAAAAATAGTATAACTCACAGGACAGTATAGTATAATAGTGGGCTATATCAATGATAACACTGCCATGACGTCCAGCTCACTAGTCACTATACCCGTGTTGCAGTAGTTGGTACAGTGATGTATCAGATGGTATTACCTATGATATGCCAAATTGATTACTGTACTTGTGCCATTGTTTTTAGATGACAAGTTTTAGATGTTTTTTTACTGATGGTGTATGTCCAAAAACAATATGGTATTACAGTTATAGGCCTACATGTAATTTTTGTTAGAATTGAATTCAGTTATTCATTTTTCATTAATTCAATCATAGCTGTATTTTGACATTATTATGATCATAAAAATAAAAATAAAATGATTGAGACTGTTTCATCTGGGTCATGCTGCTGACAAGTGTCTTTGGATCTTATTAGGCACATAAATCTAAAATGAAAACAGAAAATATAATAATAAAATCTAATTCAATCTATTAACAAAAATATGTTAGTATATCAATAATAGCCTTCTGAAATAACACTGACTGACGTCCAGCTCATGTACACTATATACAGCGATGTATCAGAGATGGTATTACCATGATATATATACGCCATGATATTGATTATTACCATATTCATGTGCCATTGTTTTCAGATTACACTAAACAGTGCTTCAAATGAATATGGGACTGGATGTCCAAAACAATATGGTATCACATGCAGTGTTGCTGTAATTAAGGCCTAAAATCTAATTACTGTAATTTAATTATTTCTGATGTAATTGCATTAAATGATGTATAAAACAATAGTGGATTTAACATCAACATTTAAGCTTCTCCCTTTACACATTTTAGTCAGTTCAAGAATAATTTATGCAATTGTATATTGTTTATTTGAAAGAATCAGAAGTGCAGTTTCGAGTCGACTCTTGTATTGTTCAACTGGTTGAGGTTGATATGGGATTTATAATTAGTAATAAGTAATCCAATAGTTTTTAGAGAGAGTAATTAGTACATTAATCGAATACTCTGTTGAAGATGTAATTAGTAATTCATTACTTTTTTAGAGTAACTGACCCATTACATAATTTCTGTTAGTGTAGGAATAGATTTCAGTGGAATTCCTTTTCATTCATTCATTCATTCATTCATTCATTCATTCATTCATTCATTCATTCATTCATTCATTCATCGCTGTATTTTGATATTATTATGATCATCATAAAAAAAGAAACGATTGATATTTTTCTTATGAGTCACGCTGCCGACTGGAGTGTTTTTCTTTTCCTCCATATAGTGTTTTCAGGTCACAGCGGTTTTCTGGATCATAATTACGGACTCGTATTCCAGAATAGGAGGAAATACCAAGGTGAGGAGCAGAGGTTATTATTAACAGCACAACTGTCCTGCTGCGAGTCAAGCTGCTGTACTCCTCCAGCCGCTCATGTCCTGATGGTGAACGCTCAGGCTCAGAGCTGCTGGAAATATAACATTACCATTCAGGGATTTATTCATAATTTAATATATATCATATGGGTTACACTCAAATAAGCGTTTAATGGTAGACATTCTACAAACTACAAGTAACTTTGCAACTACATATCAACTAACTCTCATTATATTAGTAGACTGTGAGTTTTGTAGAAAAAGTTGACGTAGTTGCAAAGTTACTTTAGGATAATGTCTAAAGTGGGCCGTTGAAATACAGTGAACAGATGTCAGTCTCTCCAGCACCCATGGCTGTACGGGACGAGCGGTTTCTGGACAATGGTCATGCTCCAGGTCTATTGTTTAAAGTGGTCTATTTTAGAGGACATATTGCTGCATATTTCATCATATATTTCACGTCTTTCATCATTACGCAGGGTGTTTCCTTGTGGAAATGCATGAATGGCATCATAAAGCGGAGGGAAAAACAGCATAATCAGACAAGCTGGGTGAGAAAACATTGAGCTGTTGAGCACATGAATGGCATATAAAAAGTTTAAGGGTTATAATAACAAAGTCTTTTGTTTGGACTCAACAATAAATACATACCTAGACAGTGCAGTCGTGTAATGCAATATTGAGCAGCTGGCTGGAGAAGCACTGTGTGTGTGTGTGCGCGTGTGTGTGTGTGTGTGTGTGTGTACCACCAAGACTACCACTGCGCTGGGAACAACTTCTGCATGATCCTCAAACCTCATCAGCTCTCATGAAGAAAGTGGGAGAGTTTATTCCTAGTGTGAACAGTTGTCGATACTGTATTTTGGTGGTCACTTACAGACTAAAAGACTCCTGATATCATCCACCAAGCAAAAAAAGTCCAGTCACATCCACACAATTTGAAGCAACATTCATATCTGTAGTTACCAGTGTTTACATTGCACCAGCATTGTCAGTGAAATCATCCACAATGTCCACTTTGATCAGTGTATTTTGCCAGCTGTGGACGATTCATGTCAGGAGTGACAGAGAACAGCAGATGTACAGACGTCAGGAGGCTAAATATTCCTTTACATGGCAGAGACTTTACAATGCACTCACATATAGTCCTAGTCCAGTCCATCATTAACAGGCACTTTCCACTGTGAAAAACGATCGTGATTTACAGTGCAAAAAATGTACATTGACATTCCCAGAATTCCCTGCGTGACACTTCACATTTGATGTATTTTCGTTTCTTCTTAGTTTTATCTAATCAGTTGCATACATTAGAGTTTTATCTTACATCTAATGTTGTTAAATGAATGTTTATTGCTTTTTAAAATTTGATTCATCATGTTACTCTCATCAACACTGTGTTTGGTGGTTGTCAGTGTATTACAAAGGCACAAGACAGATATTAGTATTTCAGTAGGTTGGTAAATTAACATTATATCAGTTAATGAGGGTTTTTTTACTGTAAATTTAACTTAAATCTGTAAAACCTAAAATATGACTACCATATTTTTATGGGAAATTTAACAGATTTTTTTTTTTTTTTTGGTATCAAATAAAATCATTTAAAAAACATTTATTTATGTAATATTTGGAGAATTGCCTTTTTTCAACCCTTTTACAATAATTCTGGACATACTGCATACAGATTTGTAATGTGTTATCACACATCTGATGTGTGTTATTTTCTAGATACAAACATAAAAAAACAAAAAACAGAAAGAGTAAAAGTCAATAATTGAACAGTATCTAAAAGCTGGAGGTTTTAAGCTGTTAAAAATTGTGGTTTGAAGATGACGTAATATCTCATAAAACTATAAAAAAGGTTCAATCAGAGCACAGTGATATAAACAGCTTTGGGACACAGTTGTAAAAATCACACTGAAGATGAAGACATTCGCTTTCCTGTAGCACAACATAAACTGTCTTTTCAAAATATGGGTTTTAAGTGTAAATGATCAACAGAGAGCTTTGTTGGCACGACCTGACCGAGTGTGTGTGCATGACAGACAGTACATGACTGCGCAGTGACAGGGTTTTATAGTTTACTCTCTGTGCTCAAGCACAATGAACTTCATACTAAACTGTGAGGTTAAAGCCCTCAAAATGAGGGTATACAACAGAAAAAGTACTGGCAGCTTTTCTGTAAATTTACAGTGTGTTAGACAGTAAAAAAATATAGGACATTTTCTGTGTTATAATGATTACATACAATAAAAAAGGACACTTTCTGTTATTTAATAGTATACAAACTGCAAATGTTAAATAAATCCCAAAAATAACAGAAGATATTCTGGCAGGTCATTACCCAAACTTTTTCTGAACTTTTCTGTTAATTATATTAATATTAATTATAATGCATACAGTGCAAATGATAATAAGTTTATACACAGTCCTCCCATTTTTAAGGATTTACTGGACAAAGCAGAATGGTTTAAATATGTCTGTCACATTAACTATATATTCGATGTCTTCTTCATCCAGGAAAAGGGTTCTTGACATGTGTAGCTGTTCGTTTAATAATTACAATAGAAATCATAGTTATGATTTCTCATTTTTGGTGGTGTATAGTAGCACACAGTGAAATTACAACATATAACCTGACTATAAAATGCAAAGTATTTGTGTCATGATTTCCTCTGTGTTTTGTGTTCAAGGACTCTTATTTTGATATTTCTGGTTTTCATTTCCAGTGTTTAGTTCCTGTTTGCCTTTGTATACATAATAACCCATTAACCATACCTGTTCCTTGTTAAGGCCCGTTCACACCAAGGACGATAACTATAATGATAAAGATATATCAAAGAATAGCAGAAACCACATTTCTTTTTTTCCCATCTAATGAATGATGCAACCATTGACAGCCAATCAGAATCCACCCTGCTTTATAGAGCTCAGGCATTTAAAGTGACAGAAGACAAAATTACAGCGCACTTATAATGATATCGTCCGCTGGTGTGGACGCTAATATAGTTATGTTTGGATTATTATCATCTGCTTTCCCTGTTTGATTTATCTTTGCTTGTGTGTTTGTTTGATGAAAACTGCTGCGATTAGACCCTCTCCTCTTCCCTGCTCACCGTGAGAGTACGTTTGTGTACTTTGTGCTGATGTTTATTGTCATGTATAGCGTTCTGCAGCAGTCCTGGGTCAAGGGTGAAGATCTCACACACACAATCGAGCTAGAATGACATCAGGTGACAAAACTCATGACACTGCTCACTTTTATAGCTACCCATTCTGGTATTTGAGTGAACAGCTTATATCTGTATTGTGTCAACAAGTTAGGAGTTAATTACGCTGTGAATAAAGTTCTAAAGCTTCTTATATTTCTAGGGGCTGTGAAATATACGCTTGACCATGTAATGCACAATTATGTAGTGAACCATCAAGGCTAATGATGCATAAACATGAGGAGCAGATTTGAGCATGAACGTTCATTAAACTCGTTCTCTCGTCACACTCGGTTGCAGCGATGAATGAGACGTGCTGCATCTGACTGCAGGCTTTCAAAGGGTTAGTTCTTCCAAAAAAGAAAATCACATTACGTATCAGGTCACAAGGTCACACGTGACAGGCGGAAGAACCGACCTGGTGTTTACAAGGCGAAAAAATAGCGAAAACAACAATGTCGGACGATTTTGAAGTTGGACAAAATGAGTTTTTCCTACATTTTTGAACCGGAACACGCGTGACCTTTCAGCGTGATTACGTAATGCGTAAGCAATTGTAGTTAAAATATACATAAATGTTTTTTTTGTTTTTTTTAAATGGTCGATGGTTTGTCTAGATGAGACTCTTATTCCTCGGCTGGGTCGTGTGGAGACTTTGAAGCTGCACTGAAACTCACATTTGGACCTTCGAAGACACTATATGGAGAAAATCCTGGAATGTTTTCCTCAAAAACCTTCGTTTCTTTTCGACTGAAAAAAGAAAGACATGCATGAATATCTTGGATGACGTGGGAGTGAGTAAATTATCAGGAAATATTCATTCTGAAGTGAACTACTCCTTTAAAGCCTCCTTTCATTAGCAGAACTGGAGACCTCTGATCTAAAGCCATTCTTCTGCGACCATTTAATGGTCTTTAATGTTATTTTCTGAGAATTTTGTGCAAATATTGTAATCAACTGGAGGCCTTTTACGAATTATGCAGAATTTCATTTTGCAGCGATCTCTAGCAATTTCTCATGCACTGATATTTATGAATTTAGAAGTAATTTTCATATCTTCCCACGAACACTAACATTCCTTCAAGAAGAAGCACTAAATCCAGTACCAATTACTGAACGTTCAACTGTCACCTCAGCCCTTGCTGGAGGCTCCTCATCTGAGAGATGAACACCCTTCTGCGAGGTGAGGCTTGACTGACTGATCTTGTAAACCTGACAGGCCTGATCAGGGTGTAGTTCCTCATTCAGTCAGATCTCATTTACTCTGACACTGCACATGAAGCTGAATGAATCCAGTCTAACGAGAACTGGATCAAACGGAGCTGGTTTGGGTTTTGTGGTCTTTCGCAGACTTATAAACTGTGGTGAGCCGTATGTCTTTTGACCCACCCAGTTAGGCCGTGGATCATAAAAAAGAAAAATCTCTGTTGGCCACAGAGCTAAAAGCGTACTGAGGCACATGGCAAGGGTTTAACAACAATAATGTGCACAGAGAGACCGTCTGTAGACACAAAACAGAGACAGGGAGATGAGGGTGTGACACTGCAAGTCATTCAAACTGAACTGGACTTGTTTTTATCTATAAATCATGTGTCTTTTATAGTGAATCTTCCCTCATTTGACAGGTGTCCGGAAGGGGGTGTTTCACAACAAGACCTGATTTTCAGGATATCAGATACTTTGGTAACACTTTATAATAACTGCACACTATTAATCATTAGTTAAGCATTAGTTAACAGTTAATTCATCATTTATAAAGCATTAATAGACATTAATAAGCAGTTTATAAATACGGCTATAAATGCTTTAATCTTGACTTATAAGCATATCTATAATGTGTTTAATAATTATATTTTCATAATTTATTAATGATCACTTTATCATTTTTAAATTAAGTATTGCATTATTTACAAACCAGTTATTTAGGTGTTGTCATTGATTCATAAGATCACTTAGAAAGTGTAAGTAAATGTAGTAGATGCATGAATTAACCCTGAATTACAGTATAAATACATGTTAATAAAGCATTTATTAACACACTAAGTAACTATTACTATATGTCTGAATAATAAGATGTATGAATGTACATTTAAACAGTTTATTAATCATGTACTTACACTTTCTAAGTGATCTTATGAACCACTGACAACTCCTAAATAACCGGATTGTAAATAATGCAATACTTCATTTAGAAATGATAAATTGATCATTAATAAAGTATGAAAATACAATTATTAAACACATTATAGATATGCTTTTAAATCAAGAATACAGCATTTATAACTGTATTTATAAACTGCTTATTAATGTCTATTAATGCTTTATAAATGATGAATTACTAATGTTTACAAATGCTTAACTAATGATTAATAGTGTGCAGTTATTATAAAGTGTTACCGATATTTTTACTTACTCTGGACGTGCCGCAGTGTTGCGTTAGCATGTTACCCGCTATATTTCACTTGTGCGGTTCAAATTGCGGTTTTCTACATTTGGTGCATTGCGAAATCTGTAAAAGTTTTTAACACTTTACGCCAAGTTTTTGACATGTGGCGGTCCAAATATTTTTTACAAAAAAAAACCCGATGTCAATATTAATTATGGATGCACGATATATCGGCCACCATATCGGTATCGGCCGATTTATGTTCATTTTTAATGTTATCGTTATCGGCCCGATAAGAAAATTTTGCCGATATATAAAAGCCGATACTGGATTATTTCCTTGAGCTGAGACGCTTCAGATGCGCACTGTTCACCATGATGGTTTTGAATTGCTTGAAATATGATTGGAATCACTTCAAAAAGGAAAATCCAGTAAAGTTCAACAAGTTCAGGATATCAGGTACTCTGGACGTGCCGTAGTGTTGCGTTCGCATGTCGCCCGCTGTATTTCAGTTGTGCGGTTTGTGTGGGTTAATCGGTGTACCGTGGGATTGATGAATTTTCCTGCTAACGGTTCGACTCACAAACCTGTTAGAAGCTTTGGCACAAATGTTTTCCTTCCTCACAGAATGTGCTGGTATGTTTCCCTGCCTTCCGGACAAGCACCAATCAACTCACTTCACTCAAGGAAAGCCTGGAAGAAATTACGTCATACAGGAAAAGCTCTCTGAAAATGTTACCTTAAAAAGAGCTTTTCTGCACATCTCAACACTGCAGGCAAGACTTTAAACACCACCCAATCCCGGCGGACTGGTTTCAGACTTGTTTCTGTACAGCCTCAGACATTCGGACACGCTCACCTGGAAGATATTTTCTTTATCGGTCTTTTAAGGAACAGCGGCTGCATCTGAATCTATCAGGCAATGACTGAGCAGCGTTTGGGCACGAATGACCCTCTCAAAACTGATTTCAGAAGCTTTGATCTACAACATGCAACATAGAGCAAGCTTTGGTGATCACTAAGCAAATATGAAATTACTACGGTAGTAATTTCTCACACAAAAAGTAGAAAACGTTCTAAAACTTACACTTACACACAAACTGACCACAACTTTTAGACACCATCTTAATTTTGTCACTGAATTAAACGCACAGGATTATGGGATATCATCTAGGCAGTGAAGCACACATCAATGTTGCTTTCAGAAATCGATCAGATGAAGGAATCTCAGGAGACAGGAAGTGACACGATCATTGGATTTAGATGTGTAAATCCATATGCATTTCTCAGCATTCGGACACAGACAGAATATAAATTACTTTAATTTACTTTAGTGGAGCGGTGATATAAGTGATATAATCGTTCAGTTTATGATACAAGTGTGAAAATTGGCATGAGCAGTCTCCATGGGTCACTTGACAAGAAAATTGTCCAAGCCACTTGAAATTTCAAGATTTTTCATTTTTCAAGATGGCCGACACCTTAGTGGAGCAGTTAAGTGATATAGTGGTTTATTTGGTGATACAAGCATGAAAATTGGCATGAGCAGTCTCTGTGGGTCACTAGACAATAAGCCACCCACAGCTACTTGAAATTTCAAGATGGCGGTCATTTTTCATGCTTGTATCACCAAATAAACCACTATATCGCTTAACTGCTCCACTAAGGTGTCGGCCATCTTGAAAAATGGCCGCTATCTTGAAATTTCAAGTGGCTTGGACAATTTTCTTGTCAAGTGACCCATGGAGACTGCTCATGCCAATTTTCACGCTTGTATCATAAACTGAACGATTCTGCCAAACATAAGCACTTAGCCGCTCCACTACTTGAGAAGCAAAATTTTGCAATATATCACGATTTGTTTTCAATTGATTTTGTCTTTAAAATTAGGTTTATTTTTGTTATTGGTAGATTTATGCTTAAAAAAACAAGACATTACCAATGGGATAAGAAAAATCAATTCTCTAAACATAAGTCAAGTAAACACAAGGAATTTTCCCCCCAAAACCTTTTACTGGAAAACAACGCATTGGTGCATTGCAGGGTCTGTAAGTTTTTAACACTTTACGGCAAGTTTTTGACACGAGGGGTCCAAATATTTAACAAAAAAAAAAAAACTATACCAATATTAATTAGGGATGCACGATATATCGGTATCGGACGATATATGTTCATTTTTAATGTTTTCGTTATCGGCCCAATAAGAATATTTTGCAGATATATTAAAGCCGATAAATACTGTATTATTTCCTTGAGCTGAGATGCTTCAGATCCGCACTGTTCATCATGATGGTTTTTAATTGCTTGAAATATGATTGGAATCACTTCAAAAAAGGAAAATACAGTTAATGCAACATGTCTGTCATATCGGCTACATACAATTATGAGAACATTATAATTGTGTTTGGGTCATGGCTTTTAATGGTGAGATTTTTGTTTTTGTAATCAGGCTCTCAAAAATTATAGAAAATTTGAATTTAGATTTATCGGCCAATTTATCAATTACCGGCTTATAAAGAATTATCGGTATCGGCCAAAACTTTCATATCGGTGCATCCCTAATATTAATCACTGTTATGAATACTGGGGGAATGTCTATAGTGGATTATTATAGATTATTACTGCATTAAAGCAAAATATTCTTAGCTGCAATACCTTTGAAAGCTACGGAAGCCCTGAGAGGCCTGTATCTTTTTCCTGTTTTTTTCTTCTTCTCATGATTACAACTAAATTTTCTGGTTATCTCCACATAAAAAAAGTCGTTTTTTTTTGTAATCTTGACTTAATTTTCATGTGATCTTAACATAACAAAAAACATTCTCTTTAATTTTCCCAAAATGTAGGCTAATTTTATTGCGAGAAAATCGCCATCATAGATTTAATAATTGCCCATTGTACGCTGTGACTATACATCCAAGGTCTCTATTTGCTTGAGTGAGTCTCTGATCAATGCAGGAAGCTTTGCTGGCACCAGTACACTAATACCAACATGCGGTTGTGTCCAGTACACAGAAGATTTTAGTCAAGATCATAAGACATTTAAGTTGTGGACATGAGACAACACGAGAGAGAATGCATGGACTCTTAGGGCTTCTGTGGAAAGCATATGCTATTATTATATACTATGTGGTTATTTGTTTTGCGTGCCACACACATTTATCCCGGGAAGCGTCCCAGTGAGGAACAATGCGTGCCTTCAGCTCGGGAAACACTACCGAGAGCACTCAAGCCTCTCCTTATATGGAGTTAAAGACAACGTCTGCCGTGATTGGCTCCCGGACATCTGAACCAGAACATGTGGATTCTCTGCGGCACATTACACACACACACACACACACGCACACACACACACGCACCTGTTAAGACATGTTCATCAAAGAGGACAAGAAAGGATTTCTTCAGTTGTGTAATCCACATTGATTAGCTCGGATACATATAAATATAAAAGTCCAGAAAAGGAGAAAACAGTGAAAGATTGGGGATGTCTATGAATGTAAGCAAAACAACAATATAAATATATGAAGATCCTGAACAGTTTCACTAACCATTCGATTTAACTATATATATATACAGTCAAACCAACATTTATTCAGACACCTTCAACATTATCAGTTTATTATGGTGATAAAATATGAGCAGAACTCAAGAGTTCTCAGATCAGGTGATATTTCACTGGTTTTGTCCATCCTTCTGTTAGACTCTCACAGATGAATTATGTTGAATATCTGTCAGCTGTTAATTTTAACTACACAAGTATAAACCAATTTAAAGCCTACATTTGGTAGTCACTATATGAACATTTTTGGGTATTATATGTCATAGTTTACTTTATTTTGCTATCCCCTTTCATAAATGAACTATAGTGTCCTGCACCCACTAGTAAAAAATCAAAAGTTATATTTGATAAATTATAATTTTTTTTGAATAATTTGTCACTGAATTAAACGCACAGGATTATGGGATATCATCTAGGCAGTGAAGCACACATCAATGTTGCCTTCAGAAATCGATCAGATGAAGGAATCTCAGGAGACAGGAAGTGACACGATCATTGGATTTAGATGTGTAAATCCATATGCATTTCTCAGCATTCGGACACAGACAGAATATAAATACCCTTAATATAGGGTGAATTTACTTGAGAAGCAAAATTTTGCAATATATTACGATTTGTTTTCAATTGATTTTGTCTTTAAAATTAAGTTTATTGTCAAATAATTTTTGTTATTGGTAAATTTATGCTTAAAAAAACAAGACATTACCAATGGGGTAATGTACATTCTCTAAACACAAGTCAATGGTATTAGTCCAGTCATTTTGTATTTTCTGAGTAAAAACCAAAACCATTCTGATTTTGTATCCTCAATATGTCCTGAGTAAGAAAAAAAAGTCCCGAAGAATCCCATTAGGGGAAAGTTTAGAAAAAGACCCAAATTTAGCCTATTCATACACCTATTCATTCTTTCTCTCACGTGAATAGAGTAAAGATTTTAACCTTTAGATATCACCATGAAAATTACTGAGTTGATTACTTACATCAAGACAAACAAAAATTGTATTACAAGTTTTTTGAAATCGTTTGTTAAGATGGACATCTAATTATGTATGTGCTAATTTGCATAAATACCACAACAGATCTAAACATTGGGTTTAGCCAGGTGAAAATGTCTTGTTGAATCTTGTTGACACGTAACAGTAAAATACTTAAGGTCTGAATGGAACCCATTTAGGCTACCCATGAGCATTAATACATAGAGGCAGGAAGAAGTACTTTAGAGACCAGCCTTTATTAATTATTAGGAGATGGGGTTTGGGGCTGGGTCCATTGGACTGTTCCATTCAGACCTTAATATTAAGTATTTTACTGTTATATGTCAACAAGATTCAACAAGACATTTTCACCTGGCTATATTTGGGTCTTTTTCAAAACTTTCCCCTAATGGGATTCTTCAGGACATTTTTTCCTTACTCAGGACATATTGAGGATACAAAATCAGTTGAGTTTGCTTCTGTTGCAATTTGTTCAAGGTTGACCCCCATTTTGGCTTAAAATGACTGGACTATATATATTAATAATTACTAATTTCAACATTAGTTTTATCCCTTCGTGTTCTTGA
The DNA here is from genome assembly GCF_949319135.1 of Squalius cephalus. Classification (NCBI taxonomy): domain Eukaryota; kingdom Metazoa; phylum Chordata; class Actinopteri; order Cypriniformes; family Leuciscidae; genus Squalius; species Squalius cephalus. The sequence continues at coordinate 6,401,817 of NC_137135.1, read as the reverse complement.
CAGGAGTGTTAAGCTTATGCTTCGTTGCTACGACTTGTCGATTTCGGCATCCTATTTACTTTCTTCTCAAGAATGATGGTTGGTGAAAATAGGAAGGGAGAAAACATCAGAAAGGCCTTTTTCTCTTCCATGACTCATGGTTTCTGAAGTGTAATTCAGTATGGAGATGTTCAGAGAGGCGGCACTGCTCTCTACTGGCCAGACAGCAGCCGTGCAAACATCATTTGAAGAAAACCATTACACTGAAGGCATTTTCGCAACTCAGAGCCTGGGACTTACCACAGCTGAGACGACCAGCAGACGTGCAAGGAAATAAGTGTGAAACACTACAATAGCATCCATTAAAAATAGTAATCTGAAGTACTCATGCATATTTCATTCCATGAGTGGATTTGACTTCTCAGATCTTTATGGAAGCTTGTTTCCGCCACTGAATAATAAATAAATAATAATAATTGCGACTTTTTATCTCACAATTCTGACTTTTTTTCTCACAATTGCGATGTATCAAGTCAGAATTGTGACTTTTTTTCTCAGAATTGCGAGATATGAAGTCAGAATTGTGAGAAATAAAGTCGCAATTCTGAGAAATAAAGTCGCAATTGCGAGATATAAAGTCGCGATTCTGAGAAATAAAGTCAGAATTGCGTGATATAAAGTCGCAATTGCGTGTTATAAAGTCAGAATTGTGAGATACAAACTATTCTGAGGTAAAAAAAATAAATAAATAGAATTGGACTTTATATCTCACAATTGTGAGTTTATATCTCACAATTCTGAGAAAAGATGTCAGAATTGCGAGATAAAAAGTCGCAATTATGTGTTATAAAGTCAGAATTGCGTGATATAAAGTCGCAATTGTGTGTTATAAAGTCAGAATTGCGTGATATAAAGTCGCAATTGCGAGAAAAAAAGTCAGAATTCTGACTTTATAACACGCAATTGCGAGTTTATATCTCGCAATTCTGACTTTATAACACGCAATTGCGAATTTTTCACGCAATTCTTTATATCTCGCAATTCTGAGAAATAAAGTCAGAATTGCGAGATGTAAACTCGCAATTGTGAGATAAAAAGTCGCAATTATCTTTTAAAATGTTTTATTTTATGGCGGAAACAAGCTTCCATAGATCTTAGCAGTTTTATACACAATAGGCTATACATGTGCAAGAAGAATCATTACTTTTTCCAAACTTTTTTATTTACATATAATTCTTACAAACACACCCCTCATCTGCTATTGGTTGCCTCACCAGGAAGCCCCGCCCCCAAACTTGTAAATATAAATTCACACACAAGCATGTATACTTAAGAAACATTTGCATGTATATACCATATATTTATATAATATATACATATTTTATGTATAAAAAATTCGTAAATATATATACATGCATGTGTGTTTATATATACAAAATAATTATGCACATATAACAAACACAAAACTTTTATTTTGGATGCGATTAATCGTTGCACAGCCCTACTTGGCGCATCTAATATTATTGCATTATTTCACTTTGAAGAGACCAACCGAGTGACTCAAAGCAGAATGAGAAAGTTGTCAGCATAGATGTACACCTGGAAGAGAAACCAATCAAAAGAAATACAATGCAACGAGCAATCAAGGCACTTTTAATGGCAGAAATCATCACCTGAGGCAAGACAAGAGCAAACACTCTCCGCATTAAGACACGTTCATTCCCCCTGAGGTTTCCTCATCTCACACTCAACTACCCCAGAAGCCCCGGAACCGCTTGGATTCGACTTTGGACACTTGATATGCACATTTATGAGGTAGAATTGAAAACACCTTGCTTGCCTTTGTGCGTCTTCCAAATCTACGCATTCTGACCCAACCAAATTCAATATAAAACTGTACATTTGATTAGCAATAAAACCTCATTCGCGAGCGAGTTTAACCTCTGTGTTCACACACGTAACCCACACCACGTTACCCTAGACTAGACCAATCAGGGAGAGACATCCAATGAAGTGAACAAACTTTCATTAAAAACTTTAAAATGTAATCCTTAACATATATTAAAAAAAAGCAAGAAGGCACATACAGGGTCGAGCAGATCTTTACCAAATCAATCACTCATTTTAAACATTAAGGCACTTTGCGCATTAATATTTCCCAGCGCTCCTCCAGCGGTCCTCTTTCAGCCAAACAGGAAGCTGCACACAAACAACAGGGGTTTATGTTAGAGAGGAAATGAAGTCCAGTACATTTCTAAATTATAATTCAATACAAATACAAAAAAAAAAAAAATTTGGGGTCGGTAAGATTTTTTTAAACATGTTTTTGAAAGAAGTGTCTTTTGCTCACCAAGGCTGTGCTTATTGGTTCAAAGAATGGAGTAAAAACAGTAATATTTAATTATTATTTAGTTTAATATTGAACAATTACCATTTAAAATAACTGTTTGTAACGACTGTAATTTATTCCTGTGATGGCAAAGCTGAATTTTCAGTTTTTGTGGAAACAGTGATAGATTTTTTTTTCCAGCATTCTTTGTTTCCAGCAACATTTATTTTAAATATATATATTTTTTTAACATTAGATTGTCTTTACTCTCAATTTAAAGTGGTTCTTCACCGCTGGCAAAATGGGCATTCAATAAAACTGTTTTTTTGATACTTTTTTGTTATTTTTATTAACTTATTTTTTTAAATTGGTGCGACCTGACTAGAGAAAACAGAGAGAAAAAGGCTGTTGTCTTCCCTTTTGGCAAATAGTTAGGAAAACTTGGTTCAACTTTATTTGTAGGTATCATTGTTACAGTGTAATTTTATAAGTACTGAGTAATATTGATAAACTACATGTACTTAATAGGGTTAGGTGCATGGAATTATGCATAATTTACTGCTATTACTATGGTAAGTACATGTAACATATGTAACAAGGACACTGTAAAATAAAGTGTTATTGAAAACTTCAACACCCATAATGCACTGGGCATGTTGCATCCAAGGCCACTCCCACCAGTCTGCTCTGGAGTCAAGCCCTGTGTCCCAATGCACATACTATCCATCCCAAACAATACGTGAGATTACTGTTTCTTCCACAGCATAGTGTGTTGAAAAGAGTATCCCAGAAGTCCCCGGATGGTCCACTACTTGCGGTAGATTTTTGAAGTGTGGATTCGTGCTCACTAACACCTAATATTGCCCATAATCCATTGCACTTGGAGGAGGATTTGATTCAGAACTACAAACACGAATAAAAAGTTTTAATAAACTACAAACATGGCGGATGTGCGCGACCGGCGGTTGAATAGAGGGGTTTAGATAAGGTTTGAGTGACTAATAAATCAACATTTAACCTGAGAAAAAATATTTATTTAATGCTATCCACATTATATTTCCTCTGCAACAACACTGTGAACTTGTATAAAGCTCTGTTAGCCCATTAACTTTTAAATGCATCATTATACAAACACTTGAGGAGAGTTCCTGCATGAAAGACCCACGACTGGCAGATCAACGTGCTTCTTTTCTCTACAATACAGTAGTAAAATAAATAATATGAAATGTGGAGGATTTGAACTCTGACAAGATGATTGACAGGGCAGGTAATGGTGACAGGATGCACGTTTGTCACAAAACTTGTCTACTCAAAAGTATGTACTTTTTTCCACAAAAATTCTTTTAGGGAGTGTTATACGTAGGCAAATTGGGACGCAGCAAATTACCGCCTTGCTTTAGTAGGAAATACTTTTTAGCAAACTTTTAGACAATGATCTCGACTTGTATTGTTCCCAGTGCAAGGATTGAAAGAGTACAGGTTTAGCGGAAGCGAGTTAGATTCGGTTTCCAGTGAAGGATCCAGTGTGTTGTAGGCAGCGGCTAAAGGCTGCAAAGAGAACGCAGCGAAAACCTTTGTGTAGTCAACATTTCAAACTGGATGAGCATAAACAAACAGAGGGAAAAACGGAAAGAAACTGCCGTTCTGTCAAATCCACCGAAGCAAAACACTGTAGCAAACCGCTGAGAAAGCTGTTATCATAGTGATCCATTTTGACCATAATCTACAATAACTGTTCTGTTAATAACCCTCTGCCGATCCGACGCTCTGTGGGCGGGGATGCAAAAATGCGGAAGTACAATCTGAAGTTTTCAAGATTCTGCACCATTTCTGGGTCACTAATGAAATGTAAGTGAACTAGAGACATTAGCCGCGTTTCCATTGCCCTTCAAACTGCGCAAATTGAAATTGCGAATTGAAAATACGCTTAATGGAAACACGCAATTTTCGCGAAAAACTCCCATTTATCGCAAAAAAGTTTTTACGCTCGCATGAGGTGGTTTTTCAGGCAATTCGAAACAATGGAATGCAATGGAAACAGTTTTTGCACATTTACAGGTCACCTGACGTAGACGACGCGGTGTGTTTGGGCAGAATACGAGACAGAGTTCTTAAGAATTCATAAAAGACTAAATAATTACAGCAACAATGGATTCTAAACCTCAAAAAAAATGCCACAATCAAGACCTCAGAGCAGATCTGAGGGAGAAACACCCAGAAACACCTCATATGTGTCGCTCACGGGTATAATAAGGGTCATTCCTTACCATTAATGCTTGGAAAACACACATACATCTCCTTCGATTAATAATAATGGCCAGTGCAGTGGCTGGGATATAGTACATAAACCTCCATTTTGGAATGATTTTACTGATCGCGAGAGAAAAAAATGAAGTTTTAGTCGCATAACATCGGTTAATGGAAACGCCGTCATTTCGCAATAGTTTTTTGTCGACATTTAGGAAAAAAAAAAAAAAAAAAAAAAAACGCAAAAGTTTTGCGCAAATCTGTAATGGAAACGCGCCTATTGATCACATGACACTCATCAGTGAAGGTCGAGATGATCGTAGGAACATCTCAAATCACGATCATCATAATTGTTTCTATGGAGATTGTCACTAATTAAGCCCCTTGAGGGTTTTTCGCCAATTGTCCATCACATTCTTTTTGTGAAATGTATAACACTGTTTTTTATGTTTTTGTTGTGAAAATAAAAGAAATCAAATCAATCAATCAGGTTTAGTGCATTCAGCTCAGGCCAAACAGCAGCGGAGCAAACACTAAGACACTATCAAACTCATGTTCATTTCTCAATTAAACATTTTACTCAAATTATTCAATATAAACAACAACCTGCATTACAGAAGCTTTTTCATTAGTGCTCCCAGACTCTCTTTGCACTGCTATTTCAATGGGATTATTGGGCTAATGATGGACTAACGGTCTCACCTGTAGGGATATCCGTGATATTTGGCCCTGAAGACGGACAGTAGCCAGCTGAAGAACAGCACCACCAGCCCGATTCCTGCCATACACATGACTGGAGACAAACATGACACACATTAAACCGGTTCTCACTGTAGTCTATGCAGAACTGGTGGATTGACAGCATACTTTTCCTCTTCCCGACGTCCAGGTCAGAGGTCGCAGCCTCATGAAGCAGAACCATTCCTAGAGTCACAGCAGCATCTGGATCAGGGTTCAGGATCATGTTCATGATGTGTGCGAATAAAGCCAGGGCCAATCAGAACAGATGATATACATCTGTGTGTAGAGCTACACTACTGGTCAAACGTTTGGGGTCGGTAAGATTTGTCATTATACTTTTATTCAGCAAGGACATATTAAATCAAGCGACAGTTTTATGCTACAAAAGATTTCTATTTTAAATAAATGCTTTTTTATACTTTTCATTCATCAAAGAATCCTGAAAAAGTATCATGTATCAACTGTTTTCAACATTGATAATATTCATAAATGTTTCTTGAGCATCAAATCATCATATGAGAGTGATTTCTGAAGGATCATGTGACTGAAGGCTGGAGTAATGATGCTGGAAATTCAGCTTTGATCACAGGAATAAAAACAGAAATTGTAAATTATAATGTTTCACAATATTACTGTCTTTACTTTTGATCACATGAACGCAGCCTTGGTGAGCAGAAGAGACTTCTTCCAAAAACATTAAATCTCACTGATCTCACTAACCAGATTTACTAAACAGGGCAAATTAGTGTGAGAGCGAGAGGAAAGTTCTGCTCATGATCTACTGTCGACACACACATTAAAGAAGACAGACACAGCAGATCATTTCCATAATGACCAACGCAATACACCAATTTGCATCTGGTTTAAGACATGCTTATTTTGGACGGTAAATAATGGTGCAAACACCAGTAAATTGACGAGTGCAAACCTTAGTAAATCATTTTGCATGATAATTTAAATTCTCTCCTCCCATGAATTTTGCCTCTGAAAGGGAAACTCCTACAAATGCATGTGCAACAAAATCAGCCGCAAAAATAACCCAGTCCACACATGTTCAGCGCTAATTTTACACTGCATGTCTTTAGTAAATCCTGACAGTGGTTTTTAAATGCTAAAAGAGGGTTTGCGCTGGCGCAGTGTAACTGATCTGAGCGCAGTGGCTGTGAAGGATACTGAAGAGAAGGACGATGTGAGTCTCGGCCACAAACTGAGCCTGACTGCTGCCGTGGATGTAGCTCTGAAATCAAAGACAGACATATACGGTGGATTATCATGTGATATAAAAACCTGTAGATGTGAGAACTTAAAGAGATAGTTTGAGACCTGAGGGGGCTGTGATGTTATCAGTCATAACTGTGGATGTTTACTGACAAGCACCAGAAACAAGCCTTTCTGACTGAGGGTGGGGAATTACCATGTTTTGCAAATACAGAACCGTTTTTTTTTTTGTGCAAAAACTTTATTAATATCAAGTGACCCTCAAGGAACATTAGGAAGATTTGTGGCTTTTAGTCTATGGATGTTAGCTTTATGCAAGATGACAAAATAAACTTTCATCAAATGCACACATTTAAGAGTTTAAGGGCCCTATTTTAACGATCTGAAACGCAAGTAACTTTGTGGGCGGGTCTCAGGCGCTGTTGCTATTATACCGGCGGGATAAATGACTTTTGCACCCGACGCAAATCTAAAATGGGTTGGTCTGAAGTAGCTTCATTACTCATAGGTGTGGTTTGGGCGTAACGTGAAATAAACCAATCAGAGCGACATCTCACATTCCCTTTAAGAGCAGGCGCGCTTGTTCCATGGCGGATTGCTATTATACCGCGGATTTGCCAGGAGCGGTTCACAGCCGAGGAGACCGACGTTCTCGTCAGGGCCGTAAAACACAGAGAAGTGACATTGGGGATGGAGAAACACACCCAAATAAGCTTCGGTTAAACAGGCGTATGATAATTTGGGTAAATGTGTAAGCTAGATTTATGCCTATTTTTCACATCTTCATGGACACCACAATGATTTCCCTCGTGTGGTAATATTTTTCGTTGTAATTATGTATGGTTTGCAAAAATGGCAACTGCTGCGTCTGAGTGTAGATGAGAGAAGCAAAGTGTATGCGTGTTGTGCACACACTACATTATGGCCAAGCATGCGCCCTTAAAATAGCATCTGAATAACGCGCCACAGACTTTAGACTAGGTTTTTCCTGGTCTGTGGCGGAATTGTTTTCTGAAACTGCAAAATAGCACCAGGGAACGTTTGCGCCGGATCACGCCTCCTCTTTTCGCTGAACCGCCCCCGGGAGCGCAAGTTCATTCTCTAATTTACCGACGTGCGTCTGTGGAGGGAAAAGTCCGCTGTGCGTCGGGTGCAAAATAGGAATGATACATGCGTCGGTGTACAAAGTCAATTGCGCTGGGTGCAAGATAGGGCCCAAAGTCTTTCTCCTCTAGGAAACTGGAGCAAAAATACTGAGGACTGAACTTTTGTTCAATCAAACGCTCTCTAGAATGATTTAAAACAGGTGATTGTCAAGCCATTTCATGTCTTTAAAATATAAAAGCAAACGTGAGGTAAAGAGTGTAACCAACCACTTGGCCAGTGTTCGGGTTCTTGTGAGCGTATGGAGGTCCTCGGATGTGGTTCCACATTTGACCCGATGTCATGATCAAAACAAAACACTAGAGAGAGAGAGAGAGAGAGCGCGAGAGAGAGAGAGAGAGAGAGAGAGAGAGAGAGAGAGAGAGAAGGAGGGGGATTGTTCATGTTAACTGGATTTTTACATTCTTTTTTTTACAACAATACAATAGAATACAAGATAAAAAAGACTATAAATAAACAAGAGAAAAAAAAGCTGCCAATCACTCAATGTAATCTATAGTTTACACATTCAAAAATAGAGAAATTAATACCTAAATTATAAAGTCATGTCTTTAATGACATCTAGTATATAGCCGGTATCAACAATTTCAATGACAATGACAATGTGTAGATAGGGTTTTCACAGACATCAAGACACACTCACTCCTCTACCCCCCAAAAAGCCTATAATAATTCATAATAATAATTATTATTATAAAGGGAACTCTTCAAATTAGCCTCTCATGCTTTTTCTTGCTACGGCGGCCATTTTCTCAATCGCCATGTGTTCTAATAGTAAATTTAACCAATGATTAATATTTAATAATTGTTTAGTTTTCCAGTGTTGAAGATTAGTTTTCTAAGCAGATAGTAGAGCAATATAAACTAACTTCACACAGTGAGGTGTGGCGTCAATCTCCTGATAAACGCTAATGATACTTTAATCTGAAGAATAATTAACAATTTCTCCGAAACTTCCGACCAAACATTCTGAAAGGCGGTACAGTGCCATGAAGACTGGGGGTACGTGTCTTTGAACTACTAGTTACAGCACGAAATGAACATGGATGAACATTAGAAGGCATGTTGAAAGATACAGTATAATGTACTGAAATGAATCCCGTCTCATGTAATCGCTCAATCAGTGTTTAAACCGGGGAGAGACGTCACTAAAGCAGCTTGTAGGCTTTACTTAACGTTACATTTACCTCAAGGAAGCTCTATTCAACTTCCACGAACTCATTAGTTAGCTAGGAAAAATAACTCTAGAAAGCAGCATTTGGCTAAATATAGGCACAGTATTACATACTAATTATATTTTTGCTAAACCTGTGAGTGATGTCTTCAATAGCCTATTTAATGTAAGTTTGAATAAATCTGTCATGAAAACAAGTTATTACAGTTTATTGTCATTTAAATGTTTAGAATTCACCAAAAAGCTGAATAAGAAGAAACAATTCTGCTATCCAAACGTTGACATAAAAACTGCCTTATGTGCGATTTAAATGTTTGCACAACTCAGTTTTAGCTATTCAAGTAATGGTTATCAAATAAGTTAGATTAATTCATTATTTATTTTAATTTTTGGCCAAGTGCATTCTGAATTTTCGTGTCGCTGCATCCCTGTTATGAAACATAAAGGTCCCACCAGTGCAGAGAAGGCCCAGACGTTCTTGTTGAACAGGAACTCCAGGTTGTTTCGGCGTAAGTAAGCCAGACTGCCGATGAACGCCAGCAGCAAACCCAGCATGAGCGGCCCGGCGTAGCTCGGAGGCCGGATCACCCGGATCTGAAGGACACACACCAGCCTGTCAAACACTGACGTGACTCTTCTGAAGCCATGTGTGTGTGTGTGTGTGTGAGTCTCACGTGGACGTCTGTGCGGTCCGCCACCCATCGGGCCAGTTGCTCCGCGGCGAAGCCTCGCACCTGCAGCTCGTACGTGTCCGCGCGCTTGGGCTTGCCTTTGGCCGGGAAGTTGATGAATGTTGGAGCCGAGTTCATGTTGAGCTGAAGAGGACATAAACAGAGCATAAACAGAATGACGGTGCTATTACAAGAATTTTCACACTTCTTAATGCCACCATGAATCATAATTATCCCCATTTGTTTTCTTATTACTGGTCTTATTGATGTAATATCTTGCTTTCCCTCTAAAACAACTTTACTTTTACTTTTAATGTTAACCAACCGGCGTATTCTAGCTATAGTCATCACATTTAGGTCTGGCTCTATTCAGGTGTGTATCTGCACATCCAAGCACTTTCCAGAATATAAAGTCCTGCCAGAGACTTTGTTTTTCTCTTGGAAATATTTCACATATTGAAAATGCCCCTTCATGTTCACTTTAAAAGAGTAAGGTATGAGGTGGAGTTCAAAGGTAAAAATAAATTCAGGATGGTTACCATCTGGAAAACATCCGAGCCTTCATCAAAATCCACCATTGCAAAGAATATCCGGTTAGTAAATGCACTGGAGTAACGCCAAGAGTTGGCCAGGATCTGGTACTCTTCATCCGCCTGTCTGAAAAACAAAATAACAAAACACAAAAAAATGACTTTTCCCGTACAGAAATATCAAGTTTGTTTAATGCAGTTACTTTAGTGCACAGGTTTTAGGTTTAAATGTGTAGCATGTCATTTTTGTGCAGCAACCACAAATATAAATGCACAAATAAAGACTAGCTTTGGTTTTCGAATGCTCGACTCGTCTGCCATTGCTTGGAAAAATGACAGTCTCGAATGACTTCATGTGCACTTGCGTTCTGGTGGACTTAAACTGGCCATCATGTGCACATCCACTTGACTTGCATGTACTGAGTAATATTAATGAACTACATGCACTTACTACAGGATTAGGGTTTGTTGAGGGTTAGTTGCATGTAATTTATAGTTATTACTATAGTAACTACATGTAACGTGTAAGGAGGACACTGTAAAATAAAGTACCTGCATCTAATTACATCTGCAATTAATTTCTGTAAGATATGCAATACATCATCAACACAATAAGTGCATTGTATTTAACAATTATATTTTTTTTATCTAAGTGCATAGTTATAATATAATATAATTAATATTGTCAATTGCCAGCTCCACGCTTAAGGTAAGCCGCTGAGCAACAGAAGTGCACTACACTGCACTGTTGCTTTAGCATCATTTATAATATCAGAGTATTTATAACAAGTTTGAATTAGCTTTTATTTTTATATTTGTCAGTTTCCATTTTAGTTTAAGTTTCAGTAATTGTGTATGTGCTTCTATCGTTCCACTTTGCTTTCATTTATTATTTTTTCATTTATAGTGAAATACAAAGTTTTTTTTTTGTCATTTTAGTACTTCAACTCAAACTTATTTCAGTTTGTTGACGTTTTAAACTTTTATTTAAAGGGATAGTTCACCTAAAAATTTTAATTTGCTGTTCATTTACTCATCCTCAGGCCACCCAAGATGTAAGTGACTTTTACTCTTCAGATGAACAGTAAAGAAGATCTTTAGCTGAAACTGTGGTCTTTGCTGATTCATATTATGCAAGTTACCCTCAGTTTGAGATAAAACAACATGGCTTATTTTTTACAGGTAATAATGTTCAGTTTCTTGAACCGACCGATCATTTCACTTAAGACATCAATGAATCGACAGGAGTCACGGGTATTCATTTTTAAGGATGCACGATATTTCGGCCACCATATCGATATCGGCCGATAAATGTTCATTTTTAATGTTAACGGCCCGATAAAAAATGAGGCCGATATATTAAAGCCGATAAATATTGGATTAAATCCAGTCATGACACTTCAGATGCGCACTGTTCTCCATGATGGTTTTGAATTGCTTGAAATAATAAAGGACAATACAGTTCAGTGCACGTCTGTCATATAGGCTGCATAAAGTGATGAGAACATCATTATTGTGTGCTTGGGTCATGGCTTTTAATGGTGAGATTTTTGTAATCAGTTTCTCAAAAATTATTTTAAAACTTGGGATTTAGATTTATCAGCTTATATATATCAGTTATCGGCTTTCAAATATGAAGAATTATCGATAAGCGCCTACGTCAAGCGTGACCTTTCCAAAGTGATTAAGTAATGCAAAGCTAGTGTAAGACCAGCATTTGTGGTTAAAAAGTATAAATATATATATACATTTTTTTTGTGTGAAAATGGCCGATGGTTTGTCTAGATTAGACTCTTATTCCTCGGCTGGATCGTGTCGAGACTTTGAAGCTGCACTGAAACTCACGTTTGGACCTTCAACCCGTTGAACACCGTTGAAGTCACTATATGGAGAAAACTCCTGCAACGTTTTCCTCAAAAACCTTCATTTCTTTTCGACATGAATATCTCGGATGACATGAGGATGAGGATATTATCAGGGAATTTTAATTCTGAAGTGAACTACTCCTTTAAGTTTACGGTCTTTGTCTAATATTTAGCACACACACACACACACACTTACTTGCAGACGGCACACTGTCTCTGAGTCTGCAGCGCCGTGAACATGATGATGACGGAGTAGTTGCGTGGAGGAGCTCGGATCAGCCTCCTGAACTTCTCTCCGTTCAGCCGGATCACGGCACGCTTACTGGTCCACTCCATCAACTGACTGACCTTCTCTGACAGCAGGGTCTGCAGGGGCACACACACACACACACACACACACCTGCCATTAACACAGAGCGCACTCAGCACAGGTTCAGTCCTCACCGAGTAACTCATGTTCTTTGTCTTTGTTGCACACGTATATATATATGAAGACTTCAGATGCAAAAGCCTCTTAGTCCGTCAAAAGTTTTTGTGTAATATTATCATTTTTATCAGGGCTCTTATGTATATGTTTCTACCCAAGTACCAGCATTTCTGAACGGGCTAAGCCAGGGATTTAGTGAGTTTGAAGTGAAAGTATTTGATGAATGTATACTATGTGCGGAGAGCATTCACTCAATATTATCATCTCACTTTTGACAGAGGTGGCTTTTAGAGGCTTTTGCATCGATGGTCTTCATTCATATATATCTATATATATATAAATAAATATAAATATATCATCCACTCATTGGTTCACAGGAGGACACTCAGCACAGGTTGATTGTCTTACATGAGCAACACAAGCAGAAGTGTGTGTTCAGTCAGCTCAGTTCAGAGGCTGCAGTCACATCAGGAAGCTTAGCTTAGTTTGCATACAGGCCAAGTGTGTCAGCTCATAATACATTGAATTAAACCGAGAGCAAAAATTCATTCGAGGTGATTTACAGTTCGATGGATCACAGTCAGTGTTCTCACAAAAGTAAACATTAATGTGCCATTTAATCTGCTTTAGAGACAGAGAGAATCTGTCACAGCCTTTGAGAAACATGTCAGCTCAGTGCATATGAGGGGTTAAAAAACACTTAATAACAAGCCACTCGAATCCACTGACCTCCTTCTTCTTCTGCCCATCTGATGGCGTGCCGTGTAAACTAACAGCGAGGAAAACAACTATCAAAAGTTTATAAAACATTTCTGAAGCTGCCACTGCGGCCACGACCGTTCTGCGGGAAGCAACTCCTGTCCGCTTCCTATTGGCTGAGCTCAGCGGAAGAGGAAGCGTTTCAAAATAAAAGTCTCAAGCGACAAAACTAAAGCTCGAAAATGCGGCAGAATTTTCAAAATAAAAGCCTCAAGCTGCCGGTGACTCTTTCATAATAATAAAAAAGAAGACAAAATCTGATTGTTCGTATGTATGTAGAACGGGGTAAAGGTGGTTTAGTATAGTAAAAGTAAGATTATAAAGTCAAAGTCAACAAAGGAATACTGACATGATTGCTGATAAAGAACATGTAGTCCAGAAATATACAACAAAGAAAATAAATAACTATGTTGCAGCAAATAAAGAAGTGTTTCCCACTGTCCCTTTGAATCTACATCTGATCAAGTTATTCCAGCCCCAGACACAATTATTGTGTAGGCCTATGCTCTCTAAATGATCACTCGTAGTTTTGTTGGAAGAATGCAGACTTCTTATGGTGTATATTTTGCAAGTTAAATGATAAATTTTGTACTTTTTGTTGGTAGCAAAGTGTGTAAAAATGCAGTCTTTTAGCTATTTCCTCCTCGAAGATCACACACCAACATGTTTCTAATGTTTTATTATACTGAATAATTTATATACAGTTAAAGCTTGCATATACAACTGTCTGTACAATCAAAAGACACAATTATAAAAAGCAACAAAGCCGTTCAGATGAAAGAAGAAAACAGAAGCTATGCTCGGGGATTTCTCTAAAACATTTATTATCTCATTATTTCTCAACATGTTTATTCTTAACATCGCTATTGTTGGCTTTTATGAAAATGTAGATATTAAATGACTTGCAAATGAAATGAAAATAAATTGAAAATAAACACTCCGACATCCCGAGATGCATTGACGCGCGCGCGAGTGTGTGTGTGTGTGTGCTAAACATCCGGCTGTGTGTGAGTGTGTTTGGAGGAAGATGGCGGCGCTTATCCTCCCGTCTGACTGGATAAAAAACTGGGACAAATCGGGCAAAAATGAGTTGTGAGTAGGAGTTTAGTAATCGGATGGAAAGTGTGTATGGGAATAAAGTTATATACATTTTTTTGGGCGTTATCACCGCGGGTTATTGTCGAAAGCATAAATCATATTCTCTTCATTGTCAATGTCCACTGCTAGTGCGCGTTAAAAACTAATTACTTAAAGTTCAATAAAATGGCCTATAAACCTTAATATACTGCTTACCAAATAAAGAATATAAAGTCTGTAGTTTCTTCAAATGTATATGTAAGACACTTTATTGGTTATTTTCATGACTGTAACGCCAGTGAGCTAATAGTTAGCTGGGTTAGCATTAGCATGTGTCTTTATCAGTGTGTGTTACAGTATGTAACGTGTGTTACATGTTTCATGCAGGCAAACATCTTATTTTTTAACATCAAGCAAGCCTGAAGTTAATATTATGGGGTGTCATGAGGTTGCCTAACCCTGATGAAAGGGTAAGATGTAAGTTAGCTGTGCTAAAGAGTTCAATCCTGGTAGATATTGGTTGTCTCGAAATATAGTGATCATCCCTACATTAATGAACAGCACAGTCTCAAAACACACTGAGTCAGCGGTCTAGTTGTTGACACCTACTTAGTGGTCTTCATAGTGCAGTATGGTGTGAAGACCGTGTGAGCTGCTAATGCAGACAGCATTTCTGATCATGCTGGATAACATGTGTTTAGTCTGTTTGGCATCTGGTCCAAAACCCAGTAAAGCTGCCTTTGTGTTCAGCTTTGCCGAATCTGGTGAGGCTTCATGTGCAGTGCTGTCTTTTTAGGGGGATTTGAGCACTTCATATTCATATTCATATTTGCATGATACACCTGTGTCTTACAGGTAGTTTCACCTGTGTGGATGTAGGACCGATTAATGGCACATGTTTGCAGTTATTCAGATGATACTGAACTTCAACTTGTAGATGGTAGTCATGTTTATCGTACAGAGATGACTGCGGTGCTGGATAACATGAACAAGCTTTAAAGAGATGGTCAATAGTAAACTCTACTTAATGTTGATCTGTTAGGATTTAATTTAGTTTAATCCTGTGTAAATTGGGTCATCTTTGTTGCTAATCATGTGTTATTAATAACTGAAGTTCACTTCATTTATGCTTTTTTTCTTTCTGTTTCTAGTTTACAGTTTTTCCAGGACCTTGCAGGAAAACCCAGTGGTCAAGGTAAGTTTAATTCATTTGACTTATTCTTAGGGCTGTTACTGGTGCATTATTATTTGCACAAATAATTCACATTGTGCAAATTATGCCTTTAATGCAAATCAAACTTTACAAATACAACATCCTTGAACAATGAAAGCAAAATAATTTACATTAAATGTTAGAACTAAGCCAAGTTTATTCAGATTTACCCCTAAGATAAGTGGATCTGCTCTGTGCTTTGAGAGGGCTGATGGGAAATCTCTCGTCTCATATTTTTATGTCTTCTCCCGATATTCCAAAGCAATCCACACTGGTTTCTAAGAGGTTGGAAGAATGCATTTTAATCTTCCACTTGAGCTAGAGATTTACATTTCTATATATTTCATTTTTAACGCGGACACTAGCGTACCATACACGCATAGTTGCACATATCCTTTCTAAGTACTCAGTTTGATATGTTCACGTACACAGATGCAGATCACACAACTTGCACTCCGTCGGCAGAATATGTGTGTGTTCTGCACAGGTCGTGAATCAGTTTATGGTCTACACACAGATTTGGGCAATGGGAATTAGGGGTGTGAATCGTCACTGGTCTCGCGATTCAGTTCGATTATCATGTCTTCGATTCGATTATCACGATGCATTGCATCCTCACTTTTCAATATTACGGCACATGCCTAAAGTTTCGTAAATGAATTCAATCAGTCAGATATATGAACTCCCTTTTTATTCGATCTGCTGCAAGAACGTACACTTCCTGAATGTAGCAAACGTCAAACACAACTAAAGTCTGAACACAGCAGACGACAGGACCATGCAGAACAAACACTAGTAATGCTAAAAGCACATGAAACTGTCAAGTGTACTTAAGTTACAATAACGCTCACGCACACACACACACTCAAGTCGTGCACACACACGCTCGCAGCCTCACACACGCTCGCAGCCTCGCACACACACTCGCGGTCACACGCTGTAAATGTTAAAATAGTGGGAACTTTTTTTTATTACTCGCTTTTGTTTTTCGCCTCCCGCCGTTTTACGCTGGCGCGAGAAGTGCGTTTGTGAGGAATGATGTCAGAGAATCGTCAGCAGGCCATAAGCGATTATGGTCTATTACTGACCTATGCAGAATCGTCCATTAATTTCAACACCCCTACTGAGAATGACAGTGTAAGGACCCCAATGCTCACGACAAACAAGGGACTCATGAACTATTAAACTGTGTGTGTGTATATATAAAACGGTTAGTTCCAGTCCTTGATTCTGATTGGTCAATAGCTGATTTAGTCACGATAAAACACGGCTATGACCGCGTCCCCCAACGGCTCTATGTATCACTGCACAACACCCCTAGCAACCACTCTTAGCAACGCAAACATGTTTGTTCTCATTGATATAGACCCTTTTACAGTTGGTAAACATGGTGACGTATTTGTGTGGGCGGGGCTTAGCTGGAGGCAGAACGAGCTTGTTTTTTTAACAATAACTGGAGAAAATCCAGTTTTATCTTAATGTGCAAGGTCACTCACTGTCCAGGACCGCGATTGTTATTTGCAAAAGTACATTTTCACGCTCAGTCAATGGATGATCTGACAGGATTAACGTTAACGCTACCAACAGTTGAGTGGCCTGACTTCTACACCTGCCCGATAGAGAAACTGAGGACATATAAATCTTTAGATGCCTATAACTATGTGCTGAATGGTAAAGATTTGTGTGTACGATCCGCAGTTCTGCCTAACCAGCGCCAAGAAGACGACAATGTAAAGAGTGACATATTACGGTGCAATTTTAAAGATGTGGATATTTTCTAGAAATAAAAATTCCAGATACAGCATACTCATTTTTCATCGATTCTTGCACCCAACAACACAACAAGATGACATTTAGCCTAATAATAAAAATAGTAATTTAAGCTCCTTATTATGTAGCCGAATCTGTGCTGGTTTGTATTGGCCGCCTCCAGTTTTCCGTTTGTTTTGCCTCCAGCTAGCGCCGTGACGTAACTGTGACGTCGGCGCAAAAGGGGTCTATACGCTGATTTCACGCAGCCGTTATTTTGAAATCGAAAGCGAGGCTCTGGTGGGAAGAAAACCGGAAGTGTCGCCTTTAATCACAGGAGAGTCGTGAATGCGATGGCATATTGTTGTTTAATGATGTTGTGTCAATTCTAAAACTGTACATTTCTTTCATACTTTAGACTATATACAGTGAAATTCATTTATAAATAAAATAATTTTTTTATATATAATTCAGAATGTAAAAAAGAATCAGGAATGAACTATATACATATCCTATACTGGATATTAACATCCAATAGTGTAAATCGCGGCAGCAGCTTCAGGTTGGTAGTCCAAGGCATTGTTGTTTATCTTTACTTCCGGGGTTCTTCCCACCGGAGCCTCACTTTCGATTTCAAAATGGCGGCTGCGTGAAATCAGCGTATTGCTCATTTAAACTATAGTAGAGTATTGTGAGAGATCGAGTAAGCGAGAGTCCCTGCATTTACAGTAGATATAGCATTTCCCTTCAGCTCAGTCATATATTCATAATAAAAAGACGTTTGAATGTCTGCTGCGATATCTCTAACTTTAGGAGTTTTCTGTGCCCTAGTCCTCTGTCAGTTGCGTCTTGCTTCTCCATGATCACACGTTTAAGTCCTTTCAATATAGAAGTCTTCTCTACTGATTGACTCGCTCATAAAGACAGTCCTTGCCGCCATCTAATGGTGAAATAATGTCTGTAACTTCTGTTGCTGTTTACAGTCAGGGACTATTTTTTCCAGAGGAAGGAAGGCTTTTAGTGATTTTACGTCATAAAATATATGTATGTGTGTAAACTTATGGGCAAAACTGTACGTTTTGTTGTCGGGGAAAGTGAGACTGAATTACCAGCGTGTGTGAAATTCACTGTACAAATAGTTGACGTGCCTTACTTTGCCTAATGATTACGAACTGTGTTTAAGTTAACAAAAGGAGAGATGAAGACTGAAACCCATATTTCTGTACGAACACAACACACATTAGGGCTTGCACACTTTTACTAGTTGACCCTGGGTAAAGGGAGTCCTGGGTTATCTTGCTTCAGTTTTCACACTGCTTCATAATTTACCCGGGGTTATCAATTAATCCTGGGTATTCATACGCTGTCATGAACGCTATCATTTTGGCATTGGACTTCATAAAGACTATGCAACAGAAATGTTCTTATAATTACTGATCTGAAGTCATGTCTCCAAGCAATGTCATCCCTTAAAAATGATCACCCAGCACTTGTAATGATTCTTGACTAAAGGGTCATCAGTTTAATATCTGGTTTCGTTTAATTCATTTCTATATTAATAACAAGTGGCAAACAGAATGGGATTTATATACTATGAACAAACTTCATGAAATCAGCCCCGATGTTGGAAGAAGAAGTTTTCTATCAGATCTCAAACTGATGGACCAGATTGTTTATAGCCCGTTCCAGGAGGACACCAGCTTTTGATACTAGAAGATCCACCAACATGTTCTTTCTGTCCAAACTTTGTCATTGAAGCATGTTTTATTAGATTGTGCTGGTTTTAACCTTTTTTTTAATTTTGTTTTAAATTTTTAACTCTTTTTTTTTTTTTTTTTTTTTTTTTACAAAAAGTTAACCCAAAAATAGTTTTAGAGTTTTTAGCAAAAATAAATAGTAAGCACCTGATATAGTTTTAACATACATTTTTCTTGCCATGAAAACAGAAGCTGGCAAAGCATTAAAAACAAACTAACATCTGCTGTCGGTTCACACTGTACGTTCCTAAACCCCTGGCTAACGTCCTTTTTTGCATATTTGCGAGTGAACGACACAAATGATATGTTTACATAAAGGCTTTAGCATTGCACATCCTTATATGTGACCCTGGACGACAAAACCAGTCACATGGGTCATTTTTTTTTAAATTGAGATTTATACATCATCTGAAAGCTGAATAAATAAGCTTTCAGTATTTGGCCGAGATACAACTATTCGAAAATCTGAGAAAATTGAGAAAACATTGAGAAAATCTCCTTTAAAGTTGTCCATTTATGTTCGCAATTGTGCTGCAGTCACTCATAAAAATAAATGTTTTATATATTTACAGTTGGAAATTTACAAAATATCTTCATGGAACATGATCTTTACTTAATATCCTCATGATTTTTGGCATAAAAGAAAAATCGATGATTTTGACCCACACAATGTATTGATGGCTATATACCCGTGCGACATGTGACTGGTTTAGTGATCCAGAGTCACATATTATAAATTGCCGACTGCTACTAAGTGTTCCCTGATATAAAGGTAAGGCTGAAACGGCGTCCTCTTCACTCCAATTCACACGTTTTCCATCACCGTTTTCCATTTTTCCTCATCAAACGAGGGGGGTGTGCACGAATAGTTGAATATTCGATCTGCAATTATTATTCTAAAAAATCAATGATAAATCACATGAAATCCAAACAGCAGTCGTTGAGGAAAGACAGGCTCAGCTGGACCCCGCGTGAGCCGAGAGGATAACTTACCTGATGGCAGAATGATCTTCAGACATATACCTCCTTTAAGTTTCGTTGAGGGTTTAAGAACAGAAAAAGTGCTGTTAGAAACTTCATTAGCACACTGTTATCTCTCTGAAACGTCTGTCAGCGCAGCGTGTTCTCACTCGAGCATGTGGAGATTGTTTTTCTCAACATGAACATGTGAAACAATATAAACACGATAACCATACGCTGACTCGAGTGTATATGTACGTTCTGTACGATGATTGGCCCAGTTTGCTTTATTAGCGTTTTTTCCCGTTCGCGCTGCTTGAGCTTAAATTCTTCTGTTCTTTATATTTTTTTTGTTTACACACGTTTTAGTTTTTAAAGAAAACCTTGAGATATAATGTAAGCTTGTTTTGTATATTGCTTAATCGTAAACTTGTTCAGAAATGGTGACAACTTGATGAATAATAAGATAACGTCTTTCTCGTTAAATGTCTTTTAAACTAGATGTACCGCATGGCGGTACAAAATATGACCGCCGCTCAGGCCTGCACTGGCTTTCCACAAAAAATATACTTATACATACTAAGTATGAAAAATGTGTTGTTTTTTTCAAAGGACCCTCCCATTCAATTTCTACAAACCTCTACCAAACGGTTGAGGTGCCTGTTGATGGTAAAAGTCAGTTATCTGACTTTGGCATGGGTTTGTTGTGTTTTACTGGAATAAAAAACATTTTTTCCCCAAAAAAGTGGTTTTATCTTGTAGCCCTGGTCCCAGAGTTTTAAAAAAACAATGTTAACAAAATTAAACTCATTCCCACTGTACCTAGTAGAACACTTAAGTAAATGTCCCATTGAAATTAATGGGATTTTATGGATTTAGGTGAAGAAAGTGTACACATAATACATTTTGGTCTGTACCATGAAGAGAAAACTGATTCAACTCTATATAAACTAGATATTTTCTGAAAGCGTAGACTCTCAGGATGTGATCTAACATGGCATGAAACATGTCCCACCCACGTCATTAGTATACTGCCCAAGCATAACACATTGGGTATTGGTAAATCGGGTATATGGCTGATACCTAAAAAAAGTAGTAGTATGTGCATGTCTGTCTGTGTGTATGTGTGTGTGTTTGTGTATGTGTGTGTCTGTGTGTGTGTGTGTGTGTCTGTGTGTGTATGTATGCGTGCGTACATGTGTGTGCGCGTGTGTGTTTGTGTGTGTGTGTCTGTGCGTGTGGATGTCAGTGTGTGTGCATGCTTGCGTTTGTTTGTATTCCTGCATGTGTGTGTGACAGTATCATCCTAAACCAGCAACCCTTCGCTGAACAGCACCATCTACAGGCCGATGAGTGTACAGTCACTAAATGTGCACATAAATGAATTTATTTTATACCCCCCCATGGATGAAATTCTACGAAACTTAGCATACCCCCAGAGGATGTCAAGTTAATCATACACATGAAATATGGTGCAGTTCTGAACATCTCAACTGAAGATAGGGGCGATTAAAGCAGAATAATATTGCATTTTCATTTTTTATGGGAAGGGGCGCAAATCACAAATGAGTGATTATGGGCTAGGTTGATGTGGGCCCTTAAGACCAACATACCATACAAATTTCTTCATCCTCGGTGCCACGGTTCAGGTAGTTATTTAGGAAAAACTGCATTTTTTGGATTTTAGGGGGCCCAGCGCGGGGGGGGAGTGGCCCCCGGGGACCAAACTAAATTTTTCCGTAAAAGTCTAGTGGGGCTACATGCCCACCAAATTTCATGTTCCCCGGTGTTTCGGTGTCCCTGGTATCGTTGACGAAAAAATCAGTAGATGACGGAAAAAAAAAAAAAAAAACTTTGACAATCCCTATATGACCGCTTTCGCTAGCTATGCTAGCGGCGGTCGTAATAAATATATATTTGTTTTTTATGAGCCCAAATATTCAAATACAATATTTATTTTTCTGCGATGAGCTGGAACAACAAACACAAAGTTGACAGAGATAATCTCAGGCACTGTTTATGTGCTTTATTTAATGTTAAAAGCGTGTAATGTGACTCTGAATATCATTTAGTGCTCCAGCTGTGTGGCTGTAAAAGCAACAATGGATAATTCACCTCAGAAATTAAACAAATGGAAACAAGAATGTTCAAACTGTGAACAAACAAGTGTATTATTTGACATAGATTGTTTCATTTGGTTGCTATGATTTATTTTGCAAACAAAACTTTGTACTTCACTCTTGTGCCGATATCCACATGAAATGGCAACCTTCACGACACGTGCACACGATATGGACAAGAAGAAATACTATCACGATTGTTTGTTCGATATTGTGAGTTCAATTTTAACAGACAGAAGGGAAACTAATCAACAAGTAGAAATGTCACATCATGTCTATAGAACAGATAGAGCATTGCTTTGTCTATTCGTTTAATACTTTGATTAAACGAATACTTTGATTAAAAGATTGGCCTTTAGTGTTTGATCCATTATCACTCGCTCCTCCTCCACAAAGGCACTAGTAAGCTGAAGCCTCCCTCTCGCCCTGAGGCGGATGTTCTCCAGTGTGGTCATCAGGGGAGGAGAGGAGCATCATTAATAAATCTCCACACCGGTGAATGAACCATACCATACTCTCTCGAATTCCCGTCCACGTACCGTGTTTAGGGAGCTGCTAAACTGAGCGC
Source organism: Squalius cephalus (assembly GCF_949319135.1). Lineage (NCBI taxonomy): Eukaryota > Metazoa > Chordata > Actinopteri > Cypriniformes > Leuciscidae > Squalius > Squalius cephalus. The sequence goes on along the minus strand of NC_137135.1, from coordinate 6,379,269 downwards.
TCATTTTACACGATCAGATCCCAGCTTTGCTTGAGCTCTTTACGGCACTGCCTCGGGTGCTGCAACAGGTTTGATGTGTTACTGTGCTTTGCTGCAACAATAATTTGACAGGTCTTGCAAATTACCTGGCTCTGTGATGCATCATCTCTCCTGTATCCAAAATATTCATGTTTTTTTTGTTTGTTTTTTTTGGCACCAATTCTTTATACCGCCCTGGATTAATTTCCCCGTTTCTGTTGTTTACAGTAACGGTAATTCTGGTCACACACACTAGATTTAGGCGCGTTCTGATTGGACACGGTTTAGTAGGGGTGGAACGGTACACAGAAGTCACGATTTGGTTCAGACATCACGGTTCGGTACGAGTTCGGTACAATGGAGGGAAAAGCAAAACAAAAATGCAGAAGGCTTGTGCATGTCTCAGGCTGTACCACCAAAGGAAAATAAATTACTTAAGCCTTGTATTTTTTAAATAAGTTTTATTAATAAAGTAAAGGTATAGAACCAGTTTATTTGTAGTGCACTGACAATAGTTTTATATAATTAGTTTATTCATTAAATTAATAAAAAGACAAAAAGACTTTGAGATATGTTTGGTAATTGTACCTGAATGAATTGAAAATTTATTTGCTACATTTCAGATTAATATATTTGTTTTCCTTAAATTTAATTAACATTAACTTAAACACTTTGCAGTTTGAATGATGTCCTGTATAAACAAAATGACACAGTATGTTTTTATGTTTCCACTGTTCGATCGCGCCCGCACCTCACACACACGCACACAAATATAAGTAAACACTTTGCGACTTTTCGATCTCTCTCTCTCTCTCTCTCTCTCTCTCACTCACTCACTCACTCACTCACTCACTCACTCACTCACTCACTCACTCACTCACTCACTCACTTACTCACTCACTCACTCACTCACTATATTCCAGCATTGCAATCTTGACATCGCAGCCTGTTTCAGAGCTAAGGCAGAGTTTCAGATTAGGTGTAGGGCTGGACCCGAATATTCGAATAATCGTTCGGTGGGTTGGTATTCGATTTCAAAATTTGACATTCGAATATTCGTTTTTTTTTTTAGTTTTTTTTTTTTCACACCTGGGATCCCCCACGAAACGGTTCTCATTCGCGCTTGAATAAGGCCGGCGACACACTGGCTGCGTGGCGTGTTCGTTTTTATTTCGGCCTGTGTGAGACAGGCAGAAGCTCAGGCGCGGCTCGAGCCACGCGGAAAACGCGTGCATGCTAGAAATAGATGTGGCGCCGCTTCTCCTGTCCGTTTATATTGCACCAAATGCGACACTGCACTCCCATGTGAAGTCGATTGGATGAACGGTTCTCGAAATAATAATAATGCAAACGGGCAGACAGACACATAGAGATTCCTGCCTTTATTAGAGAGAAGAATATGTTCAGCCCCCTCTCTCCGAAGCTTCGAATATTCGATGTTCATTACTACCGAAGCTTCGAAGCTCAAAACATGGTATTCGGACCAGCCCTAATTAGGTGTCCCTAAAGAACCTGCGTATCTAACAGTAGTACCCCATTACATTCATTAATTTGCACGCAAGTTTTTTTTATTTTTATGCCGTGTATTCTCTGTGTATATTCATGCTCCGAACCCTGACGCCCGTACCGTTTCGGTTCAATACGAATACATGTACCGTTCCTCCCCTACTGATTAGAAAATGTAAATGCTCACATCACCTTTGTATGATTTCAAATAATCACACAGCCCTTGCAAAAGTTTCTTTTTTTTTCATTATATTTTTTTTTAATGTGTGCCACCACCACGGTGGGTCTGTCGTCACGCTGACCAGCCCTGAGTGTACTTCACTTCTGTCAAGCTTTAGAGACCTCCTCTTTTATTAGCTCTCGGGAGTTTTGTTGTGGTCTTTATTCAGAGTGTAATTATTGCAGATGTTGTTTCTGCAGATCACTATTTTTGATAGTATATCTAAAAATTGAGAAGATTGCAATTCAGATTGTGGATCCTGATCGTTTATTATAAAACTGTGATATGAAACTTTGGGATGCAGGGCTGTGATACCTTCTGAATTCCCACACGCACTAACGTACTACATGCGTAACTATCATAGGTTGTATTCTGTATGATGTAGAGATGCGCAGTTGGCGGTTAAACCGTGGATCGGGCGGATGACGTGGCGAAAAATAGTATTTTAGTTAAATTCGGGCGGGTGGCGGTTGAACCAATCAAATGATTGTTAGGCCTGCTGGTATAAAATGAATTGCACTGTCTGCCTGAAAGAGGCGCGCTCTCTTCCCATGCAGTCAAAGTTAACGGGAGTCTTCAGAACAGGCTCGTCCTGGTCGTCACCCTGACATGACAGTGCGTAGAGTTAATTAGTAGCCTAGTACGCTAGGCTAAATAGCAGCATGTTGAAATTATGTGCGGAAAATTGTACGGTAGCCTAGTCAGGTAAGGTCAGGTTTGCTGATGTGCGTTTTATTTAGGCTATTTATTTATTTTTGTCCCTGCGGTGATCTCTAGCATGATGGTTTTAATATTGCAGCTGTGAATGGTTTCCTGGTAGCTGGCGTGTGCTGGAGATGCTGCAGTTCACTGTGACAGACACGGCTTAGCTTGACGGCTACTCGTAACAACGTTTAACGTCTTTATCGGGACACTTTCATCCCATCCCAATTCACACATTTGGGGAGGCGTTTCCCACAGTGGCAGCGAGTGTGAAGAGCTGTAATGACAAGATACAGCTGGGACATTTCCAACTAGTGACGTAACTCCATGAGAACTGAAAACTGGAAAGTGTCACTGGTGAATGTTAATGAATATGGGGGAAAACTTACTGATTTATTGTACAGCTGCAACTAACGATTATTTTGATAAGCGATTAGTTGGCCGATTATTTCTTTGATTAATCGATTAATCTGATTAAAAGGCCCAGTTTTCTTCTTTTTTATTGACAAAATGCACTATTCCATATCCTGGCCAAAGCTGTCCTTCAAACTTTCTATGAAAACATAATATTTCTATATCCATGCTGTGCACAAAAGAGCTATGAAGCAAAAGGACGGTTTAAATCCCTACATTAAAAATGAAGATAATAATAAAGATATTAAATAAAATTGCATACCGTATTTTTCGGACTATAAGTCGCTCCGGAGTATAAGTCGCATCAGTCAAAAAATGCGTCATGAAGAGGAAAAAAACATATATAAGTCACACTGGACTATAAGTCGCATTTATTTAGAAATTAATTTCACAAAATCCAAGACCAAGAACAGACATTTAATCAATATAGGCAAGTTATTCAACTACACAGTAGCACACAGAACAACAGGCTGAATAGGTGTCCGGTGTGTTAACGCAACACATTAACAGTTATTCAGCTACACAATAGCATAAAGAACATATACCTGGGAGGCTGAATAGGCTAAATTAACATAAGCCAGCGAGTCCAACAAGAAATTTACCAGTAAACAAGTTCACCAAGCTCCCGCGATCATTTTCTTCATCCCTTGGTGTCGCTTCTGAACAACTCCGCCAACTAGAGCACCCTCTCGCGGCTGTAGACGGTAATGTTTTCTCTTGGTTCATCTCAGTCTGAATTAATTTTGATATAGAAGTCACACCTGATTATAAGTCGCAGGACCAGCCAAACTATGAAAAAAAGTGCGACTTATAGTCCGGAAAATACGGTACTCAGTGTTCACAGATGTTCTGCAGGAACACACACATTCACTCTGGACACCGTAACCTGTTACTGTCGTTTCTTTATCCTGTAAATGTTAGAAACATCTTACATTTATATTTAATTACACACAGTTATCCCGTTATAGTTACCACTCTCATACTGTCAGGACGAGCATTCATGCAAAATTGAAATACTCGCGTGAATTTGTAACAAAAGAATTTGTCAAAGCAAAGCGCCTGACAGGCGTCATGAATGCTCGTCCTGACAGTATTTGTAATTCAAGTATTTTATGAGAGTGGTAACTATAACGGGATAACAGTGTAATGGAATATTAATGTAAGATGTTTCTAACAGTTACAGGATAAAGAAACGACAGTAACAGGTTACGGTGTCCAGAGTGGATGTGTGTGTTCCTGCAGAACATTCCTCTTATCTGTGAACTTTTTTCTGTCAGCTGCCCGAAACACTCTCACGCCTGTCCCGGGCCGTTCTTGACAGGACGGTGGTGAGAAACTCTTTAATGTTGTGCAGGTGTTATCAGCAGTATGCCTGTAGGAACTGAACGCTGTTACTGAGTCTGTGTGTGTGTGTGTTTTGTCTTGTAGATCTGCAGTCCGGCCTGTATGAGCTCTGCTGGCATGTTATCCAGGGCAATCTGAAGGTGGATGTGGCTGCCGGTCTCCTGGCTGATGTTACGGTGAGTGCTGATCCAAAGAAAGAAAGAAAGAACAAACTGGTGTGAAGTCATTTTGAACAAAATCAGGCCGAAACGAAGTTCGTTTGGAGTTTGTTTTAAGAGTTTAGCGAGGCAAAATGACAAATGTATCATAATAAAGTCCAGATTTTCCGAGGGGGGAGTTTAGGAGAAGAATGCCGATGAATAAAGACTGAATTTCACTCAGATATTTGGGTTGCTTTGATGTGACATTGGGCCTTATGAAATCTGTTACATTTTTCCCCCCAAATTCTTCAAGTTTTTTTTTTTTTTTTTCCCTTTCAGTAAAATTTTTTTTTAGACTCCATTTTAATGGTTAAATTATTTTACTAATCAAAAAGTAATAAGTTAGTAATCTAATTTATCGAAATCATGAAGCTTATACATTTTAGCAACAATTTATTAAAATGATAAAAATGACATATTTAGGGCCCTATGAAATGGGGGTTTTCTGTTTTAATTGTTCTGGATAACATTTTAGCAGTTTAATTAGCTTTTAATAATCAAAAAGCATTTCTGATTAATTGAATTATTAAAAACAACAAAATTGAATTTTTTTTAGGGCCATTTTTTTCTTTTAGTTTTTATTTCCAAATTCTGTTGTGCTTTTTAATTTTTCTGGCAATCAAATAAATACATAACACATTCATTTTACTTATCTTTTAATCATATGAAATTAAACAAACTAGGGATGCACCGATCCACATTTTTTCACTTCCGATCCGATCCCGATACCTGAATTTGGATATCGGCCGATACCGATACTATTCCGATACCAGAGCTGTGTTTACTTTAATATTATTATTATCATTATTGTTTATTTTATATGATGCTGAAATAAACTTCTCTCAACAAGCAAGTAATGATATGTTATGTACGTATGTATGCATGCATGTATGTCCCAAAAGGCAACTTGAGGTAAGTATAAGGTCAGAAAAGGAAGTCAGAAAAACAGGAAATCCTGTTAACAGGAAAAATCCCATTCTGAAAACAAATATGCAGCTGGGGTTTCAAATTGATTGTCATGATGTCAATATTTATTACATTCCCAAAATGTCAAATACTTGCGTCTTGAAATATAAGAAAAGTGCAAGTGTAACGTTAACGTTAAACATCTTACACACACTATCTGAAGGGTGATCCTCGCTCCGATGCAGTAAATGCTCGATCAGCGTCAGCATCGTGCAAACAAACAAGCGGATTTTGCCTCAGACGCGCGTCAATTTCGTTTCAAACTTTTGCTTTTTACGCACGTCAATTTTTCTCTGGACGCGCGAATGGATTCAAAATAGACGCGGTAGACGCGAATTTGACGCGCTATTCGCATTTGGTGTGAACGCACAGTAACGTGGTGCTTTTTTAAATGTTTGATTGCGTTCGTTGTGTTGTACGACGCGAGGAAGCTTCAAAAGACTCTGAATTACAGCTTTGCAAACATTACATTTTGCTGTCTTGCTCTGCGGTGTTTCCAGTGTGAAGTATATCCACACAGCGGACGTTGTTGGCTAGCCGCAAACTGCGGAATAGTTTTCCTGAGCGGGGGCGTGTCTCATAACTCTGTGTCTCATTGAGCCGCGCCTCCGTTCAGGAAATCCATTCCACAGTTTGCAGCCAGCTAGCAGACTAGCCGGCGGGAATCACTTTTGGAGTCATTTCAGCAGACGTTAAAGCGAGCGCAGACATGACTCATGGATATCGGATATCTCCGCAGGTTGGATCGGGAAAATCCGATACGTGAATTACGCTGGTATCGGGTCCCGATACCGATACTGGATCGGATCGGCCCCATCCCTAAAACAAACATTTTTTGTCAAACAAAGTGCTGCACAACAAAGCTTACTGTTAACATTAAAACATGGAAGACAAAAGGTGATTATTCCTTAAATTAAGTTTTTATAATAATTATTATTAAGAATATTGTCGCTACATTCTACTTTACATTTATATTTCTGTCACAATTTCTTCAAGTTAAACAGTTTTATTTTGACGGCTTGGACTCAGAGTGGCTCTGGAGATGAAGTTCATGCATTCATGTCTTCATATAGTGAGACGGCAGAGGCTGAAAACACCGCGAGCGTGACACGCGTTCTTCAGTGTGTGTGTGTGTGTGTGTGTGTGTGTGTGTGATTAATGAAAACATTGATTCACACAGAGACACAGAACATGTAGGATTCATATTTAAATAGTGTTTTGCGGTTTAATGTTCACACACACTAGTCTAAATTTCGGCATGATTTAAGTGTACTGACCTACTTTTTTTTTATTCATCAAAAATGTGGTCGTTTTCTGCATTGCGGAACAACATCTGGGTGAAATAAGTGACAAATGCTTCATTTTTATCCCTTCACGACTGGACACAGAGTATGTTGCGCTCAAATTACAAGCATTCTTTGTAGACTGATCACAAGGACAAATGACACCGTGTGAAGTCCAGCTCGGCGCCTCAGAAACTCTGTCCTGCTGAGATGTGAAGTTTGTGTCACTTTCACTCATCTCTCTGATCTGTGTGGACTTGAATCGCTTCTCTGCTGATGCTGTGACTCCTCATCCAGCGAGATGAACCTCTCCTAAACACAGTGATCGATCACACACTTCACATCTCTACTTGTGTTGCGTCGAGTGTGTTGTCCAGTGAACCGGGAATCTCCAGCGTGAAATTGAAATGCTCTCGACATGTGTGGGATGTGCCAGTGACGCAGTCATGTTTGTGTTTCAGGAGCTGCGGGACGACATGGCCTCTATTTTAGCTGATGTTTTCTGTATATTAGGTAAGTCTGCACCAGCTAATGATGATTAACCAGTGTGTGCCAACAGTTCATCCGAGTGTCATCGCATTTGTCCTGGTGAAGAAGAGCCAGGATGTGTTTGCATTGAGCGACGGTTGTGTTCCTCGCACGAGCGAACACGCTTATTAAACTGCAGTCGTGTGTTCACGTAGATCGCTGTTCTGACAGATGTTTGCATAAATCAGCGGATGAATCTGAAGGAGCTGGAGAGTCTTACTGAACTTATTCTAATGAAGCTCTCAGAGTCCCTGCTGTTGGTTTGTCAGGCCCACTGTGATTGATTTAAATGTTAATTTAATGTCGTACAGAGATACAACAGTTCTTGAAACCTTCACAGAATCCCTGCAAGTTCATTACCGATAAAATGCTTTGTTCCAGCTTTGAATGCTAGTCGGCAGACATATTTATATTCATAAACAGGATTTTACCTGTTAAAATGACCTTTAGAATAAGAACATCCACATCTCTCTAACTATAGATTGTTGATTTCACTGGCCTGGAAAGTAAAGAAAAAAGAAAGATAAGAAGTACTGGACAAAAATATAGGTTTTTCAATACATAGTGATTCTGATTATTAGAAACTGATTGAGCGCTCGTTTTCTGCGTTGTTTACACTTACGCTCTCTCTTCTCTACATGCGGAGTTGTATTACAATAGTAATATGTTTCTGTCTATTATATTTATTATGAAGAGTTATTAATAATTGGTATTTCCATTATGTCTGAGGAATCTCAGAGCAGTTTCAGTTAAGGCTTTGATGAAAATGATAAAGACTGTGGTGTTTAAGTAAGACTTGGACACTGTTCACATTTGAAGCCCTTAATGCTGTGGCAATTTTACCCTGCGTATCAAAAATGGTATTGAATATCCATGTTTTCCCCCCGAGATATTGTATCAAATCATGAATATTGGAAATTTAACAGTATGCCAGTTTTTCAGCTGATGAAACATCTTTAAAAAACAGTGTTTTGTTCAAATACTTGTTGTAAGCATCAATTAAAGTGGCAGTAGATGTACAAAACACACCAAGAGTTGATTTCTCTGCCTGACTTCATATAAACGCACTTGACCTGCATGTGATGTTGTTGATTCTGCAGATATCGAGACCGGCTGTTTGGAGGAGAAACACAAGCGAGATCATTTTACCCAGTTGGTTGGAGCCTGTTTGGTGAGTTGTGTGAGATGTTTGAGTTGTGTTTGGGTCGCTTTAATGTTACATAGGGACCTATGAAATCCGTTTTATTTTGTCCCAAATTTTATTTTATTTTTTAACTATTTTAATGGTTAAATAAATTATAGTAATCAGAATGCATGGCTAACTAATTGAAATCATGAAGCTTACACATTTGAACAACAATTTATTAAAATGTTAACAAAAATGACATATTAAGGGCCCTATGAAATATGTTCAGCTTTTTTATTTTAAACAAATCTATATTTTCTGTTGTAAGTGATCTGGATTCCATTTTAATGGTTTAATAACATTTTAACAATTAAAAAGCATTTATGATTAATTGAATTCATAAAAATTCATTTTTTGGGCCCTGCATAAAAGCCCTTTTTATTTTTTCTGGCAATCAGCTGAAGACATAAAACATGAATTGAACTAATCTTTTAATCGTATGGAATTAAACAAACATGTTTGTCACACAAAGTGCTGCACAATCAGAGCTTTACTGTTGAAATTAAAATATGGAAGAAAAAAGTGATTATGCCTCAAAAACTAGTTTTTATAATAATAATATTGTTAGTATTCCTACATTGCGACACTTAGTTGAGTAGAACACCATGCGATGGTCCTCATGGCCACAGTGTGGCGGCAATGCGCTTCGAGACGCATCTCTTCTTTCTCACACTGCGGTTGAGGAAATGCTTTTTTAATTTCTGATTCTGTGCGTACGCGAGTGTGTGGCCGATCCCCTGGCTCTGAAGATTAGCTGAAGTGTTGAGTGGCCCAAATTCTGTCCTCTGGTGAAAAATGAAACCGCGCTGGCGAAGGGCCGCTCTCCTCCCGTGAACAAACCTCCAGCACTGTGCGGGTTCATACGAGACTCTGGGCTTTCGAGCATGTTTACTGCAGCTCAACACAATGAGTTTGTGATGCGATGGCTTTATAATGGCAGTCGGGTGACTCATCGAGACCTGCTCTCCTATCTTCGCCTGATTAGTATGCAGATACAGGTTTGTTATGCAGTGTTATTAGTGTCTTATGTAAGTCTAGCTGAAGGCCGCTGAGGTCGGATGTGGGCAGCGTCACACTCATGGGTGCAGGGATATTATTCCAGTGTTTTGATGAGTTTAATTCTGGTCTTATCCTCATGAGAGAGCTTCCACAGCTGTTTTGGTGACGAGTGTCTAATTAACGGCATTGTCTGTCTGTTGTTGTTCAGATCTGTGTTCCTGATGGTGTGCTGAAAGAGAGATTGGATCCAGAAACGCTGGAGTCTCTGGGACTGATCAAACAGGCTCAACAGTTCAACCAGAAGATTGTCAAAATCAAGACCAAACTATTGTAAGTCACATTCTCTGCTGTGAAACGCCATTGATTGCATCTTTCCCTGTGAATGTAAAACCTAAACACTAGGGGTGGAACGATACTGAACTCACGATACTGAACTCACGATACCATATTATTGCGATACTCCAAGACATATGATAAGAGGTTAGCAAAAAATAACTTGATTAAAATGGTTTTATATTGTGTGTGTAAATGAATAGTCTTGGACTTGGTGCTGAAACCCAAAGCACAGGACAATAGACACACCAGAATAACAATATTCATGATTCTGAAGATGAAAATACTGAATTATTGTAGACGAATATGCTTGCACTCTTTCACTGACTAGATTTATTAAAAATAATGTAGGCCACTTTTTACTGGTAATCAGACATTTGGCATTATCTGACACTAAAACTCTGAAAACTTGATTTTTTTCTCACACAGAAATATTCATTTTGGATGAACTACACAATATTCATATTGATGCATTTTTGTATTGTGATATATTGTGACACCCCTACTACATTATACTAGATTAGCATTTAGCTGATGTCTCAAAGTAGTGTGTCTCTTGCCTATCCCATCAGCAAGGACATTACTTTTTAATGTGCTGTGTACCGAGATAACATTTGGGCAGTGCAGCCTCAATCCTCTCAAACTCAAGTGAGCTGATTGCTTAGATAAAAAAAAATAATGCTTTCTAGATAGAAAGCTTGTAAGGTTTTGAGAGATATTTGGATTTGCAGGACATAGATATGAATTTGAGCCATATGTAGGGCCTATGATTTCCACAATGCGGAAAATGGGTAAAAGTATAATTTTCTGTATTACGTGGAATGTCAGAATTTGGCAAGTTTTGGATGAATAAGTCAAAAGTTGGGCTGTACACCTAATCAAATCACGTTATGAACTAGTGTCTGTGAATACTAAACCACAAATAGTTTAAAATATAAAGTCTGCACGTATGAATGAATCTCTTCTGCAGCATTTCACCATTTCCTTTGATAAAACTATCATCAGATACACACAGAAACATGACAACCCGTCAAAATAAACGTTCAGTAATGGCCAATAGTGATGTCCAGAGGGGATTGGTCTGGGATAATAGTTTTTAATGACCCTACAAGTTTGATTTAACCATCAACATATGAGGGTAGAACAAAACACTAAACTTGGTTAAGGTTTCAAGTTATTTATCTGACAATATAATTTAACAAAAAAAGGGGTAAACTACAGCTACGGGTTTTATTTTACTATGCAAAAAAGAAAAAAAGCTGACAGCAAAAAGCATACTCTGACTACAACATAATTAGTTATTAATATTTTGTTGGTTCTCTCTTGATTTTGAATGTGTTCATAATTTGTTTGTACGACAGCCTGGCTAAAAATGATGTTAGCACAATTTGGTATGTTTGATTGCGTTATCATGAATAAAGAATAACTGCGCTTTATTAAGAATAATCTTTAACAGATTTTGAAGAATATTTAAATAAAGGGTGAAGTATTACATTTCCTTAGACTGGGCATCACTTTTGGCCAATGCTGTATTACTATTGTACAGTAGAATATACCTCTCAAAGTCATTTGATAGAAGTCAGGGGAAAATACAATGGATTTTTAAAGAGAAGGAAAAAACCTTTCATGAAGCCTAAAAATGTATTTTTTGTTTAACTTTTAATAAATAATAAGAAATATAGTTGTTAAATTGAATACATTTTGTGATTTAAATTATTTAGACATGCTTTTTGATTACTAACATTTAACCATAAATCAGAAAAAAACAACAGAACCAGAAATTAAAATGGAAAAAATTGATTTAAAAAAAAAAAAAAAAAAAAAAAAAAAAAAATTGGATTGGATGTAGTCCTACATATGCCTTACTATCGAGAGCAACAGTCTGGTTGTAGAAGTAAAAACCCCATTCACTTTCTCCATAGGGGAATTGATTTAACAATGACTCATAAACATTTAAAGACTGACATACTGTGAGCTACAGTTGTTAATCGATGCTTTTATGACGCCATCAGCCAGCATTATTTCAACTTATTTTGATATAATCATGTTTACAGTGGAAAAAACTACTTTACCCATGATTCTGATTCTGAGAAATCTCTACCAATCAGAGCTGACACTAGTAAATCACACCAAACAGGCTCTTTAGAGCACTCCCACTCCCATGATGCACTGCAAGGAGTGTAAGAGTTAGTCTTCCTGTGCTGTCAAACTAAAATACACTGCAACTATGTACATAATCCAAATTTGATATCTATTACTTTTAATTCCATTTTATCACTCCAGTTTTTTCCTAGAGATTGGATGGCAATGGTTGCCGCCTCACATTAAAGCAAATTGAATAACTTGTTTTGTACCTGATCGTTTGCACCTGAAGCGCAGAGTTCGACCTCTGTTGATATCAGATGACAGTCGAGCTTTTAGATTTAGTCACTGGGCGTAAAACACCTGGAGTTCGTGTGCCGTGTTGTTCTCTTTCAGACACAAGTCACTGCGCTCTGCACATTCAGCATGTTGTTGTGAGTCTATAAAATGTCCCCAGCCTCATTTAGCTGTAAATGAAAGGCATAGCCTGAACTCCCCTGACGATGATTAATTTCATGCCTTTGTGTAGGTCTTTCTTAATGAGTTTTATCAAGATTACAGTGCCCTGTGCCCTGAAAGCCCTCGCTCTACCCACACCACAGCTCTGCACAGGACACATAACAGTCTTTCTTTGACAGAAGCATGTTGGAGTGAAGTAATTGGTTTCATGTCGTCTTCTGAGGCGCCTGGCACGCGTCTGAGGGCCCGTGACCACCAGACCTCAGCTCTGATGCGCTTCGTTATTTTCAGATGATTGCATGAAGTTATTGTTCGGCCACGGTGTAACCATCCATCTTTCACTCTGTAGTTACAAACAGCAGAAGTTCAATTTGTTGCGTGAGGAGAATGAAGGTTACGCTAAGCTGATCACGGAGCTTGGGCAGGATCTGACCGGCAATCTCACCAGCCACGTCGTCCTGGAGAACATCAAGTCGTTAATAGGTACGCTACACACCGCATCACCTTTCCTTATTAACCTTCATTATTAAATATCACTCTACACTGACGATGATGATGATGATGATCTCAACCAGAGGGCCTCAGCAAACCTTCACGGTGGCTGCAGAATGACTATGAGAATTTTAATAATAAAAACAATTAAAGACTACATGATTTCTAGGGCTGGGTAAAAAATATAGATTTCTCGATTTTAAGCGATTCTCATTTTTACGAACTGATATCGATTCTTAAATCCCAAGAATCGATCAGTCATCCTGTTTTCAGTTGATGAATGAATGTAAGATTGTAGCGCACATCCCATCCAATAAATCACAATAATCTTTGTGCTTTGTTACTATTGATATGAAACAAAGTCTCAGATTTCAAATTACGTCCATTTTCTTACAAAATTCAAAAACATAAATGGCGTTTTGGCGCTGTGGCGTGAGATCGCTCTGGCGCAGCTCAAGAGAAGCACATGATCTTCTCTTCCGCCTTAATAATACCAGTTACCACGCGAAATAAACATGAATGAGCTTCTGAAAGTGTGTTAAAAGGTAGAGTACAACTTATTGAAATCCGTATCATGTCACATGGAATAAAACAGTAAAGTCAGTAAAACAACAATGTCATGTAACGTCACATTTACCTCAGAAAAACCATATCCCGTGACCATAAACTCGTCAGTCACCGAGAAAAATTAACTCTAGAGAGGAGCATTTTGCTAAATATATGCACCATATTACATATTCATTATAATTGTTAATGTTCTTCAATTTTTAATGCATGTTTGAATAAATCTGGCAAGTTTTTATGACAGCCACCATTTAAATGTTTATATTTCATATAACTTTATTATAAAAATAAATAAGTGTAATTTAAGTGTTTGTATACAAATCAGTAAATTTTTACCTTCAATATTATAGTAGGCTACAACTGACTCCCATAGTTTACAGCATTAGTTAAGAGATTTGTTTTCCTTGAGAAAATTTGCCATGTATTTATTGTACCTGATATCCAAAATCAATATTGAATCAAATCGAATTGTGAAATTTGTGTCTCTACCCAGCCCTAATAATTTCCTCATTAGCTTCACATGGAATGTCATCACGATAAAGCTAGGCAGCGACAACACAGTATCAATAAACAACAGTATAGCATCAGTCGACAACAATAGCTGTTTCCATCCAGAGTTGGACTCCATCTGATTTGACCTTATGCGCAAAATTGGAATATCGCATAAAACATTTGTGAATAAAGCATTGTTTCCCTACTGTGAGCCAAAGAGAATTGTCACTGCCTGATAAACTGGCGCTAAATATCACTGAGAAATATGAAAGTTGCTGCAGTAGGAGAAGCCACTCTATATATAATAATGTTTGACTTTGCAGACAAAACACAAAAGACATGGTGAAGTTAACTTGCTCTGAGGCGAATGGCTGCTGTTTGGGAACGCAGTCGTGTTAGACAGTTCTGGGAGGGACTTATACAGGATCACTGACGACAGCCTTTGCTCAGGCCCTTCAGACGCTGTGCAGCGAGATCGTCCGCTGTTAGTCCAGTTATGCCGTCTCAACGCAAAGTATTTTATGATACGCATAGAATCATTTATTCGTTTAAAATAATCACTCGACTCTACTGAGTGCATACTTTTTTTAATATACAACCCCAAATCAGAAAAAGTTGGGACACTGTACAAATTGTGAGTAAAAAAGGAATGGAATAATTTACAAATCTCATAAACTTATATTTTATTCACAATAGAATATAGATAACATATCAAATGTTGAAAGTGAGACATTTTGAAATGTCATGCCAAATATTGGCTCATTTTGGATTTCATGAGAGCTACACATTCCAAAAAAGTTGGGACAGGTAGCAATAAGAGGCCGGAAAAGTTAAATGTACATATAAGGAACCGCTGGAGGACCAATTTGCAACTTATTAGGTCAATTGGCAACATGATTGGGTATAAAAAGAGCCTCTCAGAGTGGCAGTGTCTCTCAGAAGTCAAGATGGGCAGAGGATCACCAATTCCCCCAATGCTGCGGTGAAAGATAGTGGAGCAATATCAGAAAGGAGTTTCTCAGAGAAAAATTGCAAAGAGTTTGAAGTTATCATCATCTACAGTGCATAATATCATCCAAAGATTCAGAGAATCTGGAACAATCTCGGAGCGTAAGGGTCAAGGCCGGAAAACCATACTGGATGCCTGTGATCTTCTGGCCCTTAGACAGCACTGCATCACATACAGGAATGCTACTGTAATGGAAATCACAACATGGGCTCAGGAATACTTCCAGAAAACATTTTCGGTGAACACAATCCACCGTGCCATTCGCCGTTGCCAGCTAAAACTCTATTGGTCAAAAAAGAAGCCATATCTAAACAGGATCCAGAAGCGAAGGCGTTTTCTCTGGGCCAAGGCTCATTAAAAATGGACTGTGGCAAAGTGGAAAACTGTTCTGTGGTCAGACGAATCAAAATTTGAAGTTCTTTTTGGAAAACTGGGACGCCATGTCATCCGGACTAAAGAGGACAAGGACAACCCAAGTTGTTATCAGCGCTCAGTTCAGAAGCCTGCATCGCTGATGGTATGGGGTTGCATGAGTGCGTGTGGCATGGGCAGCTTACACATCTGGAAAGGCACCATCAATGCTGAAAGGTATATCCAAGTTCTAGAACAACATATGCTCCCATCCAGACGTCGTCTCTTTCAGGGAAGACCTTGCATTTTCCAACATGACAATGCCAGACCATATACTGCATCAATTACAATATCATGGCTGCGTAGAAGAAGGATCCGGGTACTGAAATGGCCAGCCTGCAGTCCAGATCTTTCACCCATAGAAAACATTTGGTGCATCATAAAGAGGAAGATGCGGCAAAGAAGACCTAAGACAGTTGAGCAACTAGAAGCCTGTATTAGACAAGAATGGGACAACATTCCTATTCCTAAACTTGAGCAACTTGTCTCCTCAGTCCCCAGACGTTTGCAGACTGTTATAAAAAGAGGGGATGCCACACAGTGGTAAACCTGGCCTTGTCCCAACTTTTTTGAGATGTGTTGATACCATGAAATTTAAAATCAACTTATTGTTCCCTTAAAATGATACATTTTCTCAGTTTAAACATTTGATATGTCATCTATGTTGTATTTTGAATAAAATATTGAAATTTGAAACTTCCACATCATTGCATTCTGTTTTTAATCACAATTTGTACAGTGTCCCAACTTTTTCTGATTTGGGGTTGTATATATATATATACACAAATAAATGTACATTTTTCATCAAGGTATTTTTTTGTTCCCAATCTGCTCTTTAACAAAGCATTAAACACATTTTTTACCTATGAAACTTTTGTAAACTTAATATGAAATACATGACGAATATGTGTGTGTATATATTTATTTATTTATTTCTTCTCTTTATTTATAATGAAGCAGTGTGTAGTTAGCAAGTTAATGAAGATTAGATGTTTTAAACTGATTGGCGTCAGTATTGGCAGATGTTGCAGTATCTGTATCGCACAGATAAAGTGTTATTGACCCATCAGTAATAAAAACACATGTAGAGTGAGCCAGTCGGGCAAACGACAGATCAACCTCTGACTCTTGCCCCGGGCCATTGGGCCGTCTCTGCTGAGCCCTGATAATGACTGGGACTGCAGCCCAGAACTGAAGTTTCTGATCAGTCGAGTGAGCTCAAACCAGCTGTCATAATTACAGCTGTGGTGTGTCATCACTGTCACTGAGATCATGAGGTGATGAGTGTTGTGTCCTCAGGATGCTTCAATCTGGACCCGAACCGAGTGCTGGACATCATCTTAGAGGTGTACGAGTGTCGCTCGGACCACGATGAGTTCTTCATCCCTCTGATCAAGTCCTACATGTGCGAGCACCAGACCCTCTGCCACATGCTGGGCTTCAAGTTCAAGTTCCACCAGGTATGATCCAACACCAATGCAAACACACACTGATCAGATAGCTCTTTCATTACCGTTAATTACACAGTAGTGTTCATTTCCTTAACCAGAAGTAAGATGTTCGTCAATTACCTTTTTTCCGTGACTAAGATGAGACGATGACAAGACGACACGATAACTGTGACTATATTAACATGCAGTAATTATGTTAATAATCTCTCGACTATATTTGTGATTGTTGAAGCTGGATAAATGCAATTCAACATGTGACAATACAGTCTTTATGCTGTTGTTTTAATAGAAAAACATTAGTGTGATTGGGAAATATTGGAATCACTATTATGAATTTCATGTTTTATTTTTTGAAAAGTTTCTTGTTTGGCCCGTTTTCATAATGTAGAGAGTGTGTAAATTTATATGATAAATAGCCTATAATAAATCAGGAAACTAGATTAGGCGAAATGAACCATGCATACGAGTTGACATTCTCTTCTTTTGTGCTTTTTAAGTGAAAGCGTGCCATAATTCTGATGAAATGTAAAAATACGTTTCTTAAATGACGACAATAATGATAATAATTCATAATTCTGAGCATAATAATCATGATTATCAATCTAACCATTATGCAGCATGACCAAAGGTGACCAAGTTTTAACTGACTAAAACTAGACTAAATAAAACATGAGAAGGTTGACTAAATATGATAAAGTATATTTGACTCAGGACTAAGACTAAATAAAAAAATAGCTGACAGAATTAATACACAGACATGTGACTGAATACTTTGGCTCCAAACCTAGACAGTGTTGGTGTTTTAGCACATGCTGAACTGCCTGTTTGGTCCAGGGGTAGAACTAGAAATGAATTGGGACTTGGGGCAAAAATGCCATCAAAATGAACAAAATGCCCCCTAAATTCAAGATAAGGGGGCAAAAAAGTCCCCTAACTTTCATAAATCTGTTACAGCCGAATTAAACTAAATCTCAAATAAAATAAAATGCTAAATGAATGAAAAGCGTTGATTACGGCATTACATTTACATCTGATCACGTTGCATTACATTTCTTTTTCCACATTTTGCAGATAAGCAATGAATAATCCTAAATGCCCTGTCAGATGCAGTGTCTCTTCCACCTCTGCTCTGTAAAGATGGCTTAGGTGATCATTTTATGTGTAGCAGTCTAGAGTAGACCAAAAAGACAACACAGATATATTTAAAAAAGTAATTATAAAAATTGCCTTTACAAGCTTTAAAAGCCCCTTAGTGGAAAAGTTAATTCCTGACCCTGGTTCGGCTCTCATGTATGCATTTACATTTTTATTCAATAAGTTAGGCACATTACTAGGTTTTAAAGCACAGCCAGTGTTGGGCATAATGTCAGAAATATTTCCAGCCGTTGTGTCTGAGTGTTCGTCTTTGCAGTGCAGAATATATCAGTTGGCATGGCAACTATTTAGTTTTATTCATATTATTGTGCTGTAATATTCACTGACTCATGCAAGACGACTGCTTCGTCAAGTGTAATGTTCTGACTTAACTTTTATTCAAATGTACAAAAGTAGATAAGCTTGTAGATATAGTGAGCATGATTTTGCACGCCTGGATTTGTCCGCCCCGCTCCTGCCTGTAGTCATGTTGATCTGGGTTATCACTGTGTCCACAGGAGCCTAATGGAGAAACGCCATCATCTCTGTACCACATCGCTGCAGCTCTTCTTCAACACAACCTCATCGCTCTCGAAGACCTCTATGCTCATGTGAGTGGAACGATCATGCCGTACATCAAACTAGAAAAGTGTGACGATACTAGACTTCTGGAACGGTTTGTAATCGTGGATCAACGGCCACATGAGCCGCCTTTCCACTGCGCTCGACAAATGACAGCCATCCGTCCGGAAGTCAGACATTTCCAGTGGAGAGTCGTACGGGAGGAAGTTCCCATCATATGCGTATGCGAAAATTTCGGATCCGATTTGAGTTTCAGATGCGTTGAAATATCTGAACTTCTGCGGCTAGACCGTATGCGACCGGATGTGATGTATTCTAATCAAAACTATGAGCGCAAAGCCAAAATTATCAATATTTTAACACTTTAATGTCATTCTGTAAACGCTATTTCTGCAAAATGGCTGTTATTAATAATTATGGCAGAAAAAATATATTTTATAATTATTAAATCAATATTTATATTGATTAGCTCTATAAAATCGACTGTTTTTATTTTGGATGTATTGAGGGTCATTTGTTTTGTGTGGATATATTCATGCATGCTAGCCTGGGAAAACCCAGACAACTTCCGGCAAATTCAGATTTGCTCGAGAAGTAGTCTGGCAAAGAGCTCATTCAAGCCCATTTCCATGGCCTAGAAATCGCGGCACCAATCAGAAACGTTGAGGCGGGCTTTACACGATGACGATCGCTCTGATTGGTTTTAGGTCTAGCCTATTGCGCCCAGAGGCATTTGAGCGACGTCCGTTCAATTTTTAAATGCATTATTATATTCAAATTGCAAACACATGAGGAGAGTCTCCATGAAAGACTCACTGGCAGATGAACGTGCTACTACATTTCTCTCCGAAACAGTAGGAAATTAAATTAGATTTAATAGAGGATTTTAACTGTGACACGATGATTGACAGGGCAGTTTAAGTGACAGGATGCACGCGACAGATCCGTCCGATAAAGATGACGAAGTAGTATGTCCCAAAGCTTGCCTACTTTTTTGCTACACATTCAAAAGTAAATACCTTTTCTTCACAAAAAGAGTACATACTTTTATGGCGTAGTGTAACTTAGGCGAATTGGGACGCAGCATATGGCTTTACACGATGACGATCGCTCTGATTGGTTTTAGGTCTATCCAACTGCGCCCAGAGGCATTTGAGCGACGTCCGTTGGTGATGCCCCTTTGGAAATGAGTTATTAATGAAGCTTTGCCAGACCATAACTCAGTTACTACTGAGAATGGTCTGGTTTTAACCAGGCTACATGCATGCATTAAATTCATTAAAATCATTCATTTTTCCGTTGTGAATAGCCGAGGGTAACGGTTGCTTCACGATCAATGTCGTGTGCAGTGGAAAGGGGGCTATACACACTGCCATGTTTTTTGTTATTTAAATGCATTTCCGCGTGAGTCGCTGATGAAATTGCGATGACTGACATGGTGGTAATCATAGCAACGTTTCGGCGTCTAGCGTCTGTGAACAAGAAATGCATCAGTTTAACCCGGGGGTGCCCAGTTCTTTACCTGGAGACTTCAGTCCCAGCCCTGATCTCACACACACACACACACCATGTGCTCCTGATGATCTTAATCAGCGGGTTCAGGTGTGTTGGATCAGGGTTGCAGCTGAACTTTGCAGGAAGGGAGATCTCCAGGAACAGGATTAGGCATCGCTGGTTTAACTTGTTTGCTGTTGGCTATTTTTGACCAAAGTAGTATTTGTCACCAAAAGACGCTTAATGTCCAAAAGTTTTCCTGCTTTAAATGGCGCCCACACCAGTCTGCATGTATAATCTATAGGGGTGCACTGAACATTTCTGTCTTGGGCCGAAAGAGAAAATTGGCTGAAAATATGAGCTGAAAATGCGCTGTCATGAAGTTTCTCTGTCTTAGTAGAGCTGCGTGAATCTGGACTAATTGAGAACCACAATTTTTTGGTTTCAAACCGAGATCACAATTCTGAACAGACAACTATACAAAATATCATGTCATTTACTAGAGGTTCTGACAAATGTTAATTGCTGCAGTCTATTTAAAATGTTTAACTAATCTGAATGAATTATATATATATATGTTATGCCATGTTACTTTCATAAGGGGATTTACTCTTGATCGCTCCAGTGCACATCACTGTTTATATCCGAACTATAAACTTTTATCCAGGATCCTCTGTGATACTATGAATATTTGTAACACCGAAATAATGAAACTGTGTGGTTGAAAACACTGTTTGTGAAGCTGTTTCACACCGAACTGCTCTGTCTGGACCAGCGGCAGCTCAAACACACTTCTGAATGTTTAATAGTCACAGGCGAATCGTTGTCATTTCAGCCAAGTGCATCCAGAATTGTTATTTCGGTGAATCCCTAATATAAAGAATATGACATGCAGTTGCTCCTCCTATAAAAGAGTGTTGATTAATAGATTTTACATCAAAACACTAATAATCACAATTACAAAATTAACGGAAATAATCAACACTTATGTTTTTGCCATAATCGTGCAGCCCTAGTTCATATTTAAAAAAGTTTTCAGAGTAAATGTTGTTTTATTTATGCAGATTCACTCCCCTATTAATATAATTCTAGAATGATTGTTTCCAAATAGATATTCAAGGCGTCTGGTGGAATTTTCATACCACAATGTACATCGCAGCAAAACAAAATATTGCAATATCAGTTTTTTCCAATATCATGCAGCCCTAGTTTTGTCCATAGAAATGCGTTATTCACTTCTGTAAAGTGATGTGACAGGCACATTTGATTCATTTTCATTTTATCGATTTTATTTGTTTGTGGGGGTCTTCATGTTTATCCCCTAATCTGTGCTCTTGGGAGAAAGCTGATGTCATGAACTGTTCATCATACTGTACGTTAGCCGCATCTTCCTTTCTGTCTTAATGGGATTCAAAATTGTCAGATGACTTCCTTTTGAAAGGAACAGGCAGCTAATGCCATCCTTTTAGGTAGTTTAAAAACATAATTCTGCTTAATAGAATTACACACGCACTTTGACTCTATTTACACATGGTATTAAAATGTGTCCATGTGGACAAGATTGAATATTTGATGGTGGGACCTACATGTATCTGGAGCATCACGCTCATAATAGAGCAGCTTACAACATAGTGCCAGCTTGATGTCATGCTTGGGTTAATGCCATTTAGATATTCACATTTCATATTCAGAGAGAGGAATACAGTTGCAAAATCTGCAGCAGAAATACACAATATGGCGGCTCGTTTTAATACCACGGTTAAATCATGGGAGAATATTAATTAAAGGAATAGCTCACTTGAAAATTGTCATAATTTACTCACCCTCAAGTTGTTTCAAACCTGTATGAGTTTGTTTCTTCTGCTGAACATAAAGATATTTTGAAGAATGTTAGTAACCACACAGTTGATGGACTTCCATAGTATAATAAAAATGGAAGTCAATGGGGTCCATCAACTGTGTGGTTACCGACATTCTTCAAAACATCTTCCTTTGTGTTCAGCAGAAGAAAGACACTCCATGACGTGTGTCATCAGCCCTGGACAAACTGAGCTTGTGTTCTTGGGAACATGATGGTGCATTGCTCTGATTAGGATTAATAGTGACCCTATCTGAACAGAGCGGTGTTTGATGGTAACCCTCATGTCTCTTTACACAGCTCCTCCCACTGGACTCCAACATCGTGGAAGAGCACAAGAGAGAGAACCTGGAGGCCAAGCAGATCGCCCGCAAACTCACCATGGTGGTCGTGCCCTCCGAAAAGACAGAGGACAAGGAGAAGGAAAAGGAGAAGGAGGAGGAGAAGAATGAGAAGGTAACTCATCTCTGCTGTAGTTTTAAACTGGAGCGAAGCAATGCCGAAATGACGGTTTAGTGTTGCTATTAAAGAAATAGTAAACCACAAATAAAAATGGTCATTGTTCGCTCATGTCATTCCAAAGCCATACTGAAGAAATCAATGCTTGAACATTATTATTATTATTGTTTAAAGTCCTGCCATATGTTTATTCCACCCATGATTTCACTAATTAGTTTTCTCTCCTGGCTGAAGAACTGTGCTAATTAGCAAATCCTGAGGAGGACTTTTACTTCCTGAACCTGGACTTTACACCTCTGTTTGTTTGTTAGTAATAACTAACCGTGTGAACTGACAATAAATACAGTTAGTAATATTAACTTATCACATTTATTCATGAAATAAAAAGTAAGCACTGTCAGGACAGATCATAAAACAAAGTGCTTAGAACAGTTTTATATTTAAAAATATAACATATTACATAGAAACGTAGCAGGACTGTTATTTTGCATGTACACTCCAAGACTTCATGCTCTGATCTTTAGATGCTAATGATTATCACTGTCAATAAAATCAATCGTAAAGAATCTCTTATTGACGTTGTGATTATACTTTGTCGATTTCAACTGGATTTCCCAAATTGACAGAAGATTAGTTTGTTGACACTAGACCACAGAAGAGTTTTTTTAGCATTTAACGGTGTAAATCCGTGTAAATGTCAGCGTTTTGCTCTGCTGATCAGGTGCTTGATTACAGCAGTTCATGTTCAGAGACTCTCAGGGACTCTCCGTCTGACAGGCTGATTCACAGAACGCAGAGATAAGCTGCAGTTTAGTCACGCTGTGTACGAAGTTAATGCTTTAAATTAAATCTTGACTGTGTAATGACAGATGATGCATTCAGGATGCATGCAGGAATTTAAAATGCTGTGCAATAGCAGCAAAAGACATTACAAACGTTCGGTTCATTATTCAGAAGTACATGGGGCTGCTCGATTATGGGAAAAATCATGATTATTTTGCTCAATAATGAAATCACGATTATTTAACTCGATCATTGGTGGGTGATATAATCAGTCTTATTTCTTGATGTGAGTAATTTGAAATGTCAATATTATCAATATTTCAGCAAAAACTAATACTAGGTTAATAAATTTAAGTAAAATGTCCTCCTCAGAACAGTTATAGAAGACAAGTGAACAGTCAGCAATACAACAAGAACTAAGAAACTAAATTACAAACAAAACTGACAAACATAGAACAGAACAAAAACACAAATGAAATGGTGCTTTAAGTTTTTCAGGAAGATGTACTTCCAGTGGTGTTCAGATAAGTAACAGCCTACAACAGAAATTGAATAAAGTAGTCAAATCTAAAATACATTAAATATAGACTAATCCTTATTAAAACTACAGTTTATTCATTCAAGAGCAGCGAGTGATTTTATCTTTATCTAGTTGTTTGATTAACATGACAGACTGCTGCAGATTTATTAGGCTGTTGTCTCTTTAAGAGCTTCACGGATCCAATATACTGATACACACACGCTCTTTCTCAGTGTTTACATTCACTGAAGACATAACCAACTGTGTTTACAAGGATACTTACCAAACCGGCATTTTACTACACTCACGATATTTTACAACGAAATGCGGCATAAGCACAATAATCATTTCTTATCTATATTAGTTTGTCTATTGCTATAATTACTATGTTTTATGAAATGTCCCTATGCTTATTTGGGAGATCTGATCAAAACTGTAAAGTGTATGCATTTTATTTTATTTAACTTTAGCTTTGGTTTTGAACTTGGTATTGAGAAATATGATAGCCATCAATATCTGGTAAATTCATGGAAAAGTTATTTAACAAAGTTATGTTATTTCAACAGAGCAAAAATATTGTGTTCTCCATGATATGACCCCTTGATTCCTGCTCAAGAATAATTTAGAGAGTGTTTTATTATTGATTGACATTTAAAAGTGAACCGTTCATATTGACAATGAAGATGGTAAACCAGGTCTGAATGATTAGTCAAATAATAAAGACAATTTAAGCTAGGTTTTTTTTTTTCTTTTTACAAATAATATTAGAGCATCTCCTTTTCTCTCACACATGTAACACTGAATAAAACAGATTCAACCGTTTCCAATTTCAAGAATGTTAAATTAAAGTGAAATCAGAACAATATGATTAAAAAACTAAATTCACAAATGATCAAAGCATTGTTATTGCCAGCCTCGTTTAAACGTTTTATCCTCTTTCAACTGAATATATGAAAATCCAGGTTTTGCAGTAGTTGTTGTGGATAATTAGACTTTGCATTAGTGTGACTCGTAAGCTATGAGGAACACCACAGATGATGTGTGTGTGTGTGGAGATAAGAATCCCTCAGACTCCTCTCAGAAGAGCATGTGTGTGTGTGTGGAGGTGTGTCCTGCGCTCCTCTAACGTGTTCCTCCTCTCGTGTCAGCCTCCTGATAACCAGAAGCTGGGTCTGCTGGAGGCTCTGCTGAGGATCGGCGACTGGCAGCACGCGCACAGCATCATGGATCAGATGCCGGCTTTCTACGCCACCTCCCACAGGCCCATCGCCATCGCACTGTGCCGACTGCTTCACCTGACCGTGGAGCCGCTCTACCGCAGGTACAGCTCTCTCACACACACACACACACACACACATATGACTTTTACGTGCTTTTCCCAAATCACTGAAGTGACGTCGACGTCTGGTTTAGCGATAGCATGAGCCGTCAGGCAAGTGTTATTTAAATAAACTCCTGATGTACTTACAAACTTTCCAATGCCTTGTTTTATGAGTACAGAACCTATTTGTACTACTGTAGAAGTTTGGTACCATTCTGGGCATTATTAGTGGGGTAACTTACGAGATACATCCTAGGATCCATTAGCGCCTGCACTAAGCCATCCGGCTGATATCTCTAAATAAGCTCTAACTTTAATAATGTTCAACCAAGGGAAAAAAGGCTTCTGGGGGGAGTGTTTGGCTCGATGTCATGGTGCAAAGGACCCTAGGTTGATTTTACTCCGAACCATCCCTTTAAAATTACTATTCTTCATAAAAACATAAACATGGAAAAAACTAAGTATTGTTGAGCTACTTTGAGCTGAGTTTCCCTGCAGTGTGGCCCACACACACACACACACACACCGTCCAGCGATCGGGACTTCCTGCTCATGTGAGCTGTTCTCAGGCTCAGAGCTGAGAGAAGCACAGCTGTAAATCAGACGCGGGTCTTTATGGCTGAGCTGGGATGTCTTGAGCTCTTTGAACGTGCTGTATTTTCAGGGCTGCAGTCCCCAAAGGTGCCAAAGGGGGTTTGATGAGGCCTCTGAGGAACAAACAGGCCCCTCGTCCGGCCGAGACCTTCGGGGACCTCTCCAGGGATGTGTTCACCATGCTGTGCTACCTGGGCCCACACCTGTCCCACGACCCCATCCTGTTCGCCAAGATCGTGCGGCTGGGCAAGAGCTTCATGAAAGAGGTGAAGACTGACACACACATGCAACTATATCTTCAGCAGTTCTTTACATTCATTTGGTTTTTTATTCCCTCAATCAGAGGGAACCGTTTATACCAACCAGACATTGTTGAATGAGATTTTATATTTAAAGATGTTCTCAGTAACTTTTCCTCATTTAAAAAAACCCAAAACACTTTACGTTATGTTTGTGGTTTATCCTTCTGTTGCACTTTACATTTTCTGGTGTTTAGACTCTGAGCATAAGCGGTTTGGATGATGGATGGATGTTTAGTGGTGACGCAAAACACTATTATGATCATAATATCTCAACTCTATATTGGCTGTGCAATGGTTGTGAGTGTTAGCTCACATAAATGTAGAAATGATTCAGCACTTCTCACCACTGTTCATTATGCTTATGGACTTCCTCCAGTGGTGTTACATAATTGCACTTGTGTGTTTTTTGGCAGTCAGAGAATGTAATGGTGTGTCCCAGAGATGATGAGCTTTATATCAGGACTGTATTAGCCCTTCGGCTCACTCTAATGTAACCTGTGTGAGTTGTGTAGTCTCACTTTATTGTTGGCTAGCCTCTATTGATCACTCTCTCTCTCTCTCTCTCTCTCTCTCACTCTCTCTCTCTCTCTCTCTCTCTCTCTCTCTCTCTCTCTCTCTCTCTCTCTCTCTCTCTCTCTCTCTCTCTCTCTCTCTCTCTCTCTCTCTCTCAGTACCAAGCTGAAAGCAGACAAGAAATCAAGGACAAAACGGTGAGTCATAAGTGGGAATCTAAAGTTTTATCGCTATTTTTTTTGTCAGGTCAAGCACTGACTGGAGAGTGTATTTGATATGTTTGGCACCAATTAAAATTGTTTGTTTATTAAACCATTAATAGATTCTAGGGATGCACCGATATGTACATTTTGGCTGATGCCGATAACTCTTAATATTTGAAAGCCGATAAATCTAAATCAGTTTTTTTATCTAATTTTTGAGAGCCTGATTACAAAAACAGTTCTTATCATGTCCCTCGTATAATGTTCTCATAATTGTATGTAGCCGATATGACAGACTTGCGCTGCACATGTTGCATTAACTGTATTTTCCATTTTTTAAGTGATTCCAATCATATTTCAAGCAATATAAACCCATCATGGTGAACAGTGCGCATCTGAAGTGTCTCAGCTCAAGGAAATAATACAGTGTTTATCGTTTTAATATATCGGCCAAATTTTCTCATCGGACCGATAACGATAAAAATTAGTGCTGCACGATTAATCATATCGCAATCGCGATGTCAAGCCTACGCGATTATATGACGCAAAATGCTGCGATTTTATATTAAATAAACAAATTAGCGCTGTTAACGCAATTAACGCAGCATCTGTTAATTTTTGGCATCCTTTGGCTAGTGTTACATGATCCCGCTCTTATTCATGCAAATGCTTTTAAACCATTCATGCGTGACAAGACAAAAAAGAGCTCGCTGCCTGTGAATGTCCTGACTGTGACACACAGAAAGACTCGCGCTAATATCGTGCGTGCGCACAAAACAGCGTGCCAGAATACAGTTCTCTTTCGAGCTTGAAAGAACAATAACACACACAATTATTATACAATCTTCATAACATAAGAGTAGTCTTGTGATGAACGTGAAGAGTTGTGGCTCGTGAGAGAATGAGGCGCTTGTGTGTGAGATCCGCGTCTCTGTCAGCAGCGGCTGCTCTTAAAGGGACAGTACACAGTAGCCACTAATTATATCTGTCGCTAAAGTTAATCAAATAACAAAGGGAACAGAGAAAAACACTCACTGCTCTTGACCAAAGAACTTTTTTCTTTAGGCAGATTATCACTAATCTGTGTGTGCATTTATTTTCCTTGAGAACCAAGCAAGTTGACTCATGAAACCATTTGTTTATTATATCGCATATCGCAATATTGATCTCAATTATCGCAATATGACATTTTCCCCAAATCGTGCAGCCCTAATAAAAATGAACGTATATTGGCCGACACCGATGTGGTATCAGATATATCGTGCATCCCTAATAGATTCTTCCAAAAAAATATTCTCAATCATTTTTAACACTGAACAGCTACTAATTTATTTGTATGTGATTGTATTGGATTACTGAGTGCTCGTGTAATGGCCAAATAAGTTCTCTTGAGAGATTCATAAACTGTTCAAGATATGACAGATATGACTATCACAGGCCGTTGATTAAAGCAGTGACGGGTCTCCAGCTGATTGTGTAGATGCACATGACGTGATTGTGTGTGTGTCTCTGGCAGGACACTCTGCTGAGCTGTTTTCTCAGTATTGCTGATCAGGTGTTGTTACCGTCTCTCTCACTCATGGAGTGCAACGCCTGCATGTCTGAGGAGATCTGGGGCTTCTTCAAACTCTTCCCCTACCAGCACAGGTACGGCCCTGCTCTCGTCACCCGTGGCTCTGCCTGCTCTGGACACCCAGAGTTATTTGCTTATATTGCACAAAGTTAATTGCATTAGGGAAATTGCCTAATTGGGAAGGTTGCAGGTTCACACTGGACTGCAGTGGACGTACTTCATCACTTGCCACTTAATGAAAGTAATTGATCTTCCACTTGTACACCCAATCTGTTAACTAAATCTGCTTGCTACGAGTTTCACATCAGTGTCCTGCTAATATTTATTATGACGGGTGGGAGTGTTTACAGTGACGTTTGCGGTGCACGTTGGGAGTCTATAAGCACGGGCACACCATGGATCATATAGCCAACGCTGTTTTTCAAATGTCAAATAACGTTCAATGTTTGTTTTATTCACAATTTTTATTAAAATGTAAGTCACCTCGTGTATGATTTACACGTGTAGTGGCCGCGCTGCAAGTTTCGTCCACCTGATGTAGACTCATGTTAATGCAGATTAATGCCTTTGTGTTAAACTGGAAGAGCGCTGAATAAAATGCGTGTTGCTGCGGGATGACATGTTCTGTTGAGCGGTGCGAGACTCTGCTTCACACCCGCCGTGTCCTAGTCCAGCGTACAAACATTCATAACCAATTCACAATAGTCAATCACCTTTATTTCTATAGCGCTTTTTACAATACAGATTGCTTTTATAGCAGCTTCACAGAGATAACAGGAATATAATGCAACAAAGTTTGTTTCTAGAAGAAAATAGTGTCCCATTCCAGCTTCAGTAAGTTCAGTGATAGTTCATTTTTGTTGTAAAAAAGTTTTTAATTTAGTTCATTTATATATATATATATATATATATATATATATATATATATATATATATACAGGACTGCCAACTTTTGAGTTTAGCTTGGAGGGTGGGGGTATGTAAAAACAAATATTGCATCACAATAAGTGTAATTGTGATTGTCAAAACGTTTGATAACTAAATAGAATTTTATGAAGTTTAGTGACAACATGTTACAATGTTTACATTGTACAATGACTGGTAGGATACAGTTTTTATTATTGCTTGACAAAAATTTCAAGATTTCAATTCCATTCAATATTGACTAATTTGGATACATGTTTATTTAAAATGTAAGTTTATTTAAAAAAAAAAAAAAATCTCACCTAAAGCTGTAAACATAGAGGGCCCAATCTGCTGGTATTATTAAAGGTTAAAAATAACAAATTAAATTAAATATAATGCAGTTTTTGTTATTATAACAATTATTTAATGACATAAGTAAAAATATAATAAATATGTAATATAGTGCCCAGCAAAATCTCCTCTCTAGCTATTTTTTCTATTCAATTAACATGCTATGGTCATTAAATGCCTTTCCTGAGGTAAATGTAACGTTATGTGACATAATTGTTCTCCTGCTGTTATATATTGACCTCTTTCCGTGGTTGAAAAACACTAATTGGTCGATATTATGTATACTTTCGGTAAGTTGTACTGCATCTTTAAATAAAAAAGTGACAGATGATCGTTCACGTGCACTTGAACTGAGGCGCTCAGCGATCTGTCACATTTACAAGCGACAAACGTATTTTTGTCTGAATTTCGTAATAAAATTGACGAAATCTAAGAGCTGAGAATTAGTTTAATATTAAGAGTACCTCTTTGCTCCGCAATTTTTCTGTGCGTGAGAAAATGGATGTGTGCCGTGAGAGCGTGTAAAAAGTGTCAATTGCGTGAGTCTCATGCTCAATGAGTGAGTTGGCAGCCCTGTATATATATATATATATATAGCCGCTCTGGAGAAAACCATGATTTCATCGTCCAGCTCAGTTCTCATATAATGGTGTCAAATGCAGATCAATATCATTGTTGAATAATAGATGTCCCCGACTAAGCAAGCCAAAAGCCAATACAAGCAGAACGCATAATATTTCATTTAAATAAAGTCAAAGGATGACATTCGACCAACTGTGTGTGTTGGAAACTGTTAAATGTGATGGTGCATGTGCAACATTATGTGCTGTGTTATCATGGGAGTCGTTTGTTATGTGCGGTCATATACCAGCTGATGAATATGAGGCTGTGTTTACTGCTATTCCCTCATCATATTCCCATATTCCCTCCTTATACAGTATACACAGTGAATGCCTTGATGACTATGACACATGTTTTGTGTGATTAGGTATCGCCTCTATGGGCAGTGGAAGAACGAGACGTATGGTAATCACCCCCTCCTGGTGAAGATCAAGGCTCAGACGGTGGACAGAGCCAAATACATCATGAAGTAAGTTTACTTTCTAGATCAGCTCTGCAATATAACCCTGACACTGAGGCGAGAAGAGGCGTTCCTATTTTTAAAAGGATTTTCAGGATTAAAATCACATGGAGTTTTGAATTCTGTCTTCATTATCTTGTTCACTGAACATGCTAATGTTGAGAGGATGGTCGTAAAACTCAACCGTGACGGTCTGGTTTTTCAGTCTCCTAAACTACTGTTATAACACTAAGATATGACACTTTTATTTAGCAAAGATGCATGAAGTTGATCAGATGTCCCAGAAAATGCATTCACAGTGTTGTAAAGGGAAATAAATGCTAATACATTCAGATAAAGACTGTTCTTTTTAAACTTTCTGTTTGTCAAAGAATCCTGCATTTGTTTTTATCAGTTTCCATAATTTAAAGCTGCACAACTGTTTTCAACTTTGATGATAATAAGAAATTCTTGTGCTGATAATCAGCCTATTAGAATGATTTCTGAAGGATCATTTGACACTGAATTACATTTCAAAACATAATGTAGAAAAGTTGTTTAATAATGATATTTCACAGTTTTTAAGAATCCTTCTGACCCAGAACTTGTGACTGGGAAGTTTAGGTACTGTCTCGAGCTACTAGTTTCATCTTGGGCTGTCATGATTCCTCGATTAAATTCCTCAGACGAGAACCCACGACCCGCATCATCAGGCTGTTTTCTAACACTGCATGATATAATACAACAGTTTAACAATCGTAACATAGCGTAGTGCTATTGTGAATTCACAAAGGCTGCGATTAAATTAAACAAATATATGCGCTGCTTGTTTAATGGCCTATATATGCACTTTAATTTAATTTCACTTAAATCCAAATATAAGACAACCCTGATTTATATTTGACAATTATTTCATATTTAAAGCAGAACTTGGTAACTTTTTTAACTTAATAAAACTGTCTAGAAATCATTTGAATGGTTAAACAACCTGTTCTGGTGATATTGGTGACTTTCCCCGCTCCCCCCAGCGTTCCCAGGCGGAAAACCAACCTTGCAACTTGGGGACTACCGTCCCGGCAAGATAGAAATTGGAAGTCCCGTGAGAAGCGAGAACGAGAACGAGCGCAAAACACAAATTGCTTTACGGCAATTTGACATAAACACACGCATGTTTGATGTATTACCAGATTACCCACCTCGGTAGACATAGCTCCACACGATACAGTTGGCTTGCTCCGATCAAAACAAACGCACATGAGCAGCGGTAGAGAGGGGGAGGAGGCCGCCGCAAGTGAGTTTTTTACGACCGTGTTGTGAAATATACGCCCCCCCCCCCACAGCTGTAGGGGGAGCTCGTGGGGAAAACATGCGACAACAAAAGGGAAAACAGCGAAGAAGTGACTAGAGTTCGCTAGAGTTGCCGAGTTCTCCTTTAAGTTTTTGTATTGAAAGTATGGCAAATATTGGTAAAAAAATGTACCAACAATCACATTAAAATAAACACACTGTGGCATACCATAAAAATAACCCGTAGTCCATCTGAATTTAAGAACATTTAGGCTTTCCATCTCATAGTGAAAAACATGTCGCCCACCAACATTTCAGTTAACAGTAGAAGTGAAATCTTATTGTAGGCTTGAAATCTGTCTGAGAGAGAGAAACACAGGCTAGATGGCATTACATAGTAGTGCAATAAACACAGCGATCACATGGCGCTGAAAGACAGCAGTTTCTCCCTGAAGACGCTGGGCAATACTTGTTCTGCTGCAGTGTAGGCTAATGCTAATCCATTACGCCGCGTCATTCTTCTGCACCGGCCTAGGCTGGCTTTAAACCTTCAGCTGCATGATGGCTCTGGTCATGGGCAGCTCCTCGTTTCTTTTTTCGGCTACATACTGACACACACTTGCACACACTTTTAGGACCACGGTAAGCTTTTTACTTTCACACTTTGCATTTTTAGCGCAATTTTCCACCGGACAAAATTGCGATTGTTAACTCATGATTTCTGTTCTGTCTGTGCGCACCAAACTTGTACTTCTATCTACTCCTCAACCAGACCACCTAGAGACTTCGGGTTTTCGGCATTATGTTAAGGAAGGTCTAATCTCGGGAACGCACAAAAAAAATCCAGGAAAAGATTTACTATCTCTTACGCCGCCTTCACACTGGCAGTTGAAATCAGCTCCGTAATACGCAATACGCCCCCAGCGGACGTCGTGCACAACGGTGAAAATCGTCGGAAGCACTGATCTATATAGAATGACATTATATATATATAGATATATCATTATATAGATCAGTGGTCGGAAGCCTCGGAAGCGAGTATATTTAAATATTGAATTATTTAATTGTATTAACTGCCCTAATAACGTTAAAACATCATGAAAATAAAAAAATGACATGACAACTAATCGTTATAAAATCATTATTTATTTTATTAAAAGTTAAGAATCCAGGTTTGTTTATCAGTACCATAGCAACGCTAACTTCCGTTGGGATTTTCGGATAGAAACCGTCCGTAGCCTTTCGCAAGAGTTCAATTTTTTGAACGCATCCGGATGGCCAACGGACACGATTTTTTCCGCACCGCACTCGTTCGCACCTGGTTCGGACCCATTTGCATGCGGTCTGCGAATCTCCATAGGAAATGAATGACTTCCGGTCGTTTCGCTGCCGTATCGGAGCTGATTTCAACTGCCAGTGTGAAGGCGGCGTTTGTGTTGTGATCCCATGACGTCAGAAAATTGCGCTAAAACACTCACTGAGTTTTTATTACTTGTTTCTTTTTGGGCTCGCCATCTTCTAACATTACAGCCGGATTTCTTGTTTGACTCCACTGCATTTATCACCATGAGCTTAGAGTTTTCATCATAACCTCTCCTCAGTTGCTGGTTCACTTGCCTGACCTTTGAACTGCTCAGTTGTGGACAGTCATTGGCCATCATGCAGTCCCCTGGCACTAATTTACCGCTAGTTTACGGGGTGTCGCTTCAGACATGCTCGTTTTACAATTATTTGGTGCTACCTATTGTTGCGGATGTATTATTGACATGTTAACGGGGTGGTGTAATGCCCTTTACACAAGATGTAAAATAAGATAAATAAATAAGTGTGTGTGAAGTTTTAGCTCAAAACACCCCTCAGATATTTTTATATAGCATGTTAAATTTGTCACTTTTAGACATGAAATCACTTTGATTTATGTTTTTTATTGGAACAAAAACCATCATTTAACAACCTCAGAGCTCGTGATAGGTCAGTCTTAAATTTTACAAATAGATATTTTAAATGGATGTTTATTTTTTGTTGTTTTCACCTCTGAACCTCAGCCATTACCCTTAGACTGTGTAGGTTTATGATGTTACGACACTGAGCGGTACAACTTTAGCGGCAGTTCTCCTTGAACATCGTTTATGATGCCCTGTGTGTGTGTGTGTGTGTGTGTGTGTGTGTGTGTGTGATCAGTCCCCTGTGCATATAGATGAGCTCCATGAAAGGGTTTGCAGAATTGCTGTATCAGATTCTTTGCTTTCTTTTCAAGTGTGTTGAATAAATGATGATATTTTGGCTGATAATTGGATGGAGAGGGAGAGAGTGGAGAATGAGCTGAGGCTAAACATGTCAGAAGTGTTCAGGGAGGAAGAGCGGGAAGCTCAAGGTCACCTGTCAGGCGCTCGTGTCAGAGCTGCTCTCAACCGTTTAGTCTCTCTCATTGGATGCGGTTTGTAGCTTGTTCAAGTAGTTTTGCATTTTTGCCTGTTCATTTGAAAGCATCAAACTCATGAATATGACCAGACTAAGGTTAGGCTTTACAAGTGACACCATACAATTAATCCTGCTTTTTAAAAATGGGAATATTTCTTTACTTTTTGTATGTACTGATTGTTTTTTTGTGAGAAAATCATGCTCATAAATCTAAAGCTGTGTTCCAAATTTGGATTTGATATCTCAAATAATTAGCTTTCAGTAAGAATTTGTTTGTGGGCAGTACCAAACGCTTCCAAGAGATGACATTAGTTTCCCATTCATGTCATTTTTTGACTGCTAACAACACAAGTGTGTACCCTGGAAACCCAGAGTTCTCGCGAGAGCACAAGTTGAATTTGCTCAGCGAGTTATGTCGAGTAATGATGCTCATTAACTATGCCCTTGTATCCGAGCTGCACCAATCACATCGGGTTATCTGATATAGGCGGGCCAGATGCGAGATGAAGACAGCGCTGTGACGTTGAAGTCATTAGTAAACATTGCGAGATGGCTATGGATGAACACCAGTTGTTTGAAACGGCTTTGGCCGCTACAATGAACGAGTTAGACTTGGCTTTTTATCTAAAAGAGTAACAGAAGACGCCGCTCAAATCCTTCCTTTGCAAGAAGGACCGGATACGGCAAGAGTGTAATCTACCAGTTAGCTCCGCTGGTAGCTAAGCGTATGGGGTTTATTGTTGTGATTGGTCGTAGTGTTATCCAATAGCGTGCAGTGAGATTTTCAAATGCATGCTTGGTGCCGCCCCTAGAGCTGGCCGATTTTCATTAGTCTATGCCAGACCCTTAATCTTTCAGATTTGGGTCTGGATTTCCAGGCTAATAAGTGTGTTCAAGGCATTGACGCTTGCATACAGATCTGAATAAATAAATGTAAGTGTTTTTTTTTTTTTTTTTTTTTTTTTTTGGTGTGTGTTCACACAGCAAGTGCCAAAACCTTTACCAAGTTTCGTACCAATGAAGTAAAAAAATCAGCAACAAAAAAACTTAATTTTATTTAATATACCCAATTAGATGAATATCAGAAGTATTTTGGTATTTGTGGCATTAAATCAAAATGGACCCCTTCACTGATGACATCATCTTGGGCAGAACCAGTAGAAAATCCCCTCCAGCCGTCAGTCTGCCGAGAGCAAGTCCAATGAAACGCCACCTTTTCCAGATCCAATCAATTCACAGTGGGGAAAAACAAGCCACACCCTCTTTTTTCTCATTCAATGTTCTTTCTTTCTGAAAATGCGTCACTGAAATAGTCGGTTGCAACTTCCAGCATTAAGCATTTTTATTTTCTTTTTGTTGAATCTGACCAAATTGGAGTCATTTTTAGCATGCAGTGGCCCTCCATGACTGTGTGTCTGTGCTGTGAGACGGGCTGCCAGACATCAGTTGAGTGTGTCGTAGGAGGTGTGTGTGTGTGAGACTGCAGTGCAGTGCTGCGGAGGATCTGTGAGCACTGAGGCATACATACAGAGGAGTAGCTCTTCATTCAGCAGGACGTCAGGAGACACACACACTCCCCGAAATCTCCATTAGTGTTTCATCTGAGAGCTCACTGCGTTCATACTGTGTTCAGTTCACCAGAACATACTTCAGAACGTATACTGGACGACAGCCAGAGAAATGCACATCCACAGCACACGGTGCACAGTAATGTGGACCACAATGCAATGCGCTTGACTTGGCCCTCCATTTTTCAGTGTGATGAGTGATTTCATTTTTTTTTTTCTTTAAAAAAAAAAGGGTTGGTAATCGTTAGGTACCTCATGATTCAATCCAATTACGATTCTGGAGTTGATCCGAATCTGTATTTAAATTAATGAAATACTGTAACTACTAAAAGTATTTCATGATTTAAAGTAATTTAATAAGTGGGTCCAATGACGTGACAGGTCATTTTTTTTGTCCAAAGGCCTTAATAATAATAATAAAAAAACAAATATATAACATCCAAAGTATGTAAGGTAGTACAACTTGATCTCTTTTACTGAATCCAAAAGGTTTTAATTATATTTTACTACATATAAAGGCATTTTAAAGATTTTGAAGTGTCAAAAGGTCATTCGGTAAAACCGATATAGTAAATATTTAAATGGAATAATATTGTTTTTAATAACTAAAGGAACTACAATAATACAAATATAAAGCAGATAAAGCTCTTTTTTTTTTACATTTCCCCTTTTCTCCTTTCCCTGTGCGATGTTTTACTTGAATATGTTGGAGTGTTTAGAGTAGTCCAATAAATGATTACATTTATGAGATCAGTGATAATTTGTTTTAATATTTCTTCTGTGGTACACACTATATACCATCTCAACATCAATGTCAAATCAGTTTTTAACTTTCAAATCAGTGGTTAAACCGAATGACTTTCTTGGTGACATTTTTTCCATCTTGTAAAAAATGACAAAAAACAGTGTTAATTGATTGTACAAACCACAAAATCTTATTGTTAACCCCTAGGTAAACTAAAAAAAAGGTTTCAAATATAGTTATATCTCCATTCTATTTTTTTACACTTTTAAAAACCTTATTCGTCAATGACCCAAGTACTTAAAAAAAAAAAAAAATACTTTAATTGTTTTAATTTCAGTAGTTTTCTAGAAATAGCTTCAAAACACTTAAGCAAATTGACGGTAAGAATAAAGCAACATTACAAGTAATAAACACAGTATCTAGAAGTGCTGTAAGTGTCTTAAGTTTCCAGACAAGTGCATTGAGTTTTTCTTCTTAACATTATTGCTGTTCGATTATTAGCGATGACATTATATGCCGCGGGTTATCTCTAGTCTGCGTTCACACTAATGCACAGATCTGTTCTGACATTTCAGATGTTCTGTCGGTTTAACCCCTTCAGACATAACTGACTTCGCTTTAATGCACTTGCATCTCAGATTGCTTTCATGATGCGAAATTAATCTAAACGCTTACCCAGAAATCTGTTCAGCCTCTCGCTGCAGGCGCTCTTTAGAGCAAACACAAGAAGTGCACGGAGCATTTGAAAGAGGCCGTCTGTCAGTGAGTTTCGTTTATCTAATATAATATCTGATTGCTTTCCAAACTGCATAAATAATGTCTTCTTAGAGTGGTTGGCAGAGGAAACACTGACATGGCAGACAAACTGCAACATCGACGGTTCTCGCCGCCCGTGTCCTACACATCGAAGTCCATGGTTGTCCTTGCAATTCACTGCAGCCTTTCCAAACGTTATGTAAGATTAGGTGTTTGTTTATATGGCACTTTATACAATAGTTTGCTGTAAAACAAGCAGCTTTACAGTATTAAACACGAAAAACTGTGTCAGTGTCGCTTTTGATTAGAATTACAACTTCAATTTCTACCATTAAGCAGCTCTCCAGTGTGTTCATGTTAGGGATGCACGATATATCGGCCACCATCTCGGTATCGGTCAATATGTTCATTTTTAATGGCTGATGTATTAAAGCCGATAAATAATGTATTATTTTCTTCAGCTGAGACGCTTCAGATGCGCACTGTTCATCATGATAGTTTTTAATTTTTTGAAATATGATTGAAATCACTTTGAAAAGGAAAATACAGTTAATGCAACATGCAGGTCTGACATATAGGCTTCATACAATTATTATGAGAACATCATTATAATTGTGTGATTTGGACATGATGAGACTTTTTTGTAATCAGACTCTCAAAAATTATATACAAATTTGAATTTAGATTTATCAGCCAAAATATCGGATATCGGCTTTCAAATATAAAGAATTATCGGTATCAGCCGAAGTTTTCATATCGGTGCATCCCTA
This sequence comes from Squalius cephalus, assembly GCF_949319135.1. Classification (NCBI taxonomy): domain Eukaryota; kingdom Metazoa; phylum Chordata; class Actinopteri; order Cypriniformes; family Leuciscidae; genus Squalius; species Squalius cephalus. The sequence continues at coordinate 6,341,410 of NC_137135.1, read as the reverse complement.
GTTGATGTATTTACTTGTGTCTGACCTTGACGACTTGAACAGAAAAAAATGAAGGCGGAGCTTTAGAGCTACACACACCGGTTACATAATCACCACAGACCAATGGGAGTTCAGTGGCGTTTTCCAGCCGGAGTGAACTTTTCTGGAAAGTTTACTTTAGCAAGCGGTTTCGAACTCCCGAAATGAACACACATCGAACTTGGCCTGAAATTACATCAGTTCATTCTTCGATCTGGCTTGTAGTGTATCGGGGCCTTTAATATGTATCTAACATGTTTCTAGTGTGGCAGCTGATGCCCTGTGATTCATGTGGGCTTTATCAGACTGCTGGGTATCAGAAGATGTCATTAGAGCTTGTTCATTGTGCTCTGAAGGTTAAGCAAACCAATTAGTCCACCTGATGTGACGTGGGGAATGCTCACACACACACACACACACACACACACACACACACACACACACACACCCTTAAGAAGACCAATGACACCGTCACGGCTGAGCAGTCAGCAGGTTCTGTCGGCTCACCAGCTCAAATTGAAACTCCACAATGCCAGTGCTGGCTCTGTGCCCTCCTTCACTGTGTGTGTGTGTGTGTTTTTCTTTCCCCCAGCTACTTTATTAATTGACTTTTTAATTGGCCCTTTTGTGCCACCCTTCAAACAAGGCAGGTCTGCAGGAAAACATGGCCCCCCGCACTCTCAATTAACAGCGCTATAAAGAACAGCCCGAGAGGCGCTGCGCTTCACGTGACAGTCCATCGCGCGCCTGCTGGCGTGTGTGAGAAGAAATCAGCACAGACTCATGAAACATGAACGAGACGGGACTCGGACAGCAGTCCACTCTCTGATAACGCCGCGGAGACACCCGTCTGTCGCTTGTCATGCCGTGAAAATTATAATCTATGTAAGAACCACAGCACTGGGCAGCCGTGTTCACTAGTTTTTAGATATTTAATGTCTAAACCAAGTTTCCAGCAATAATAACCCCCGCTTATTTGGTACAATTTTTGTCTTAATATGAACAGGTTTTTTAGGCAGAGCTTGTCAAAATAGGCCCATTTTGTATTAAACACAAATTAGTATTAAAATCGTTAAGTTAATTAAAACAGAATCTACATTTATAAAACTCGTTCATGTGTTCACCAGATCAACTAGCGGTGAACTAGAGCTGTGCGAATCTGGGTAAAATGAGAATCATGATTTTTTTTTTTTTTTTAAATGGAGATCACGATTCTGAACAAACAAAATAATATGATTTACTAGGGGTTTTGACAAAATGACAATTGCTGCAGTCTATTTAAAAAATAAAAAATTCATTTGAACTAGCTAAAATCAGTTTGAATGGACAATGACTTGCTCAATATGTCACTTGTTTCATTACTGGGTGAATCAGCATTTTTGAACAAATATCTTGAATGAATTAGTCACATGTCGCCACCTACTGGTGTAACAATGCAATTGATGCTTTCAAAAGGTGATTTGTTTGCTACCGTAGAAATCAGTGTATCCGAACTTTCGATCTTTTGCTTAACTTAATCTTTAATCTTTTATCTCAGTACTTCTATGATAATTTGAATTATTATAAAAAAGTTTGTGAAGCTGTTTCATGCCTGTTTTAAACGCAGATTTTAATGTTTCCGGTGATAGTAGACATAGACAAATCCATATTAGGGAAGGAATGTTTGCGTGGGTGTTTGAATCGAGATCGCAATCTTTAACGATTAATCACGCAGCTCTATGGGGAACCATCAGAATTTTGAAATGTTTTCAAATCAAGGCTTAAAACATTGATATTACAAAGCTTTGTTGTTGCTGAAATCACCTGACTTAGTGAGGTTGATACTTGCTTAAAACCACTGATTCGAAACCAAAGATCAATAAAGGTTTCAAAGCTTCATGGTGCAGTGTTTTGAAAGTTCCCATCATTAATAATGCCTTTAAATTTGAAAGATGTGTTTTAATGACGGCTATAAAGATATTGCTTTTACACAGTTATTTGAAAACACAATGCTTTGCCAGGATGTTATATTTGTGCTGTTTTAGCACTGTCACAGTTTTGTTATACAATTTTTTATGTTCTCCTTGAGGTTCACTTATGTTAAAGTTTTTTGCACAAAATGAAAAAAGAAGAAATACAAAAGTACAAAAAGTGCAAATACAAAAACGATTATTTTCAACCTTAATTCTGACCCTCTTTCTGAAAAGGCTTTGACTTTTACCCAAAAATCATATTCAAAGTTCGTTTGTTTATTAATATTAATATTCAAATATATTCAAATGTTTATTAATAATATTTTGACCATTAAAATGCCTTCAGTAAGACCTATAATGGTATCAAACTTAAGTTGTATATGTTCTGTCCACCAGAGGGCAGTGTATCAGTCAATGTCAATAGGCAGGCAATGATGTTTTCAGAAGAAAAACACACTGTCACGACTCTTTTTTTTTTAGTGTCCTTACTCGTGATTTTTTCCCTGTTTCTTTGGTAACCCAAAGTAGCGCCACACGTTGCTTTTCAAATTGTCAGGAGTGTAGATTTCGAACTCCTCGTCAGGCGTGGTTGTTGTAGGCGTTGGCGCGGCCATTGTTTTGGTATACAAAATAGGCGCTAACCAGGACGCTAATGTCACCTACCGGAGCCCAGATGACCAATAATAGCTTGCTAATGAGCTCGCAATTCACAACTTCACCAGGCGTGAAAAAGCCTCGGAATCTGAATTGAAAACAACGTTTACAAGCAAACACATTTACAAAAAATAATGCTCATAACAGATTCGAATATTAAAGGATGCCTAATATTCGTTTGAATATCATTAGTTTTTTAAATATTCAAATTATATTCGAATGAAGTTCGGAGTCAAAGCCCTAGTCTGAAATGATCAGTTTTTAAGGCGCGGCTCCTTTAAGACTTGTCAGTAAACAGCCATTGTTATGATTGGCTAACGTTATTGTATAGGACACAGTATCAACAGACTCAAGCGCGTGGAGTGCGTCAGAAACCGAACACACATCTGTATACTGTATCAGTGTAGACAGCGTCAGTCATTGTAATGGCTTCTGTTTGCTTTTGATGAACGTCAGCCGTTAAGCGACTGAACGCCAGTGGGCTGGACTTGTGGTGTGATGTATAACTATTTGCCGATGTCTTGCTCTGGAGAAAGTCATATGCAAATTAATTTGCCCATGTGATGTCCCAAATCCAACATTATCCAAACGAGACGTTTTTGGAGCTTGATTAAATGCTTTGTTTATAATGAGGATGATTTAAGCTCTGAAACATGCAGGATGTTTTAATGATACAAAGACCTCTAATATGTCAAATGATCAAGGCAAATTTGATTTCCTCATGTCATGACCCTTTTAAACGGATAAGTGGACACAATTATTAGCCAAATGTTGGCTGATAAGTTAGTATAGCCAATTTATAGGTATGCCTTTAGCCAACGGTGAGCGTATGAGTTAATAATTATTATTATGCCACTGTTTCTCATTCTTCTCTGTGATTTCCTTCCCCAGGCGGCTGACTAAGGAGAATGTGAAGCCCTCAGGAAGGCAGATCGGAAAGTTAAGCCACAGTAACCCCACCATTCTCTTTGATTATGTGAGTATTTTATTGCTTGTGACGGCCATAATGGTCCGCTAGACTAATGACAGGCTTTTACGGGGCTCCTTTATAATCTGCAGTGTGCCATCAATTTTCATTGCGCCTGAGATTAAGAAGCATGTATATGAGCTCAGACCAGTGGGCTAATGTCCAACATCAGAATAAAAGCATTGAACACGAGGCTAAATTTAGTCTGTATCAGTCAGAAGGCTAACGGTAATCGCATGCATCTAATGTAAGAAATTTATGACTGGGCCGACCACGGCTGACTGATCCTCATGTGTGCCAGAAAGTTTTCATCAGGAAGCTTCTTTCTGCTGGGTTAGTTCTGAAGAAGTCTTGTTCTGCTGCCACTGTTCATGCTGTGCACGTCTTCAGCGATGAGAGACTCGACGAGTTCTGCGCTCGTACACTGAGAAGAAAAGATTTGGAAGTGGCTGACGTTGGCAAGCCTTTTGAGTTCATTAGCATTTCTGAGAAAATTCTGAAGATTCAGTGGTGAAATAAAAGATCAGCTCTGACGAAGGGTGTTATTCAATCACTGGCGGAGGACTGCTTTTTTCTTATGCCTTTCCTCAATTGAGAGAGAGAGAGAGAGACACCACTGACTGATGCTGCTGCCACTGAACTGACAAACACTTGCCACAGTTGAAAATGAAATCAGAATGGATTGAATGAATAAATGTCCCTGGTCTAATTGTGCAATGCATTATGCCATATGCTTAGGAAACATAATTAGCGTTGTGCGCAAAGCGGGGCATCACTTATTAATGGTCAAAATTTATAATGACATTTCCAAAAATGCTAATAACTTTTAAATAATTAAGCCTGTAATGAAAGTGGTCTTAAGAGATTCCTTGGGTCGTGCCGAGAACATGAATACCAATTGTGCCATAGTCTGCTGAACTTCCTGTCCACCATTTTTATTTATTTTCAAAACCAAACCAATCGTTTGTCCGATTTTCACTAAATTTGAGTCGGATCATTTTCAGGCTGTGCTTCGTGTTTCGTGTCGATAGACAAAAGTTGATGCCATGATGCCAAAATGATTTTAAGGTTGTATCTCTGCAATGCTTTGGCATATTGACACCAAACTTTGCATGTTCATTGGCATCTTACTCTGACCACACCACATCAATTTGGCCAAAACGCCACCTATTGGTCAAAAGTGATCACCATTAAATCAAATTACTACTGATGGTATTTGTTTTTTTAGACATTTTGCCTAAATTTATCTTAATATGTCTTTAATTGCTCATTGTTGCAGTTGGTGTGATGCTCCCAGCCATGTTTTGCTTTGCACCAATTATTAAATATATATATATATATATATATATATATATATATATATATATATAATTTATTTATTTAATAATAAACATTTATTTTTTAACACTGATTCCTATTATATTTATATGTCTGATAAATGTTACTCAGAACAATTACTGATTTTTATTTAATGTATTATGTCTGTAAAAACATATCAGGGTTTTGTTTTTTTTCACAGATATTACAAAACTGGCATTCGAAGGAAAAATTATTAAATATCAGCAGAATATCGGTAAAATCAATTATCGGTTGATCTCTATTACGGTGCCTCATATTTGAGGACAGTGATTTAAAACAACAACAAAAAAAACACCCTAGTAACAACCCAGCCAAACAAGCCAAATCTGGTATTGACTATGATTTCAAATGGATAAACTCGTGCCCTACTTAAGTTGTTTTCTATTTCAATTGAAAATTATGCATTATAGTTAAATGTTTGATGTCATTTAAAGAGAATTTATTTTTAGCAGTGTTTGATATCAGAAGTTTCAGCGACACACTTCAACACGGATTGATGCAACTTTATTTGCATTTTTTTTTAAATTGAGGAGTGAATCACTACTGCGAATACCTCTGTTGTTAGGGTAATGAATGCAATGTTGCTCTCTTCTCTTTCAGATTCTGTCTCAGATCCAGTGGTATGACAACCTGATAACTCCAGTGGTGGACTCTCTGAAATACCTCACCTCCCTCAACTACGATGTGCTGGCCTGTATCCTTTAAGACGGCTGTTATAATTACACTCCTTCTGTATGATAATCTTCCCCCTCCGCTAATAACAGCTCTCCCAGGAACTTGCTGATCTCCTCCAAATCTCCCGTAATTTGTGCGTGATTAAAATAGCGTGTAATCGCTCACCTTGACTTCATCATCATCACTGAAGCTGACAGCTTTGTCCGTTTAAAATGAGGAGAAAAGCATTCCTCCAGTTTGGAGAGCAGCGGAGGGAAATAGACAATTTACAATGATAGACAATGATAATTTTCATTTGAACATGCCGAAACAACGACCGACCGGATGAGTAATAGACTGAACAGTGTCTGCCGTTTATAGCGAATGTGTTATCTTTAAAGAGCGAGACGTGGTGTGTTTGAGCCCTTGACCCTGTGGGCAGATTGCATTATTGAAGCTTTAGCCAACCCAGAGAAAGAGAAGATGAAACATGATGACACCACCATTTCATCATGGCTGCAGAGTGAGTGCCACGTTTCCCCTCTTCCTCTAAAACGCCTCTTCGATGTGCCGAGATGCTGAATAAATTGAACTTCCGTCTGACATTCTTAATGGACGTTAAATGTCATTTCTTTAAATGGTTTGGCTCTGCCGCTAGAGAGTGTCCGGAAACCAATTTGGAGCACAAATGCGTGACATTCTTGACTTGCCCTCTTACAGACTCTAATGCTCATTCTTATGATAATATTTTGCTTTTGTCATCACGTCCTTCCCATAGGTCTCGCTAGTCTTTGTGGAGCGGTTTTCAGGAAATATCCCATCGAGTTAGCTGGTCTTCTGCAGTATGTGACCAACCAGCTGAAAGCAGGCAAGAGGTACGCATTTATGTTCGCTGTTTCCTTTAATGCGCAACTATGGTGTTTTTACCCCACACTTTATTTATGATCATGCTACTATAGGGCAATTCCATGCAAAAGTCATCCTTACCATAAAAGTCCTTCACATAAAAATCAGTCAGGCTTTCATAGACAACCCAGGAAGTCTGGAAAGGTCTTATAAGAAGGGGAAGTTTACAAAAAAGTCTGTAAGACTGTAGTTATATGAGGACTACTCTGGAATAAGGCCAGTACTCATTTTGTACTTAAATTAGTACTTTTATACCACTGCTTTTCTTAACGTATGTGTCCTTAAAGTACTGGAAGCCATTCATGACTCTGTAAAAGTCTTAAAAGGACCTAAAAGTCAATATTCTTGAATGTGTTTTGACATTTAACTTCTTTATTCTACGTATTCGGTATCCAGGACAGATTAGTTTTAGATTTTCTTGATGAATGTCAACAGTTAGAGTTTACTGGCTGTTACTACTATGTAAGTGAATATAACAGTGTTCATATAAAACACAAACCTGTTATCAGGTCAATTTAACATGAAGTAGACACGTGAAGTGTGCTGTGCTTGCAACATGGTGCGCTCGAGTCCAAATGACCAATATATTTAGTGTGCAACGATTAAAATGGTATATTCCCGGAGTGAAGTGGCTAATTCCAACAGTGTGTTCTCCTTCAAGACTCCTGAGAGACGTGTGTGTAGGCAGTAAAAGCCCTCGCTGACAGCCAGGAGAATACATGTAATGGGCCGTATGGGTCGGATGCATGTTCGATTAAGGACTTGACTGACGATGATGATGCCGTTGCGGGGTGATTTCTCATTAAGAGCTGTTTTTCTGCACGTAAAAACAATCAAACCGAGATGTTACATTAAAATGTGCCAGTGCAGTTAAATTGTTCTAGTTTGAAATTAGCATAGTAAAGTAGTCTTAATTTTGTCTGAAGTTGTGACCCAAAAATGGGTTGCAGGTCTTTTCTGACAGCAAGGGGAATTAGCCATGCTAATGATTCAGTGCTTTATTGACCCAGACATGCATTAAAACGGCATTTGTGTCTTGGGAACCATTACATTCACACTAGAGCTGGATCTGATATTTGAGGATGTTCTCTAACATCAAGAAATCACGGCTCTAATTAATTCCCCTTATCCATCATCATTAAGGATGCAGAACTCCTAAAATGGGTCTGGTTTGCAGAAGGTCTTCAGTTCTTCCTGTGCTTTGTGTTGTGCCAGCTTTGACCTGCTGATCCTGAAGGAGGTTGTGCAGAAGATGGCCGGGATCGAGATCACAGATGAAATGACGGTGGAGCAGCTGGAGGCCATGACAGGCGGAGAGCAGCTCAAAGCAGAGGTACGCCACACCGCTGAAAGATGTTCCTCCTTTTATTTAGCAAACAAACATAAGTCACACTTACGAATGTATGGATGTGTCATTGCATTAGATTAGGGCCGCTCCAACGCCTCCTGTGTCGAAAGTGCTAGAAGTGTGCGTGTGCTATTATTTAAAACTTAAGGAAAAAGCCACTTGGTTTGATATTTATCTAAGGCAATAACATTTATACACTTTTTAAGAGGGTTCAAATACTGTATCAAAATATTGTGCCGCTGTATCAAGAGTGCTGGCACTGAGACTTTAATTATAGACCAGGAAAGTGTTAGTAGTGCCATCTAGTTTGACTGCAGTCAGTGAGCTTAAACCAGCGAGTTTACAAAGACTTCTGAGAAAAGAAAGGAAATGGTTTGTGCTGATCTGTTCAGGTCTTATGTAGTCACTGACTGTCCCCAATGCCCCCCCCCCCCCCCCCTCCCCTCATATTGCCCTTAACTGGTATGACTTCCATTTGAGACTCATTTTTTGTAAATACACTGGAAGTCACTGGTGACTAGGGGTGTAACGATACACGTATTCGCATTGAACCGTTCGGTACGAGGCTTTAGGTTCGGTACGCATTACAAAACGAACGGTTCGTTGGACCATTTTTCCTGCCGACCAAAATTTCGTTATTTCAAATGTAGGCGCACAGCAAGTGCGCTCAATGTAAGAGACGCTGGCGCGACCACAACATTGCCCAACATCAAATGACAAACGTAATGAAAGCGGAACGAAACTGCGCTACTCCTTATTTTGTGCTTCACGGACCGTTTAGCAGTTTGGACCAGTGCAGCGCGAGCCGATCTAGATCAAGCGGCATTTGAATTCGCCACTGAAGTAATAACATCGCTGCGAGATCTAGTGAGAAACATTCACATTTCTCCGTTATCAACGGATCAAACAGCGCTGACGTGGAAACCAGGAAGAAACATTGTGCTTTCAAGTAACATCGGTTTTATTTCGACATTATGAATAAAATTGCTGCCCTCAAATGTTAATCTGAAATAAAATAAACCTTTGTTTATTACTACTACAATATTACATTTCTTTTTTTTTTATATGCTCCTAAGAAGAGTCAAGTATAGCTCCATCATTGCTCAAAGTTAAAAATGATCATACTTTATGATGTTAGTTTTAATTTAAAAAAATTAAATAAAGGAAATTTCTCTGGCATTTCTTTTTGCTGTATCGAAAACGTAGCGAACCGTGACACCAGTGTATCATATCGAACTGAACCGTGAACTTTGTGAACTGTTACACCCCAACTGGTGACCAAAACTGATTGGTTCCCAACATTCTTAAAAATATCTTCTTTAGTTTATGGTGGACGAAAGAAATGATGACAGACTTTAAGTTTTTGGTTAAACAATCCCTTTAACAGTTTGGGCCAAACATTGAACCCTTTTTTTTTATTATTTCTCCTTCAGCTGTATTTCTCTTTCTCTCTCATGTTTTATGTAGTGTGAAAAAAAAGAAAAAATCTTAACAAGACTCTTATACTGGGATATAGCTAGTGTTCATGCGTTACCCTATTAGTCTGCCAACCAGCACTGCAGGTCAAACATGTACCAGGTCTACACATCACAGATGCTGTTTGCTTTAACAGTGCTTTCTTGAAAACACTGAGGCGATTAAAGTGTGGCCACACGGGACAGTCGGTGTTCATAATGAATCAACGGGGAGCTGCCTCTTATTAGAGCCATATTTCCCAATAACAATAACTAGGTTGGATCGCACTGGCCGATAACAGATTAATCAACCCATAGTTTTTATATTGGACACTGAATGAAAGCAAACATAACTCTCCAAGTAAAACAGTGCTGGATAGGGAAGCTCCAATTTTTGCAGCCAATACCGATTACAGAATTATGTTGTTGTTTTTTTTGTGATCATGATCGATCCCGATCATTCAAGCTTTATAGAAGTAATAATTAAGCTCTCTGTTGAAAGTTCTTAATTCCACAGACGTTATTTATGGTAATGCTATAGGTCATTGTTTTAATTGAGAATCGATTAAGCACAGCAAATATACATTTTTTACAATGAACATTTTGATAGGCCTTTAAAAACAGGGCTTATGCAAAACACTGTCCATATCAGGATACCCTGGCTTGAGCCTACAAGACTTGATGTCAAACTGAACATAATTACAGCCCATGAGGTGCAATTAAACATTGTTACTGAGAACGAAAAACTAATAGAAGCACTGCAACTCCTAAAATAACTAAATGAGTAGTCTGATACAAAAAAGATCAGAAATATTATTCAGAAAGTGCTGAGTATTTGTGTCCTTCCTATGTCCTACTTGAGTAGGAAAGGCAGGGTTTTCTTTTCTGCATTGTGGGAGATTTCTATTTCTCTTCATCCGAAACATGCGGTTCACATAGCCGCTCCCCATCAACACTCGAGCGCTAAACTTCAAGCTCTAGATATAGTAATACAACACAAATTGAATAGTTATCAACTGTACAAAAACAGTGCATAATCTTCACTAAAGTGATTTAGTTAAGAGCAATGAGACTGTTTAACAGGAATAGCAAGGACGACATTAGCTTTATTAGCCTGCTACTATAACATCGAATGCATGGTTTACGGTCACTTAAGACATAAACAACGGTTTTACAAAGATGTGCACACTCAAAACAATTACTTTGAATTTTAAAGAACTGAATTTGCATTCTAGAGGTCGTTCTCATACTGTACACTGACAGCAGACTCTTCTTACTCGGTCCAGCAATGGATACAAACTGGGGGGAAAAAATATTGGTATGGATTTTTGCCAATAACCGATTTTTCCAGCAAAACCGATCAGTCGTTCGTCCTCTAGCCTCTATTGAGGACCGACGCAGCGTGAGAACAGCGAGGCCATCCCTCCATCTTGTGCATATGAACTCCATATAAAGGGTCATAGTAATGGATAGGGGTGTAACAATAAATCGTGTCACAATATATCACAATACAAAATGCAACAAAAATGTACTGTGTGAGAGTTTTCAGAGTTTTAGTGCCAGTACTACATTAAACTACTATATATAATGTTGAATATAATGTATAATAATGCAATGGGGGAATATTTGTGGTTCCTGATAATGGCAAATTACATGTTACCAGTAAAAAGTGCTACATTATTTTAAATACATCTAGTCAGTGAAAGAGTGCAAGCATATTCGTTTAAAATAATTCAGTATTTTCATCTTCAGAATCATGAATATTGTTATTCTGGTGTGTCTATTGTCCTGTGCTTTGGGTTTCAGCACCAAGTCCAAGACTATTCATTTACACACAATGTAAAACCAAATTTACCATTTTAATCAAGTTATTTTTTGTTAACCTTTTATCATATGTCTTAGAGTATCGCAATAATATGGTATTGTGAGTTCAGTATCGTGATATGTATCGAATCGTGATGTGATGGTATCGTTACACCCCTAGTCATGGATTGGTGTGTGTGTGTGTGTCTGTAGGGTGGCTACTTTGGTCAGATCAGGAACACTAAGAAGTCATCTCAGCGCCTGAAGGATGCTCTCCTGGACCACGAGCTGGCGTTACCGCTGTGTCTGCTGATGGCGCAGCAGAGGAACGGGGTGGTCTTCTCTGAGGGCGGAGAGAAGCACCTGAAACTCGTGGGCAAGCTTTACGATCAGGTATGAGCAACCGACGAGCCAAACCAGGATGACTCAGATCCATTCAGCCCTCCTCAATGCTATCTCTGTAATCTCTAAAAAGATGAAAAACCTCTAATTAAACATGACATGCAGTGGAGCTGATGATACATGTCCTAAAAACGCTTTATTCAAAGTTTGATGCCTGCTTACTTTTCAGACAAGTTAAAATGCTGCCGTTATATAGATAGACACACAGTGAGACTAGGGCTCCTGGAGGGGATGCTCAGCAAGAAACGACATATGAAATTGCACATTTTAATGAGGTAAAGACTGCCAATTAGTAAAGATACCCTTATTAGAGGAGAAAATATGTTAATGACTGAAACATCATGCTTCAACATAACATGACCCTTTATCATTGTCTTGTACCACTGGCGTTTGACTGCCTGTCTACACTATTAAAGGGATTGTGAAAACTGTTATTTACTCTCAGGTTGTTCCAAACAAATATGATGTTTCTTTCCTCTGTGGAGCACAAGTCATTTACTAAAACGTTCATGCTGCTCTTTTCCAAACATCAGAAGCATATAGTGGGGCTGTCAATCTCTTAAAAGGACAAAACTGATCATAAAGACACCATAAAAGTAGTTCAAATGACTAGTGTAGTAGTCATCTGAAGTCCGACTTTTTGTAGGCAACATAAAAATACAAATATTATTTTACTGAAAACTCTTATTCTCACTTTTGTATAGAATCATGGAGTCATTTTGAGTTAGCATCTCAGTTTTCCCTCCTCAGATCTGCATGTTTACATCTCACAATTTGTAATTGTTTTCCTTTTTCAGTCTTTTACTGTAAATCTCTATTGAATGGCTGCCTAATATTGTGGACAGAAGCAACCGACTATATCACGAAATGCATCTGGCTGCATGCACGAAATTTCATTCAAGACAAGTTTTGGTGCATTCCTTTTTATTTTCATATTAATGCACAAAATTACACATTCACAATGCATTTTGTGGTCAAGACAGACTCTTTCGTCCACAAAATTAGATGGGTCACCGGCTTCGGATTGGTTATCGAGAGCACTTGGAGAAATCCTGGTGACATAACTACTGTTTTGGCTCTCTGCTTCACTCATTTTCATTTATTTATATACTTATTATTATTTTATACTTTTGTTTGCCTGATGCACCCAAGTGACTTCTGAATTCAGCATTCAATATTAAATCGATAATAAATCATGTATCTGTTGGTCTTGACTTGCTGTGATTTGCCCATGGCTGGATTCACACATATCACTTTCAATTCAGAGAGATATTAACTCAAAATCTCAATATAAAACTCGGAATTAACAGAAATAGTCATAATTGTCAGATAAAGTAGCAATTACCATACTTTTCCATCATAATTAACATCAGACCTGGAGCTACCCACCCATATTTGGATACATATTAATGATAAACGGTTTGGAAAACTGTGGCTAAAAGGAAGATTTTCAGTGAATATTCATACAAGGTCAGTTCACCCAAAAACTCAAAAGGAGACATCTTGCAAGAAAGTTCATGCAACTTTTCCATTAAAAATGAGATTAAACAGTGGTCAGAGGCTGTCAAGCCAATCATAAAAATGAGTCATAAGAAGAGCTGTGAGGGAAAATAATTGAAATGCTGTTTCCCAAAGCAAACCAAACTGAAGATTGAGTTTGAGAAACTTCCCCTGGTTGTCATCGTGTAGCCGGTGTCAGCCACGGAAGACTCTCGGAGGGAGTTGTACAAAACTTCTGTGGTTTTCATCCACCCACACACACTGGCAGTTTGCTTTTCACGTTCAGCAGCTGCGCAGCTCAATTACTCACTGGGTAATCCAATTGACTGCTTCCTCCCCCCCCCCCCCCCATGTTCTCTAGACATGTCGCAATTTACAGCAGATGGTGCTAAAAACTAACATCATCAGCTCCATTCTGTGTGGGACTACGAAATGATGCCACCGGTCGATCTTTTTTGCTTTTTTTTTATTTTTTCATCTTTTTTCTCTCAATGTCTCAAATTAGAGCCTTTAGCAAATAATTCCCTCTCGCGATGCCAAATTGTCTAAATAATTGCTCATGGTGTGAATGTGAAACGCGCTTTTTCCCTGACATCAGTGGGGAAGCTTTTAATTATTAATTTTGGCTCTTTTTTTAAAACTCACTTTGCAGGAAGTTGTGCGCTGCTCATTACAATCAGCAGAGATGTGTGTGTGGCTCCTGTGCCCGGCTATCACTGCCTCTGATGCACCACAGAGAGTGATTGACTCGTCTCTCCGGCTAAATACGCATTCAGCATGATTGCATGATTTATGCATAAGCACCCTGAAAAAAATATTAGAACAACTTAATAATTTGTATAAATTTGCTTTATTTTTCATTGTGTTTAGGAGTTGCAACTTAATATATCCCAGTGATTTATATTTTGTTAGTGGTTTATGCAAAGGCAAGCATCACTTGTGCATTTTTTGTGTGTGTGTGTTACGGACATGATTGACTGTGGCTGAAGAGAGGTGATCGGACTGGCAGACGAAGATCAGAGTATCTTTGTCTTTTAGGGGCTGTTTTGAACACATAGCAACACCCCAGCATCGTTGAGCAAGGACCCCTTCAGAAGGAAGAAACTTCTGGGAATGCTGGGGAATAACTAATTTTCTATGACTCAAAGCAACTCATGCATTTCATTAATTTTCTCTCTGGAAATGAGAGGTGGAAAAGTGAGTGTGATTTGTGACGGCGAGTTCCTCAGGCGGCGTTATGGCCGTCTGAACTGATTTGAGCTCTGAAAGCAAGCCAATCTCATCTCCCCTTGATGTCCAGTTTTGGTAGCACGTATTTAGAGACGTATCCTGATTTCCCTTCTTTTGCATTGGTTTCTGAATAGACACCGCCAGATTGAGTTGCGTTACGCTAACAAGCGTGGACTGCACCTCTTCATCTTAAAATGTCATTGCTCTTCTCAGAAATGCTGTCCCAACAAAGCCTTGAATGATAAATAGCTGATATGCCCGTGGAGCTGACTTGTCAATCCATCTTGATGGATGACACTGTGAGCGCAATCTTGGAACATAACAGGTTCACTCTGACCAATGAGAGGACAGTTTTACTCACATGTGACTTGAATGAAAAATGTAAGTCCCTGTTTCGTAACTAAACCAACAATCTGCAGGTCTGTATATGCGCTTAGACAGGCAGGGGGGTGATGATGTGTTAACTGAGGGTGCTGGGTGTAAATATTGACTCAAAATTGATTCTTAAAAGTAGTAAATTAAATAAAGTAATATTGGTCTCAGGTGCATTCCATACAGCCATGGCAAAATAATAATAAGTAATTGTATCCAAATTTGCAGTCTGAATTGAATGTGATTTAAAACGTGTACTAACGAGAAATAATGGCAAGAAACCGGTTATTTTTAGTGAATCAAGAAAAACACACAGCACAAGCACTGTAGTCCAACTCATGAACAAGTGACTCCTTTGAGAAGGTCCTTTTAGTGAATCATTCATCAAACTCACGAGTTATCGTCTGAATTGAAGAAAATGTAATAAATCCCAAATAGAGTTAAGAGCTTGTGGATTGCAATCAAATCAGAAAATGTGCCTCACCAATTCACATGTGGGTGAATCTGAAACCGCTTATTCACTCGCTGCTAATTGGTCTCAGAAATCTGGACTCGGTCTTCATTGGAAGCATTTCTAGCAGCAAACATGACTATTTCTTGGCAGCCATGCGTTCTGACTTCCAGAAATTAAAGCCAGCCCTTCAAACATTTTAATACTTCAGATGTGGACTAAATTTGAGTCTTGATTTTTGATAGTTGAACCACTTTAGTCTTCATCTGCCCTTCACTGCTGTACGAGACACTGACACATGATGAAACTCAGTGTTGTTCTTCATTAGGCCTCAAACTTTGGCAGTTAAACAGCTGTGCGGGAACGTTTTTGGGCATGTGACCCAGTGGTCAGGCCATACCTCGGGAATCTCTCCCCAGTGTCTCGCTCCACTAAATTGCTTTTCTGTGCATCCCATCGATTCCGATGGAGAGCCCGTGATGAATGGCTTTAATAAAGCGAGGTGCAGTTGCCCAAATAAATGAGCGACCCGAGGATTTATTAAGAGCATCTGCATTTGGCTGGGACTCAAATGTGGACCAATGTGTTTAATGATGAATGCTCCTCTTTCTGCTTCTTCCCCAAAGTGTCACGACACCCTTGTGCAGTTTGGTGGCTTCTTGGCGTCTAACCTCAGCACAGAAGACTACATCAAAAGGGTGCCGTCAGTGGATATCTTGTGCAACCAGCTCCACACGCCACACGACGCCGCCTTCTTCCTCTCTCGGCCCATGTACGCCCATCAGATTCTGGTGAGTGATCAAACCGAACTCTTTCACACCCCCCAGTGCACTGTTTCTCAACCATAGTCGGCCACCGTCTAAGACAATCCTAACACAAATGGGTTTGAAACGCTCTACATAGGCAGCAAATTAAGATGAACTTTTGAACTTTTTTAAAAACTTTTAACAATAAGTGCGTCCCACACATTTGCACACTTGCGTGCTTTTTATGCCGTTCAGTATAAATAGTGTTCTCATACTGGAAGTCCAATAAGGAACAAGTGCAGCAAATTAAGATTAACACGAATAGCACTTCTCACGTGAAGCGCATGACACGTACTTGTAACACTTGCATTTGAGTGCAGTTTGATGTTGCCATGTTTGCTAAGCTAATGAATCAATCAATATTTCAAATATAAAAATAACATTATAGTTAGATGGAACTTTTTTTTTTATTTAAAGGCCCAATATGTAAGTTTTTTGGATTAAAATATCCAAAAACCACTAGAACAACTTTATATATTTTGTTGACTTGTGTACTTACATTATCCCAAATGTTTCCAACAATGTTTAAATCCAGAGAAAATCAGCAGTTTTAACCAGGACACGGACCGTGTCCGTGCGTCGCCTATCAATGACATCACACCCGCGTTTCTCTTGATTTCCGGTTTTATTTAGCAGAAACCATGGAAACACCAAAGACACTTTAATATATTATGTGTTTTATTAGACAGGTGAGCAACTGTTTGGATACATTCATCGACAGAAAACGAATTGCTATATAGCTCAACACAGTCTTATTGTTTAAATCTCGATTTTTTGATTATGTCTGTGGCATAATACTCCACTGCTCTCGAGCTGAAATCACAGCGTCATCAAGCTACGCCTTCGTTTTAAATAAGCGACATCTAATTAAATGGTGTGCCTTTAACTATAAGTGCATCCCAATTTGCGCACTTTTTAATGCTGACTAGTATAAATAGTGTGAGAAGTGTTTACACTGGAAAATCCAATGAGGAAAAAGTGAACTTCAGATACTCGGATGATGCACAGACTCCAATGCTGGATGACAAAACAACCTTATAAAATTCACACTCTAGACCGTTAGGTGCATGATATAAGTTCATAGTGTTATTTGGGACATAGCTTGTATTTATATTCAACAGATATTCTGCCACTTTGGATGTTTTTTGATCCAATTAATTCTGGGATTGTTTTCTCTGCAAATGGATCACAGGCCTGTTCACACCGACGTGAATATTTGGCATGAAAATTTGGCACCATTTTAGCATTGTTCAGGCCATTGCAAAAATAACAACTGAATAAAAATGCAGAATCATTCTCTGACAATAGATGGCGCTTATATAAATGCCTTGGTTATTCTGGGACTCGACACGCTTCACAACATTACGTTTCTGACACCTGATTGTCACAAAGAATGAAGGAAATCAAAGAGTTTATGTGAAGTTCCAGATTCTTTATCTCCTATTCAGTGTCACATTACACAATAGTCTGTTTGTGAGCGCCAGTCGTAGTGTGGCATCTAGGGTTGGAGTGTTAGTAACAAAAATAAACTATATAACTAAATCATAATAAATAAATAAATAAATAAATAAAACCTTAGAGAGAGAACCAGGACAATTCAACCTCCCGTCCCAGAGTTAAAAATAATATAATTTTAATTTGAAAAGATAATGAATGATAAATACCATAAAGATAACAGAAACAACAATATTGAAGGAAATTAACGGACATAGGGAATATTCCTTATAGAAGAGCCTTCATGTTTAGGTGGCAGCTCTTAAGGTGGCAAGCAATACATCATTGTGTTCTCTGTACCAATTAAAAGCCAGTTTGTTAAATGTACAATCACCACATATATTCATCTCAACAAACAATATATCATTGTTTGGTGTTTCTCAAACAAAGGCGTGATTAGTGCAAACATGTTCCAAGACAATAGCAATTGAAGCATGAAAAATCTTTAATGGTGGTTGAAATCGCAAAGCATCCAATAATGCAATATTACCACAATGCTTTGCTCTTGCTTTAGTACAAATCTTGCAGTGCAGTAAAATGTGATTTATTTATTTTTATTTTGCAGTATTATAACTCTTATATGATGCTGGCTGCCTAATGCATATTTCATACAGAGCTCATTTTGTGTTTTCCCTCAACGCTAGACCCCGCTACAGCTCTCCAGGGCTGCGTAAAGTTAACCCCATCTCTCTTCACCTTTAACAAGATTTACCGCCCCCTAACTCCACGTGCAGGCCTCTACGTACGCTCATCTTCAAGCCTGTTTGTTGTGCTTGAGTGAATTATAAAGCTAGCCTGCTGTCTTTGTTCCCATCAGTCCAAGTATGACGAACTGAAGAAGGCAGAGAAGGGCAACCGGCAGCAGCAGAAGGTCCATAAGTACATCGCAGCCTGCGAGCAGATTATGGCCCCTGTGCACGAGGCCGTCGTGTCTCTTCACTTGCCCAAAGTGTGGGATGACCTCCGACCCCAGTTCTACGCCACCTTCTGGTCCCTCACCATGTACGACCTGGCGGTACCGCACAACGCCTACGACCGGGAGGTCAACAAGCTGAAGATGCAGATCAAGGCCATCGATGAAAACACAGAGATGGTGAGACACTTCATATCCTGCAAAGAAACTCTACAATATATATGCACGCTCTCTCACAATGCATGAATATTCATGTACACATAGTTGGTTGTGTCTTATGTAGGGTTGGGTACCGTACTCTGTACGTTTAATGGCACCGACCGAATTACGTGAGTACCGATTCGCATTAAATCAATCGGTGCCAAATTTCGGTACCTGAGAACGCATCTGGGCGCGAGACTATTTATATACGGGTTCTGCGTGTATCTGTGTGAATGAGTGGCGCATACACACGGTTTCATTTACCACACACACACACACACACACACACTGAAGAACACGTGACACTCGCTGTGTTTTTCAGCCTCTGCAGTCTCATTATATGAGAGCATGAATGCATGAACTTCATCTCCAGAGCCGCTCTGAGTCACTGAAGTTCATCAGCATTTTACAGTTTCATTTAATAAAAACTATTGTTATATCCTTAGCACACAGAAACTCAAAGGTCTTCATCACAACCTGTCAAAATACAAGTTCGGTTTAACTTGATAATATATTACTGTCGTACAGTAGAATTTAGATCTCAATTTAATAATAATACTAACACTAATAATAAAAAATTATCAAATTTATTTAAGGAACAATCACACTTTTTCTTTTAATTTTAACAGTATAAAGCTCAGTTGTGCCGCATGTTGTTTGACAAAAAAAAAAAAAAGTAATTTAATATAAGATCAATTAAATTAATGTTTTGTCTTCATTTGATTACTAGAAAATTCACTGCGCAGAATTTGTGGAAACAAAACGGTTGTTTTTATTAATATTCAAGCATCACAGGCAATGGCAGACAGCGACCAAGGCAGCTCTGGCATAATGTCAATAACACTTCTACAAATGACTTAGTTTCTTTACAGTTATTGAGGTAAACATGCCTAAAGTACCGAAAAAAAGGTACCGTTGGGTACCGGTTAAAATGTGAACGGTACCCAACCCTAGTCTTATGCCATTCTTACACACCAGACTTTCAAAAATCATTGGATCAGTGTTAGTTCGAGTCAACACACATTTCCCATTACAGGAGTTGGATTGCAGACAGGTCTAGAATTTAACCTGCTAAATGTCTCTCTGGCATCAGCGACACTTCAGCGCTTGTCTCATATCACGTCTTTGGCAATCGTCACTCATGTTAAAGAGCATGGATTTGCTTCTGATTTTGGGCTTTTGTTGGTGTTTTCTGTCAGTGAGTGAAGAATCGAGGCTAAAATAGTGTTGTGTGGGAGGCTTTAAAGGAGTAGTTCACTCCAGAATTAATATTTTCTGATAATTTACTCACTCCCACGTCGTCCAAGATATTCATGTCTGTCTGTCTTCAGTGGAAACGAAATGAAGGTTTTTGAGGAAAACATTTCATGATTTTTCTCCATATAGTGACTTCAGTGGGGTCCAACGGTTCGAAGGTCCAAGTGTGAGTTTCAGTGCACGATCCTCTACTACACGATCCCAGACGAGGAATAAAAGGCTTATCTAGACAAACCATCGACCATTTAAAAATAAAAAATACATATTTAAATCCATATGATAAAATAATTTAATTTAATAAAAATACTTACAGCTCATGCATTTGTATGCTCTCATATGCAGTCACATGATCCCATGATCTGTCCTCACTTAATAGTTGTTCAGTTGTACCTCGTGATAGTTTGAACTGCTCTCTCCATCAGTAATTCTGCCGGTCACACACCAGAGGTCTTGTGGAAATGTTTTAAAGGCCTCAGAACGGCTCAGCGTTTCCTACAGGATTGTGTTTTGCAGCGCGATATGAACCTCACAATTTGGCATTTCAACCATGCCTTCTGAAAGCACACTCAAAAAGCAACTGTTCTTGGGTCTTTTTGAGTAATTTATAAATTCATAAATTCACATTTAAGAGTGCATTTTTTTTATATTTGCCAGGGGGAAATGTATAAATTCAAACTCTTTTACTGGAAAATAATTGCATTCAAATAATGGATAGTCTCAGGGCTTGACATGAGCTTTTTTGTTCCGCAGTCGTTGTGGCTATAGTGTTTTTCCAAAGTTACGAGCCACTCAGCATTTTCACTGGACACAGTTTTGACATCGTTACCATGGGGAAAAACTGCCATATAGATATTTTTATATTATCGCATAATTTGGCAGCAGGTTTATTAGGCTGCTGTCACTTTAAGACCTGATGCGCCTTATAATGTTTTATTTAGCCAAT
Source organism: Squalius cephalus (assembly GCF_949319135.1). Classification (NCBI taxonomy): domain Eukaryota; kingdom Metazoa; phylum Chordata; class Actinopteri; order Cypriniformes; family Leuciscidae; genus Squalius; species Squalius cephalus. The sequence goes on along the minus strand of NC_137135.1, from coordinate 6,320,726 downwards.
ATACTTTCTTTATGTGCCGCACTTTGGGTGTGAGCACAAAATCTGCAGGAATGAGTAAAATGATGCTCAATACGTGCAATCTCACACCGAAATTCAAGCCCTGTAACAGCAACAATATTCATCCGGAGCAAATTAAACGAGTGAGTAAAGGGAAGCGGGTCTGTGTGCCGACAATGCAAGGCTGAAGAGTTTCAGATATTATAGTATCAATGAATGGAAAAATCTGTATTTTTGACAACACTACATTGCACTTAGTTCATTGTTTCAGATCTTTTTAAAAGACTACAATTGAAAAATGTATATTATATCAAATTCACCCTGCCAAAGTGGCCTGTAGGAGTGAGCGTCACACGTTGCTGCTGAACACACGCATGTGGTGGGTTGGCGGGTGTTAACGTCAAGCCCTGGATAGTCTGCATCAAAAGTGTTCAAAATTTGCAATAGGCAAATCAGCCATCCCATTCACCTTAGAGTGCAAGCTCAAAGCTCATCCGACATGTGCCGTAGTTTTGCTGCGAGGCGGTAGATTCAGAAGTGGTGCTGATGAATAGCAGTGCGGGAAACACTGCAGTCAGATGTTGCTCATAAAACCGTCCTCTGTCTTGCAGCCGCTGAACAAAAAGAAGAAAGAGAAGGAGCGCTGCACCGCTCTGCAGGACAAGCTGCAGGAGGAGGAGAAGAAGCAGCTGGAGCACGTGCAGAGAGTCCTGCACCGCCTCAAACTGGAGAAGGACAACTGGTTACTGGCCAGTGAGTCCTCAGACCACCCTCTCTCTTTCTCTCTCTCTGAGTGTCTCCAGGGCCCAAGGCTCCTCGTGTCTGTCTCACCCCGTCTCTCTCGCTGTTTTCAGAATCCACCAAGAACGAAACCATCACGAAGTTCCTGCAGCTGTGCATCTTCCCCCGCTGCGTGTTCTCCGCCATCGACGCCGTCTACTGCGCCCGCTTTGTGGAGCTGGTGCACCAGCAGAAGACGCCCAACTTCTGCACGCTGCTGTGCTACGACAGAGTGAGTCATACACACGTGTAGCCCAATAATGTGTCTCTCTTTCGAGTAATAACATCAAAGAGAAAGAGAACCATTACTAAGTTAAACAATTACCTAACATAAAAGGTGTTCTTGTTTCACACATCATAAGTTTGTTGAATTTGTTCAGTTAATTGTAGAAAGTTTCAGTTATGCACTGAATTACCAAAACAATATACGTTAGAGATAAAAACCCTTTTACCACATCATTATGTGGAATTAAAAGATATGATATTTGATATTATATGATTTAGACACTTTCACTTTAGGCTACAAATTGGTGTCTCCATTTTCTTTTCTTTTTTCTCTTAAAATGATAAAAAAAGCAAATCCCATGTTAGAAAAGACTTAACAATTATCGGTAACTTTACAATAAGGTTCATTAGTTAACATTAGTTAACTACCTTTAGTTAACATGAACTAATAATTAACAATAATTCTGCATTTATTAATCTTAGTTATTGTTAGTCTCAACATTTACTAATATATTATTAAAGTCAAAACTTGTATTTGTTAACATTAGTTAATGCACTGTGAACTAACATGAACAAACAACGAACAGCTGGAGTTTTATTAACTAACATAAAGATTAATAAACACTAACAAATGTATAACTCATTGTTAGTTCATGTTAGTTAATACATTGTTGTAAAGTGTTACGCAAGTATCTAACATAAAAGGTGTATGAAAAATATATTTTCACACATAAGTTTGTTGAATTTCTTCAGTTATTTGTAGAAAGTTTCAGTTATGCACTGAATTACCAAAACAAAATATTCAACAGGGTCACGTTAGAGATGAAACCCTTTTACCACATCATTTTGTGGAATTAAAAGATAGGAATTAAAAGATAAGATATTTAATATGATATGATTTAGACACTTTCTACAGCATTATGGGAACACAAGAAAATAATTCACTTCCATTTGCTTCGTTTTTACACATTTGTTGCAAATATCAACCATTCAACGCTGTAACTTGAGTAATTGGCACACAAATAATCAAACATATGTGTCTTTATAGGAAATATGGTTTTCAATAGCTACAAACCAACATTTATTCATAATAACTATCTGGTCCCTACTGAGTGACAGCATCATTTAAGGTTATGCAACCCTGTTACCATTCTGGAGTTTTTTTAATTTATTTATTTATTTGTATTACAAACTTTAATCCAGACTTTAGTTTTGTTCATAATGTTAATTGCTAAGAAATAATGTAATCAACAAATCAGGCTTTTAAACTGCTCATGCATGTCCCAGATTTCGGTAACTAGGTTGCAAATATTAACTAACCTCGTGCAAAGTTTGAATAAAACACCTCCTGACAAATTATGTTAAACGTTGAGCACTAAAATATAAGAAAACGGTACAAACAAACAGTCTTTACTAATGTTCTCTTGGAAAGTGCTATTGCAGGGCTATAAAAGTTGTGATAGTCTCTTCTCCCCTGTTGTGCCGTATATCTGAGGGAAACGGCTTCTGGAACAACAACAAATAAATATTTAAAAAAAAAAAAACACTGCAAAATTCCATAAAAACAAGATCTGTCCGTTTTTATTTCATGGTGACTGAAGCTAGCCGCTTGATATCCGTGTGTGTGCCAGTGGCCACAGTCAAAGAGATGCAAGCTCATCGAGGATTCTGTTTGTTAATGTGCTTTTATCTGTGTTTGATGTATTTCCATGTTCGTTAGAGAATCATGAGTCTGTGTTTTTATTTTTTGTTGTTATTATTTTGTTTATTTTGATCCTTCATACGAGTGCAATCTTATAGTATATTTCAGTTTACATGAAACGCTCAATGCATTCTCAAAGTGTCTTCACAAAGGCACATATGTACAATTACCTAATGTTTTAAATGTAAACGATGTGTGTGTTTAATGCGGCGTCCCCGTGTGTGTCCTGATCTAGGTGTTCTCAGACATCATCTACACGGTGGCGAGCTGCACGGAGAACGAGTCCCGCCGCTACGGGCGCTTCCTCTGCTGTATGCTGGAGACCGTGACCCGATGGCACAGCGACAGGGCCATCTATGAGAAGGTGCGGTGCTGACTCTCGTTTAATTATTCTGTCAGTGCTGTCTCTAGTGTGTCCTAGTCGAGGCCAAATCGGTGTCTGGGAAAAGGAGTTGGCAGTGTGTCCCTTCCTTAAAGGATCAGAGTGTTTAAGTGTTTGTCAGGAGCAAACTGGTCTTTAGAGTTCAATCATCTTCCATTTCACGTTTACTTTTACCAGCTAAAATTGTTTCTCCACACATATGCTGAGGTTTTAGGGTAAATGCCTGTCAGAAACCTTTGGTATTATTGGGTTGTTTTGTCTTATTTGTTTCCGGTTCCTTCTCTAGGAATGTGGCAATTACCCAGGGTTCCTGACTATTTTCCGAGCCAGTGGTTTCGACGGAGGGAACAAAGCGGATCAGCTGGACTATGAGAATTTCCGGCATGTTGTCCACAAATGGCATTACAAGTTGACTAAAGTTAGTGTTGCGCTCCTCAGACAACAATAACGTGTGATATTTTATAGAGCTGTGTGATTCAAAATGTTTGTTTTGTAACACTTTACAGTAAGGTTCATTAGTTAACATGAACTAAGAATGAACAATACTTCTTCAGCATTTATTAATCTTAGTTAATATTAATTTAACATTTACTAATACATTATTAAAATCAAAGGTTGTATTTGTTAACATTAGTTAACCTGTTAAGCTGCAACGCCACTTTTGAAAAATCCCCAGAAATGACATACCCAAACTAAAACAGATACAGTTCATGAACCCTTTGTACTAAAAGCACAAGTATGATCTCGTTTGAAAGCTGACACCTGGCAGTTTATTGTAAATGTAGAATTAATTATTGTCGTAATGACAAAAATTGTTATAAATAGCTTCAAAGTTTTGTAAAGTTATTAGAAATTATTTTTTATGAAACATCCTCATGAAAATAAAATTGAAATTGGCACTGGAGCAATCTAGAAATGCACTACAGCTAAAGCCACATGTCTAAACATTTTATGTTTAAAATCTGAAGATAATAAGCCCAAAACTCTGTATTTAGTTAAATGTTTTTCAAGACCATGTCATGTGACTAACAGTTAGGGCTAGCTAGCATGTTAGCTTAGCACACCATCAATACACGACAATATATGAGATTAAAACCATATTTATGTTCAAAACGTACTTTATAACTCAAGCTGAATGTTTTAAATAATCTTCTGTGATCTAATTTAGCTTCAGATAAAAAAATCAGACAGAAAATATATTATTTGATAGTATTATGCACAATGATGAAGTCTATATAGATTAGCATTACATTATAAATATAATCTATTATTATAAAAATACCTGGCATGGCTTGAAGAACACAGGCAAATCAGATATCATTGCAATCATGTTTATTGTCTTCAAAACATCTTTTATCTGCATGATTACAGCCGATCTCTGTTAGCTGTGTGTGTGTTCGAGGCTTCCTGGAATGTCACATGATCATGGCTCTTCTTCATGTGCCATATATGGACTATATTACTGTGCAAAGAGCGCCCTCAGCCTATTGGTATGAATTGAAAACACTGTGAATTAGAATACCAAACGCTCATAAAGATTACATTGACGCATTTGGGTATAAATTCAATAAATATTATTCCTGTCTATAGAAATATGATGTGAATCTAAAAGAATCTATCAATATTTCTCCAAATCTGCACATTTTTGAGCTAAAGCCCTGAGGGACGTTGTTTTGTGTATCGCTGTCATGACGACAGCACGGGAGTTTTTTATGAATGGGAGCGGCTGACACGCATAATTCATATTAAAGGTATCGACTCATTTTTTCGTTTCATAACTCCTGACACAAATTAAGACATAACTGTCACTATGAGTTTCTCAGAATACAATAGTGGTCAAATACTGAAACTTGAGTCTTATATCTTTTTAATGATGTATAGTTTGTCAAGGTATAACATTAAATCTGATAGTAATTTTGAATTAAATAAATAAAAAACGCTTCAGTGCGCCGACGCACTGGTGAAGCTTAACAGGTTAATGCACTGTGAATTAACATGAACAAACAATGAACAGCTGTATTTTTATTAACTAATGTTAACAAAGATTAATAATACTGTAACAAATGTATTGCTGATTGTTAGTTCATGTTAGTAAATGATTAACTAATGTTAACTAATGAACCTTATTGTGAAGTGTTGCCATATATTTTATTAATGAATGAATTTATTTATGAATATTTCCCTCCTAATTCTGCTAAACAGGCCAAATTGTTTAATTCAACTACTAAACTACTGCACAAAACTAAAATCTTTCTCGAGGCTTTAAGGATTTTTCGTTTATTTTTCAAAGGATACTGTTTGATAGCCATGGCCTCGTGGTTTGTGTTGTGCCATGATATATTGAGTCATATGCAAAATGCATGTGCATAACTACACAAAAACTCTGCAGTTCTAATTTCGAACATTCATGGCATTACAGACTATTTAAATCAGGCTTTGTGTTTTGTCTAAATGTGTGTTTTTGTTGTTTACACGGAGACCGTTTTGAAAATCCTGCACTTTGATACCCGTTTTCAAAAGTTTGCGGTTTCAGGAACCCAAAACGCCGTTGTCGTGTGAATGAACGGCCAAAACGCATAACAATTTATGTTTTTAGTTGAAAACGGTGATGTGTAAATGTGTGTTTTTGTTATGGACTGTATAGAAAGGCTCTGGTTCTTCCCTCAGGCGTCTGTTCACTGCCTAGAGACGGGCGAGTACACCCACATCCGCAACATCCTGATCGTGCTCACCAAGATCCTGCCCTGGTACCCCAAGGTGCTGAACCTGGGCCAGGCTCTGGAGTGCCGCGTTCACAAGATCTGCCAGGAGGAGAAAGAGAAGAGGCCCGACCTCTATGCGTTAGCCATGGGGTAACTGAGCCGAGAGCCGGCTGGCCTCAGCATTATGAAGTGCTTTCACCACACTGGTTATCTTTCACTTTCAGGAGTCTGACTGGTGGTAGTTCATAGTTCTCCACGTTTCAGTTGTACTTGCTTCGTTTTAAGCTATTGGAAATGTGCAGTGGCTTCCTTTCAGAGGGTGTGCGGGATCTATGACATCTACTGGGATTCTGCGTGTAATGCAATTTCTCAATTTAGTTGTCACAATTTAGTTGATTCAGTGACACGATTATAAATTCTCTGCCAATTTGAAATTTTTAATCATACATTGATCATACAATCATACATTTTCTGACAGTTGATCATAATCAAAAGTTATTTACATTGTTCCGATTTACTAAATCATTGGCTTGTGACATCATCAAATTTGGCTAGGAGGATCGATCACAGGAAGTATCTTTGCAAGGCTTTGACGTAATGATTTGAAACTTGATTGAACCCGCCATTTTTATTTTTATTATTTTCCTCGCCATATTGCGATATTGCAAAGGTCACTGAATTTTTATTTTTTATTTTTTTTCATTCATCCCAGTTCTCGAGGAAAACCTTAATGAAGTCTCAGGTGAAGTCTTGAATCTCAGCAAAAAAGAAAAATATAACTCTTAGTCTTTGACACATATAATAATGTGCATTTTCTACGACAATCTGGATACTGTTTCTCCATATATTTACTCGTAGCCTTGAGCTGGTTTTCCTAAATGCACCGCTGGGGATAAATCCAAATAAATCCACTCAATCTTACAATGTGCAAGTGCAGGAAGGCTTAAAACATTACCGTTAATTGCCGAAATAAATCATTAATGAGGGAAGTCCCCCTATGCCAACCATCAGCTGTTCCTTAACTCTCAGCTGGGAGTCACCGGGCGTCTCTCTTGGCAGAGGTTATCCACATTAAGGCAGATTTATTCTCTGCTTTTTTCTGCCGCTTTTAGCTTGCACTCTGCAGTGGGATTGATTAAATGTGTCGGACTGGTGCCGCTGAAGACCGTCCAGAGTGGCTGGTCATCACAGGCACATGAAAAGCGACGAGGTTTGTTGAGGGCGAGATGCGAAGGCTCATAAATCAGTGCTATCAATTCAACCAGAATGGCAAGAGAAGGCTTGGCCTCTTGAAGAGCCTCTTCATTGCTGCTTAATGAACACAGTCCATTCAGCTATTGGACTTTTCCAACCGGAAGGCCTTCAGTGTCATGATAAGGCAATCGTATCAATTATCAGCTGTAATGGGCTGTTTTGCTCCACTGGAGCTAGAATTAGTGAAGAGGACTTGATCATGCCTCAGTGATTCCCAAGAGCAACTGCTGTTCCCATGAACGACACCGCCTAAAATGCCTAAAAAACGTTTTAAGACAACATCCTAAAATAGAATCTCAGCACGACTCGCATGGGAGAATCAACTCGATTGATTCCAATAGCTAATGGCAAGAAACAAAGTTCACAAATATTCCATTTTATTAACTTTTTGTTGATATTTTAGTGTTGAATGAAGTATATTTGTAGTCCACTTTTCCCACCCGCCATCTTTAAATGAGCTTGTCACGAGGTGTTTTCGAAGGTGGCGTGATGTTACTGCCAGCTCATAATGTTGCACACACACACTACCATTCAAAATTTGGGATCAGTCAGATTTTTTTCCACAAGGGCGCACACAATTGATCAAAAGTGACAGTAAATGCATTTATAATGTTACAAAAGATTTCAATTTAAATAAATGCTTTGTTTACTTTATATTCATCAAAGAATACTGAAAAGAAATTCACGGTTTCCACAAAGAGTGTTAATCAGCACAACTGTTTTCAACATGGATCATGTTGAAATCATCATATCAGAGTGATTTCTGAAGGATCATGTGACACTGAAGACTGGAGTAATGATGCTGAAAATCCAGTTTTGATCACAGGAATAAATTATTTATTAGGAATAAATAGAAATCAGTTATTTCAAATCCTAATATTTAACAATTCTTCAGTTCTTACTGTATTTTTGATCAAATAAACGCAGCCTTTGTGAGCAGAAGAGACCTAATGTTAAACAAATCTTAATGATTTCAAACTTTTAAACAAGTGTGTATTGCACTAAAGTGTTGTCGTTTAGTTCGGGCAGCTCACGTGGTTTACAGAAAATGTTGATGTCATGCATTTGCAAATTCATTAGATCTCCCTTCATAACAAGGAACTGATTTGTTTTTAATTGGCATATCTTCCATTGCAGAAGTCGTATTAACAGTGGACGTAATTGTGTTGCGTTCATGCCACCAGTGGGATTTCTCAGCACACCTCCGCTTATTGGGCAGACGTGGGCCCTGTTCTTTGTGTTCCTCTGTAGACACGAGGAATCAACAAGAAATGAAGGGAGGGAATCAAACCTTGTGTTCAGCCTCTCGAAAATACGCCAATCTAGTCGCGTTAATATTGTTTTGAAACCTGTTCTCAATTAACACAACCCCTCCTGAGGATTTCTTTTTGATTCCATCCATTTCTGAGTGATTTTTTTTTGAGCATTACACTTCGTATTGCCATCTGCCGTGATTTTAACCGTGTGTGTGACTTGCAGCTACTCTGGCCAGTTGAAAGGCAGGAAAGTGCACATGGTGCCTGAAAATGAGTTCCACCATAAGGAGCAGCCAGTGCGCAGCGCCACGCCTGGCACTCTGCAGAACGGACCGGGCAACACGGGCAAACCTGCGAACACTGCCGCTGCCAGCGCTGGCAAAGCCGAGGACGGGGCCGTCGACGACTCAGGTGACTCTAGTTGAATAATTCCTGAGATTTTGTCCAGGAATTGATTTGGTAGCATCTGGGCTTGTTTGTCCAATCATTGAGAACGTCTTGACACTCATTTAAAATGAAACACGTTGCCATGGCGTGCAGCACTCGCTGTGGGAATCGCCACCCTGAGGGAGTTAATTGCAATTACTGTGTGAATTGGGGTAAAACTGCCGAGGATATTAGAACAGAAAAGCCTCCCACAGACCCATTAGCACAGAAACAAGCTCACCACGAGGATTGATCACAACAGCAGTGCGGGTCACATGACTTCAGGCTCTTCTTAAACAGATTCTGTCCAACCCCACAGCTGTAGAGAGGCTACTTGTGACATGGTATTGCCCTAAATATGTCAACAGGGTACAAAAACCCATGTTGCTTTGAATCTAATGGTTTTTGATTGCATCATAATATCAGTGACGATGTGAGGGGTTACAAATTAAACGGGAGGTTAGAAATTAGTGTCATGATGACCAAGAAGATGCTTGAACTTAGAGATTAAGTTGTTTTGAAGAAAAAAAGGCTAGAGCTGGTTGCAAAAAATTAAAGTCCCCCTGTGGTGAAAATCAAGCTTTTAATGTTGTTTATATGTTTATGTGGTGTTTTTAATATGCTTTAAGAAAAATCGTGTAAATTCATACACCATTGCTGAGTATTTTCTCCTTAAAACTGCAGTGAACCAAAGACAGTCTCAAAAACACGCTTTGAAATCGCTGGTGTTTCTGACGTCACAAACTACCTTGTAACCAATCAGATCAACGTAATTTGCATATTCATAGATTCTCGTATACTAAATGAGGCAAGGGTGTAGAGTTACAGTCAAACTATTTTAAGGCATGACGATGGTTTTTTTTTTTTTTTTTATATGAAAAAACGTTTAAAGATGTAATTCTGGTGATCAAAGGTGATGATAAAATGATTGACTACGGGGGACTTTAAGAAATTACACTTCCATTCAAAAGTTTTTGGTCAGTCAGATTTTTTTTATTGTTTTTGAAAGTCTCTTAAAGGCACTATATGTTAAGATTTTTGGATTAAAATATCCAAAAACCACTAGAACAGTGTTATATATTTTGTTGACTTGTGCACTTACATTATCCCAAATGTTTCCAACAATGTTTAAATCCAAAGAAATCAGCAGTTTTAACCAGTGTAACGGCCCGTGTCATTGCTTCACTGGTCAATGACGTCATATCTGCGTTACCCTCGATATCCGGTTTTACTTTCATAGAAACCTTGGAAACAACAAAGATGATTTTATATTTGATGTGTTTTATTAGACAAAGGAACAACTGTTTGGATACCTTTACAGACAAAAAACAAATCATTGTTATATAGCTCAACACACGGTTAGTCTTATTGTTTGAAGCCACTTAGCAACACAATTGAGACCACGGTCTTTTATCGATTAATCGTGCAGCTCTAGTAGTGTACATCCACTTTTAGGAAATGCCTAAGTCATGCCTGGATTTGCTGGAAGCAGTGTGACAACCTTTTAAAAGACAATTTTGTGGAAACCACTATGTTTGGCACTAACTAAACTAAAATCCACATACAACCCAAGTAACAGCGCCTCTATTATGAAACATAGTGTTGCTGCAAGTTGTTGATGCATTTCAGCAGGAGTAACTGGCTCTGTCCAGAAATCCCCCATCATCACTTCAATTCTTCCTCCTATTAGTAGCTGTGATGTTAATTGCTCTGAGCATAATTTACTAGCACTCAGTGTGAATGAAATGTGCACATACTGCTAACAGTTGCTGTTTAAAATCTAAAAATCCCCTCTTTTGGAGTAAAATGTATTAGCATAACTCTTTTGGTACGCTGCTGTAAAATGACCATTCTTTCCTTCCTCTCTGACTTTTTTCTCTTAAATCTCAAAGGACACTTTCAGAAGTGTTTAAATAATTTACTTTCTGTGAAGCACAATCTGTTTTTCATTCACTTTTAATGAGATTTCAAAGGCACACTAAGGATGCCTGCAATTTCCCAGCACCATCAGTGTTTATAGCAGGGTGTATTTAAATCAAGAGCAAATGCCATTACTACTTCACTATTTCACCCAACAGACGAGCATTGGCTCAGTTTGACTTTTTTCTGTCAATTAGTCTGTCACGTTTGGTAGGTATGGACAAAATAATGAGGTCTGCCCTTGTGTGACGTGCGTGTCGGCTTGGTGTTTTTGCAGATAAATCCAAGGACAAATCTCAGGCGGCTCAGAAAACTGCCAGCAAAAACAGCACCGCAGCCAATAAAGTGAGCAGCAGCAACGGAAACAGCACGCCAAACAGGTACCGCACCCGAGGATGATGTACTGCTCTCATCTCTTACATAATCTCATTAAAAGTTAAAGCCCTGGGGTGAGAAAGTTTAGCAGGGGCTTATTATTTCAAACTACTCGCCAAATAAATCAATCCTTTATCAAAGTCTACCTTCCTTATGAACTGTGTAATCAAATTGAACAGTGTTCCAGGCAAGAATCCTCTTACAATTCTATTAAACTGAGCAATTGCAGAGAGAAATGTCTTGAAAGGAACCATCTCTGAAAGGCATGGCTGTTACAACACACAATTGCACGATGGCCCATCAAATTGGCTGTGTAAAACATCATTTCGATAGAAATACTTCAATGGGAGTCGCTGGGAGACTGGGGAGGAAAGGTCCCCATTAATTTCCATTCAGGGATTGTGTGAATGGGATGAGATTGTAATGGGTTTATGAGTGTTTTAACCAGGTTTGGTGGGGTCAGCTAAAGTGGAAAGTGTAATTCACCTGTGATGAGAAGACTGAGAGGTCACGATGTGCTCTGTTTACGTAATGAACTACAAAGTCAAGAGAATTCACAGCTCAGGGGATTTTAGAAAGCAAAGTTAGCGTAATGTTAGCTTTCAGACATTTGGTTTACACGTTTTCCTTTTCATCTCATTTGTGCATGTGTGCAGACTAGTTTCACTTCGGCTAGTTATAGTGGTTTGCGTATCTGCAATTAGGGAACATAACAGGCCTTAAATTATAGGAAGTCAAAATTTTCTCTTCTATTTACCAAATAGGCAGTGAAATGAGGTGATTAATCTCTGCTAGTCAATCTCAGGAGGTCAAACTGATATAATATTCTATATCTATAGATGTTCAGTATTTGCAACATGGTAGCAACATTTAAATGTGAAACGTCTAAATACTAAGTTAACCTTATTTGTATGATTATTGTCTTCTAGAAAACACAACGTACATAAAAACAAAAAACTAATTTGAGGCCGGATGTTGGTTTGTATTTAAGTAGATAAACTTAAAAGTTACACTATATAACGTTTGGCCCTCTAGTGGTTAATAAACAACTTTGTGCATTTTGCAGAAGAACATTGTTTTGGTTGTGCTTCGGCTCTGCGTGACTCTGTGGATGAATATGATTCTTTCTCATAACTAAACAGAGACTCTGCCCAATATTACAATTAATTAGAAATAAATTAATTACAATTACAACATAAATAAGCTTACTTTTTACTATTGTAATTTAATATGTGCCAAAAATTGTAATGCATTCAAAGCCAAAATCATTTTGGGAGTGCTTGTATGCAGATGTTGTTCTGTTCTAAAACTAGTTATGTTTCCCTTCATTAATTTTATATTAGATAAGAGTTTTTCTAACATCACTCTTTCCCCAAACAACATAAGATCTGTGCCTCGACTTTAAGCCTTCGTTGCTTTAAAAAAGTCAAGGGAGACCAGTTTTATTAGATCTTAAATGTTATGTAACATTTTTCCAGCTGTGTCAATCCATTGTGTCAATCCCCAACTCTTTTTGATCTTTTTAACAATATTTTGCATGGGGTTCTTTGATATAAATGCCATTTCTTAATGAAAGCCATCAAATACCTCAATTTTTAATAGTTTCAAAGCATAAAAACATTTAAATAAACCATTTCAGAATACTTCAGTTGATCCCTGATCTCTCCACAGCACTAAAGGGAGCAAAGAGAAGGAAGATAAAGAGAAGACCACTAAGGAGAAAAAGGATAAGAAAGAAAAGAACCCAGGAAGCACTCCAGAGGCCAAGGCAGGAGGGAAGGACAAACAGAAGGAGGAAAGATCCAAGGAGGAGAAGCCCATCGACGGCAAGGAGAAGACGCCCAAGGCTGAGAAGGAGAAGAGGAAGGAGGACAAGAAGGAAGAGAAGAGCAAGATCGACGGGAAATCTGCTGAAAAAGAGTGGCCCAAGGAACGCGACGTGTCCAGCGACAGCAAGACAAAGGAAAGCAGCAAGCTGGAGAAGAGCGCTGTGGCCGGGAGCCTGAAGTCCCTCGTGCCCAGATCCGAGGGAGTCGAGTCTGAACGGGGTAAGGCGGCTCGGACCACTTGAAAGAGGGGCTTTCGCACCAGCTAGTGATAGGAACTTAGTTCTAGGGACTAGCCACCAGGGTTGTCACCCGAGAACTAATGGTTCCCCTAGGAATGTTTTCCTGTTGCGTTCGCACCGCCAGAAGCTCTGAAGTGACGTAAGACACGCTTGTTGGTGTGACATTTACACACAGCGCTCGCATTCTCCGTCTTCATTAGTTTACGTTCTGTATAATACGTTATTAGATAGAACTGTTATACATATAAAGTAGACAGTAATGAAAAGTTATTAGCGAATGCCGTGTGGTTGATGTCCAGTGTTGCTGAGCAGAAACACATGATCATGTTTCTCTTGGTTCTCCTCAGTCGTGTTGGATTTTCTCCTCAGTGTAAAGGTTAAGAGGTCCATCTATCACCGTTTTACATGTTCGTAGAGTTCGTTTCTGGAGTAAATATAAAGGCTATAATCTGTGTTCTCACAGTTTTCTTTTTTAAATGGCGGCCAATAAACGAACACTGACGTCACTGTAGTTCCTATAGCGCTGGTTTAGACCGACTCTGAAGTAGGAGTAAATTAGTTCCTCCAAAAGAGTTTTTCGAACTAAAATCGTTCCTAGTTCCTGCGGTGGGAACACGCCAAAATCTGGGAACTTCCGCCAACAGTTCTAGGAACTGTGAAGAGGTTCCTCCGGTGCGAAAGCCCCTAATATGGTTTATTACGCTTGTGTTCAGAGCAAAGAATCCACTTGATGTGTTCTTTTATTGGCTTTAGTTTCAACTGTTAGTGGATGCTACATTCACCCTTACCAAAACACAATATACTGTATAAAGCAAAAACACGTTTCTAGATCCTGAACCTTGAATTTCCTCTCTCAGCAGAGCAAAAAAGACGAAAGCTTGACACTCACTCGTCACCGTCGCACTCCTCTGCAGTTAAGGTTAGTATGGCCTGAGGAGAGCTGTGCACTTCTTTGCTGTTGTCCCTACCTGTCGGAGATCACGTGTTTTCCAAACCTTCCTCGTCACCCATTGGAGTTTGAGAGGAGGCCTCTGGAGCCCAGCCGTTGTAGGAGAGCAGTGGGGGGGGGGATTTTGCATCATATGGACTATTTTTTGGGGAAAAATATTTTTCAGTAGATGTCACATTTTTATGATAAAATTCCAAGGACTTGCCAAAATCTTAAATTCTAGCACATACTCCGTTTTTTTCTCACTTTTACTTGCTAAGAGAATCTTCCCAAGTGCCTCACAAGTTGTTCCTTTTCGTATACCGCACTTTTTTTTTTGTAAGATTGTAAATATAAATATTTATTTTTGTAAATCACCCTCCTCTTTTTGAGATTTTTTTTTTTTTTCCCGATTCATTGCATATTACTTGCTGAGAAAGCAAAACGTAAGAAATATAAATACAGATTTTTTTTATTTTTTTTTTACACTAAACATGGAGATGAGAGAATGTTTCCACTGGAAGAAATCCTGATCAAGTCACACGCCCTTCACGCCTGCGACTCCCGGAGGAGCTGGAATGTTTTCCTTGTTTTTCCTGCGTCACAGATCCGGGATCACCAACGAGAATATGCTCATCTTCACCACTGCTTGCTTTTTTTGTCCATCCTGCTTTTTTTTTTCCCCCGTGCCTGAATCGCTCTCTGCCATGGAAGTGTTTTCAGCAAGAGTGACCAGCGGACGACTCCTTCACCATCCAGAAAATGGCGCGTCACCAGCAACCAGAGAAAGGCAACCAGGAAAAAAGTGTGGGCATGGCCTTCCCAGAGGGATCTGTCTGTCCGTGACCAGGAATCTTGTTGCAATTTTCTATGAGCGATGCCTCATACCAAAGTGTACATGACCACCTTCTATTCCCTTTATTTATGAATCCTAGATGAGTTTAGCTTGTTTAATCATCTTCATGAACTCCCATAGTTAGTTTTCAGAATGTATGCTCTATTTTAGACCAAAGATGCGAGTTAATGCTCAGTTGATGCAGTGCCGTTCTCCGAGCACATGTAGGTTGAGAGAGTGTAGACTAACGTTAGGCTCCCGTAGTCCAGTCTCTTCATCTCTAACCATGTGAAAGTTGTAGTCTTTGAAGGTCTTTATGGGGATGTGTTGAGTGACGGCCAGCCTCCCCCACCCTTTCTGCTGCTGTGTGCCATCCTCTCCAGCTCATCTGTCATCTCCATTCATTCCTACAGGACAATCTCAACGACCTCAAGGACTCTGCTTCAAAGGTTTGGACCTTTTTCAACACTCTACTCTGAATGTGTCTCCACACCTAGTAAACTGCCTAACCAAACCATTCAAACAATCATAATAAATGCATCTTATGCCCAATATTGGCATCTAATCAAATGCGGGTTAAAATCAACTTTGGCGCTGTTAAATCTCTAGCCAATTTGGCGTGTTACTTATTATGTTTACTCACTTCATGTTCACTCACTTATGAATTTCATGTTAGCCTAATCTGCGCAGATTTAACGCAAATACTCAACTCAAGATACTCAAGCACTCAAGATAACTTAAATACAGTGTATTGCGCAGAATCTGCACACATCTGGCTTACTTGAACATTCGTCACTACGCAACAAATAACGGTGCACTTGTTCATTTGATTTTGATTCCTCTTTCTCTTTCTCATCTCCTTGCATTGGAATGGTTTGAAATCGCTTGAATGTGTAAATTGGCGTGACAAAACAGATGAACTTTGACTCTATGATGGTTCAACTTTGCAGTGAATCCGTGAATCACATGCGTGCCGATCCGTCGGTCCTGGTCCGATCAGAACATCAACTACGATCTCTTTAAAACCCCTATTACAAATCTAGTACTCTGTGTTCCCAGATGAACGCCGTAAGCAACCCAAACTCTTAGCCCAACAAGAAATATAGTCACATTTTAATATCCCAAGATCCTGTCACACCCCTAATTACTATTGTACACTAAAATGTACTTTAGTGAAATTAACAATTAATGATTTAATAAACTGTATTAGGAATTAATAAAAGATTTATTCGATTTTTTTTTAGGTTTTATGCATTAATTCGATTACGACCGTTTTTGATAAATCTTGTGTATTAAATACAGAGAATCCAGAAATAAAATGCATAATATAGCACACTATTTAGGGAATAATTATTAAATGTAGGGCTGTCACGATTCCTCGATTACATTTGAGTACTCTAATGCCTGGTTCAGATTACACGATTTTTTTTTTGTCTGTTACGATAGTCACTGTCAGATTACGCGATTTTGACTCCTAAAATCTTGCCGTGTCGTGGACAAGAAACACGTCAGACTACACGTTGCTTTCCGACCAGTCATCGTGTGCCTTCTCACACGCACACATTCACTCGCACATATACACACACACTCTCTCACACACACACACACACACACACACACGCACACACTCTCGCTCACACTAATGCAGTCACTCGCACTCACTCGCGCGCACGCATGAAAAATTAAACATGCTAGTCTTTTTATCGTGGTGTCGTGAAGCATCGCAGACGCGACGTCGGTTGTCGCCCACTATGACACACTATATGAGATGAAACGATCGAATTTTGCGTCCCGACGCCCGTTGTCGTTTACGAATCCCCACGACACCCTACGTCAAATGGATCGTGCCAAAATCGAGCTAAAATCGTGTAATCTGAATCAGGCATAATTTATAAAATCCTCGATTGCAATTTACCTGTGTCGAGTAATCCATAAACTGCATTTTTAGAGTTTTCTAAGGCTGCGCGATTTTATTAAAACCATTTAAAAATCAAACTATAGCATAGTGCTTTTGTGAATTCATAAATATGCCCAGCGTGTAAATATTTATGAGCTTTATTTACATGCGTCTCAGAACTTACACCGTTCATGAACTGTTGTCTTTACATGCGTGGAGCGCGTCTCTGCATATGCTGTGAGTTTGTGTCGCTTGTAACGTTCATCTGGGAATTCAGTGTGCGCCATTTCACCAGATTTGTAACAAATCATTTATAAACCTACACCAACACAGGAGAGAACATCAATATGTTTCTAAATATGCGAACTGTTCATCGCGATTTCAAAATGCGAACTGTTCATCGCGATTTCAAAATAAAAGTTTAAACACTCTTGAGTTTACTCGTTATGATGTCCATATATTCTTGTTAAAAAATGTACGTTGGCTGTAGCATTTCTATCATAAACAAGTGGTTAAATATTAAAGAGTAAGTGGACATTTGAATAAAGTGTTGTTTGGCTGAAGGTTTTGATCTGCTTTAAAGTGTAACAACAATCACCAGGACGCTGGCGCCTCTGCAGGCATTTGTTAAAATACATAATGTACATAATATAAACAGTGTTTGCAGAAACAGAAACCATATGATTACTTGCTATTGCTACTAATTTGAACCAAATATTATTGGCTCATTATTTTATATATATATTTTTTTTTTTTGTCATTTAAAAAGCTCAGGTCTATTTTTATTACCACAAAAAAAAAAATCTGATTAATCGTCAAAACTCTATTACCAAAATAATCGTTAGTGACAGCCCTAATTAAATGGTTATTTTTTTTATTAATTCGGTAATTATTAGTACATTTTTGATTTATTAATTTAATTAAAGCATTAAAATGGAATAAAAATGGAAAACCCAGGATGTGGTGAAAAATGAAGCTGATGTCGTAGGACCTCAGCTGAGATGTGAGTACACGCTGATGCCAGAATCTGCATCTAGGTGGGCAGCTGTTGCCTGGGCGTACCAAACCCGCCTGTGATGCCCAGGAACACAGTCTCTATGTAGGCAGCGTTCCTTCAAACGCTCCTCAGGATGCCCAGAAAGCTTGTGTGGGAAGGCAGCTCACTAGCTTTTGAGATACTCCCAAAAATTCTCAACTTTCTTCACGGTGTATGTCATGAATGCGCCTGTAGATTACAGCACATTGTGTAAGTGTGTCGGTTTTGGTCTTTCTGGTATTTTCTGGTACATTGGTCTTTAAAAATGTCCCTTTTCCCTTCAAAAGATGGCGGAGTTACACTGAAACATGCGTGGCTTCTCCTGCCAGGACATTTTATATTCTGCTAATGTAATTTCAGCCCCACAATATCCCCCATTCTTCCCGTGGCCACGCTCTCCTGGGCTCCTCTCTCAGTCCTCGGGGTCTGATTGGGCTCCGCTCTTCTTTTCCGCCACTCGAGTCTCTTTTGAGCAGCTCCTGTCAACTGGCGGGGAGATAAGTGTTTTTGCAGTTTGGTCACTGAAGAATGTTTGAAAATACGCTGATGGCATCACCTGAAAAAGCAATACAGCTGAATTTTGAGTAGTCTGGTGTTTTTATTTTATCCCATTCTCATTCTCTCTCTGTCTCTCTTGCTCTCTCTCTCTCTCTCTCCCTCTCTCTCTCTCTCTCTCTCTCCTCTCTGTCTCTCTTGCTCTCTCTCTCTCTCTCTCCCTCTCTCTCTCTCTCTCTCTCCCTCTCCTCTCTCTCTCTCTCTCTCTCTCTCTCTCTTTCTCTCTCTCTCTCTCTCTCTCTCTCTCTCTCTCTCTCTCTCTCTCTCTCTCTATTTCTCTCTTTCTCTCTCGCGCCCGCTCTCGCTCTCTCTCACTCTGTATCTCTGTCGCTCTCGCTCTCTCTGTCTCTCTCTATCTGTCTCGCTCTGTCTCTCTCTAGCTCTCTCTCTCTCTATCTGTCTCGCTCTGTCTCTCTCTAGCTCTGTCTCTCTCTAGCTCTGTCTCTCTCTATCTGTCTCGTAGGGCTGTCGCGGTGAAGGATTTTCCCTTGCGGTAATTATGAGTGGCTCATAGCGCGATATGCGGTTTTACCGCATTTATTAATTGATTTATTTGATTTGATTTATTTGTTGCTATATAAATAAGTGTTACGATGTGGTCAGCATGGACAAAAACGAGTACATTTTCAGTAACCAATAAACCGAAACTAAACAGCGTATCTGCGCATTGAAAGACTGTCACTCAGCGCGCAGTTGTTACGGCAACGGACTGTCTTTGAGTGAGTCATTAAACCATTCATTCAACAACACGTTCAAAAACGCTGATTGATTCATTAAAAGATAGTAATGAAACAAGGTTATTTTTTTTTTAACTTTGAGCTCCACTTTTCAAGGCTCCGCTGACCAGCAATGCGTTGCATAGGTAACACTGAGTTTTGTTTCCCGCGACCGCGAGTTCCTCGCGCTGTGGATGCTGACCAGCGCTGTCGCTGATGCCATTCATGGTAAATACCCTTTATTTTAAACGTTAAAAGGATGACAGGACAAATATTACAATTTTCTTCGGACACGGCAACCTTTTCACAAATAGGCTATGACTTGACCTCAAAGACAGACGCAGGTAATCGCACGCGCTCAGTTGATCTCTCTCATTCACTGTCTGTTTAGGCTTAAGTGCGAATCCACGAAGCCTCTGTACAAATCACCATGATAAAACCATGATCACCACGTCTTATTGTCATTATTAACTTATTTAACATTCCATACACATGCACAAAGTTCAAAACAAGAAGGGTATAGCCTTATGAAAAAAGAAAACACGTGAATATCGCGGTTGCTGCGGTTATTTGAATTCCTCTGCGGTTGGCTTGTCAGTAGCGCGGTACTGCGATATTGCGGTTATCGCGACAGCCCTACTGTCTCGCTCTGTCTCTCTCTAGCTCTGTCTCGCTCTCACTCTCTCAATTTTAATTTCAAATGAGCTTTATTGCCATGACTTGTACAGTATTGCCAAAGCATTGGCCATTACATAAGCAATGAACAAAAAATATCAATAGTCAATAAATCAATCAGTAAACAAATGCATGAATACATTTTTATAAACAAGAAAGGGGGAAAAAAGAAGAAAAAAACACACCTTTGTACATTCAGACAAGATAAGAACGATTCTGACTTTAGTTTTGACCAGTGGCTGACTCTCGTAGTTTGTGGCAGGCTGTTACATATTTTGCTGCTGTTGTGATTTAAGCTAGTTTCTCTCTCTCTCTCTCTCTCTCTCTCTCTCTCTCTCTCTCTCGCTCTCTCTCTCTCTCTCTCTCTCTCTCTCTCTCTCTCTCTCTCTCGCTCTGTCTGTCTGTCTATCTGTCTCTCTCTCTCTCTCTCTCTCTCTCTCTCTCTCTCTCTCTCTATAGATATATATATGAATATGAGTCGTGGTATAGCTGTGTTTAGCTGTGTTGGCAGGATCTGTTGTTTTCCTGAAGACGCAGGTTTTATCTTGCAGGAGTCAGTTGTTTCTCGGAGGATATGGTGTCAGCTGTGTGTATGGTCTTGTAATTCAGTTGTCAGTTAAGATTCTGTTGTTGAAGTGCTTTCATACATGTGATTAATTCTGCTGTCGTTCTTTCTCGGGGAGTTTGTGTTATTAATCTGTTGTTGAAACACACTCCAGATTTCCTGACGTACCCGTTTGGAGCGGAGGTATATTTATGATGTTGGAAAAGTAAGTGTCTTCATGTTAGAAGACCATGTAGGGTTGGAATGCAAGTAATCTACAAAACCGCAGTTTCAAGTAAATATATATATATATATATTTGATCACAAATACAGAAAAACAGTTATATTGTGAAATATCTATCTATAAATTACAGGAGCATCTGTCTGTCTGTGTGTGTGTGTGTCTGTTATTCGCATATCTCTCGCACCATTAGTCCGATGGATTTCAAACTTGACAGGTGTCGTGCTACGGGCTCGTGTAAGTGCAGTTTCAAGTTTGACGTTGTTTGGATTAGAAATGCAAAAGATATTGTTAAATATATCGGTAAAAGCAGCACACATTGGCTTTTGCCGCTGGCCACTCCCCCTCTCACACACACACACACTGAAGTGAGCACAGCGCTGGACCAGAGGCCACTCCCCCTCTCACACACACAATAGGTGTGTTGGACATCGGCTGCGGCTGGATGTAACCGATCGGCGAGAGTAGCCGCGTGCAGGCGGGGAGGAGCTGCAAACGGAGACGTGAAGTCGGACACTTTCTGGTTCCCGTGGTGACGCTCACGTGGTGTTTGCATACTTTACCACAGCTGCATGTACTGCTTCATACAGCGTCTGTTTGAACAAGAATAAAGTTCAACATAAGCTACTATCAATGAAGTGGAGTCTACGTGTTTTAATCAGTTTTAATTTGATAAACATGACACAATATAACATCGCAACTACATGAAAAGAGTGTTTACTGTTATAAAAAACTGATTTGTGAGCTTTAGAGGAACTAAAGGTGTTTGAATAAACACGAAACACACGTGATCGTTGTCATGCGGTGAATCCGGCCAATCGTGGAACAGCTGTCTCGTCATCAGCCCTCGTGCAGCCGCTCTTGAGAAGCTGCGCTGGCTGAGTTCTCCGGCTACTCTCGAATCGCTCTCGCGGTACTTTGATGGTATGATGGTATACGTCACAGTCACGTGGTGTCGGCGCTGTATTAAGTCGGACAAAATTTCTAACCGGCATGCACTGCTTCAAGTCAGCCGCCGATCAGTCTGCGCAGAGCTGCATGAAGTCGAACAAGCCTATCAGCTTTTGCCGCTGACCACTCCCCCTCTCTCACACACACACTGGGTGAGCACAGCGCAGGACCAGAGGCCACTCCCCCTCTCACACACACAACTCCCCCTCTCACACACACACACTGAGTGAGCACAGCGCAGGACCAGAGGCCACTCCCCCTCTCACACACACACACTGAGTGAGCACAGCGCAGGACCAGAGGCCACTCCCCCTCTTACACTGGCCACTCCCCCTCTCACACACACACACTGAGTGAGCACAGCGCAGGACCAGAGGCCACTCCCCCTCTCACACACACACTGAGTGAGCACAGCGCAGGACCAGAGGCCACTCCCCCTCTTACACTGGCCACTCCCCCTCTCACACACACACACTGAGTGAGCACAGCGCAGGACCAGAGACCACTCCCCCTCTCTCACACACACACTGGGTGAGCACAGCGCAGGACCAGAGACCACTCCCCCTCTCTCACACACACACTGAGTGAGCACAGCGCAGGACCAGAGGCCACTCCCCCTCTTACACTGGCCACTCCCCCTCTCACACACACACACTGAGTGAGCACAGCGCAGGACCAGAGACCACTCCCCCTCTCTCACACACACACTGAGTGAGCACAGCGCAGGACCAGAGGCCACTCCCCCTCTTACACTGGCCACTCCCCCTCTCACACACACACACTGAGTGAGCACAGCGCAGGACCAGAGACCACTCCCCCTCTCTCACACACACACTGGGTGAGCACAGCGCAGGACCAGAGGCCACTCCCCCTCTTACACTGGCCACTCCCCCTCTCACACACACACACTGAGTGAGCACAGCGCAGGACCAGAGGCCACTCCCCCTCTCACACACACACTGAGTGAGCACAGCGCAGGACCAGAGGCCACTCCCCCTCTCACACACACACACTGGGTGAGCACAGCGCAGGACCAGAGGCCACTCCCCCTCTCACACTGGCCACTCCCCCTCTCACACACACACACTGAGTGAGCACAGCGCAGGACCAGAGGCCACTCCCCCTCTCACACACACACTGAGTGAGCACAGCGCAGGACCAGAGGCCACTCCCCCTCTCACACACACACACTGGGTGAGCACAGCGCAGGACCAGAGGCCACTCCCCCTCTCACACTGGCCACTCCCCCTCTCACACACACACACTGAGTGAGCACAGCGCAGGACCAGAGGCCACTCCCCCTCTCACACACACACACTGAGTGAGCACAGCGCAGGACCAGAGGCCACTCCCCCTCTCACACACACACACTGAGTGAGCACAGCGCAGGACCAGAGGCCACTCCCCCTCTCACACTGGCCACTCCCCCTCTCTCTGAATCTTTAAGTCAGCTGCACTGTACACTTCTGAATATTATATTTTACTCTGGTGCACTTAACGTTATCGCTACTGTGTAATAGTAGCCTATGCTATTCACCAACTAAACATATCCTATTCAATGCGTTCACAGTCTTTCTCACGGTCATCATTTGTGTTAGCCTATTCACAAACTGTTAGCTCAAGCGCAGCCTGGTCTCAATGCTAAGTTATCACTGTGTCATGCGCTGAAGTTAGCCTGTAACTATGTGATGTTGAATATGCTATGTTAAATAGTTGCCCAGGATAGCTCATGTAGGCTATA
This sequence comes from Squalius cephalus, assembly GCF_949319135.1. Lineage (NCBI taxonomy): Eukaryota > Metazoa > Chordata > Actinopteri > Cypriniformes > Leuciscidae > Squalius > Squalius cephalus. The sequence goes on along the minus strand of NC_137135.1, from coordinate 6,297,520 downwards.
CAGGCTTAAACGAGCTTAACTCGCCTCTCACCGATCATGACGGCAAATCCCCATCTTTCCAGTGTAAGCCATCCTTAGTTTTCATCATTGAAACAACCAAGTTTGCTGTTTGTGTTCTCCTTTGTTGTGCTTAGCGTTGTTTTATCGGTTGTTAACTGGATAGTAGTCAAGTCAAACATAGCCTGATCTCAATGCTAAAACTGGCTCTTAACTATGAACTGATTTTGCACGGGCACTGCACTAGTTATTACAATTTACAATAATGGTTTTCTATGTGAATATATAGTAAACTAGTGATGCACCGATGTGAAAATTGTGGCCGATAACCGATATTAATATTGCTGTTATGGCCGATACCGATATTTACCGATGTCGATATCTCTGTATTGAAAACACATTTTTATGATAATCAAATAAAGAGCTATTTTCCAAAACACATATTTTTATAATATAATGCACGACGACACACATGCATTATATTGCATTGCATATAATGTGTGCTGGTCAACTTGTCTAAAATTAAGAAACCCCTAGAAAAAAAGTAAAAAATAAAAATAAAAAAACAACAACATAGGAACATTGTGTACAATTAAGATAGGCTACTAATTTATTATTCCAATATCCAAATATGATATTTGGCTTCTATTTGTGACGTGCTGTCTTTGCGTTTGAACATTGCACATTTTAAACAGGCATTAGCTGAATAAATGTTAGCCAATAGAAACATATTTATAGAAAACAGTTGACAATGAATAGACAGGAGTCCAATAATAGCATAACGAATCACTTATTCTAAAAATAATATCAAGAATAAGTTAATGAGGGCTGTGTTAACAGTAAAACATCCGTCATTTAACAAATTTTAAAAACGGATGGATAATACAAAATGCTTTCTGACATTTTGACAGAAAAACAAAACAAGCAAGAACAAAATTTAAACTTAGCCCGTCAATTTTCATTTTACAATTATCTTCTCTCTCTCTGTGTGCGCGCGTCCGTGTTTGTGAGAGAGAGAGAGCGCAGCACTGAGACAACGGTACTTTTTAATCTATAAGTAACAAACGCGCTAGTTTTCATACAAAATAAATATGTAACATAATTAGGCACTTTAGTTATTATTAACACAATAACGTAACACATGAAGGCTACGTTTCTCAACACTGAGAATGAATAAATAAACGCCTGTTTCTCCAGACTCGCGCTTATCATTAATCCACAAATCACACGTGCTGTCACTCAAATTCGAACGGGTATCAAATATCAAGCAATATATTAGAATATCTACGAGTCAAAAAACGATCAGTCAAAAAATGCGTCATGAAGAGGAAAAAAACATATAAGTCGCACTGGACTATAAGTCGCATTTATTTAGAAATGTATTTCACAAAAAAAAAAAAAACAGTGTTATGGACGGGACAGTTCTCCGTTACGGACGCGAGCGCTCTGAAAGCGGCACTAAAAGACCGCTTTAAAACTTTCACAGCAACCTCAAACAGAAAGCACAAAGCCTGTCTTTAAATTTTATTTCGTTTTGTATTAATTGCATCTTAATTTTGATCAATGTTTCATCAACCATTGCCTGGATTTAAAAAATAAGAAGTAAATAGAAAATATTTAATCACGTCACAGAGGCCCCAGCGCGTGAACCTGGAGCTTGTCTCATAAATGAACTGAAACTACATATATAGAAAGCTTGAAATGTGTACTTTTAAACAGAACAATTCAAAACGAAAGAAAACAGACTGTTCTCTGCTTATGTCATCTGTATGAAATGTGCATTTCTCTCAGGCGCGTTCACTACTGCGAAGATCGCGAGTCAGCATCTCAACTTCATCTTCAACTTCACACGTCAAATACACAGGAATGACTATCGGCCTGTTCACATCGGCCCTATTTTGACATCGGAACGATACCGATGTGTAAAAAAAATGACCATATCGGCCGATATTATATCGCCGGCCGATATATCGTGCACCACTATAGTTAACTGTAATTTATTCCTGTGATCAAAGCTGTATTTTCAGCATCATTACTCCAGTCTTCAGTGTCACATGATCCTTCAGAAATCATTCTAATATGATGATTTATCAATGTTGTGCTGCTTAATATAATTGTTATAACCTTTGATACTTTTTTCAGGATTCTTTGATGAATAAAAAGTTACAAAAGAACAGCTTTTATTTAAAATAGATTTTTTTTTGTAACAATTTAAACTACAGTTCAAAAGTTTGGGGTCAGTCTTTTTTTTTTTTTTTTAGATTCAGCGAGGTTACTAAACTGATCAAACCTGATAGTAAAGATTTCTGTTGTTAGAAAAGATTTCTGTTTTGAATAAATGCTGTTCTTTTTAACTTCATCAATGAATCCTAAAAAAGTATCACAGGTTTCAAAAAAACAAATATTAAGCAGCACAGCTGTTTCCAACATTGATAAAAACGGAGTATCATATTAGAATGATTTCTGAGGGATCATGTGACTGAAGACTGGAGTAATGATGCCGGAAATTCATCATGTGTGATTAGTGATTGAATAAATGATTAATTGAACTCGACAGAACGGTTGTTTCTCGAGCCAGACATCACTTCTTCGGAAGGTCTTTTCAGAGTCTTCAGGCAGTCTGAGAGGGATCAGGAAACTCGTAAAGATTTAAAGTGAATGCTCAGGTCGTGTGAAGAACAAGCGTAACAAGCGCCTGCAGGACACACACTCTCCCACACACACTTGTCAGCAGAGCATCTTTGGATCGCTTGGAGAGTCTGAAATGGCAATTTTCCAAACACTAACACATGCCACCAACTATTGTTACAAATCAGAGGCTCTTACATGGACCTATACCACACGCTTCATATAAAGTACTTTTTTTATTTTTATTAATATTTTTATTCACTTTTGTTGGCAAGACTTGTTTTCAAGAAATCATCTATTTGAGTAACTTTGTTCTGTATGCCTCAGTTCCAGCTGGAACATGCATATGCTGCTAATGATCGGCGTTACAGTTTGCTATCGTGTTTTTTTAAATTTTGTATTATGTTATAAAGCTCTTTTGAGGAGGAGTTGCGCAGAGCTGGACATGACGTGGGCAGTTCAGTTTCTGTCTCATATGTTTGGCAGCTTGTGTTGTCTTAAGGATAAAATTAGACTATACACTGAAAGCACATCTTCATTCATTTGCACGACGCTCTTCACAGCACGTTTATTTTTAACCTCCACCTGTCAGCAAACTGCAGATCAATTGTCTAGTTTACATTTAAGAATGTTATAGGATATCTTATAACTTTTGACATCAACTTTTGATTATTTTGACGACCAGCGAATCTAATGATTACAACGATTTAACAAATATTTGGACAATTAATTCAATGATTAATAAATGTCTCTTAATCGACTGTTCAGTTTTTTGCCAGTTAAGAGGCTCTATTGGGCATGTACTAATTATAACAAGACAAAGCGATTGTTTTGAAATTCGTTTAATGACTTTGGAAACGATACTTGAGTGTTTTTTAGAAATGTACATCTATACTGTATTAAGGATATAGGATATTTTAAACTTTTTTTTACAACTTTTTTGGTAGGGTTGTGTATTGTCAGTTATTCTGTTGTCAATCATTATGTATTTGTATTAAATGGAGCGCTAGTTTTTATTTCCAGAAGTTTCCAGAAGAACTGCATGTTCTTTAAGAATTAATATTCACTGAGGAAGGGGAAATATGAATTTTCGTTTGTATAAGTGATTCAATTATTTCAGTATATGCATAATAACCTGGCGTGTTCACACTTGTCATGTTTGGTTGGATTAAAACGAGCCCTGGTGCGATTGCTCTGTTAGTGCGGTTCATGTGAATAAGTGTGAACGCTGCCATCTGAACCCTGGTGCCACCAAACAAGCGGACCGAGACTGGTGGAAAGATGAGTCTCACTCCACTTCCAAACGAAATATGAACACAACACGGACCAAAGACATGTAAACAAACCAAAAATGGGATCTTAAGGTGCAGGACCTGATTTTTCTCGTCATAGTCGTGATGTTGCCCATCACAGTTCGGTTCAGGCGTCAGAACCGCGTCTCCTCACAGCAGATCTGTGTTTGTGTGTGTGAGATGAGGGATTCCTGTCGCTGTTTTGACTCATTTACACATTTTATAAGCTCTTCACGAGTTCTCAGCTGGTTAAAATACCATCACATGTAGCTGCGCTCATACAACAAACTCATTTAGGATTATTTATTTCGGATGTTCGGTTCTGCCTCAATATATGTAATAAAACAAACTGAACTACAAGTGTGAACACACCCTAAATGACTTTTTAGTCGACCTCCTATGAAGTTTGCGGAGTCCCCCTGAATGAGGACCTCTGCTCTAGATATCTGCATCAAACATTCAGTCTGGTCAGACTCTGTGTGGGATTTTGATGTTGAGGTTGAAAGAATGACTACAACACAATTAGTTAATCTTGCTTTATCTTGTTCTCTTGTCATTTGATCACTTTTTTTTGTTTTCCAAAAGAATTCCGTTGCTTTGTTTCTCAGAAACGTTCCACCATCTCAAAAGGAAGATTTTTTTTTCCTCAAGTAGCAGTTTTTCCTTTCATCCTTTTGTCCTCTAGCCACTGATTTCGAGACAGTATTGGCATGATGTATGAGTATGTGGTTGTTGTCGGCATGCAAAATCAAAAGATGAACTACTTCCCTCTTTCCTGCAACTGAGCAACCTGATGAAATCACCCCTCTATAACACTTTTCACATGGAGGTTTGACGCTTGTTTCGAGCTGCGCTGATGCGAGGCATGCGAAAGGCTTGCGTCTACGGGTTCAGCAGGAACCTTGAGCTTTTAATAGAGTGCTTGGACTTCCTGTGGGTGTGTCTGATAGGTGTGAAGGCTCATGGGAAGGCTAGCGCAGCTCTAATGGAGCATGCTAATGAAGTGGCAGCAAACCGCTGTGAGTGATGTAGCTCTCTTCCTTTGAGGCGTTAACCCCTCGTTTATCTTCTCATCCAACCCTCAGCACCATCCTAACCACAGCACAGTCCTGTCCAAGAGCAAAGAGAAGGACGACGAGAAGAAAGAGTCTGACAAATCCAGGGACCGCTCCAAAGAGAGGGAGAAGAAAGAAGACCGGAAGGAGAGAAAACGAGTAAGTGCTTCCGTTGGTTAAAAAAAGGGATTTGTGCAGGGAATTTATAAAGCTGTTTTCACTCAACACACGCACGAGTTTGAGTAAACAGCTGATATTGAATGCCTGGTGAAAGGTGAAAAGTCAAACCGACAAGCGTGTGTTTTTATTTTTATTTGCGCTTCTTCATCTAGGACTACGCGAACAGCGACCGCGAGATGAGCCAGGAAGCCAAGCGCCGCAAAGATGAGAATGGAATGAGTGAGTCGATAATGCCTATCTTTTAAATTTGTTTTGCCCGCTGCCGAGAGCAGGAGAGGCGAGCTAGCGAACCGGAAAGCCCATCCCGTGGCGTCCCGACTCCTGTTATCTCTCTCTCTCTCTCTCTCTCTCTTTATACAGACTCCTCCAAACACAGCAAGAGCGCCAGCCCCTCCGAATCGCCTAATGCCAACGACAAGGACAACGGCAAACGCTCCAAGTCCACCAGCAAGGACAAGGGCGATCTGGCCAAACCCGAGAAGACCTCAGGAGGAAAGAAGGTCTGTCACACCTCCACAAACACATCTGTCCCGCGCTAGCGTCCTTTTCCAAGTCCGGCATCACTGTTGCTGTCGCTCGTAGCTGGGGGTATTAATGCACTGAACAAACCCTAGATATTCAACTTGACATGACGAGGGGTGTAACGAGACCCTCATGTCACGATTCGATACAAACTGACCTCACGATACCATATTATTGTGATACTCCAAGACATGATAAGAGGTTAGCAAAAAATAACTGTTGATTAAAATGCTAAATTTGGTTTTATATTGTGTGTGTAAATGAATAGTCTTGGACTTGGTGCTGAAACCCAAAGCACAGGACAATAGAGACACCAGAATAACGATTCTGAAGATAAAATATGAATATGCTTGCACTCTTTCACTGACTAGATGTATTTAAAATAATGTAGGACACTTTTTACTGGTAACATCAGACATTTGGCATTATCAGGACTCACAAATATTCCCCCTTTACATTATATTCAACATTATATATAGTAGTTTAATGTAGCACTGACACTAAAACTTTAATTATTTCTCACACATTCATTTTTATTTTGGCTGAACTATACATAATATATATTGTTGCATTTTTGTATTGCGATACATCGTGACACGATATATTGTTACAGCCCTACTTATGACTTATCCTGCATGTTTGTGCTGCAGACATTAATAGAGCCTAAATTGTGCTAAAAACATTCATTGAGTGACTGAGCCACACCTTGAGAGGAGAATATCATGCTCTGCGTTAGAGATCTGACAGCAGTGTTACAGCCAATTCTAGAGATGATCCATCCGGCTCAGAATCCTAGAGCACGATGGATTCTGATTGGCTGTCAGTGTTTTTATTGTTCAAAAATCAATCTGATGGTGATTCCAACGATATTGTTTCTCTGTGCCGTTGTCGTTATTGTTGTGGACTCTGCTATTCTTTTATATTTAGAATGATTTTTAGAACTATATCATTATCTTTACAATTATCATCCTTGCTGTGAACAGGCTTTAACACTGCTGTCAGATCTCTAACGCAGAGCATTATATTGCATGATATTTCTCATGAAATGATTGAGCATTTAAAGTGGCAGGCAATGAAACTGCAGCACTCGCGTAGTTAAAAATAATGATATTGTTCTTTGTTGTGGACGCTAATTATAGTTATCATTATGGTTATCTTTGTAGTTCTGGTTCTCGGTGTGAATGAGCCTTAAATCTCATCATTGAATTACTGAACAACATTAAACTGGGTCAAGTTAATAACAGGACTCAGTAGTAGCTCAGTTTGCATGAATAGTTTCTTACTTTGTTTAAATCTTTTTTGCTGTTGTTGTTTGAAACATTTAAATTAATTTTCATACATTTTTAATGTACATGTCCGAAAGGGAATGATTGTTTTTAATGACCCTACAATTTCACTTAAACCATCAAAATATGAGGAAAATATATATATATATATATATTTTTTTTTTTCAAATGTATTAAATATTAAGGAAAAAACAAAACACTAAACTTGGTTAAGGAATTTATTTGACACAATTGTTTGGCATAAAAAGGCAAACTACAATAACAGGTTTTATTTTACTATGTGAAAAAAATGCATAGAAATACAAAAAGCTTTACATTGAAAAAGCATACATTGACCACAACATAATCAGTTATTAATATATCATTTTTTTATCTATATTGGTTCTCTCTTGTTTTTGCACGTTCATAATTTCTTGGTACAACAGGCTGGCCAATAATCATGTTGGCACAATTTGTCATGTTTTATTGCGTTATTACCACAAATTCAGAGCACAACTACTAATACGCTTACAAATTTATGACAAAATATTGACCACATTTAGAGGACATTTTCATCAGGAGGTGAAACCTGTGACTAAAGCAAAACTTTAGAAATGGTTGAACACACACACAAAAAAAACCACCTTTTTTAACACTAAAAGACTTCTTGCACCATTTAAGCGTTAATTGTCGATCCCGTGTGATATGAGACCGTTTCTCTTGTGCTCTTGTGTTTCCTCTGGGCGTGTGCCGTTTGACGGGAACAGGAATCCAGGCATGACAAGGAGAAATCCGAAAAGAAGAGAGACAGCACTGGCGCTAAAGAAGAGAAGAAACAATATCCTTTGATGCGTTGAGCACAACAGCAGTGTGTTACCTGTAGAGATGTAGTTCTGATGAGCCAATCAACTCGCTGCGTTTGCCTTAACATTCACTACCCATAAATCATCAGAAAAGCACAGATAATGTATGCTGACACTCAAGGTGAGCGTTTGAGAACACGTTCCTTTAGGGCTGCGCGATATATCGTTTTAGCATCGCAATCCGCGATAGTCGCACATCAGGGTGTTTGATGTCAAGTATAAGGTCAAAGTGTGTTTAGAAGTCGAGTCAGGCGAGAGGACTCGCGCGCTTTTTTGAACGCCGTATTCTGTTCTCTTTCTCTTTCTTTTGAGCTTAAACGCCAAAATGCCCGTCTCTGCGAGTATCCTCGTAAACAGTCGTTATGTGTTGTAAACAATATATTGGATCTGTGCATTCGTCTTAAAGGGACAGCAGCCTAATGAACCTGCAGCTGTTTGTGTCACCAATGGTGAACAAAAGAGAAAATGACTTGTAGCTTTAACAAAGATCAGTTGTTTTAATGAATTATATTTCATTTATACAGTGAAGACTTTTACATTTGTTTATTCAATTTCTGTACCTGAATACGGTTAGATTTATTAGACTGCTTATTTCAATTGTATCTTTCTTCTATTTTATTTATCTATGCTTGTAATTAGTTTATTAGTTTCTTTGCAGATTCACTCCCCTCCAAAATCACCACAGTTATTCTAGAATGATTCAATATCGCTAAATATCAAAAAGAAAAAAATCCAATATCGTGCAGCCCTACGTTCCTTTTTATTAGCAATTTCCTCTCTCGAGTTGAGAGATGGGTCAGTGAATATGTTAAAGAGCGTGTGCTGATTTGCTGTGCTTTGGAATGATGCAGACGTTTCCCCGGACCTGACGTTCCTCTGCTGCGGGCCGCAGAATCCCTCATCTTCCCGAGCTCTCTCCACCCCGCCAGCGTCTCGATCCGCTTCTCCATCTCCGTCTGGACAGAGGAACGCCTCGCACGCTGACGAGTTTTGCCTGCATCCAAACTTCTGTTGTTTTGCCTAGAAACGTTGTAGCTCGTATTTTAATCTGCCATTTTTATTGTGATATTTTCAGTACTTCACTGAAAGTTTGTTTCCTTTAAATATTTAGCACAATGTGCTTCTTGCATCACAAACAGATTCAGGTTGAATTGGTGTCACTTTCAAATGCTTGCGTTTTTATGACCTCGCTCTATTACCTTCCTTTTCCTTAGTTTGTTTTTTTTCTTTTCTTCCTTTTAAGTAAAAAACAAAACACGAAAACTCTGGTTGCCGGAATACTACCTTTTTTTCCTTTTTAATTCTCACGTGATATTTAGACTAGGTGTTTGAAGCCGTACAAATGCTCTATTTGTATATTATGTATACAGAAATAAAATGGTTCCATGTAATAAGACATATTTCCTGTTACTTTCATTTCAACTGTACGCCTCCTGATTTCCTTTGTGTGTTCAATCACGTTTTTAAGAGATTTGTATAAAGAATGGCAAGCTGGAGTTCTCCGTAAATAAGTGGACTAAAAAAAAGGAAGCAATTCATGACTTTCCAAATTACTTTAATGGAGTTTTTATCTGGCGAAATCTACAAAGTGTCTGCTTTTTCTAAATAAAATAGTTTTCTTAGTGTATCACGTGTGTGGTGTTTTTTTTATTGGATAGTTTGTGAGTAACTGCATTCGTTGCACGAGTTTGACATTGACTGCTGAAGATTATGCATATTTTCTTGTGGCATTTATTTATCACGTGATTTATCAGCACCACATACACTACAAACCTTTCACAGTCTCAATGCCATTGCTTTAGCTGTCAAATCCAGCGCTAGTGCATCTGCTTGTGTAACAGTTTTGATGCCACTTGCTCAGTGAAGTGTGATTTTCACTTTGAATGTGGTGTGAATGGGCAATTAATGATTATGAAATGAATGTGTGTGGTTGTATACGTTGCAATGGGATTTTGGCATCCTTACCTCGTGTGAACAATACTCTGATCAAACTAATGCGATTAAGCTCATAATCGCTTATTTATTCTCATCTGACACATCGTGGATCTGCACTCAAAAGGTCAAAAAGACATTTTCTATGTAATGTATTTCTATAATAAAAATACATGTGATATATCTCGCTTACAAGAAATATGGAAGCAAAATGGCTTAACATAAAAAAACTACTTAAATTTTTTTTTTTTTTTTTTGCATTAAACAATTCTTCACAGTAATAAAAAATGATTAAAGGTTAAAACATTAGATTGATTTTTTTTTTCTTTTGCATAACTGCCCTATAGGTGGCGATATGCACTAACAATGTAAAGCACCATTAAATAAATGACTTCTTAGCATCCGTTTCCATGGTGAAAACAGTTGTGTCCCAAATGACAATGCACTTATACACTGTACTTATGTACTCAACTGTGCAGTGTATAAATTCTATAAGGTTATTTTGTCATTTGACATCAGAGTCTGTTAACCCCCTCCTCGCTGTGTAGATGTGACCGTCTAGCGCACGTAGCGTCCCGTTCCACACTGCATGGCATGTGTCCCAAATCACCCCCTATACCCTTAATCAGGGCACTATTTGAAGGGACAGCCATTTGTAGTGGTGTCTGAAACCACTTGTTATTGAGTGCACTCATTCAATCCCACAATGCACTGCAATAAGTCTACAACTGATGTACGCTCAACCACTAGACATTACCCATAATGCACTGTGAGAGTCGACGAATGAATTCCTGGGTCTGGCCAGAAGATGGCGCCTGTAACTGAATCATCCATTTTCCAAACCGCGGGTCCAATGTGGGTACAGCGTATCATACAGGTATAAATTCCTTTTTAACTGATTATTAAATTGTTTAATTAAGGTTTATACATGACCGAGTTCAAGATAAATCTTTTCATCACTGCTGGAGCTGCCGGTTTGCTAAGTTTCAAATGATTATTAAACAGCAAGGACGGACTAACTCACTCCCTCAAGTGCATTATATTAGTGAATGAGGTTATAGGGGGCGATTTACTATTTATACTACAAAACGTCACAGAATAGTGCGTAAGTATGAGAATTGTGACGCACCTCTGGATTCGGTGCTCGTCTGAGAATGGGTTTCAGACTCCAGACTGCGGATCCAGCTAACCTCGAGTAATAGTTCAGGGTTTATGTGATATGTTTTCTGATATGCCCCCTAGCTAGTGTTTTAGTGGATGTATGAAGTCACTTCTCCTTAAATATCCTCATAATCCACTAACATTTGCATTTCACAACCAATATTTTTGTCTTTGTTTTGAACAGTACATCTATTGTTTTATCTTTTCACACGTAACAACCCACTTTTATTTCTGTTTTCCTTTGCTTGTGATATTGTTAGACGCTTGATATTACTGTAGTGTGGCCTTAGTGTCTAAATACATCAGAGTATATGATGAAGAGATCATATTATGTTCAAATTCACTTTCCATATCATGAAATAGATTTTAATGTGAACATACACCCAGTTATGCGGTCTTTTGAATAGCTAAAATGTTTCATTAAGGCAATAAAGGCTGTGCTACTGTGAGTACAGTCTCAGCTAAATGGTGTTTCATTGTGTTTAATCAGTGTTTTCCAAGTCTATTATCCAAGCGTTTAACAGAACATGAGCCGCACAAAGAGGATAGCTTGTTTTAACACGTCAGAGGTGGGAAAGTGCCTGGACTATCCAACAAACCATTCAACCGTCTGTTCATTTTGACTGCAGAATTCATTTTCAATTAACTGCAGAGAAATATTATTCTGATTTAAAGGTAGGGTAGGCAATGTTTTTTAGAAACACTTTTTGTCTCACTGGTTGAAATGCTCTTCACATCCTGATAACAATCAATAATAGAAATGGACCGAATGTTACCTTTTTTTTTTACCTATATATTCTGTGAAAGTCTCAGGACCAGAGGTCGCGTGAACGGAAAATGTTCCATCATTGACTGAATATTTTTACTAAAAAATCTGAAAGCCGTCAGTCATGTTGACAGATTACATTGTGTGAGATGTAATATATTGTAACCTGTAACTTAACTGTAATTCTCACCCTGTCCACTTGGTGGCGAGTGCGCTCTTGCTGACTATATCAACTGAGTTACGTGATAGTATACAAGCTGTTTTATTAACGTCTTTCTGCGGTTGAAACACTGATTGAGCTATTACATGAGAGACATACGATTTCGATAAGTTGGACTGTATCTTTCAACATTGTCTGATGTTCATTCATGTTTATTTCGTTCTGTAAGGTATGAATGGATGATCGCGTTCACTCGCGCTTCTTGAACTGACGCTACAGCGATCTCTCGCGCCACATTAAAGAGCGCCAAAACGGTATTTATTGTTTTCATTTTTTGATAAAAATTGACATAATTTGAAAGCTGAGACTTTGTTTCATATCAAAAGTAACAAAGTTCATTGCGATTTATTGGACAAACATTCATGATGAAACCTGAAAAGTGACGCAAGCTATAGGCTACAGGTCTGTGTTCATTTTTCTTTTCATAAATAAATAAATGCACAATCTTGCCTATAAGCTTGTCCTGTAAGTTCGTGAATAAAAATTAAAATTTGAACAGAGCCTATTAAATGGCTTATTATCATTAAAATATGAAAATTAAAATGACCCTGTTTTTTAGACCCTGTCAGTCAAAGTGATTGACAATGTGGAAGTTGTAGACAAGCAGTCGCCTTGCAGTTCCTCCGAGCTCGAGGTATTTTCACGTTTTATTCCCACAACATAAAATTCATCAGTAATACCCTGTTGTGTGTGTGTGTTTTAATAAAGATTTTACTTGTCTTGTAAAAGGTGGTTGCTTAAGTGTCTAAATGGGACGTCATCAGCTGAACAGGTAAACTCATACACTTACTAATCTGCTTTTCAAAGCCTTTCACAGAGGGTATAGCTGCATTATTAAAAGATCACAAGCCCTAGTAAAACATGCTCGAGATCATATCTGTGTCTATTAACCTTTGACAAGTAGATCACAGCGATTCAAATCTGCGTCGACACTGCCGTTGATCCAGAGAGAGCAGTTGTCACATGAAACAGCTTCAAAAACCACACAGTTTCGTTGTTTCTGTGTTATAATAATTCAAATGATCACAGAAGTACTGGGATAAAAGTTTATAGTTTGGATATAAACACTGATGTCTACAGTAGTGATGAAAGCAGAGTAAATCACCTTTTGAAAGTAACTTGAATAAAGATTATAGGCCTATCAATCACATCGTTACACCAGTAGGTGGATCATTCATTCAACAGATTCAAAAATGCTGATTCATCCAGTAATGAAACAGGTGAAGTATTAATGAGTGAGTGAGTCATTCGATGTTTTCTGATTGTTTAAAAATAAATAATTAAATTAATTTTAAATCTACTGCGGCGACTACCATTATGTCAGAACCTCTAGCAAATTAGGCTTCCTGTTATTTTGTTTAGTTGACTATTCAGAATCATGTGAGAATCATAAACCGAGCTCTCACTAACTATTAACTCGACCTTTCAGGGAAAATGTCCTTCAAGACTAAAAGAGTTGTTGGAAGCTTAGCAAAGTCACGTGACCATGGTGTAGTTCAATTATAGCTTGCGTTTAGCTTTTCACCTCTGGCGGATATATTTATTTTTTGAAACTCATAAAAGTTGTGCTCATTTGTGGTCATAGATCTTATTTTCCACAGTAATCCAAAAGCTAATGGAAAATCCTACTGAGTTTTTGTTTTTTTCAAAGAAACGTATGGGTTAGCCTACAAAAATACGTCATGACTCTATAGCTAGCCTCTCTGAAATTGCCTACCCTACCTTTAACAGCCAAAAGATCCCGTATTCCATAAAATTCCCTCATGGAGGATTAAGTCAGCATTTGTTTTATTTGTGCACGTGACTCCATTTGTTTGTTTGTCACAAATAAAAATGAAAATCCAGGAGTAGACGGAGAATGCCGTCGTTGTGTGGTAATCCAAACCCTTCACAGCAAAAAATAGCCTGCGTTTATAATAATTTGAGAACCACCGGAGAAAAAAAAGCCCTCACACATTCTTCTATACAGTTTTTTTTTTTTTTTTTTTTGGTCTTTATTTACAAAATGTATTAAAATTCTTTGTACAAGGCCTCACTATCAGGGCTGGGGAACGGACGCCCACGCATGCATGTCTTACATCAGCCTGTCGCCCGCTCATGTACTCTGGGCTGAAGAAGTGCAGTTTTACAGGAAGAAACAGGTCAAAATATCAACGCTGAAACCCACTTTCTACCGACCCTCTAGAATCTAATGGAAGTCGCAGGGCTTTACTTGGCAATCACAAGTTTTCGCATGCAGATAGAAAATTTGGGAATCCAGTCACTCGTTTTGTGAATCCTTCACTAGAAATGTACAGTTGGTTTTCGATTCGTTTTCCACGTTGATGTCTTTTTAAAAGCGTTTCGTTATAAAACTATCTGTCCAGGATCAGCGATATCCATGGAGTCACAGTTTGTTTTCCTTCTCTCCAACACAAAAAAAAATGTCACAGCAAAATGTAAATGTGCTAAGCTTTCCCGTTAGCTCCGTTTATAAATCTATTGTAAATGTTATTAATCCTAGTCTTGTTTTTCTAAATAATTCACCAAACACTAATAATGCTCATCAAATAAAAACTAAATCTCAAAAGCTTGATTTCATGTGCGAATTATATCCGGAGAACCGTGAGGTAATCAAATACTACATCATAAAAGCCATGTCCTTTTTTGTGGATTGCGGTTTATCTACATTAATGTGATCCGTTTGATAGCTTGGGTTTCTTGTACAGTGTGCCGTGATAATAACTACAAAAATCTTGGAAGTTCATGTCAAGCGTGTGCGAATGAATGAGATTGTGATTTTTTTGGTTTTTTGACGCTCACATTATTGAAGGTCAAATGGGGTTTATAGCTTCTGAACTTCTGAGAAATATAGATCATCAGACAAAAGAAAAGCACACGATATACCGCAACATATCCGACCGACTCACGAAGATCCCGATCCGTAATCTGATAAATCAATACACCGATTGAATGAGTGTGAAAGCAAATTTACAGTAGTACAAGCTCGAGCACAATGTCCAGAGAAGACGTCTCGAGTCCGATCAGTGTGCTAAGATCGCAAGTGATGGCTTTATTTCTCGCTTTTAATTTCACAGATAAGATGATGGCATTGATTGGAGTGATGCAATGTTCCTGCGATGAGTTTGCATCAGTGTGTGAGACTGAATATTCCATAAGGCACTGAAGAAATCTATCCCAATTGTGTCGGCGCTCGGCACGACCGAGGTCTTTGATTGGCTGTGGCGTCTGCGTGGGCGAGAGAGGCTGGAGCTGAGGTGTGTATGGAGAGAGAGAGAGAGAGAGAGTGGGCGAGAGAGGCATTGACCCCTCCTGTAGATCCAGCCGTCTCTGTAAGGTGTTTGTCGTAATCGTCACACCACGCTGCCAGGCTGTGACTCTGAAAACACACACACACACACACACTCACGATATTAATGAGGACATTGCATTGACTTTCAATTGATTTTATATCAAAAAACATGGAAAATTTGTTTTCCAGAGCCCAGATGTAGTGTAATTATGAATGCATTATTTTAGTATCTGTTGGGCTGAATTTAAAAGAAAACAATAATGGGAACACTTTACAATTAGGTTCATTAGTTATTAACATTAGTTAATAGTCCAGGTGATTTGTTCACTTTTTTCATAAAAGCATGAAACTTGGTACTCTTGTACAGTTTGGGGCCCTGAACATTTTCAGAAATGGAGCCATCGCAAAAATGCCTTGTGGCGGCCATTTTACTTTCCGCCTTAACCAAATTATGTATTTTGTATCATATCTCCTGAATCACACATGATAACACAGAAAAGATGTCTACCCCTATGTTTTGATGGTCAATGATTACAATGATACCATATACAACATCAGAAACTGTTCAGGTCAATAGTTAATGGTGAATTCAGGGTTGTTCGCATGTGCATACCGTCGCCGTTTTCACAGATTCACGTTTTTGAAGTTTACGCAGAGATGAGAACGGTATCTCTATCTCTATTTCGGGGTTTGTGTTCTCAGGCCACCAGGGCGGCGCTGTCGTGTGGATGAAGGGCTGGAGTGCGCATTGAGGGTTTTCTGTTTTCAGTTGAGAACGGTGATGTGTAAGCGGCCACTAAGTTAATATCTGATGATTTTAACAACGGAAATGAATCAATAAAAAATGTATTTAAGCTGGACAATGATTTTCTCCTAGAGCTGCTGTACGACCAAAACGATCTTTGTTGAATGAATTTCCTATTATCACTGTAAAGCTGCTTTAAATCAATATAAATTGTAAAAAGCATTATACAAATGAAGGTGACTTGACTTGACTTGACTGTGCCAGTGCATCCTTAGTTGGGGGGATTTGCTCCATTCCTCCTTCCTTTCTTTGTGAACAACTCAAGATGAGCTTGATCGATGTTGAGTTGGCCGCTGATGCGATCGTAGAGGAGAATTGTGAAGAGCTCCACAATGGAAATTACCTCCTCTGGAATGCTTTTTGGAGCCTTTGACAGAGCCATGAAGGCCTATGTTGGCATTTCATCTGCATTCCAGGTATCCCATACTGCCTTATTGCCCCTGGTTGCAAAATCTGAGATTTGTCAGGACCCAGAGACTTGGCAATCTCATGGGCAGGTATGTATCTGAAGTTCTTGCCAGTCCCAAATGCCACCCATAACTCCTCAATGTCCAGCTCTGACACATGTGCTATTGCTAGAACCACAACAGTTGGTCCACAGTCCCCAGGGTGATCTTTTTAAATCCTTTTCTTGCAGCATCCACCGCATGGAGTAGCATCCTTGTATGTGCCTCTTCATGTGTGCAATCTGACCTGATTCTTGTGGGTGAGATGATTGGGTCCGCATGTGTAAACAACTTGTTTGGTAGTCGACATTTCCAAGGTTCCTGGCCAGAAAGTAAAGAGCTCTGTTTTGTTTTTATCCACTCTCAGGAAGCCTTTTCCGAGCACTTCTGGCACATTAAAGGGGTGGTATAATGCCCTTTTCACAAGATGTAAAATAAATCTCTGATGTCCCCAGAGTTTGTGTGTGAAGTTTTAGCTCAAAATACCCCACAGATATTTTTATATAGCATGTTAAAGTTGTCACTTTTTGAGGGTGAGCAAAAACACACTGTTTTGTGTCTGGCCCTTTAAATGCAAATGAGCTGATGCTCCCGGTCTCAAGAGCTTGTGTTTTAGCAGCTCTGATTACCTCACGCATACACACACTAAAATGACAGAAATTGTTCTGCCTTTTATGTTTAAATGGAGTCAGACAAAGATGGAGAGACTCAAGAAGAAGTGACAACACGTAGAATGCAACAGGACGTCTCTGAATGGTTAGTTGATAAATTTGTGTTGCTGATGTGGAGTTAACTATCTTCAATTAGCATATTCGGTCATGATAATCTATAAATCGCTCGTATAGGAACTGTTGTGAGATGCACAGAGTGACTTTCTATTGCATGTGAAAAGACGGATGCTACAGTTTGAGCTGACTCACAAATGTACTTGACTACAACAACTCTTCCTCTTCTCAAGTTCCCGGGGGCGGGGTTTATGTAAATTTTAGGGTTGGTGATGTCACTAACCCTGCAGGAATGTCGTGTAGTCCCTACCAAACGATTTCTTTAAAAGCAAATATCTCCCTTTGCTTTGAACTTTGGGCGTTGTAACTTTGCAGATGTTTTTTGTGCTCAAACAGCAACTAAAGTTAGAAAAGTGAAATCATACTCAACCACCCCTTTAAGCTGGTAACTTCATAGCAGTCCCATACAACATCCACTCTGTTGACCATTTCAAGTTTCTCTTTAATATAAGGTATGAAGATCTTGCTGGAAAAGTCATTGAAGGTTTTAGCTACTCCTGGTTTCTGCATGTTGATGACTGCTGACTCATATAATATTTAGACCTCACTGTCTGGGGCACTGTTTCGTGAGGCACTGTCTGGGGCACTTCTTATACTGTTTTCTAGGCAGATCAGCCTTGTTTCCCTTGTTTGAAGTGAGAGTGATGGAGGGTAAGCCTGATTTCCGTTTTTGAAGAAGTTTTCTTGGTTCCCATCACGGGTCTGACAGGCAATGTAGAGTCTGGAAAACAGTGCACAGTCGTTTTTCAGAGAGTTTTGTCTTGGACTGTCCTCTTATCAGAGCTGTTTTAAAAAGAGGGAGCTTGTTCCTCTTCAAGTGGGCAGTGATGCGTTTTGTGCCCTGCATCCTCTCTGTAACAAAGAGTTTGTACTGCTCTTGTCTTGGCCCATCCTCTGCAACTCGAACAGCGTCCACAACAGCTTGGTCTGCTAATTCTCTTGAGTTCAGCTTCAGAAGGTTATTGCTGTCCTCAATCCCGTCAACCAACTCAAATGTCTTGAATTTCAGCTGGACACTTTTGGCCTGTTCATGATGTCTGTTTTCAGAGACATTGCTGAACTCCATGGCATTCTCAAATTTATCACTTGGTATGCTTGGTACACACTACAAGATATTTTGGGTAATTTTGAACCAATTTCCCCCTTTCCGACAATGACTACGTTTACAAGTTGTCAATATTCGGGTTATGGTCGGGTTAAGGTCACTATTTGGGTTTCTGAAACATTCGGAATAACCCGTTTACATGCATGAGCAGAGAGAGTTACTCCTGTATACATGGAATTTGTAATCAATTGGCAATATCCCGATGTAAACGGCGACGCACGGTTAGCGTCTGGACGTACGGACAACCTTAAGACGCAATATGCGTCATTTCCAATTCTTCTTCCTGTATCCAAAGACAACAACAACAGCAGCAGCACGCGGATAATGAATAGTTCGGGGCAGATAGCGATCGCCTTTGTTTGCGCTTTCCTCCTCGCTCCAAAAGTGTGGTGCTGTGCTGCGTCTCGCCATGTTTACCTCTATTTCTTGTTTACTTCCGGTATACTGCACGCGGGTTTTTGTATGCGCCGTCTCTACTCAAAAGACCAAGATTCCTTGCGAATAGAACATGCGCAGAACACAAATCAATGTTCCTTTTGATGGGGATATGCCGATACGCGTTTACATGACCAAATATTCGGGTTAGAAAAGGGGTACCCCAGGGTTCATAACCGGGTTTTTACAAACCGGGATATGAGCATATCCGGGTTTTTGCCAGTGTTTACATGGCCGTGCGCTACCAGGTTATTGCTAATATTCCGGTTTTGAACGGGTTATTGGCTGCATGTAAACGTAGTCACTGACAGGTAAAGTCCCGATTATCTTGATGGTTCTACAAATTATCTTATCAGATTTTCCTCTGGTGTGAGGTGTGTTAAGAGTGACCGAATCTGCTCGGAAGAACGTCGGAACCGCCCCGATCTCGAATCAAATCAGAAATCCTGTTGTGTTGGGGAAACCCCGAGGACAAACGCGCGCATACTCTGGAGATTATCACGTGAAACGAAACAATACCCAATCAGAAAGCAAGCTGACGGAAGACTCACCTCCAGCTCATGCTGTAACATGTAAAGTTCATGTTCACACCGTCTCCACGATTCCATCGAACTTTTTTCTGTAAGGGTAGGGACACACCCAACCCACGCCAAAGAACGGGCGCTGATGAAAGCTGACTGTGTTGACTAGAGCCAACGGTGCAGAACACACCGGAAAACCTAAGCGGGCCGGCGCTCAAAAACTGTCCGACCGCCGGCTTGGTGCTTGGCTTAAAAAGCAATCCATAAGCACCATTTCTTCGTGCCAGTTGTCCACCATGTTTGTTTACTTTAAAGTCACATTTGATGCCAGAGATTTTGTGGGATTTCCCGTGTTCACAGGCGGGACTCTGTTGTGTGTGAATGTAATCTGTTAGTGTGTGGTGTGCTTTCCTGGTCACATTCGCGGCACTCCACACTATAGAGGAACAAAACGGATAAATCTATGATTTTTTATCGTCATGTTTGTGGTCTCTCACATTTTGAAAATACTATAATATTTTTAAAATCTTTTAATGTGGCCCCAGCTTCAGATGATATTCTCAGATACTACGATTTCATTGTAATCCTAACAATGTCACTGAATTCACCATTAACTATTCACCTGAACATTTTACGATGTTGTATATGGTATCATTGTAATCCATTTCTGAAAATGTCCAGGGCCGCAAACTGTACATGTGTACCAAGTTTCATGCTTTTATGAAAAAGGGAACATAATTTTCACATATCACCTGGACTATAATGTATTAACTAACATGAACTAACAATGAGCAATACATTTGTTACAGTATTTATTAATCTTTGTTAATGTTAGTTAATAAAAATACAGCTATTCATTGTTTTTTCATGTTAGTTCACAGTGCATTAACTAATGTTAACAAATTCAACCTTTCATTTAAATAACATACTAGTACATGTTGAAATTAATATTAACTAAGATTAATAAATGCTGTAGAAGTACTTGTTCATTCTTAGTTCATGTTAACTAAGGTAGTTAACTAATGTGAACTAAGGAACCTTATTGTAAAGTGTTACCACAATAATAATTGTAATATATGTCCTGATTTGATATTATTGTCAATGATTTCAGATGATAATGATAGCGGGTCTGTTCCTCCAATCTTCTACTGTATTGGTTTGGTTTGTCCAATTGTTTTTTTGTTTTGTTTTTTGTCAGTGCCAAATGATACACATGTAGAACATGGATTTCTTTCACTATTTCCTGCCAGAGTACAAATATTAACAGAATGTGTTTCCATCGCAGTCTGACTGATGCAACCGTTTGAAAACAAGCCAGCGTTAGGAGAGAAAAAATCAGCCAGAGAACGCTGCACTTCCCAATTGATTCCATTATCTGGAATTAATGACATTGCGAGGACAAACACAATCTCCGGCTTTGGCACGCACGCACACACACACGCTCACGCACACGCACACACACACACACTCACTCTCCCACACACACACTCAGGCGGCGTAGAAGCATTACCGTTAGATCTTCACGCTCTCCGTCCCGTACACGTTGTATCCTTCTCGGTACGTGGCAAAGTTTTGTGTGTTGGCTGGCGGGGCCGGCTTATAGCTTTGTGCGTTCTTTTCAAGTTTCAACCGTTTGGCTTCGGCACGGGACTTATAACAGAACTCTATCAAAGCCACCATCATGGCCAGCCCTAGTCCACCAACCAGAATATAGAAGACACCAGCAACATTGCTCAGGCTCAGTGCACTTGTCTTGTCCTAAGAGAAGCGAGGCACATAGTTAGCAAATCTGACAGTGGAAGTCATGTGACAAAACACACACTCTACAGCTCATCTATCAAGCAGGACTACTGACTATATCAAACACATCTCTACTGCTAAAAGAGGAATCTAGATTCCAATGGAGAATTACATCTATGATACGGCTCATCTAAAGCTCTAGCTCAATGTAAGTTAAAGTCAATCTGGACCATAACTGGTGAATGTAGATGTTTTCTCTAACCTGATCTTCTCATTGGCTTCTTCATGTATCTGAGGAAGCTGGTCAGTTACGTACAGGTCAGACCTCTGACTTAATAACCTTACTTTAAACAACTGCCTTTCCATCCTTTAACCTTCAAATTAATATTTTGACATATTTTCTACACCAGAGTACTGAGTTTAAGAATCAGTCCAACCATTCTGCTGCAGTTTACCCCCCAAACTTGTCCATTAAAAATTTGTCCATTAGTATTACACTATTTGCCGTTTGTAGAGATGGTTTTTACTGCTGCATTTCGACTCTTCTGGAAATTCACTTCCTAAACAAGACGAGTCCACCTTCGCTCCTTTAATGAAATTCGTCACGACGTTGGTGGTTAACGACTAATCGAATAGGCCTTCGACAAATAAGTAACAACACTAATACATCAAATTTTAAATTCGAAGTTTGGTGAGTAATAACTGCAGCATAATGGTTATTGTGTCATTTATATCAAGTGAAAAATAAGCAAGAAAGACAATTGGTATGCAAAAAATGTATCTAATCTGTTGATCAATTTGCACTTTTAACTAATTCCCCATTACAAGATGTATCATTACGGCTTTATTTGAAGGCATTCATTGGATAAAATACTAAAAACAAACAAAACAAAAAAAAACAGAAAAATGTTTTTCATAATTTATCTGATCATCTAAAATAATAATGCATGGGGAATAGTGCAAAACTGTAAGCCACGTGCCTTATTTTCTTATTTTCTTATCTGTGGCCATGAATTATTACATTTACACATGAGTTAAATCAAGCTATTGACTATTGGCTTGTTCTTTGCATATGAACAATATGTCAAAATGCAATTTTTTGTGAATCAGTACAAAAGACCTGCAGCGACTGACCTTACTTCCCGAGTCCTTGGTTCCACATTCACCCTTATCGTACCACCATTTGTTTTTCAGCTTGGCTAAGATGCCTTGTTCACTGAGTTTCAATACTGCAAGGTTTACAGGAGTTCTTCACGTGGGAAATAACATAAATAACATTATATTATGTTATTTTATGTTATTCAAGTCTTAACTACTTCATACTTTACAAAGCGATAAAGCAGGGCTCCTGGCCATTATCAACACACATGTGGCAGGCATTCTGACTAGTACCTTCCATTCACCAGGGCTAATCTAGTGTGCCAGGACCTACCCGTATCGCTTTGAGTAATCGGCATACACTGTTAAGAGAAGAGCGGGCAGGTTTCTGAAGAGATAAAAGCTATAAAAGCAGAGAAACTTCTTGGTTAATTTGATCATCTGAGAATGTGGATCTCCACTGGAACCCTCGACTGACTGACAGACCAACGAAAACTACCAGTAGTATTTTGCTCAGGCTGAGGAGAGTTGGCGTTAGGACTCTGTGAACGGATTATAGGCGGAGAGCACAAAGAAACCAAACAAGCAGACACACATACAAAAAGTAAACAAGACCGTACACACAAACAGTCAAAGCATTTACCAAGGGAAAACTTGTGTTCGGGAGTTTAAACGCTGCCTGCTGGAGTAATGCTACGTTTTGCTAATCGGTGACTACGGGGACTGTGAATGACGTTAGCATTAGCGGCTAACGAAACTGGGACTGTTGTAAATAAACAATCTACTTGTGATCAAAAATTGACGTGGCCGACGTTTTTGGGTAGTTACACACCGTTAGCATAACACTACAGGTGTTTCAGATGACTAAAGTCAACATGAAATCAAAATTTGCCTTCATCACAATGCAATAACTTGCTCCACCTCTGAAATGTCTTGTGTCCTGCACACATATGTCCACAGAATAAAAAACAAAGAAATTAGTTGTGACTTTTTAATCTCACAATTCTGATTTTTTTTTTCCCCTTGCAATTCTGAGTTTGTAACTCAAAACTCTAAGAAATAAAAAAAGAATTGCGAGTTACAAACTTGGAATTTCGAGAAATAAAGTCAGAGTTGTGAGAGAAAAAAAGTAGTTCTTTTCTTTACTTCTAAGCTTCCATACGGCACAATTGATTTTGGTATATTGTAATGTTGTAAATAAAGACTATTGGAGTGTGTTTTAGAAGTGTGTTTTTACTAGCAATTTCTGAGTGAAAATTGTTTCAAAGTAAATCCTACACACATTTTCTATATCGCTTTTCCACAACATGTAATCAGTTCTTGTTGATTGACATAAAATCATTTTCTTGTTGAATATCACATTTATTACGGGTTGCGTAATAAACCCGTAGTCATTTCATGTTGACTTTAAGTGCATTTGCATATCGCTACAGAACGACATTTTTCTAAAATAAAGTTATGTAAACTGCTATGATTGATTTTTAAAAAAACTATAATAGAAAGCCGTGCCATCACTCGTCTAGACATAATTAGTCGCTTAAATGTTCTTTACATTTCTCATGCCTGCTGCTGATTTAGCTTTGTGGTCCTAACATTTCTTTTAGCTTGGGGAGAGACATTGATTAACAACGTAATTATCCAGAGCGACTGCAGTGGGAAACCTATCAGCAGCCAGGAGGATGGCAGGGGCCGAGAGGAGAACGGGCTGTGGGACTCGTGATGTCTGTTTGTTGCAGGTGGCTTAATGTGGGTTTTTCTCCTGTTTTTCTCTCTGTTTGTTGTGTTTTTCCACAGCTGGGTCCAGACGCGCCACTGTAGACTCACTGCATTAGATCATTAGAGCTAGCCCATCCACTGCGTGCCGACTAATGGGGGCTTCAAATCACTGCAAACTGCAAAAACAGAGAGCTGGAACAAAGAAGGTGATTATGAAAGCTCACATAACCTTTCACCTTCATCCACAGGCAGGGGGCACAATGCTTTTGATTGCACTGAAAAACCTGCTCCTTTGTTGCTAAAAAAGACTTTAGGCCCCATTTTCAGGAATTAGACAACTATGAAAAAGATTCCGGAAATGACAATTAAGTCAACATGAAATCATTATGTTCTGGCTGAATACACATTTCTGGTCTAATTGGGCGCGGTTGTGTATGTTATCTTTGAACAAAATGTGTAGACTTGCATGCCTCAGAAACGGCTTTTGTTTTTGGAAGATGTCACCTATAGGCCACAGAATAAAACATTTTAAAAGATAATTGCGACTTGTTTTTCTCGCAATTGCGACTTTATATCATGCAATTCTGACTTTATTTCTCAGAATAGCGAGATATAAAGTCGCAATTGCGTGTTATAAAGTCAGAATTGAAGATACAGATATAAACTCGCAATTCTGACTTTTTTTTTTTGCAATTGTGAGTTTATATCTCCCAATTGTGTGTTATAAAATCAGAATTGCGAGATATAAACATGCAATTGTGAGTTTATAACACACAATTGCGACTTTATATCACGCAAATCTGAGATAAAAAGTCAGAATTGTTAGATAAAAAGTCGCAATTACTTTTTTTCTTTTTTATTCTGTGACGGAAAGAAGCTTCCATAAGCACTTTCCATGAAGGCATGAGCCTTTTTCCAATCCAGGCTCATTGGGAAAACATGTCTGTGGCGGCACAAAATGATATTATGCTGCTTCTTGCGCGTTTCACGTCACTTTCAAAGTGAAATATCCAGTGAGTGGCGCTGAAATCCTGTTCAGTTTCATCTGAGATGAATGAATGTGAATCTGGCAACGTTTATTTAGTTGGTTTTAATATATTTTTAGCTTTCCTGTCGCTCAAACAGTAGAGCATTGGTGCTTGCAACGCCAAGGTCATGGGTTCGATTCCCAGGGAAAGCAAGAACTGATAAGAATGTAAATGTGTTCCTTGAAATGCAATGTAAGTCGCTTTGGATAAAAGCTTCTGCCAAATGCATAAATATAATATATATGTAATGCTGCGATTCAGAAATGAAATGTCTGGTAAGTGGTGCTAAAAGTTAAAAGCACTAAAAATAGGGCTGTGAAACGATTAATCGCATCCAAAATAAAAGTTTGTGTTGACATAATATATGTGTGTGTACTGTGTATAATTTCGTATATATAAATACACACACATGCATGTATACTGTATATATATTTATAGATAATTCATATTATATATAAATATTTATATATAAATATGTTTCTTAAATATATACATGCATGTGTGTGTATTTATATATATACACCCCATACCCCCAAAAAAGCCCTAGAAAATAATGTACCACCTACATTAAACCCAACCCTAAACATAACCAATAGTGTAAACAAAAGCAAACGTGAGATAAAAACACATTTGCTGAAGAGACCATGACATTTTAGCATTTTAGCTTTAATTGTGACTCGTGTTTCATGGGACTCGTACCTGAGTGCTCCACATCGCTAGTGCACTGCTGTACCAGGTGAGCACCCAGCAAGTTTATTGCGTCAGAAAATATGAAGAAAAGTGTTATGTATTGTTATGTTTTTGCAGTTTTGCACATATTCCCCAATGAGCCTGGGTTACCTTTTTCTGTTTTAAATAATCCAGCCTTTCTAAAATCTTAGTATTCAATTATTATCAGTGCAGTATTTAATTCTGGTTAATGTAATATATATATATATATATATGTATATATGAAGAGTACAGATGCAAAAGCCTCTAAGTGCCATCTGAAATTTTCTTCTAGAATGATAATTTTTATCAAGCTTGTATATTTAAGTTCAGTAATTTCACTTAAATTACAATTAATAGGTAATGTTCATTGCCATTTAGGTGAAATTACTGAACTTAAATATACAAGCTTAAAAATGATCATTCTAGAAGAAAATTTCAGATGGCACTTAGAGGCTTTTGCATCTGAACTCTTCATATATACATATATATATATATATATAGGAATAATGGCAAATAACAACAGCCCTACATAGTTGATTTGAACAATCAACAATCACAAAATTTCACTCAGAAATGTCACATACATACAATGCGTCCAATGCCATTTCATGTTGACTTTAAATCAAATGAAAAACTTCCCAACAACCTCAAAACTGAGATTATACAATGTATTCAAGCACTAAATTTTTTTTTATATTGTTAAGTGGTGAAAAAGCTAGCATTTACAATTATAAATGTTATGCAAATGTACACTGAACTATTTTGGTAGATTGCAAGAAATTTCACTTAAATTGAAATGCTTTTAGTGGTTACGTAAATCCTTTTTACATGTCGAGAAAATGTCTGCTCTATATTGCATTTATTATACAAACTACATCCGTGCTTCTGCAAAATTGAAGGTCCTGAAAATGAGGCTTTTAACGTTACACTTTCATGGAGAAGTCCGGGACACACGTGAACAAGCGGTTAGCCCTCATCATGTGTGTCCCCATTTTTACTATTATTCTCAAAATAAACAACAACAACAGTTCCATAGAAAATGGCCCTTCTGTACAATGTGAAATGAACTGGAAAGTCTAAGAGTAGCACGTCAGCTAATCTTCACCTCCACACGAGTAGAAAATAAGACACGTCCTCCCCTGCTGTGTGGGTTAACATCGCCCTCGAGGAGCGCGGAAAAACAGCCAGGATCAGATGCAGGAATGGATTTCTGATCCTGTGTTCAGATTGGTGTGGAGATGGGAATTCTCTTGTACATGTGCTATTCATAGCCTCTCAAGACTCAGATCCCATCGTGTGTGTCAGTGTTTTCTCTTACCAGCCTTGATGAGACTAAACCTACAGGTTTTTAGTTCCTGTCAGACATTAAAGCAGAAGTGGATGTTACAATGATTTTTCCTCTACACACTAGGGGTGTAACGATACCCTCATGTCACATGATACCATATTATTGCGATACTCCAAGACATATGATAAAAGGTTAACAAAAAGTAACTCGATTAAAATGGTGAATTTGGTTTTATATTGTGTGTGTAAATGAATATTCTTGGACTTGGTGCTGAAACCCAAAGCACAGGACAATAGAGACGCCAGAATAACAATATTCATGATTCTGAAGATGAAAATACTGAATTATTTTAGACTCTTTCACTGACTAGATGTATTTAAAATAATGTAGGCCACTTTTTACTGGTAACGTCAGACATTTGGCATTATCAGGACCCACAAATATTCCCCATTATTATATTCAACATTATATATAGTACTAGTTTAATGTAGCGCTGACACTAAAACTCATTTTGGGTGAACTCTTCACAATACAGACTGTTGTATTTTAGTATTGCGATATATTGTGACACGATGTATATCATCACACCCCTAGTAGGTTGATTCTACTAGGTTTGGAAAGACACTTCCGCTTTAACGTCTGGCTTAAATTGGTGATAAGTAGCATTGTTATTCTACCCGAGTTAAGAAAGCTAACTAGCGAGACCAGGTCACCGTCCACGGACATCTGCCAAGCAGAAGCGAAGCGAGAAGGCAATCTGAGATCTCTCTTCACTGTCTGCTAGGCGGATGTTTCCCACGATTCCCAAAACACGAACAGTTCACCGGTCTCGGCGCTAACGTGGCTAATGAGCTAGCGCAGCTCCAGCTGCTAACTGACATCGCTAACATCTGTGGGTGAGCGCTACGCTAAAGTAAGAGCACTTCTCCTCAGTAGGACAAAATCACACTGGTCGTTTTCTCTCCTCCGTTAGCCAAGTCAGGGTTCTGGTTTTCTCTCAGATGGCACATTAATGTGTGGGGTCACTGAAAGGATGCGTTTGTCTTTGGATTTGGTTTGGCTCGGTTCAGGAATAACAGGCTTGCCGATTACTCTGCACTATGGTACCCGATTTCGGTGACATTGAGGCTGACCTTGGAGTCACCTCCCCCGCTGCCGCACTCTCCCTTGTCGTACCACCATTTGTTTTTCAATTTGTCCAACAGGCCTTGCTCATTCAGTTTTAAAACTGCCAGGTTAACAGCATTTCTTGAAACAATAAAACATAACTTGTAAGAAAATGCACAGGTCTGTGAGCAATCTAATGCATTAGCATAGTAGTAGTAATGGTAACGTTACTGAATACGGTGAGCTACTACTACTGAGAGTCAATTATAGATAATCAGAATGGTTGAAAGAGCACAATTTGGTTAAGAATTTCACCAATATGAAGGTAAGAGACGCTCAGAGCAAAGAAAGTGTTAAATAGTCAAGGTGGCATGGAGGGTTACGCTGTCTCAAACTGAAGTGTGCGGGATGGGGACATTGTCATTGAGAAGAAAAGTAACAACAACAAACATCATGCAATTAACATTCGTCACAAGTGACAGCGCAGCTTTTACAGGCTAAATTGAAAAACCGTTGAACTGTTAAATTAAAAGTGACAACACGACAGTCAGGAAGGACAGCCACACGAGACAGCGAGAGAAAGATCGAAGGACAAGAAGGACAGCAGAGAGACGGGAGGGGACGCAGACACACACGCACACAGATGAGAAATGATTGCCACTCGAAATGATAAAAATCTGGTTGAAAAACTGGAAAAGAAGACAAACATTTAAAGAAGAGAGCACTGATCAGAAGCATCATTGTGAATCAAATAACAATCAAAATGCATTATACCGTTACCTCTTTGTCATAATAGAGGGGGTTTGGGTTTGGGGAGGAGGGGGAGGGGAGGGGGGAGAGGAGAGGAAATGACAACACAGGACATCAGGGTAGGTGGAATACTATAACAACATGGAGAATATTGTTATATTATTCCACCCACCTTAATGCTGAGCCTTTGGGGGTCGCCACACCATAGCCTTTAGAGTCCAGATTGCCGCCCACTTTCATGGTGTCGCAGGGCTTCCTCTGCTCAATGTATTCGTTCATGGTGGATTCGAGAAGAAAGGCGAATTTGCCCTTCGACTTTCGTACCCGTGCCACTCCGTCAGGCGTGGTCTTGGCGAAGACGGAGGGCTCGGCCGATTTCATGTACGACCACATTTTTTCGTACACTGCTATTTTGGAACGCTGTGCGAGGGAGACAAGAAAAACATACATTCGTGTATCATTACACACGAAGTGCACAAAGGTCATGTAACACAGCAAAATGATACAGAATTACAGACATCAGGGTGTTACGATACCATATTATTGCGATACTCCAAGACATATGAGAAAAGGTTAACAAAAAATGTACTGTTGATTAAAATGGTAAATTTGGTTTTATATTGAGGGTGTAAATGAATAGTCTTGGTCTTGGTGCTGAAACCCAAAGCACAGGACAATAGAGACACCAGAATAACAATATTCATGATTCTGAAGATGAAAATACTGAATTATATGCTTGATCTCTTTCACTGAAATAAAATAATGTAGGACACTTCTTACTGGTAACATCAGACATCTGCCATTATCAGGACACACAAATATTCCCTCATTGCATAATTATACATTATATTCAACATTATATATAGCAGTTTAATGTAGTTCTGACACTAAAACTCTGAAAACTAGAATTTTTTCTCACACAGAAATATTAATTTTGGGTGAATTATACACAATATAATATGTTTATAAAATGTTGCGTAGAAACCGTCCTACATTTGATCTTGTGTACGTGAATGATACTGCATACTGCACACTGATAAGATGCAATATATAAAAAAATATATATTGTCTTGACGGCTGAAACTAATGAATGAAAGCTGCATCTCTTACAGTCAGTGGGGTTTTCACCGACGACTTGCACTCAAAAAGATTAAATTTGGAGTTAGAATACAACCCGATCTTTTCTCAAAATCTTGGAGCTCATTTTTAGATTACTTTAAAGGGATACTCCACTTTTTTTGGAAATAGGCTCATTTTACAACTCCCCCAGAGTTAACAGTTGAGTTTTACCATTTTCGAATCCATTCAGCCGATCTCCGGGTCTGGGGGTCCCACTTTTAGCATAGCTTAGCATAATGAATTGAACCGGACAAGACCATTAGCATCTCTCTCAAAAAAATGACCAAAGAGTTTCGATATTTTTCCTATTTAAAACTTGACTCTTCTGTAGTTACATCGTGTACTAAGACCGACGGAAAATGAAAAGTTGTGATTTTCTAGGCTGATATGGCTAGGAACTATACTCTCATTCCTGCGTAATAATCAAGAAACTTTGCTGCCGTACCATGGGTCCAGCAGGCGTAATGATATGACGCAGCGCCTGAAAATAGTCCCCAGCTCGGTAGCCTATTATCAGGCGGCATGCGCTGCGTCATATCATTACGCCTGCTGGACTCATGGTACTGCAGCAAAGTTTCTTGATTATTACGCAGGAATGAGAGTATAGTTCCTAGCCATATCAGCCTAGAAAATCACAACTTTTCATTTTCCGTCGGTCTTAGTGCACGATGTAACTACAGAAGAGTCAAGTTTTAAATAGGAAAAATATCGAAACTCTTTGGTCATTTTTTTGAGAGAGATGCTAATGGTCTTGTCCGGTTCAATTCATTATGCTAAGCTATGCTAAAAGTGGTACCGCCAGACCCGGAGTTTGGCTGAATGGATTCGAAAACGGTAAAACTCAACTGTTAACTCTGGGGGAGTTGTTAAATGAGCCTATTTCCAAAAAAAGTGGAGTATCCCTTTAAGGAGACAAGCTCTGGATAAAACACAGCCTAATTAACATCATTAACATATAAAAAAGCTCCAGTCAACATCCAGTGCTTTACTTGAGAACGACGAGCGGCAAGAATTGCTTAGATTTCCTCGTTTAATAAATGAGGCCCTATGCGTTTAGTTCACAGTAAGTTTTCTGCTAATCTGCAGTAAGCCGAGTATGGTATACTTGCTCTAACTGTCTAGCGTTTGAGCTTCATCATGTTATTTTGTCATCCAGCATCAGATCTGATTGTCCTCGCCTTTGGCCATGTAATTAAAGCTGTGACAGTTGAGTGTCCAACATTCACACTTTTTAATTAATTTCAAGTGCACTTTTTCTTATGGGAATTTTCAGTGTGAACACACTACTCCCACTATTCATACTATAAAACGTCAAAGAACTGCATAAGTACGCAAACTAGGAAGCGCATCCAGTGTATTAGCTTTGTATGCAAACCTATAACAAATTCAATACGCAATTGTGTGAATGTGAAAAGAAGCGAACCAAAACACTTTGCATTCACAATGCACGCTCTCCACATTTGTCCTGAACGGGGAAGTCTGCACATGACAGGCATTTCTGCTCTCCTGTGTGTTTCCAGTCAAAATACAGTCCCGCTGTAGTCAATCATTTCATCCCTTAAACTCACCTCTGATCACCAAAATTACATTTTTAACCATTAACTAATGTTGTATTTAAATGTGCTTTAGTTATCCAGAAATAGTGCTGAGGTCCGACCAAAGATATCCATGCTAAAAGTGGAACTACTGCAAGTATACTTTAAATATCTTGCATTTAAAGACTGATAATGTACAGAGATCATACTATCCTTCCTAATTGTGATGTTAATTGTAGGCTTAATATTAAGAAATGTGCATTGTGCAATACTATTTATATCAGTAAGTGTCGAGCGATATGTCAGTAAATATGTAAATGGATCTGTAGTATACTTAAATGTATTTTAAATATATTTTCAAATAGGTTTTTTTCACTTGGGCTGCCCTAATACAGATGCGTCCGAGAGTTTCAGACAGTCCGTGCCTGAACTCAAGGTGCAATAACTGCAGAATTATTGAATGCGTCAAGGGGAACATATATAATGACAGCATGTGCCAACATAGACGACAACTGCATCAGCAAAAAAGTCCCAGCGCTTTCCTTCCAGAGCACCAACGGGAACAGATGGGCACTTCGTAGGACCGTCGCTAAATGCCACAATAATAGAGCCTTAAAAATCACCAAAGAAGTTTATGGCAGGGCTGTTTTTCAGAAAGCACTTGTGTTCAGTGCCAACACACGAGCAAACACGCATCTGGTGAGTGGAGAATTAAACCTAGCAACTGAAAGAGAAGTGTCCAGTGGCATTTCTTACATCTGGACTAGTTTGATGTTTAAATAAAGTCAAAGGATGCCTTCAACCCACTGTGTGTGTGTGTTGGAAACTGTTAAATGTGATGGTGGATGTGCAACATTATATGCTGTGTTATCATGGGAGTCGTTATATATCAAATGATTGTTATGTGCGGTCATATACCAGCTGAAGAATATGAGGCTGTGTTTACTGCTGTTCCCTCATCATATTCCCATAGTCCCTCAAATACACATCTAGACTATGTAATAAAGACTAAGATCTTCTTCATCATTATGTTATCACCAAACTCTTATGGGATGTTGTGGAGCTAAAGTAGAAAAGAAAAAGTGCAGCATATCAGAATCTGAATATAGATGTTAGATATTATCTTGGGTAACAGGGTTGAATGGCTGACAAACCCAGTCAACACTACAATTTGTAGAAAGGGAGCGAATTGTCACTCCTTGGGTTTCACAGTTTCAATTTTGCTACCGTTCATGCGGTTTATTTCATAAAACACATCCCTCTCCAAAGAAAATAGTATTGTTTTGCTAATAATGGGACACTGATTTGTTGGCAGGTTCCTTCTGTTATTTGTACTCTTCCTGAAACAGATTCATTTAGAGGAAGATCTGAGGGTGAAACCATCACAGCTGGGACTCCAATGACATTCAATATAGTGGATTTTTATCATTATAAGTCATAATATGAGTGCTATTAACTGAACACAGAGCCCACAGTGTCCACCTCACTGTTTCTATTAATAATGGAGACATCACTATCTGTAATTAAACCGCTATCAAGCTTGATAAACAACTGAGTTATCATGAACATACTCAGAAAGGTGTTATAGATTGTGCTGACAACTCAATAATTAGATCATATTAATAAACATCACATTTGACTATTAGCACAATGAATATTGTATTAATGAGTAGCATGTCAATAGTGGTGATTCACTCTTCTAGACCGTTCTTCACTCATTTAAAGTTCAAAGACATTAAAAAGATGATTTTCTGAAGAGCGGTTTCCCATTAATGTGCACTGCCAGTCAAAAGTTTTAGATTTTTAATGTTTTTAATAGAAGTCTCTTCTGCTCAGCAGGGCTGCATTTATTTGATAAAGAAAAAAAGAAAAAGTAATATCGTGAAATATTATACCAATTAATTTTTAGTGATCAAAGCTGAATTTGCAGCATCATTACTCCAGTCTTCAGTGTCACATGATCCTTCAGAAATCACTCTAATATGATGATGCTCAAGAAACATTTAATATTATTATTAATGTTGAAAACAATTATTTACATTTTTATTTTAGGATTCTTTAATGAATAGAAAGTTCAAAAGAACAGCATTTATCTGAAATATAAAGCTTTTGTAACATTAAACATCAGTTAGAATTTTTATTTTATTTTTTGGGGGAAAGAAATAAAATAAATCAATACTTTTATTCATCAAGGATGAATTCAATTGATCAAAAGTTAAAGTAAAGACATTTATAATGTTACAAAAAAATTATATTTCAAATAAATGTTGTTCTTTTGAACTTTCTATTCATCAAAGAATCCTGATTTTTTTTTTTTTTTACACAACTGTTTTCAACATTGATAATAACAATGAATGTTTTTTGATCGTGAAATCCTCATATTAGAGTGATTTCTGAAGGATCATGTGACACTGAAGACTGGAGTAATGATGCTGAACATTCAGTTTTGATCACAGGAATAAATTACAGTTTACTGCAGGGTTCACCAATCTCGGTCCTGGAGGGCCGCTGTCCTGCAGAGTTTAGCTCCAACCCCAATTAAACACACCTGAACCAGCTAATCAAGGTCTCACTAGGTATACTAGAAACTTTCAGTTGGAGCTGGTTGGAGCTAAACTCTGCAGGGCAGCGGCCCTCCAGGACCGAGATTGGTGAACCCTGGTTTACTGTATATTCAAATAGAAAACAGTTATTTTAAATTGTCATACTATTTAACAATATTACTGTTTTTTTTTTTTTTATCAAATAAATGTAGCCTTGGTGAGCAGAAGAGACTTCTTTTAAAAACATAAAAAATCTTACCAATCTCAAACTTTTGACTGGTAGTGTATATGACAAAACTAGTTCTGCATCCCAACAGGCTTTTCATCTGTCCTAAATGGTATGCAAGATGGATAATTAGTGCATCATAAATCACAGTACATTGAGAATAGTGTCAAAGGTGCAGGATATGTCCCAGAACTGTCTTACTCAGAAGTGTACACTTTCCCACGGGTGCTACCACAGATGAATATAGGAGTACAAACGTTTTATCGTCTTCTTTTTAAACTATATGTTGGGGGGGGGGTTGGGGGTACAGTTCAAGTACAGTTTAAAAAAAAAAACAAAAAAAAAACAAGTGCACATTCGACACGAAAAGAAGCACACTTCTTTTCCACACGGGGTTCCTCGAAGGACCATATAAATATACATTTTTGTACCATGACAAAGTGTTTCATCTGATACATGCTTACATCATGATGTGGGGTCAAACCCAAACTCCACTGCCTCAACTATAATGGGAAGCGCTTAAACATTCCTTCGGCGAGACAGTCCTACAGTAGCAATTTGGGTCAAAAGAGAGTTGTTGCTCTGAAACTGTCTCCATTCTGCTTCAATATGTCACTTCAGCTACAGAAGATGTGGGAATAAATACTCCGATAGAGGAGTAGAGACAGGGCGACTGCTCCTGACCGACTGCGAGAGTGACGTGAAGTCGAAAGCTCAACCATCCTCTCCTCCCTTCAGTTCTGTGGAGCAGCACCGGAGCCTACATTGTGCCGAGCTAGGGGTCATATCATTCAGCTCGCCAAATGAAAGTGTCAGCGCACTGCAGACGCACAGCCTAGCATATAAACTTCACATTAGAGCCACTTGGAATGGAAAAGAAAGTGTTTACCGCTGCTCTTGCTCTACGGGGCCATGAGAGGTTCAGGAAGACAGGTATTTTTTAGAGAGCAGAATTAAACAGCTCTCAGTGTGAAGACACGAGTCTCTGTCGTACGGGGGACAAACCTGCTGTCACCAGAGCACTGATGCTTCAGGATCTTTTGCTTTGTGTTAGGATGTCATATTCTGCAACGGCTCTCTGCAGCAACTCATCAAAGAACCAAGAACCCTTTTCGGCTAAATAAGGTTCTCGAGTTGGTTATACTGCAGGGTTCTTTAGAGAAAAGTTTCCCATTGAATAGGTGTCAATTTATTCACTCAAATGAATTGATGAAAGAACAGGCTCACAGATAAATCAGATATTTTAAAGTCCCCCTGTGGTAAAAAAAAAAAAAAAATCAAGCTTTTAATGTTGTTTATATGTCTATGTGGTGTTTTGGTTACACTTTATTTTAAGGTGTCATTATTACAGTGTAATTATATATTTAAGTACTGAGTAATATTAAGCAACTACATGTACTTACTATATAGGATTAGGGTTTGGTTGAGGGTTAGTTGCATGCAATAATGCATAACTTACTGTTATTACTAAGTATGTGTAACATAATAACAAGGACACTGTAAAATAAAGTGTTTTTATAAAGAGTTTTTAATATGCTTTAAGACAAACCATGTGTAAATTCATAAGTCGACACCATTGCTGAGTATTTCCTCCTTAAAACGGCAGTGAACCAAAGACAGTCTCAAAAACACGCTTTGAAATCGCTGGTGTTTCTGACGTCACAAACTACCTTGTAACCAATCAGATCAACGTGTGATCGTGAACCAGTGGATCTCTGAGCTGAGTGAGTGAGTGGAGGCGGGGCTCATTTGCATATTCATAGGACAGCGCACACTAAATGAGGCAAGGGTGGAGAGTTCAGGTCTTTTCACACCGAAATACGACCTCGCATTGTGGCAATCACGCTTACACACTGCCTCTGAAACTCTCGTCTGTCAGAAAAAAATTCGGATCGGGTTCAATCTTCTGCGTTTTTCACATCCGTAGCATTGTGAGATGTGTTTTGACAATTCAGAGACCGTACAAGCAAACGCCAAAATCCAGAACTGTTCAGGATCAACTGGTTCACGGAAATTGGTGTTCCTCTTTTTAATATGTGACTCCAGTATCGCTAGCAAAGCATCAAACTGAGCCACTGACATCCTGAAGTAATCTTTGAATCGCTCGGGATAATCCCGCAGAGGTGGAACTCTCCGAACTCTCCACGCAATCTCAGGATTGGATGGACCCAATATTTATTTTTCTCTTTTTAAGAAGAGAGAGGACATCAAAATCAAGACTCCATTTAGTACTGATTTGTGAATTTTTCCACAACGGATTAATACGCATCAGACTCAGTATGCAAGGTTTATGTGCGTGACGAATTTTTAGGATGACGAATACGAAAAGACGCATTTACCCTCAAGCTATTTTAATGGAGAAATGGATAATTTATTTTCAAAGAATAAATTTGGTGATCAAAGGTGAGATTTAAAGGATAAAATCATTACCAAAGGGGGACTTCAAATTCGAAGCCAGGGCTAGAATCACTTGAAATGACCATGAATCAAATTAAATGACCATGAGCCAAACCATGCAACATGTAATATCACTTAAAGTTTGTACATGTATTTAATAATAAGATATTTTTTGGACAGTATATTAGAGTTCAGAATCATAACAACATGGCTCTAACACTGTTGTATTATTGCTGTAATAATCTATATACTGTCGCTGTATGTCCTGAGTACACATGTTCCACACATTGCAGTCTGCTTTCATCATGCTCCTCTCTCAGCCTCTCCTCATATCTCTGTCCTCGCCATGAGCTTATTATGGTGCTGTTCACATCCACCTCATATCTCCCGCTCCATCTCACTCTCCACTACAGCTTTACTTCTGAATCATTTGGTTTGGAGACGGAACATATTTCTCCCGAGTGCCCAATGCTTTTTCTGCCGTGTACTGCTTGAGTTGTTACTCACCGGGAAGCTTTACTCCGTGTACTATGTGTTGTACATTGAATTAGATAACACACTATTTGAAAAATGTTTGTTTGGTAAGAGTTATTTTATTTAACTCACAACTGTCAGACATATCAGTCTGTGTCTTCTGGAGTTTTAGCCAGAAGGTCCTGAAAGTTCAGTCCATGAGGTGCATTTCATTTCATGGCCAGGCATATTGTTCTGTATAATGTATAAGGTTTAGTTCCCCTATCCCATAATTCCTCAGCTGTGAAAGTGTTTTCATGCTTTGGGCAAACATTCTGGATGCAGCTTGTGGAGTTATGCATGATATATTGGTTTGGATTTGAAATAATATGCTCTGAGACTTCCTGAGCCTTTCCTGCACATTCAACATTCATTTAGCATTCAATTGTTGTAACGCATATAAAAGTTTAAAATACATGGAAGGAAACACTGCATGACTAACAGCGCAGTGGACTGGACAGGCCACCCAGAGAGGTCAGGCTATAGATTGATTTATTGCAGCTATTCAGAGTTTCACAAGCTCAGGCAAACCTGAACCAGACAGCTTTTCCCAGACTCAACGTGAACTCACTCAAGAGTAAGAAGAATAGAGGCTCAGGTGAAGGTGAAGAACAGAAGCATAGCCTTTCTGTGTGGTCTGTCCAGTCCAGAGCACTTTTAGTCATACAGTGTTTTCCTATCATGTTTTTTAAACGTTTATACATGTTACAACAATTGCAGAGCCGCAGAGATAGTGTTGGCAAAAATCCGTCATTAGCAATATGGCACGTCCTAAAGGATGCTCTTCATTTTGGTGTTCAGTGAAGCGCTACTGGGAATCTGCCTGCTGCCATCACACAGTAATGTGCTTTTTCGAGTTTTACTCTCAATGGTCACACTTTATTTTAGGTGGCCTAAACTACTACTGTATGTACTAACAATTAATACCCACAATGCACTCCTACATTTCCTGCTGAAGAGTTTGAGGTATGGTTGGTTTAGGAGTAAAGGTAGGGTTAGGGTAAAGATTACAGGGGTCAAGAGTTTGGTTTTGGGTTAATGGTTGTGTTACAGTCAGGGGTAGCGTTAACAGCGTAAGGACAACTGTTTATTAAATGCAAGTACTTTCAATGTAATTAAAATGCACATAATTAGTAAGTATATTATATCTAATGAAAAAGTACATAGTAGTTAAGGCCATCTAATATAAAGTATAACCCACTTTATGTTAGGTTTATGTTTGTGTTTTCTTGTTTTCTGTGTTTTTCCTGTGTTCCTACTATTTATTCTCCAGCAATCACCTGTAAGTTTAGTTTATTTAATAAAGACTATTTTTGTTTAAGTCTTATCAACCGATAAGAACATGGAGCTAGCAGCTATCCACTCACTCACCCAAAACATTATCCTCACCCTTGCAAAAGATCTCTTCACTAGATACATAGAGGAGTTCCTCAAGCTCAGCCACCTGGTGACCAGGAGCGAAGGCACCTTAACAACCTGCCTCTGGATTGGGCTGAATGACCACTTTTTCCAACTGCAACCAGCAGGAGCTACCACATGCATACAGGCACAATACATGGATTATGTGCTGTGGCTGTCTGTCAGCAAGATAAAAGAGGACATCACCACTCAGCTGCAACCTCCCCAACCCAAGTCCACCATCTGTCATCATCCATCCTCGTTCCAGTGACCCCTTCAGCTCTTAACTCCTCCTTAGTCCTTCCCTATTCTTCCAGAGCCCAGCCAGCCTTCAGCTACGCACACCACGGTCCATCAGCCAGAATCCACCACTGACTCAGAGCCCGTGTCCTCCATGGAGCCAGGGCTAGATCAAATGGCAGATGTAATTTTTGTCCCAGAGCCAGAGCCCATCATGGAGTCATCATTATCCATCCCAGAGGGTGCATTAGTGGTGTTGAGGGCATGGAATGGAGTACAGCCCACACTCCTGCCACTGGTGTGTGCTGTGCCTGGTCCACAAGGAGTGGTATGATGATTTGGATGATGTCCTTCCCTAAATTCTCCAATTCCTGCTGGTCCTGCCCAGCCTCAAGTCGCCATCATCACCGCGGATCTCGCCCTGTTTCAAGTCTCCTTTGTCGCAGCTGGTCCAGCTCAGCCTCACACTCCCTCCTCCTCTGATAATGACGTTCAGTTCCTCGGCCTGACTCCGCTGACTCCCTTCAGCCCCTCGGCTCCTCCTTCAGTGGCTCCGGCCAGCTGCTCGGATCCACCTTGGGCTTTCAGGTCTCCAGCTCTGCCCTGCTGTGTCGATCCTTTGGCTTCACCTTGAGTCTCCGAGCTCTGGACTCCACCTCGGCACTCCGACTCATCGGCTCCACCTTTGCTCTACGCTCCCTCGGCTCCACCATAGCTCCACCGGGCTCCTCCTTCCCTCTGGTTTTGCCATTGTCCTCACTCTCACTGCCCTTGGGAAATCAATGACCTAAAAGTCTAGATTTACAGTGTGTGACAAAGAAAACACTCTTTTATACTCAGCTTGTTTAACAGATAAAGCAGAACAGTAGTAGTATTACACCTTTATTATGAAAGTATTACACAAGTGAAATACTACTGTTGTCAACACAAAATGAAGGGTTTCACTTTATTTCGATTGTCTACTTTAAACACTCTACTAACTATACGTAACTTTGCAACTACATGTCAACTAACTCCCATTAGACTGTTAATAGAGTGTAAAGTTAGGGTTATGGGTTAGGGTTCGGGATAGTAGAATGTCTGCTGGGGAGCATCAAAATAAAGTGTTAGCAGATATTAGGCAGACAGTCTACTAATATTCTGATGACTATTTACATTTAGTTGCAAAGTTCCTTTTAGTTAGTAGAATGCCTAAAGTGGACAATCAAAATAAAGTGTCATCAACTGAAATTCTGTGTATATGAGTGTTGAATGTGGTGAGGCGAAGGCATCTCCTGAGTGAGTCAGCTGCTTTTCTTTATGTGAGAAACAGATGTAAGCACCTTGAGAAGATATTGATCAAGGATTACATGCTATCCACAACCGCATATCACCGCCTGCACACTTTCAATTAAACTGTTTGTGTTTTAGAGGAGAAAAAATATATATCAATGTCAAAAAAATAATCTCCATTGTCAGTAAGACAAACTGAATGACACTTCGCTGTTTGAGATTTTGACAATCTTTCCATTGCTCTAAAAACTGTCAATGAAGAATGCCATTTTAACAGCATCAGCCAGCTCAGCGCAGGAATAACCTGAACCAACTCTCTCAATCATTACAGATTCCTCAGGACCAGAGGCACAGTGATGGTTTTAAATATTAAAAAAGAGTTCATGCACCATATCTGCTTTTAATAAATGTAATATTTCATCTCTTCAGGGAGACAGCTTTCAGTTTAATGTGACTCGACCATCCATCCTCAATAAGATAAGCCTGTAGTATTTGAGTGCTGTTCTGTTAAAGGGGCAGTATGTAGAGTAAAGAAACCCTTGTTATTAGTGACACCGGTGGCTGTTAAGTGAACTGCAGCCAGCAGCTTATTGCTCGTGCTCGCACTCGTGTATATTTGAGACTATATACTTTATAGATCTGGCTATGTGAGACTATGGGCCCTATCTTACACCCGGCGCAATGCAGCGCCAAGCGCGACACAAGTATGTTTTGCTATTTTCAGTCTGACGCA
The DNA here is from genome assembly GCF_949319135.1 of Squalius cephalus. Taxonomy (NCBI): domain Eukaryota; kingdom Metazoa; phylum Chordata; class Actinopteri; order Cypriniformes; family Leuciscidae; genus Squalius; species Squalius cephalus. The sequence goes on along the minus strand of NC_137135.1, from coordinate 6,256,836 downwards.
GTTTTCATTTTTACGTCCTGCGCCACGTTGTTTAAATAGCAAATGCATTTGCGCCCATTTGTGCACCCATGGGCTGCTGGTCTGAAAACGAGGTGTGTTCAGGCACATTGTTGGCGCGTTGCTATTTTGAGGCAAAAGAAATAGACTGTGCCATTGACCAACTGAAACCTGGTCTCTGTTTGACTCTGAGACTCTGTTTGGTTTAACGCACGTAAATCCCAAAACACACCCATTACTCATTAAGAGAATAGGGACAACCCTTTTAGACCATGCGCCGACCATTTTTCCCATCGTTAAACTAGCAAAAGTGTATTTGGACACGCAAGTGCCCTGCGCTTTAGACCATGCGCTTAGATCGTTAAAATAGGGCCCTATAGCTTGAATTAATCCCTTTTTACATTCATATATGTTTAAAGGTAACAAACGCATGTACAGTTCATAATTATTTTCCATAAATATGCCAAAGATTCAAATATACTAGGAAAGATAAATGATATGTGGAATCGGTGGATTTAAAATTGAAAAAAGGTCTAGAATTTTAGATTTTATTCTATACGAAATTAGCACATTATTATAGTAATTCTAATCAATTATTATGTTCCACAAGCAATTTATTGCATTACATCAATGGATTTTTACAAACTTAGTATTTATAATACATGTATCAGTACATTAATATTGACAAATTGTGCAGTTGGTTCTCCGAATGCAGAGTTGAGCTCAAAACACCATTATTCACTGACAACTTTAATTGGAAATGTTGAGTGAACCAACCAAATAAATTAAGTAAATATATGCATATTTGGAAAGGAAATAATAAACTTGGGGGATGTGTCAAAGATGATGACATATGTCTCGCTCCAAATGTTGCGGATGATTTGAAACATCCAGCTGTTCTGTGCCGTATGGCTCTAATTAAACAGGAATGTGTTTCCTGAAAACAGATCTAAAATAGAGCTTGAATCTCCATTAATCAGGATATTTTTTTCCCTGTCAGGTCTCTGTAATCTTAATTAAAAGTCCCTTGGAATAGCCGTTCACACATGTCACTGGATATCAGAGAGCTGCAGAGTGTAACTAGGACACTCATTATATAGAATATTTGAGATCCCAAAACCCCTTGGTTGTCAACTTGCAAACCTTTAATGACATCAAACACACACCGCCAAACAAACCTGCAACCGATGGGGTGGTAAACATTCCTCCCAATGGATGTGTGTGTAGAGCGAGCGGTTTAAGTATTACAGTATCACTCAGATAGTTAATTTCAGCCCTAATTGCAATGTCAGTCTCGATGTGCTCATGGATATATTGCTTACTTTATTCTCAATATCTTTCAAGTGTACTTTTTGACCCTCTGGGCTGCTTTTCATTACGCACAATTTGCAGGCCCAGGTAAAGCCACTAATTAGGGTTTTTGAGCTGACCTCTATGGCTATATGTGGGATTTGATTAGACTACAGAGACGCCTGGCAGCTCAGTCTGACAGCTCAGGCTAACTCAAGGTTGTTCAGCAATCATCTCCATTGACTAAATGACTGCTTCATCAAAAAGGGCTGTATAGCGCAGACCTAACTGACTTTGTTAGCTAAAAGAGAAGAATTTCCCTAACAAGCAGGTGTGGGAAAGAAATGGTTGCAGCTCTTGGCAGAGCTAATGTTCCTCTTTGTTTTTCCTCCAACAACAAGCTCCAGGTGGCCACCTTGCTGTAATGAATTTCCATGATCCAGGCTTACTTAACCAATGAAGCTGGTAAAGCTACATTACTAAACTTGGAGACTCCAAGGTACCAGCATCCAGAATGAAACATGGACGAATGTCATTTCATCAATTAACAAGTCAATTTTCAAACCAGGCTCACTGGAAAAACAGTTCAGTTTTATCCAACACAGATAAACGTGATTCTGGCAGCGTTTATTACATCGGTTGTTGTATGCATCATGGCAGCTCAGAAATTAAATGTTCGTTGAGTGGTGCCAAAAAGTCAATGCTGTATCATGTTTGAAAATAATGCACCACTAATACTAAACCCGACCCTAAACATAACCAATAGTGTTGAAGGAATAGTTCACTTTCAATTAAAATTCTGTCATCATTTACTCCCTCAAGTTGTTTCAAACCTGTGTGAATTTCTTTCTTCTGCTGAACACAAAAGAAGATATTTTGAAGAATGTTGGTAATCAAACAGTTTTAGGAAGTATAGTAGGAAAAAAATATATACTATGGAAGTCAATGGGGTCCAACTGTTTGGTTACCGACATTCTTCAAAATATCTTCTTTTGTGTTCAGCAGAAGAAAGAAATTCATACAGGTTTAAAACAACTTAAAACAACAAAAGCAAACATGAGATAAAAACACATTTGCTGAAGGAACCATGCCATTTCAGCATTTTAGATTCTATTGTGACTCTCGTTCATGGGACTCGTACCTGAGTGCTTTCACATCTCTAGTGCACTGCTGTACCAGGTGAGCACCCAGCAAGTTTACTACAGTAGTACGTCTTGCACATGGAGCTGATTTGGAAATGTCAAAATGTATGAATAGGTACGTTTTTTGAGTTTAGCAAAAATGTAGGTAGAGGAATGTTTTTCCAGTGAGCCAGGGGTTTTAGGTGGATGTATGAAATAAGTTTCCCCTAAAATTCACACAGGTAACCTAGCCAGTAAGTCAAGGTTTGGGTGTTTAGCATAGTCTCTAGATAGTGTAGATCCTGCTTTCTCTGTTGATGGTGTGGTCATTTGTGAGGTTGAGGATCTTTGTGTGGCGGCTCAGAGGAAGGCAAACCTGAACAGCTTCTCTCAGATAGGTCATTATAATTGGTTCACATAAATCAAAAACAAAAAAGGAGGGTTCTTTCTTTCTTCTTGTTTTGCAGTTCTACAAAAGTTATAGGCTCCAACGGCCAACAAAGTGCAAAACAAAAACGCACTTCAACTGAGAAGAGTGGCTGCCTCTGAAATCACACACTGTCTCGAGTAGGTACTTATTTTGTAATTAAGTAATTACTTCAATGACTGCTAAAAAAAAGGATGGTCTATATAGTATGAATGTGTGTAGTATGAATGTAATCTGGATGTATTACATTCACCATGACCTACAGCGTCAGTTGCGTCATTTCACCGTCATTCAGAAATCCTCTCTCGTGGCCTCATGGGATAGTAAAGTGTCCATTAGATGCACACTTCAGAATCTCACCAGAAGTAGCAGGGGACATTTTGCCAACTCCTTGGCAAAGGACATCCTTCTTTTGTCGCATACTTTTTTTTGCCTACTGTATACTGTAAGTTTGCGATTTTGAATGCCGCCAGTCTCTATTCACCAGGCATGGTGTCTCCTACATTGGGAGCACTTACAGTAGCCCCTGGTTAAGTGCCAGTTTGGGGATTGTAGTTCTCTATTGTCGGCCATCTTGTAACTGGCCTCAACGCATGGGATTCTGGGAGTTGTAGTTTAGCTGGAAGGCTGCCAACCACCTTGCTGGGACGTACCTCCCATCTAATACACGACCTCTGGTGATGCCACAATTGCCAAATGTATCATTATATTATGGCAAATGAGTTTTTGAGGACTCTTAAAAGTGTGAAAATGCCAAGCAGCTGCACTGAGATAAACAGCAGTGTTGAGCTGTAGCCTTGCTAAAATCATGTAGCTTTAAATAGAAATTAATTAGCAAGGTACCACTGGCAAACACTACAATTATCTTGCACTACTTCAACAATTATGTTGAAAATGTTCTGTCGGTTGTTAAGAATAAAAAAATAGTGATGTCCATTTTGTGAATGAATCACTTCCTTGCAATGAATTGAGTTGGTTAGCAAAGTCTCAGTCAGTTTGTGATTCAGTGTGAATCATTCGAACCACTCACTCGGATTTGTTTGGAGTGGTTTCTCATGCCGTAAAACAACAGGATCCAAATGAGTGCTGGATGAAGTAGATATTTACCCTCAATCCGCTAATACAAAGTCTGCAAAAGTATCGACTCTCAGGAATGAAGGAGGTCTTTATGAAGTTCAACCCCTGCATGTTCAGCTTGTTAATGACTCTTAAATTGAACTCTTGAACGTGTGAATCAAAATGTAGTACACAAAAGCACTACAGAGAAATTTGTGAGTGCACTACTGTCATGTGAATTCACAAAAACACATTTATTTTGGGGAAATGTTTTGCTTGTCAATAGTGCTTGTACTATGAGTCTTTAAAATAATCGTCACTTAGTTTGTTATTTCATCTAATGCAATGACATTTAGAAATGTTAAATGTGGCCTAAGTGTGTCTAAATCATTTTTGGTGCCACTGTATGCAATTCAACTGTCATGCTGGGATGTGAGCAAAAACAAACATGTAAATAATCATTAAAAGAAAGAAATGTTTGGCAAAGACTGAGCCACTACAAATGGAAATCTTTTCTCTTTGAGTTCTTTGTGATTACTGTAACTCAGAAAACACAGCGGCAACTAAAGGATGGACTCTGATCTGAAAGCTTGCACAACCATTGACGTTTGATGCATTTTAAATCATCTGGAGATCAATGCAGGAGTGTAGGAGACTCACCCTAAAGAACTCTTTGGTTGATCCTGAGTCCAAGGTTCCGTATGCGATCTCAGTTTGTTTGGCTAGATCTTCAGCGCTCTCTATGGGAGAGACCATCCTCTCCACTGTGAGGAAAGCAGCCAGGTTAGCCGTGTAGGACGAGATTATGATGAGGGTGAAGAACCACCAGACGCCTCCCACTATTCTGCCCGATAAGGACCTGATGCGCAAACACAAACATTCAGCCTTTGAATACTTTCCTGATGCGCAAACACAAACATTCAGCCTCTGAATACTTTCCTGATGCGCAAACACAAACATTCAGCCTCTGAATACTTTCCTGATGCGCAAACACAATTGTAATCAATATATCAACTTCACAAACATGTATTTCTGTATGTACAGTGAAACGGTCACCTTGATTTTGCCAAGTAAGACATATTTTGTTGATCCTGGAACAACATTCCTGTATGAAAATAAACACTATCCCTACCCCTAAAACCAACCCTATCCATAACTTCTCCTAAAATCAGATTGAAATGATTAACAGTGAATAACACTGATGTAGAAGCACCTAACCCTGGTTTTAAACCTAAACTTGACATAAACTGTAATCTTGTCCCTCAAATCTGATTGGTTGATTGGAATGTTGTTCCAGGATCAACAAAGATGTTGGAACACACTGTACACAGATGAAACTAATTGGCATTTTCTTGTATTGGTGATTGAAGCCTAGCCCAAGTTAAAGGGATAGTTCACCCAAAAAATCTGCCGTCATCATTGTCTCACCCTCATGTCATTCCAAACCCATAAGACTTTGGTTAATCTTCAAAACACACATTAATATATTTTTTAATGAAACCTGAGAGGTTTCTGTTCCTCCATTGAAAGTATAAGTAACCAAAACTTTAAATTTTGTTAGGCTTTTATTCACATCTAAATGCACATTCATTGAGTGCATCATATATGGTAAACATGGATACCAACCAGGGCTGGGTTTCCCGAAACCTTCTTAACGCTACGTCTTAACGTTCTTAAGTTACACCTTAAGCTGTACCTTATCGTTAATACGTGTTTCCCGAAACGTTCTCAGCTAAGTATATCTTCTGTAAGTCATACGTTCGGAAGGTTGGTCTGGACCACTCTTAGCGTTACCTTATCACTGTTGCAGGTCTATATGAATATAATTCTGAAGTTTTAATACACCCAGACAATGTTCAATTAGGCGAATACAAGTGTTTTCATGCAAAGAATAAAATTGTCATTATACGGATTGTTGTTAGATTTTTAATTATATTATCCAAAGGTACATCAGCTGCCGAACCATTAAAGGCTTAATAGTCTAATTAAAGGGAATGATTGTGGTGGGGAGTTTGCTCAAACTATGGCAGCGATACAGCGAATAGTTGTTCTAAAAGACGGTGCCGTCCGCGGAGCGCTTTCAAAGGCCAGTGAAAGCATAGGCTACTGTCAGTTAAGTCCTATTCGGACGCTAATTGTTTCTCATGGGCTCGTACGGTATTTTAAACATTTACAGGGGTAAGTGATTTTATTGCCGTCCGAATCCATAATGTCAATGTTTTTTCTCACCCAACCCGTGTAAAAATCCCTGGCCAAATTGTTTTTTGACAAACAGGTCGTGTGGGAATTTAATTGCCGTCTGAATCCTGAGTCTGAATCTGAGTTTACAAGAGGAGATTCAAAATTCACTGTTTAAATCCTTTTTGATCACTGCCGAGCACCGTACGTAAGATGTACACTTTTATTACTGAAATGCTGGAAAGTATTTACAAGAACAATATTTCATCGCAGCTCCACCTCAGCGAACAAAAATGGGAAAGAGATGAAAGCACGTAAAATGTTTGGTTATTGTGGCAGCAATATATGATACAATTTTAAAATATGTAGGCTAGGCTATTATAGACTATTATAGTTTGGATTATTTTTTATAATATCCAATAGTCCTAATAAATGCAATTTCAACTATTTCTGAAGTGCTTCATTTATAAAGAACACCGCTTTCTCACATAAAGAGCCCCTGCACGAGAGAATAATTGATTCTCGAGCCATCGATATCAACCAATTCAGCAGCATCGCCACGGACAGCACCGGGTAACGTCGCACGTAAGAAGGTATATCTTAAGCAGCTTCCTAAGGTATGGTTCGGGGAACACGCCTAGTAATGGTATACCTTTAGTTAAGTTATACCTTAAGAGTCTTCGTAGCGTGCTAAAAGACAGCGCTATCGGGAAACCCAGGCCAAGTTTGTTCTAGTGAGTGACTAGAACTGTGAGTGACTGTGTTTTCTAAATGCATATGTATGTGTGTTTATCATTGTTTAGATGTAAATAAAAGCCTACATTAAATCTGTTCATGTAAAGCGATAATGTCTCTAGAAGCCTTGGATTAAACAGCTCGATTCATATGGGTTCGTTTACTGGTGCCTTTATGAGCTTTTCAATTTTGGTTAACTGGGCTTTCAATGGAGGAATAGAAATCTCTCAGGTTTCATTGAAATGTCTTAATCTGAAGATCATCCAAAGTCTTATGGGTTTGGAATGACATGAGGGTGAATACATGATGAAAGAATGATCGTTTTTTGGGTAACTATCCCTTTAAGCCTAAGAAAAACATTAGATTAGGAAATTTGTTACAAATCAATTTAAAATGTCTTTGGTGAATTTGGTATCATAGAGGACGAGATTGCAATGTCAAAGCGTTGTGTCTCATTCTTTGTACAAGTGGTTGATCATCTCTATTCTGCACTATCAAGTCATCTTGACATGTTTTATTCCTCACCTGTAGTCCAGCACTTCTGCTGTATTTGTTCTACGTTCACCCACTTCGTTTAGATACACGACTTGCATCCTGAGCTTCTATTTAGCTACGTGGAGAAGCAATTTTTGCAAATGCAATATATTCAGATGTAAGTGTGGAGTTTTCTTGTCTTGGGCTGAATGTAGGGTAGTGGCCTTTAGAAGACTGTATTATTCACTCGCAACCATGCAGGTTTGTGAAATACACACACAAGAAGAAACTCTAGTGGACTTATGTCATATAATTATTGAATTAACACGACTTTTAATAACACTGTAGAGCCATTTGAAAACTAGTCTGCAGCAATACAGTCATGTAAGATGTAATAACCAATCAATGCTGTACAGTGTTCCACATAGCTAGTGTTGCAGATCAGGGCCAAATGCTGGTTAAAAGCCACAGGCAGGATTGCACTGATGGGAAAAGAAAATTAAAATCTATCTAGAGCAAAAACTAAACATTAGTGTAGTTTTAGAATCAGTATGATAGTGTAATATTAGATGTAATTGCCTTTATATGAAATTCAGATTCCGAGTATGGATTACTATACTTGGCCTTCACCTTAAAATGAAACAAAATTCAAATTTCAGTCAATTAATGTGCCATCTTATGTCACAGCAAATATGTCTTCTGTATGTTATTTATTGAGATATTTTGAATATCTTATTTAATATCTGATATTGTAAAATTTATGAATCTTTTTTTTATTTTTATTGAATACTCAATTGGCAGCCGGCAGTGGGGAATATAAGGGACTCTGAAAAATGATCTATGACAGCGAGCTGCACAACGGAGTCATTATTAATCAACTTCCTGCTGTTAAACGGAGGAACAATGTGAATAATCATACATCTCCGTCACAGATGCCTACAAAGTGCTGCAGTAGGACTTCTCAAACAAAAAATGAGAAATTCATAGAAAGAGCCAAATGAGAATATGTTGCTCAGCTAATCCTTTACAAAAGAACAAATTAAAACTAGAGCTGTGTCTGCATATTCTTTCAAACGTGAAAGACTGGAATTAGCCTCGGAATTAGAGCTGTAATGTGTTTAATGTGCTTTGTCGGTAAAGTCCCTTACAGAAACGTATTGTGGAGCTTGTATCATTGATATACAGTACTGAATGACATGTTACTGAATCACCACATTCAAGTACCATGGTATGTGCATGAGTTATCATGGTAACACTTTACAATAAGGTTCATTAGTTAATGTATTAATTGAGCAATTCATTTGTTATAGAGTTTCACTTTTTTCAAAGACATCTAAAAAAGTGGTACAAACAAAAGCAGGTGTGTGAACACTGATGGTCTTTCTTTTATTATTGTTATTTGGTTATTGTTTTAATATCATAAAAAAAAAAAGGGACCAGGGACTAGAGTCTGTATGTGGAGCATCGGCTGCTTGATATTGCAGCAATGTTTCTGCATTGTCCCTGCTAAATAAACTAAAAATACAATAGAAAATACAGTATTAATTAATCTTTCTTAATGTTAGTTCCTAACAATACAGCTGTTCATTGTTAGTTCACAATGCATTAACTAATGTTAACAAATACAACGTTTGATTTTAATGATGTATTAGTAAATGTTGAAATTAACATTAACTAAGATTAATGAATGCTGAAGAAGTATTGCTCATTCTTAGTTCATGTTAACTAATGAACCTTACTGTAAAGTGTTACCGTTATCACATATTTTGACTAATGAATTCCCACAGTCTTATGATTGATGAATAAGAAAATCCCAGATTTCCAATGTCGTATTGAAAATCTGGGATGTTTTGTCAGTCAGGACCCAATTGTATCTACACCAGTGATAAAGAGTCTGTTCATTAAACGAGTGTCTGTTCATTGAACTGTGCAAACTGAATTAGCCCATACTGGGACAAAGCCATTTATGGCCGATACTGCGGCCAATTCAGACGATGCCAACATGGAAACCATGGACAAACCCATGTGTGGCCCATTCCTCAAGCCTATATCATGCTAAATTTGCCCCCATCATGACTGGGTGGACACCTTCTTTATGACTATAAAGTGACAGGATGAGGCACCAACCTTGGTGAGATATCACAGCCCTGCTGCATGAAGGCCCCAAGAGAGAACCACAGGCTGTTAAAAATCCCAAAGTCATTAGGCGGGTCTGGAGGGGTCTGGGGGTCTTTGGCTTCATCAGTCTCATCCAGGTGCCACTCGTAGGGGCTAAAGCGGCTCACGAGGAACAGCACCACACTGACGCCGATGTAGGCGAACACGATACACATCCAGATCTCGTATGCCAGAGGGTCCAGGAAGGAGAACACCCCCGGCTTGGACTTCTGAGGTTTCTTGATCATAATGGAGATGCCCAAACTCATGAAGGGCTTAGAAAAGTCAATGACTTCCTCACGCACAAGCGTGATTGTTAACGGTGCAACGGCTATATCTGCTCTCTGGAAAACGGGGACATGAACAAAACGTGTTAGTGCAGAACATGCGCCAGTGCAATAAACAAGCAATGCAATATTACTGTATATTTACAGATGTTAGCAAGGTATTCATTTCTCAGAAGGAAGGCTAGGATGCAAATTCACTTCAAGCTGTATACTGCAAAGGGTCATAACTCTTTCCCCGCCATTGACTGAATTTATATGGTAGGTGGCGCTGTTACGCAACTTCTGAAAGGGTAGAGAATTTCCGGATTAAAACATGGGCAAACAAAGTAGCAGATACAAGCGCTAAAAGCATTCCCTATGCACGTCATAGACATGATTTTCATGTTTTTTGTTTTATGATTTTGTTCAAAATGTGGCTTTTTTTTTTTTTAATTACCCACATTCAAGTATTGATACAAATTAATGCATGAAGCTAGAATAATTTTTTTTTTTTTTTTAAGCAAAGGCTTTGTTCTTTCTTTTGATATATTGCATTTTCAGACATTCAAAATATTCTAGGGGCCAAGTAAGTTTTGTGAAAATGATCAAAAATGCTGGCACAGGCTGGCAACTTTTTAAAAAACGCTGACGGGGAAAGAGTTAATGGAATATTCCGGTTTCAGTACAACTACTTTGGTGGCTTGTTGTTGGTTACCACTGACAAACCTCAGTTTGTAAAAACAAGAACCACAATAACAGCAATATAAAAGATAATTTAACCATCATTTTAGACCGACCCAAGTTTTTTTTTTTTTTTTTTACTTCAGCAGAATGGTATGCAACTTGGTATTTTTTCTGAAAATCAGTAGAAAAGGATAATCTTAAGATGGTCACATTTGTGATTTTCATGGACAAAAATGAAAACTGGAAAAATTCTAAAATACACAGCGATTTTTTTTTGGGTGCAATCTACAAATCAGTCACTATGGACGAAGTAGCATTTGATAATGTCTAAATATGTGTCCAATTGCAAAACTATTTCCAATTGCAAGTTATTATGTCTGAAAATACTCTTATAAGCTAACAGGGAACACTCGTCCCACATATATTTATATACAGGGCTATACAGGCATCTAGTGGCTAAACCATGGTATTACATAGGATTTTCTTTATTTCTCCCATCAGATGGCACCAATCTGCCTTCCATGAATTGGATTTTAAATATGAAATATTATATATATTTTTTTACTTAAACACTATCAATTGAGAATAATACTAACATGATTTTTTTTTTCTCATTATTGTATTATTTTATATAGAAATAAATGGTGCATAATTGAGAGGTGAATTTGAATTGTCTAGCACCATGAAATCTGCTCAAAATACAAAATATTAAAGACTAAATATTTTGAAACAAAATATAGTAGATTCATCCATTCTCCAAAACAGGGAGGCCAGGGGCGTGCTGGAGTCTATCTCGGAGTCTCAGGCCACAGTCGGGGGAAACGCGGGACAGATCGTCCAGCACAATATAGTACATTCATTTCACTGAACAAAAAAGTGATTCTTAATGCCTTCGATCTGTGTTGGGTGCTGATGGTGTGGGACACTCAATATACAATAGAAGTGTTATACAATGGAATATACAATGGATTTATACACAGATGTCTTTTTTTGTGTGTGTTAAAACAGTTTTATCAGTTTTGCTCTAAAAAGTGCATAATTTGAGCTTTTTGAGGTAGAATGAATTTTTCCTATTTTAATTCATTAAAAAATAAGCATATGTAAAACAATTATCCATCATTTTGTGACAGCTTAATTTCATTGAGTGCAATCCACTTATATTTGTAAAATGCAGGATTAATTGATCTATATTTTGGGGGGACTACATGAATATTTTTTGGCATTAACTAAAACTGGGTTTTTTGAGCAAGATGAGACTAATGTCAAGATATATAACCATTTAATATAATAATATAGCAGGATATATTTGTTATCATTTAATAGAATATATTTTCACCATTGTGCTGAAGTGTGGAGCTTTTGCTTAAGTTGAGAGCGGGTACAACAAGAATATGTTATTTGTAGCTTTACTCAACCAGGAATTACTACTTAGCATTTAGCATGCTAAACTGACGTACACGATTAAATCATGCGTAGACATATAAAAGTCTGGTAATTCCTTTTGGTGGAGTTTGCTGTATCTTTGCACGTATCATGCCAAGGTTTCTGTTTATATAATCATCACATGATTTTGGAAAAATTGGATATAATTTGCAGAGACAAATCCACAAAGAGATGTTACGGCACTACTTTCAAAACAGTGATTAGTGCGTTACTTTATAAGCACCATTTTTTGCTTTTACAAACTGAGAGAGAGGACAGATTCAATTATTTTCAGTAGGTAATCAGATGTTGTCCACACTGTGTTGAACCGGGAACATTCTATCAACATTTGGATGAATCAATCACATCTGCCACTGAACATTACATCTAGAGCTAGAAAGGCGGACATTTTGTGTTTTCTCAGACCTTGGTGTCTGGAAGGAAACCAGGAAAAGGACTTTCTCTGCCTCAGAGAAGCACATGCGAGGCATAACACAACAGGCTTTTGAGCGTGTAGCGCAGAAGTGACAGCTGAGCGTTCACTTGACTAGATAGCAAGAGTCTTGTTAATTTCTGTGACCCCTACACTGCTGTATCAGGCCACAGACAGAGCGTAATCGGAACAAGCAGGAGACTTTGTTGGAAAATCTTTTTTCGACGCTTCCCTTCTCATGCTTCACATAATGTTGCTGTGAGAGCTGCAGATATGAGGAACAGCCGCTTTCCACTTCCCATAATCCTCAGAGGCACTCTAGCACGAGCATATAATAAAAAGGCAGTGAAAGATTTGATCTCACACGTGTCCTCAGCCAGGAGGACATTAGTTATGCAATCAGGAAGTATAAGGTCACGGAAACTCTGCAGGTGAACGCTGGTTATAAAAGCCTCTACAAATATTAATATCCTTTTATCTTGTGGTTGTAGTGAATGGAACTCCGGTGTACTGTCTCAATAAATCATATAATCATTTGCATATAAATAGCTAATTAAGAGTCTACCAGAAGTGATTTATCAGTGAGGAAGAAATATGCCTCAAAACTCTCAACGTCTACGGCACGCTAGATAAATAATCGCGTGTGATCTTTCTAGCTTTGAAATTAGCTATGTATTGCACAAACTTGCGCAGGTAAATCCAATTGAGATTAAAAGCAGACCTGTTGATAAAACATGAAAGAAAGAAAAAAAAGAGATGAAATAACACTTCCATGTCAACTAATCCATTTATTTCATTTAAAAGAATCCAAGAGGATTCATTTCGTTTTTTTAATCTGCTTATGGCAAGTAAAGGAAAACAAATCCACGAACGCTGTAGCGTTTCTACATTTGCCTTATAAAAGCACAGAGCTGTCACTGTCTGAAAACTTTGAGTCAAGAGATGACAGGAGTGGATCATATGATTATAATTTGATTACATGATTATAGTATCAATCAGTGTTGGGGAAGTTATTTTAAAAGTGTAGCTTCCCAAGCTACCCATAATCTGAAGCAGTTAAAGTACAGTCAAGCTATACGCTTTTGAAAAAGTAATTCGCTACACTACAAGCCATTACGAAAAAGCTTAGCATTGATGACTATATATTGAAAGGCCATTCTGTGAGATAACCTTTGAAAGACTTGCAAAATCAGATAAATATATTTGTCAAAAGGTCAAACGTGGCTGAGAAACGTCCGTCCTGACTATCTGAGCTGAAAGGGGGCCAACTACTATGCTCAATGGTTTCTAGGTGGTGATATTTTTTCATTTTATCTCCACATTTTTTTCATTTTGAGAATAATTTGAGTATAATTTCCAACGTTAGCACATCAAAACCAGGCAATCTCTCTGGCTGATGGTAAGGAAATTGAACAGATGAGGTAGCCTAACCCTCATGCATTTTGTATATGGTCTTCATTCTTGAATGTCGGCTCGGGGAATTGGAAGTGATTTCTCTGGGTTTTCCTCCATTTATAGCAGGGGAGCGCTTTGACAAATGCAAAAATGGCGGGCTGCCTGGGCACACTCTGAAAGGTGCCTTTGAGATCCAACAGCATAGAGAGGAAATCAAAGCAGTGCATGCTGGGAAGGAGCATGTTTAAGACACAATGTCGCCACCCGCACTGTCTGGCTGCAGTTATAGTTGAATGACACCCAGACATTTCCAGTCAGTTTCCCCACGCTCTTTCCCATGAACGGAAGACAAAAAGGCAATTCACTTCTTCCAACGCCTTATTTGACAGCAATTTCTCTATATCATTTATGCAAGGTTCATGAATACAAGAGACAACTGCAGAAGGAAGGTTAGTGTTTCACTGCGAGATCCACTACTCACCCCATAGACTAGTTCACCCACCATCCCGTTCCAAGTCTTGGTCTCAGGGTCTCGGGCGCCATACTTTCCGTCCATGACTATGGACAGTCTGTACTTAATCCCAACATGTTTGGCAATCTCAGAAGCTAAATCGACACAGTAGCCCTCATACTTGTCATTGCCTTCCAGATGCATGTGGTTTTTCTTGTACATCACATATGGTGCTTCCTGTTAATCAAACACACACTCATTTATTACCATCTTTGCTTATTGCTTTCATTGTCTGGTGTCACAGGCACCAGAGCCCACCGACAGCTTATCAGTCACAGGCATGCAGGCATGCTGGGATATTCATACCCACCCATTCTCTCACACACATAATCCACCAAACTGGAACACATACAAGAGGAACGACAGAAGCAGCAGACAGGGAATTGCGGGACATTGATCCACATGTGGCCGTAGTCAGAAAGCTAATCGCCCAGCTCCTTCTAAGGCCCTCTTTACACCTGATATTAACATCTGTCTTAGGTGATCCAATCACGAGTGGTCAACTGAGACGAATTGTTGTCTACACCTGGTGTAGAGTCTAAGAGTTAAAGTCTGGATCTTGCACTCTTGGTCTTGAGATCTCAAGAAATTACATACATTCTGCCTGGTCATGATTTGGGACTTGGCTTGTGGCTGTCTGAGTTCCAGTGTTATCATTATAGGTAACAATTATATAACTCTTAAGTTGGCACGGTATCTTTTAAAGTAGCTACAGAAAAGTTGCAAGAAGTTCATGGCCTTGACTGACTATATACAGTGTTAGAAATTCACCTTTATTGTGTTTTGGTTCATTGACAATTGGCAGCCTGGTTCTTAGGTGGCTGGGTCTTGGTTTGGGTTTGTGCTTTGAGAGGTTTAGTTTTGATCTTGGTCTTGGGATCAAAACCTTTGAGATGGATGATATATCAGGTGTAAACGAGGTCTGAGACCACGAAGAGCATTGGAGACAAACAAAAGTAGGTTCGATTCTGCTTCTCTCTTTCACACGCACACACACACACACACTCACGGCCGTGGTGCAATATCCCAAGGGTCTGAGATGCATTGGCATAAGTTGAGGGTGACAGGTGAGGTAGGTGAGGTAGGTGAGGTAGGTGAGGTAGGCAAGAACGTATGAAGTGAGAAGGAATCCGATTCATGAAGTAAATGGCAGTGACTGCAGAGGAATCATAGTGTTGATTCTGTTCAAGCACGTTGCACCTATATGCGCCAGAAGCCTTTATCATTCCAACAGAAAGGACATTGAACATAGCCCTGCTAAAAAGACCAGCTTCCACCAGCATGAATTTCAGGCTGGTTTATGCTAGGTATTGCCGTTTCTTTCTAGCTGGTGGACCAGCACAGGTCGACTAGCATGGTCATTCTGGTGATGCTGGCTGACGAACTGGTTTAGCTATTTACACCAGCACACCAGCGTGTCATGCTGGGGCCCAGCATCCAAAAACACAATATATGGTCTTTTCAGTAGGGAAGCAAAAAACAAAGCCATCGTTAGAATCCAAACTTAAAAGCACTTTGTCAACATACAGATTTGAACAAAGAAAATTGTGCAAGCTGGTTTTATCCTCTCTTTCGCCCCCATTTCAAACACTGCGGCAGCGGCTTGCTTTTTTAAGCACATCATTATTACCAAACAATATGGCTTCTCGCAGAGAGAACGCATCCCATTAGAGTCAGAGACAATTAGGGTACCAGTGGGTTAGCGATGGTTTGTTTGTTCTGTGCTGAATGTATCCTCTCACCTCATCCTTTGTGTGATTGTTTTCCTCCTGAATCCCACTGATGGAATAACAGACAGCTGCTGGTTTAATTGCTCACATCCAAGTCATTTGAAAGAATGACCTTGGTTTTTGGTGAAACTAAACAATCACAAGCGATTGCTGTTTTACATGGGATGATGTTGTGAGCATTGATTTGAATTCCTCAGAGATGTGTATTCGCCTTGCCAATTGGAGGCTGATGCTAAAGCTAACGTTGTTAACAGCGGGAGATGAAGTGATACGTCAGCAATGAGCAGTCCTCTGGTCAATGTAAAGTGGATCTGTGCAAAGGCCTCATTCATGGCCTTGCTCAAATACGCTTGTACTTTGCCAGAGGCAAACCATCGAACCCTTCTTTGGTGCGGTAAGCGTTAGCTTGCTGTTCTAGCTCATGTGTCATTGACCATTTACTTGATGAGTGGAAACAAGTCTTACCTACATATGCATTGAATGTCTACTTTGATGATGTCAATGTAAAACCATCATACCTAATGCCGTTATTGTGATGTCACTGCTACGACAGGCCACTGATATATGGAAAATCAAAATGCTTTGACACCCACACGAATACAGTTGAAACACTCATGCGCCGCTTTTCCTTGCGTTCGACTGTTTCAACGTGTAATGAGTGGATGGAAAGCAACACAAAAGAAATGTACTTCTACCCGCCCAGGACAGAATGTATCAATCTAGGAGTCAACACCATGACCCTGATGGGCAGAATATGCGACACGTTTAAAACGTCATGGAGCGTGTACCATAATAGTAGTGACCACAATTGTTCGGTTTTCCACTGAGGAGGAATCGTTGGTGAACTGCTGATCCATTATATTAACAAAGCGTTCAAACTCGTTCCAGTATCCGATCTGCAAAGAGAAAACGTTCATGTTATTATCAAACAGCAGATATTTTTTACTGCACCAATGGTAAATAGCATTTACTCCCCCCCCCCCCCCCCCAGCCCATCCACAACGGCTAAGGAGCTGTTGTGGATGTGTGCTCTCATTAGATTGTGCTCATTAAAAAAGTATTAGGTCTCTGTGCTGCTGCGGTTATTGCATGGAGTTAAACAAAAAAGGCAAATTCTTGGCTGACATTTGTTAAATGGGAAAAAATATGCTTATGGTGAAATTTCCAGGGATGCAGAAGCTGGAAGTTACTCTTGGATGTAATTCTCTTCAGCTAAAACTCAACTGGGTTTTGCTTGCCGCATTCTGTTATCAAAAGGTGCAGTGCGTTTTCTCTTTGTTATATGCTTGAGTTGTTTAGTGGTTGAGTGGCATGTGTCAGAACCGTTAGCATAGCACTAGCCACTAGGGCATCACCGAGGTGACACTGCACAGGGGTCCAACACAGTCTTGTACATCACTTCTGACAGTCACTGTCAATGTACGTCTCTTTACCGACCATGACCCCATCTAACCTTGGGCTAAACCACTCTTTTTCACAGAGATTGTTCCTGTGTTTTATAAAGGGCTGTTGCTATTAGCTCACAAGAAAGCTAATGAATACTGGTTATGTTGATTCAAGCTGCTGTAGGTCATTGGTTTGGTAAACTATTTTGTTTGGGAATAGTGGCCTTAAAGGAATAGTTCACCCAACAATTTTAATTATCCAATAATTTACTCACCCTCAATCCATCCTAGGTGTATAAGACTTTCTTCATTCAGCCAAACACAATCGGAGTTATATTAAATAATATCTTGGCTGAATATCTTAGCGTTTTAGTGATTGTAAAGCGAGAGGTCTTGGCTCGCTTTCGAGGCTTCAGCCTATATAATCCATTAAATAAATCTATGCTGGATGGAGGCTCTTTCTGGAGCTTCAAAAACTCAGGCACTATTCAAAGCCTCGAAAGCAAGCCAAGACCTCTCGCTTTACAATCACTAAAACGCTGTCGTTTTGTCAGTACATCGCGATCTCACAAAGTTCTATTATAATCAATGAAGCCGCCAACAATTGACCATAAACCTCCTACTTACATTGTGTCAAGTGTTGTCAAAAGTACCGATTTCGGTACCAAGTCAATGTTAAAAATGTGACGATTCCAGCATTCCCCCACAGTATTTTGAGCGCTGTTGAATGGATTATTTAACGCATCTGATTGGCCATTGTCTTCATGCGCTCAAAATATATGTCTGTGATTGGCCATTGTGTTTACGAGCTTAACATATATTTCTCTGATTGGCTACAATGATATGCTTCACACACGGGAGCGTTTGAAAGCAGGCGTCTATCAGTGGATATATTTGGGATCTGCTGATAGACAGTGTGTATCTGTGTAAGCGCTCGGTGAAGAGCGTCAAAGACAACATGTTTTTAAAGCGTTGATCATTGAAGCCGACTTGGTAGCGAAGTCGGTTCTTTTGACAAGACTAATTGTGTCTACACTTTTTTTGTTAATGAGAGGTTTCAAAGGCCAGCATAACTCAGCGCTGAATAAAAATCACATTTTGAGCGGTGAGTGGATTCTGACTAACTTAAACACCTCTGATTGGTCATTGCGTTTAAGAGATCAACAACTATGTCTGTGAGTGGCTACATTGCTCACCGCTGCAAAAACACATTGTAAATAGATACGTTTGACATTCTTCAGAGCACTAACACAAATATGCACTGGATTATTACATGCACATTATTAAAGTATCAACTGAGGGTGCTCTTGATTGTGATTGAGGGTGAACCGGGCCTGGATGGATGGATGCGCTTTTTGGAGCTTCAAAAACTCGGGCGCTATTCGATGCCATTGCAAAACTAGGAAAAATGATATTATTTAATATAACTCTGATTGTGTTCGGCTGAAAGAAGAAAGTCATATACACCTAGGATGGCTTGAGGGGGAGTAAATTATGGAATAATTTTCATTTTTGGGTGAACTATCCCTTTAAATACCCCATGCAGTGGTTTGATGAACTGTTTTTTATGTATTTCTTGTTGAAACTGGAAGTTAGGACATATTGGAGGGCTTGTCCAAGCAACTTCTTTTGCAACCAGCTAAGGCAAGACACCACAGGCAAAAAGTAGCACTTTCATGCACCAAATTTATATTCTGAAGGTTTTTACAGATTTGTTCTTGATTTATATACCATTTTATTCCTAATGGTGAAAATGTGTGTGATTTATGGAGTGATAAAAAGAGATATCCAAAATCAATGAACTCTAATATGTAAACAAAATGATTATTATTATTTATTTTTTTATTTTTTTAGATTGCTTTATCCAATGTTTAGGTTTCTGTTCTGGAAATATATGCATATTAGAGCATTTTTGCACATCAAAATGTATAATTTCTGAAAACTTTTTATACAGAATGTAATGTCTTAATGTACTATGGTGTACAGCATAAACTACTGTAGGGAAGTATGGTGAAATCTATTTATATGTGATGTCTAGCCTTAATGTTGTGAAGATAAAATCAAACATGAGTGTCAAGTTCAACATGCTATTTTTAGTTAGTTTGTAGCATGGAGTGCAAGTCATTAATATTTTTGGTCTATTTTCTCTGACTTTATTTCTATGTATGTCAAAAGTTTATTTGGTCAGACTTTAGGAGTAAACTAGCATATAGATAACCTCAAACCTAAGAAACAGAAGCCATTTTTGGAGGGCAATATTGGTAACGAATCTGTTTCCCTTCCTAGATAAGACAGTTGTTGTAGTGTGCAGCTTTTTCCCTTTTACAACTATAATGCTATTTATCATAAAAAAATCAATTCGAGTGAATGGAAGTCTTGAAATGGACCATGGTTTGAGTTCTTACACTGATCTCAGTGAGCTTACACAGCAAATGGACTGCTGACTTACCTTTCTTGGTCCCCCTGATTTCATTTCATAAACATCAATAGTATAGTTTGATCTGCGACCAAAGCTGTCAAACTGGATATTGCCGGTCATCCCTGGCACCTGGACCTGCCAACAACAACAACAACAATAGGGTCATTCCTACAGTTTGGAGGATTTAATGTCCCCATGAAACAATACTGCATATTTTACATCAACTGTTAGTCAACTTTCATTTTTCAAAGGTCAAACAGCCACAAAACTCCTCCCCTCATTTATCTGATGGGGCGTTCGCAACTTTGCAATGATTCCTGGGTAGGTAACTCGTGGAGAGGGTGCGAAAGTGCGGGCTTCGCCGAAGACCGCATCGAGAGCACAAAGGCGGCGCTCGTGAGCACACTTCTGAGTGCTGAAATGCCGAATGGGATACCCTGCGGACCCGTACACTTGGCGAGCACGCGTAATTTAAGGCCACGAGACCGCGAGTCCACATGAAGTGTGCCATTTGGGATCCAGCCTTAGTTGAGTCAAGTTGAATTGTGGGATATAGAGCAGCTTGAAGTGTACATCAGAGCAGACTTGCTCCCTCAGTCAAAATCGAGGGGACGAGGGTCTGTCCATATAAACTTCCCTCGTCCACTTCACGAAGTGGAACACACTTCAAAATGGCGGCAGGGATTGCTTAGGGAAGTTCGCGAGTGCATGTCTAAAAGTGGAATGGAACGCAGCCCATGAGCAAAGCAAGGACCAGTCTGTTACACTTATTCAATTGTGTTTATTCTTAGTTTAGTTTTCATGGACTTTTAGTTTGTTTTCATTAGTCACATGTGTTCCTTTGTTTGAGTTTCCCGCCACTCATCAGTTCCCATGGAAACTAATCATCATCACAGAATCACCACGGGTATTTAAGTTCCTCGCCTTCACTCAGTGTTTGTCCGGTCTGGTTAGAGTTTATGTATGTATTATCTGTTGGACTGTTATTAAACTCTGCATTTGTACTTTTTTCCCCTGATCATCACCTGTCTGTCTGCACCTGCCTAACACAGTCATCGTTTTTTCTCTATTTTCCTCATTTTTAGAAGACTTATTGCGTGATATTGCATAAAACATAACATGTCTGCCCTGTTGTATCAATTTATACTGGACATGAAAATTGTTGTTAATATTTTCAAAAAATATTATATAACTCTTCTACTTGCATGTTGTTCTAGCTAATAATGGGCTTCATAAGCTTTAAACATCCACCCTGTCAAGTAAAAATGTCATGTAACAGCAGAGCCGGACAGTAACTGAGTACATTTACTTCTGTACAGTACTTAAGTACAATTTTTAGGGATCTGTACTTTACTCGAGTATCATTTTTGGGGAGTACTCATGACTTTACTCAAGTACATTTGAGAGGCAAATATTGTACTCTTTACTCCACTACATTTCTATCCATAACTGTGAGTACCCGTTACTTCTTCTAAAAAAAAAAAAAAAGGAAAAAAGAAACATCTCGGAAACCCTCTCAAATGTGATTGGATTGTGCAGGCGCCACTGATTGGGACAGCCTATCAGCAATCACTTTCAGCTTTCCGCCAAAGTCAACTCCATGGTCAGATTTAGATAAGAGAAGAAACCATGGACGAAACAATGGATGAAGGCGCAGCAGGTCCATTCTGGGAGCGATATTTTTTTCCCCAGGATGGTAGGGGAAGACTCATGAATATTCATTAGGGAAGTCATCCCTGATTGGTCTTAACCCCAGTGACGGGTAGGTTTAGGGGCAGGGTTATGGAGGTCATAAGACCCCAAGTGACGGGTAGGTTTAGGGGTGGGGTTAGGGGTAGGTCATCAGACCAATCAGGGATGACTTCCTTAATGCATATTCATGAGTCTTCCCCTACCATCCTGGGGAAAAAAATATTGCATCCCGGGAATGTGCCAAGCCGTGGCCCCACCTCGCCAGACTATTTCAATTTTCTGAACAAGTTAATGATAGTTTTCGCTTCGAGTGTTTGCTGTGTTTACCAATGTAAGCACTGTGGCAGTAGTAATGCAATATTTAGAAAATGTACTCTTGTACTCTTGATACTCAAGTACTTTTAAAAACAAGTACTTTAGTACTTTTACTTAAGTAGACATCTGACTGTAGTACTTTTACTTGTACTTGAGTAAAATTTAGCAAGGGGTATCTGTACTTTTACTCAAGTAATGTAGCTGTGTACTCTGTCCGCCTCTGTGTAACAGGGTGGACGGACTCCACAGAATTTAAATGTGAAATCTGAAATATTTGGTCAGGATTATTTGGTTATACTAGCCTGAGTTTGACCAGTGTGTTTTCATGACAGACAGTCCAAAATCCACCACACTGTAGGAATGACCCAAAAATAAAGAAACCCGTAAAATAACAATTCTGCTTTGAATCGTAAGAATACATTTGAATGTGTTGTAGTATCACGACTGAATCATACGGAGACATGACTCTGACCATCTGAATTAAACATTGACAGATTACAAATAGTTATTGTCCTTTTCGTAAAAGCTGAAAGACTCAAAGAATCTTGAAAGCGTACCATTTTGAGAGCTCGCTCGATGTCGATTCCTTGGCTCCAGGGGACGGCAGGGTTGGCCAGGCAGTCTCCAGCACTGCCCCGTCGGGACACGTCCACTCGCTGGCGGCGCAGGTACCGGAACGCCTCCGCGATCACCAGGATGGCGTCGTAAGACAGCGCTGAAGTGTACTGTACACAACAACCGGTAAGCACCTCACATTAACAGTTATTTGTTAGAGTGCTTTAAAATAAGCAAACACATTATCGGTAAGTAAACACTTTGAAGAGGGTTAAAATAGGCTGCCCTCTTCCAGGTCCACATGTTGATGTACATAATGAAGGATAATTGCGATGCATTACTGCATGTAATCATAGTAGGCAAAGGGGTGTAGCTTGCACATTGTTTCTTGCTATGTAAAGAGTGTTAACCAGGTTTCTAATTACAGAGATATGTAAAATGTTTAGTTATGTGAGACTCTACAGGGTTTTGCTGCTATTGTTGTGCAACCTGTAATTACATCCCATTTCAACCAAGAAAAGAGAACAAGCTGGCATCTGCTCATTTGCTGTGAGCTACACTGTTGTATTGTTTTGTATCTCTTCAAAGCGACAATACTGTAGCAAGAAATTTTGCGACTAAAATGAATGCAATATAACAAAAGTAACATCAAAGGAGACATACATTGCACATTTACATTCTCAATTCAAAATGCCTTCTGATGCCTTCATTAAAATACTGTCTTGGAAAAGACTTTTCACACTAGTAAAGTGTGTGTGGCTGCATGTGCACATTTCAACAGTACGTTTTGAAAGATATTCATAATTTATGTTATAATTCATTATATATTTTCATAAATAATTGTAACTCTTAAAATGCATTATAATATTTGCAGATTCATTGTTACTTCTGAAATTGGTTGTTTGTCATGTGTTGTAATGCATTATACTAAAGGCGTAACATAAGTATTATAATGTATTATAACTGTGGTTACAATTATTCATGAGATCATACAATGCATTATAAGGTGCATAACAAGGCATAAGAGAAAAATATTTTTTATAATGCATTATATATAAAGGCTTTAAGTAAAGTGTTACAGAATAAATCAAAATGTAATAATAATAAAAATAAAATGACCCATTGAGGTGAAATGTACTTAATTTTCATAAATATAATGTCACAATGCAAAATATAGTAGTGGTCCCCTAAGAAAGCTTCATTTTATTTATGGAAAATATAATCTTTCACTTTTTGGGTGACTTTTCTTTATAACATTCAGGTGTGTTCTTTGCCAGCTCACTGGTTCGATGAAAGCACAGTCACTTCTTACTCAGCCATCCATAATAAAACCTTAATTAAATGGCATTTGAAATCTATTCATCTCATGATCATTGTTTAATTAGATGTAAATTGAGCCCCAGCTTTAATAGAACCTCGGGCTGAATGTCAATATATCGACTGATGCAAGAAGGGAAAAATTCAAGAAAACAGTCAAAGAAAGAGAAAGTCAAAGATCAGAAGAAGAAGAAGAAACTAAATCAATGATTTTATGTTGTTTTAAAAAAAAAAAAAAAGTACTTTCAGACCTTCAGAGGTGTGTTTCTAGCTTCAGGAAACTCTCTTTCATCTAGACGGTCCCATCTCTGGAGAAACTGCTGTACCACTGAGTTTTCAGGATTGATTATCTGGAAGCCGCTAATGTTTGCTCCGCCGAGAAACACCTTGTCCAGACTGATGTTGGTGAAGCCCTGTGGAAAGAGATGAAGGAAATAAAAAAGAAAGTTAGGATATATATAACAAACATCATGTTTTTGTAGAGATTGAAGGTCTCATGTGTATAGAGTGAATGTACAGTAAGTGGTCAAATCTCTGGATTAGCAACTTGATGTTTCTGGTTCAAAACCCAAAAGGGGAAAAGCGTAATATGGCCAATCACTGGGGTTTCTTGAGTATAAACAGGTATTACCTCACTGCATATTATAATAAGAAAACCATAAAACAAGAAGTAGTTTCCCATTGTGACCCCCATATGTGCGTCAAGGTAAGTGAGTATCAGATCATTTATGACATGTCAAGTTATTTCAAGGTTGCCCACAAAAACTGATATTCATGATTCAAAGTGATTACTTCAAAAAATTGAAATGGAGAATAATGTTTTAAAATAATTACTGAGAAGTGTAAATGCACTTGCATCTAAGGTACGTTGAAAAATATGTGTCCTTGTTACATATGTTACATTTACTTACCATAGTAATTACAGTAAATTATGCATAATTACATGCAACTAACCCTCAACCAAATCCTAATCCTACCCTAACCCTATAGTAAGTACATGTTGTTAATTAATATTACTCCGTAATTAAATGTATAATTACACTGTAACAATGACACCTCAAAATAAAGTCTAACCAAAAAGATAATATATTTTACTTGATTATTACACCTTTTTTTTTTTTTTTGCATCCAACAAAATGTTTTTTTACAATAAAAAAAAATAAAAAATCATGCTTTGCACTAGATGTTTAATAAAGTATCTTTTCATTTTCTTGAACATTCTTATTTGCCAATGAACTTCCATTATTTCTCTCTTGTTTAGTTAGTGTGTGAAGGTGCTGAAACTCACCAGATTGGCAATAACGTAATGGTAACCCCGACTGTTCTTTCCGAGTGTCACAACCTACAGGAAAGAGAATCAATAACAGTTTACAATCCATGTAAGAAGAGCGCAGGGGCTGTACATCGTCCCTCAGGTGAGCTTCTCTCTCCATTTACTCTGTCTTAAGTGACAAAGACACTCCACAATGATGGATGTTTCCACATGAAGCGACTGGCAGTCTCTGACGTGCTTCCTACTGTACGCTGGCCAACGGGAATAACACATGGACAAATCTCAACATAACTCTGCCCTCCTGGGCGTCTCTGATGCCTCTCTGGCCCTGCAACCTTCACCTCAGACCTCGGGTCTTAGTGGCCTTTAGTGAAGCGTGCAGACAGTGTTCACTTCAGGCAGGAGCGCAACTGCACATCAGCTGAGGGGTGTGCAAGATCAGTGTTGGGGAATTTTGGGGTTTAAATATCATTTAGTCTGAAGCAATATTCTCATCAGTGTTCTATCAGCTTTTACATACTTAAATCTGCATGTTTGTGATATTTTCTATTTC
Source organism: Squalius cephalus (assembly GCF_949319135.1). Taxonomy (NCBI): domain Eukaryota; kingdom Metazoa; phylum Chordata; class Actinopteri; order Cypriniformes; family Leuciscidae; genus Squalius; species Squalius cephalus. The sequence continues at coordinate 6,231,451 of NC_137135.1, read as the reverse complement.
TGTTATTTACCTTTATAAAGGCCGATTTTTATTTTTACTTTATTAAATGTATGCATATTTCATGTCAAATTCTTACATTTGATCAATAAATTCAGTTATAATAATAAAACGGGGCTGATATCAATCAAACTAAATAATTTACACTGCAAAATTGCAACTGCAATAAATAGCCAAATGTTATGAGATTAATGTTTTAAATAAAGATTCGAATATACAAGAAAAAAAAAATGCAATGATAGTTTTAAACATGAAACTAAACCACCAATAGGTGGCGGCAAGTGAAATTACATATTTAAAAAAAAAATCCCAGTGAAAATAATTTCTTAATGCCTTACAATAGCTTGAATGTAACTCTACACCCTTGCTTCATTTATTATACGAGGATGCATGAATATGCAAATTGCCCCCCGCCTCCACTCACTCACAGCAGCTCGATAGAAAACAGGGCAGTTTTTAAACCTCGTTTCTGAGAAAGTTCAATTGAATTAATGCAAATTGAAAAGACTTTATTACCCTTTTCCTATGCGTGGAAAATGTAGCACAAGAGAAGTATGCCTGCTTGCGCACACTGGTCCATTCTGACAGCAGCAACACTGCAAATTCAGAACATGCTATGAAATGGAAATAATATCACAGAGTTCCTGAGCAGAAGATCATGAAGGAAAGAGCAGAGAACAAGTGAGCAATAACACTATTCTAGACAGAAACACTTGTTCAGCCAAAAATGAAACTCTTGTCACCATTTATTAACTCTCATGTCTTCAAAAATGAGATGTTGTGCAGAACACCAGTAGACAGTGACTAGGCGCTGTCAAGCCCAAAAAAGAATGAAAAGAAACATAGCAGTAGTTTCCATGACTCATGCATTACATGTTTTCTGCAGGAAAACAGAACAAAATTTCAGTTGTTAAAAAATATTCTAGTTATCAAAGGCCCTGCTTCCACCTGCTATTAAGATGCGTTTTGGTCGATCGGATCACAAGTAGACAAGGGAGACACATTCCCATTTACTTAATCCATCTCGTTTGTCCACTTTCATCCACTTCTGTCCTGATTTCCTCGAGGGGAGGGTCTATGGGAAAGGTAAATGTATGTGTTTTTTCAGATCTTTCATTCTAATGGACGAAATCAGCTGACGCAATTTACACACGGAGAATGGGAATACACACGGAATACACACGGAGAGAAGAATCTCTGTTTCTGCTCTGACAGCCGCAAGACCAGCCGAACGCTGTGAGCGTATGCTAGAAATCAGGGAAGGTGAGAGAACATTGTGTTTGGTACGCTTCTCATCTTCAAACCAAACTTGGGTCTCCAGCTGATAAAGTTTAAATCCTGTCTGGCTAGAGCTCTTCCCATAATGCTTACTCATTAGGTCAGTAGACGGAGAGCAGACGGTCTTCTTTGTCTGTTCGAACACATTCACAAGAGTGTTTACATTACGAAAGCAATCCGGTCGAATGAGTTTTCAACTACCTCTGGAAGTGGTGGAAACTGGACAAGCTCAAAACCCTTTAGACCGCATTTACACCAGTAGTTGGTGTCGTCCACTTGTGATCCGATCGACCATAACTCATCTTAATACAGGTGTAAACAGGGCCAAACCATTGATTGGTAACAACACACATGAGAACCAATGCCATTTGGCTACTCAAACCTGGCATGACGCATGTTCAAGTTTTAATCTAACACAAATCTCTTACATGGCTTCAGGTTACAGGGAATACAGCACAGTCATACTCATGGTCCTTTTAAGGACCCTTTTTGTCCTTTAAACTAAATGCTTTCTTCTTTGGGGAATATTCTACAGCATAAACAGTATATGTGTCTGTTTGTGTTGTGTCTTCATTAGAGAAACCCTCCTATGGATTTGGAACAACATAATTGTGTGTTGATAATGACAGAATTCTCAGTGTTGGGTGAACCTTCAACGATTCCCCAAAACCTCATAGACTGCGATATAATGATGCAGCCGTAGCTTTTGCCGTAATGCCCTTGACTCTTGGCTCCACTGAAGGTTTCTGGAGCCAGTAAGGTCATCAGTCCTGTCCCACAAACAAATACAGCCACGGGCTCCTCACACCTGAGCGAGAGCTGGCGGAAGAACAGAGATCTCCATGAACTTCACCGCCTGCGAGCCAGCAGGACGACTCTACAACCTTGATGGGGAAACAGCCAGAGCCTAATGACACGAATCCATTCACAGGGTCCAGGCCAAGACCTGATGCAGAGCACCACAGCTAACAGAGCACATCAAGGAGTTTACATGTGGACTGCACCAGTCCTTTAACTTCAAATAACCAGGGATATTCCTTTAACAGGGATTTTGCTGTATTCTACCTTTCCTTTAGTGTGTAATATAATAGTTTGTGATCTGCAAAGTTACGAATTTCAAGCCAAAGGGAGTGAATATCTTCAACAGAAAACAACTGCCTGAAACAAGCTTGTTTGTTGTCTTGCCATTAGGGCTGAACTATTAATCGCACTTTACATGTAATCGCACTTAAATCGAGATGGCTTATGAAGGCTTAAAAAGGCTGCGATTATTTTTATATGCGGCGGGGCATATTTATCGTGTTTGCATGAGACGCCCTCTGGCGTTCAGATGGAGCAGTATTTACTACCGATCAGCCGCACTCCACTGACAAGCTGCGCATAAGATAATCGCAGCCTTTGCCAAATTGCGTGTGGTTTTATTGCGATTAATCGTTCAGCCCTACTTGCCATTATTTCTGTGAGTTTGCTTCATCAACATGTTACACATTTGCATAATGCCCATCTACTAGCTGCTTTGACCTGTCCTCAAAGAACAGTTGGTTAAAGCTGGGGTAAACGACATTTGAAAAACGCTGCTTGGAAGTTAGTTCTGCTATGATAAACAGACATCATCCACTCTTGGATTGTGTGCGTAACGGAGGCCAGCTAGTGAGAGTCGCGCTGACGACTGCTAGAGAATGCGGTGTTTAGCATCATTGTTAGTGCACTCGACTCGAATGCAGGGGGACTGGGGTTCGAGATCGACTCGGAGCAGGGCGGTTAGGATTGGAGGGTGAGTTTTGGAGGTGGAGCAATGAAGAGAAGGTGTGTTTGTTAGGGTTGATTTAAAATGTCAACAATGTTCAACAGCGTTTTTGAAATGATTTTGCTATGTTGAAGAGATGCAATATTTTTTCCACTACAAGGACAAAAATTAGTTCGGACTTTCAATAGCGACGGCATAGTCGTTGCCATAGATATCATACTGTTTACAGCTGCTCATGAAGCCTCGGGTTATGGTAAGGGCGTTACATCTTCAACACACGCTTTAAGTGGTGACGAATATTGACTTGGCCAGCCGGCCAATCAGAGTGGGAGTTTCGGAAAGGTGGGCAGCGTCCAAAATCACATACTATCTAGAGTAGGAACTTTGCGATTGCTAAAAAAGTATGAGTGTTTGTAGTATGAATACGGACGTACTACATTCACCATGTTGTCATTATCATGTGATCTACCAGTGTCAGTTGCATCACTTCACTGCCATTCTTAAATCCTCTTTACGTGGCCTCATGGGATAGTAAATCGAAAGCACACTACAGAATCTCACTGGAAGTAGTAGGTCATCGGGGTACTTTTTGTCTCCTCTACTCATAGTACTCTGAATTTGGACATACTTTTTTCGCCTGCTATATAGTAGGGAAGTATGCAATTTCTGATGCAGCCATGGGCTTTAGGAACTAAAACTGATACACACTAGCTGTGTTCGAATTTACACACTTATGCACTTTTCTATTGTGTTTTGTAGTATAAATAGTGCAAGTAGTGTGTTCACACTAAGGCAGCGTGTCCACCAAAGCACTGTTAGCCAGCTGAAAACACTAGACGCTCTGCTGAAAACGCCTAGCTGTGAGCGCTTGAGAGCGTTTTGGCAGCGCAGTGTTTTTTTACAGTTGAGACGCTTTGTTTGCTATGATACAGAATATCCGTGGAAGTGTTACTAGTATCTCATTTCACAGATAGTTTGTCTCTGTATTGTTTCTAAATAAAAATGTAGATACGATGTAAAGTATTTGCTCTGGCTCTTGTTTTAAATTATTTTGTTCTGTTATTATGCTTCTTGTTGTCATCTGTTGACATTGTAAGCAGAATGCGACGGTTGGTCGGTGTGGTACTTGTCCCGCCCCTCCTCTACTGTGATTGGACGGCTGGGTGAACAGTGACAGTGATGAATGCTGCGTTTTACTTAAAGTTGAACATTCTTCAACTCTCGTCGACCGATAAAAAACGCAGAGCGATCAGCGCTTAAGGGTGAAATAAATGTTCAGCGCCTCGTTACGCTCCTGGCGTTTTAAAAACGTGGCGCTCCCATTGAAAACAATTGGAAAAATACACCAGCCGCGCCAGACAGAGGAATCGAAGGAAAGCTTATTTGTACATTGGAAAATTCTTAATCACTCGAGCGTTACTTCACAGCGTCATCAGCTGCACTAGTGTACAGTACATCTTATGTTTCAGGCAGAGAATGAAAAATGAATGAGCTGCTGCAGTAATGTGCAGAATGAGAAAAATAATGTTCATGAAAATAATAATATGAACTTGTAAATGAACATAATACTGCATATGAGCACTTTAAATGATAATATTCAACAGCTATAATATTTCACAGTAGCAGATTACTGAAATCCCAGCGTGTAACATAGACGCTGAAGGTGGGCTGATTTCTGAGAGGCATTATGGGGCTGGATTACAGTTAATGTGAAGTAAATACCCGAAGATTCCTCGCTCACTTTGTAATATTCCTCCCCCGGCTGACACATCGATCCCACCTCTAGCACTGTCACCTTTGTCTTGGCCAGCTAGAGAGAGATTTGGTGTCCTTGAGGGAAGTTTTCACCCTCCCGCCGTGATGGGCAAAGACAGACCGGAGTGACCCAGCGCTCGCCCACAGGCAGAACCTATTACTCACATGGGTCTGACAGAGAGAGAGAGAGAGAGAGAGCCCAGTGCATGGGCAGAAATGAAAGCAATTGCAAAGCATTCAGTCCAGAGGTTCAATAAAAGCAGACTTCAGACTGCTGGGTCATTACAGCTCAGGCGTGACCTTTAGCTAAAACACGCAGAGCTGGGTTTAGGACTCATGCGCCATAAACAGTTTGACTGTTTTAGGAAAATGATGTTAAATGGCATTGCAGAGATTATATAATTGCTCTTCCCTGCAGTGAGCGCTTAGGGTTTCATTTCTTGGGGGTTGATGAAGAAAATTATATTGGATATTACCATGGAAGAAAACAAAATGAATGAGAAAAAAAAAAAATAACTAGATTTGCATTTCCTAGAGGAAATATCAGCACTTGCAAATGAGCAGTGTGAAGATTTTAGGTAAAATAATACAAAAATATAGCAATAGATGTAGAAATGGAGAGAAAGAAATATGAAATGCCAAAGGAATGGCTAAATATATGTAAGAAAGAAAAAAAAACATTCACGATAACTCAATATGTAAATCAGTTTAAAAAAAAGACCAACCACAATCTTGTATACAAATATTCCAATGACATCATCAGTGTTGGTTAGAAAGGTTTTCTTTCTTTCTTTCTTTCTTTCTTTCTTTCTTTCTTTCTTTCTTTCTTTCTTTCTTTCTTTCTTTCTTTCTTTCTTTCTTTCTTTCTTTCTTTCTTTCTTTCTTTCTTTGCCTAAAAAATGGGTTTAAAAACACCATGTTCACATGTCAAATAAGTTTGCTCTTTTGACTATGGGCCAGATATGGGCCAGTGCAAACCCTCTTATGGCATTTAAACTACAATAACTACTGTCAGGATTTACTGTAAAATTAGCACCGAACGTGTGGACGGGGTTATTTTTGCGGCTTGCAAAAATTCTCCTATTCATATGCATTTGTAGGAGTTTCCCTTTCAAATTTATGGGAGGAGAGAATTTAAATGAATCATGCAAGGTGATTTACTAAGGTTTATTCACACCATTATTTACCGCCCAAAAAAGCATGTCTTAAACCAGACGCAAATTGGTAGATTGCGTTGGTCATTATGGAAATGATCCGCTGTGTCTGTCTTCTTTAATGTGTGTGTCGTCAGTAGATCATGAGCAGAACTTTCCTCTCCCATCTGTGCTTTTATAGGATTGGGCTCTCACACTAATTTGCCCTGTTTAGTAAATCTGGCTCTATGTGTTACATTAGTCCAGAATGGTATGGAAAGACGTTTATGATACCAAACTTTGACCAGAATTTTTTTTATATTGATTTATTTATCTGTTTGATGTCACAGTATATACAGGTGCTGGTCATAAAATTAGAATATCATCAAAAAGTTGATTTATTTCAGTAATTCCGTTAAAAAAGTGAAACTTGTATATTATATAGACTCATTACATGCAAAGTGAGATATTTCAAGCCTTTATTTGTTATAATTTTGATGATTATGGCTTACAGCTTATGAAAACCACAAAATCAAAATCTCAGAAAATTAGAATATTACATGAAATCACACAGTAATTACACAGTGATACCATGGTCATTGAACCAGGTTTTGGTTATTTTGGCAGTGTGGGCCGGTGCAAATCCTGCTGGAAAATGAAGGAAGCATGAAGTGCTCTGGAAATGTCCTGGTAGACGGCTGCGTTGAGTGGACAGCACAGTGGCCCAACACCAGCTGATGACATGGCTCCCCAAACCAACACAGACTGTGGAAACTTCACACTGGACTTCAAGCATCTTGGATTGCGTGCCTCTCCATTCTTCCTCCAGACTCTGGGACCTTGGTTTCCAAATGAGATGCAAAATTTGCTCTCATCAGAAAAGAGGACTTTGGTCCACTGTGCTTTATTAAATCCAGAGTCAACGCAGGCGTCTACCAGGACATTTTCAGAGCACTTCATGCTTCCTTCATTTTCCAGCAGGATTTGCACCTGCCCACACTGCCAAAATAACCAAAACCTGGTTCAATGACCATGGTATCACTGTGTAATTACTGTGTGATTTCATGTAATATTCTAATTTTCTGAGATTTTGATTTTGTGGTTTTCACAAGCTGTAAGCCATAATCATCAAAATTATAACAAATAAAGGCTTGAGATATCTCACTTTGCATGTAATGAGTCTATATAATATACAAGTTTCACTTTTTTAACGGAATTACTGAAATAAATCAACTTTTTGATGATATTCTAATTTTATGACCAGCACCTGTATATATATATATATATGTGTGTATATATGTATGTATATATATATATAAAAGTATGTTTATTTAAAAAAAATGACACACCTAAGGCTGCAAAACAAAGACTGAATGCAGTCCGTATGTTATGCAGTTTGTAAAATTAATTACAGAACGTTATGGAGAAGAATAAAAAAAAGACTGAGGTTGTTCAATGCAGTGTTCATCAGCACTGTAACTAAAAGGAAGCGGGTATAAATGCGAGTCTTGTCTCATCTTACCCACAGCATGGGTGCAGCTCGGGTAACAAAAAAGCTGCAGCATCATCAATTCCTCCACCAACACTTACCTCATGGCATGACCAATCAATAAGCGTTCTTCAAACTCATTGAGGGTTGAGACTGGGGGAGGACAAATTGCCCCAAACGCGTTCCAAAAGCTCTCTCGAACACTCAGTTATCTTCATTTTTCCTCCCTCAGGCTAGCTTTTATGTGGGCAGGCCAGAAGCCGGAGTGATCCCAAGGGGATACATCCTAATTAACTGGCAGGAGCATCTGTACCTCTCCTGTCCTCTCGACTGCTTTGAATTTAAACCTCTGTGAGCTGAGCAGGTCTGGCTCTTTTCCAAAAGACAAACCAAATACACTAACCAATTTGAATCCAGGTATCATTCCTATAAAACACCAGGACACTTTATAATATTGGTTTCCACTCAAATTACTATTGTTGCGTCGGGCTGATACAATGCAAAGCATATTCTTATGTGCATTTAAGTGTAACACCTTCCAGAACTGTAACACTTTAGAATAATGGTCCATAATTAATAGGTAACTATATGCAGGAATTAATGTAGGACAAATGAGTAGTTCTAAATGAACACTTCAGCTAATACTATTAGCTAATATGGAAACAAGGTTAACTACAGTAAACAGTAGGTAAAATCACATTTACGACTGAGATAGTTCCTTATTAGGTAATCAATAATTACGGAATGAGATTAGCCTCATTAAGAACTAATAACTATGACAAATTATAAAGAATTACCAATTATTTAATTAATTTAATTACCAATTAAACCAACGTTTGAAATGCGAGAAATTGTCAAACTGTAAACATGGTCATAAAATGCATTATTAATCCCTCAAGTGTTACATAGTCACTCTTCAAGAACTACCAGTGGGAGGGAGGGATGGATGGATGGATGTTTTTTATATAAGCTCTGCAGAAAAAAAGATTCGGGTTTCATATAAGAAAGTCAGGTGATGATAACCTGAAGTATTTGATGGGAGTAAAGAAGAAGGAATTGCAAAACTCTATGGTTATTAACACCCATAGTTTCTCGGTGGAAAGCCCTCAGAGGTCATAATTATTGATTGTTTAAACAAACTGAGGAAATATAATAAGAAGAACACGCATCTTCAAAGGATCAAGTGGACCTTTTGTGGCTTTTCATCTAAGACCAAGTGGCTTTTCATCTAAGACATATGCTTCGAAAAAGCTGTGAAAAAGTTTAATTCTAAGAAGCTCTCCGTATCAGTGTTTTCCTGTTAAAGGTTGTAGAGTGAGATCCTGAGCTAAAAAAAATCAATCCTGCTCTCTGGCTCTGTGATCATTTCGTCACCCCCTTTGACCTGAGAGATGACCCAGCAAATGGTGTCCGGATCCTGCTGAAACCAGCAACATCACTAGGGTGAACATCGGTCCAGTTTTAGGTCGGACCAGTGCTCATGCTGCCGGTACTCTGACCGCACACAAGAAACATAGAATCAGGCTATTTATTGATTGTATACATCGTGCATTCTGAGCTTTTATAAGTTGTATGAACTGAACGGATCAATTATCTGTGCAATATGACTGAAGCCCAATTGTTTAATAAGTGGCTCCAAAGCCACAAAGCGCACTCCAAAAGCGTAATAAGATTTGCGCGAGTCGTTCATATCGCGATGCCACTCTGATGTGCAACCCATTTGAATTCTATTGAGAATTTACCGCTTTAAAACGCTAGGGAGAAAGTCAAACATGATCTAGAACAGCCACTAAAAAGACTGATGAAAAGAGGAGAAAACATCATCCTGCACCAACATTAAGCTTTTAAAACTGTAGGAGCCGCATTTGAGTTTATTTTTGGTTTCATAATTTACTTATAATTGTTTTTTCTATTGCATTTGAGTAGTACACCTTCTACAGCCAGAGAGGGCGCTGTCCTATAAGTTGGAGCATGTAGCGCATGAGAGAAGGAGAAGGCGTGCCAGCAGATACATGCTGAGTCCCAATTCGCATACTATCCGTCCTAAACAGTATGCGAAACTAGAATTAGTACGTCCCAAATCGTAGCATGTTGAAATGAGTATTCCAAAGATACCCGGATGGTCTACTATTTCCGGTTAGAATTCGAAGTGCAGATCAATGCACACTCTAACGGCTAATATTGCCCACAAACCATTGCGTGCGGGAGGGAGGAGCTTTGTGGTGATGGTGGTGATGTAAACCTGGCAGTCGGATGCAGCAACGGAGATGCACCCTCAGTTTTTAAGTGTAAGAATTCAAATGTTTAACCCTAATTAAAGTTATATTTTATTGTCTCGTAATATTAATGGGTTTATGTTGTGCCAAAAAAGTACCGTGTTTATCTTGTAGGGTCCGATGAAGATACCGAGCGCCTTATTGCAGGCTACAAAACAATAAATAAAAAGGCTCTAGTACAGTGTCATGCAAGTGTCTTTTTTTATGTAATTATTTTGATGTTTCTGTCTGACTTATTTGTAGTAATACTGTGGCTGTACATTATGTTAACTTTATCAGTCCAACCAAAGAAACATGGTTACTACACTTTTACTATAGTAAAAGCATGGCTCATTTTCATCGGGGTATTTTTAAGTATTATACATAAGTATAAGATTAAGTATAAAATACGTTAAACAATAGTTACACTATAAGCTTTAAATATTTTAACTCAGAAAATAAGTAGCGCTAGCTTTCGGTACACACATTTGCACATGAACGTCAGAGCCGCCTCACAAACGACCTGCGTTTGGTTGATCTACGACGACGCCGTTCTACGACGACGACGCTTCACTGCTCAATTTGGTAAACACATTGTAAATGTATTGTGGAAAAAAAGATGGGAATAGTAAATAAAATTATATTGGATATATAATAATGAATGAAATGTTAAATGTTTTGTTAACAGTCGCGGTGTGCGTAACTAGGCAACCACGTTCAAGTTCACGTTGCATGACGTCATCGAAGTATGTCCCAGAACGTGCATACTTTTTGCTACACACTCAAAAGTATGTACTTTTTCATCACAAAAAAAGTACATACTTTTAGGTCGTAGTATAAGTAGGCGAATTGGGACTCAGCCACAGTCTTTGACCTCGGCCTGGATCTGTGTTACTGGAGCTTGGCCTGTACGAGGAAGCTGAACTCCAAGCGCTACAAAGGAATGTTTAAAGACATTTAAACCAGTTCTCATTTTTCTTTTGTACTTTATATTATTTGCAATAAATATCGACAAACATTCAACGACAACACTCTTGGATTTTCTTGGATTCGGGCTGTGAGTCTGACCCTGTACTCGCATTCTCCAGGTGGTTGGAAACAATAACAGGGGGTTACAGGAAAACCCCAACATTGTTTTTGCCACTACAAAAACTCATGACCACCTTTACTAGAATTGATCACATTCTATTGTATTTATTGGGGTAGATTTGGACTAAATAGAATTTATAATAGATAATCTGTTAAGAGATTTGACATTTCACTAAGAATTTATATTATAACTGTGGCATGTTGTAGCTATAGTTTCTAAATGTGTTGCTTGCTATTTTTCATAACAAATGCTATACATAAAAAAAGTTAACATTGGCCTTAGCATGGTAATGAGGAGCCTTCAGCGGTCTTATCTGTAATTATATCTTTATTGTAACAAATGCTATGGTTAAAGATTTACAAGAACTATGTTACTTTTTCATAAGGCCAAGTACAAGTTAGAATCAAGCTTTAAATTCTGGACCTTCTTGAATTATTGATTAAACAATTGGTTTTCCCATGAGTAAATTGTGTTCTGCTAATAATGACAGATATTATGAAAAACTGGTTCTCTTTCATAGGTTCACTCGACGCTGCGTAGCGATGACGCAATGGGACCGCTCTCAGGGCCTTGTCTGAACCCGCCGGTTAATTCAGTGGTTGACAAACTCACCCTAGAGGCTTCTGTTCTACAGCAAGAAGTAATGTCCCTCCTCCTGAAGGGAGCGATAGAGGAGGTTCCTCCTTCAGACTTGGACCGCGGTTTCTTCAGCTGCTACTTCCTCGTCCCAAAGAATGATGGGGGTCTGCGCCCCATATTGGACCCGCGTCACCTGAATTTTTCCCTTTACAAAAGGAAGTTCAAGATGCTGACATTGAAAACTATCCTGGCGCAGATTCGAACAGGGGACTGGTTCGTCACAGTGGACCTGAAGGGCACCCATTTCCACATCCAGGTCATTCCACGGCACAGGAAGTTCCTCCGGTTCGCCTTTGGGGGAAAGGCATATCAGTATCGAGTCCTTCCTTTTGGTCTAGCTCTGGCTCCGCGGACGTTCTCCAAGTGCATGGATGCAGCTTTGAGGCTCCAGGGCATCCCTGTGCTAAATTATCTAGACGATTGGCTCATTCTGGCTCATTCCAGAGAGTTGGTGTGTCGTCACAGGGACGTCCTTCTCCACCACCTCCGGTCTCTTGGTCTCAGGTTGAATGCTCAGAAGATTGTCTTAACTCCTTCTCAGCAGACCGCTTTCCTGGGTGTCCAACTCGATTCTCTCTCGATGCAGGCCAATCTGGCCCCTGCTCGAGTTTCCAGTCACCGAGCGTGCTTGGCCCGTTTCAGGCTCGGCCATCATGTAGCGTATAGTATATGTCGCAGGCTTCTGGGGCTCATGGCAGCAGCCTCTCCTGTGCTGCCCTTGGGTCTCCTTCATAATAATGCTCAATGTGCAAATTCATAAGTCAACACCATTGCTGAGTATTTTCTCCTTAAAACTGCAGTGAACCAAAGACAGTCTAAAAAACACGGTTTGAAATCGCTGGTGTTTCTGACATCGCAATCTACCTTGTAACCAATCAGATCAACGTGCCGGCGGGCTTTAGCATATCCCTTTAGCATATTCCCATAACTAGCAGGGGGAGTCTCGAGAGATGCCAGGTTATCCTGGTATATTTTTCTGTTGATAGGAAAAATCATGTACATTCAGCAATATAGTGGGTGAATTATGTATATGATGTTGAATTATGTATACAATGTTATGATGAACCATATGTCTTTCTCCACTGACAACTCCGAGTTGTTCAAAGCGTTTCTAGAAGGCAACTGCCTAAAACATGGTTTGTGTAACATTACCAACAAATTATTAGCTGTTTGATAACAGTCAAGCAAAAGGCTAATCATATTAATTACCATTATGTGTCCAATGTTGTAGAGAGCAATACATAAAAAATAATACTTACATTTTTTGTTTAAATATGAGTTTTAAGCAACAAAATGATTGACTACAGGGGGAGTTTAAGTAAAGAGAGTTTGATTTCCCATGGCACCTGTTAAACGGATCACACTTAAAACCCCCAGGGCCATATTTTACTGATCTAAGCGCATGGTCTAAAGCGCTGGGCGCAAGTGCACTTAGGGTGTGTCCGAATCCACTTTTGCTAGTTTAACGACGGTCTAAAAGGGTTGACCCTATTCTCTTAATGAGTAATGGGTGTGTTTTGAGTGTAACGTGCAATAAACCAATCAGAGTCTCATCTCCCATTCCCTTTAAAATCCAGTTGCCCTCGCGCCATGGCAGATTCGCTATTTACATGACGGAATTTGCAAGTGGAAAGACTGAACGCATCTCTAGAGAGGAAACGGATCTGCTTGTGCGCGAGGTTAAAGCGTGCAAACAGACCATCTACAGGACAAGCCAGATTCCACAATATCTTTATGTACATTGTAATCCTTTTATTTTTAATAATTGGCATGTTTGTGTGCTGCTGTGCATCCCTGTGTATGTAATAAGCAGTGTGTGTGTAATAAGCAAAGTGTACGCGCGTTGTGCACCCGCCTATAGGCTCATATTACTAATGCGCCCTTTAAAACAAAAAAATATACTTTGGGATTGACTTTAGACCAGGTTTCAGATGGTCAATGGCGCAGTCTATTTCAGTTGCTCAAAATAGCAACGCGCCAACAATGCAACTGAACACACCTCGTTTTCAGACCAGCAGCCCATGGGTGCACAGATGGGCACAAATGCATTTGCTATTTAAACAACGTGGCGCAGGACGTGGAAATGAAAACTGCATGGGGCTGGAGCTAGCAAAAAACACTAGCGTCGTGCCTGGCGCTGCATTGCTCCGGTTGTATGATAGGGCCCTTGATGTTCAAACCTTGCAACTGAGGAAGACAACCAATCTTCCTAACCCTGAATAAAAACATGGCTGATTCTGAATTCAGCAGCTGCAATTTGAGCACATTTGACTATCAAAAGTAGAAACACAAAGAGTGTGTGGATTACTGTTAGTGTATTTTAATTAAGATTTTGGATTACCCTCTTTACTGTGTTTGACTATTGCCTGTTCCTGAATCCTGTTTCTTTCCGTCTCACTCTGTTTGCCTCCTGCAGTACAACTCTAACCCCCTAATCCCATTAGATTGTTAAAGTGACACGTTAAACGCTCTCCAGAGCCTGTGAGCTTTTAAGAGATTTTAAGGCCTCGGTCTTTAGGATTTACCTCAGATGACTCGAGCTTTGTTTTACTTTGAGTCTTACTTTTTCAGCCTGCTTCTGTTGCAGGTCTAATGGGGTAGTTTACTCAAAAACGACTTCTGTCATGACATGATGGCAAGAGAATGATGAGAAAATGTTCATTTTCGGATGAACTATCACTTATTAGCCTTTTATACACTGACCTCCAATTCAACATTCAGCCCTGAAACATTTCTTTGTAAAACAAGGTAGGCACAAATTATGTTTTAAATGACTAAAATGATTCATGGATAGTGATGCTTATCTTTAATCTTTTATCTATTTTAATGTGTGATCTATTACAAGTCTAAAACTGAGTTATACTACCAGAATTTATTAATTTAAAGTAGTTGGGTTGTATTCTGGGTTAGGCTGGTTTGTTTATCTACCAGATGAAGCTTTTCATTCAAAATTTGTTTTATTGATTGAATAAATTATTATAGGATCTTCACTATGAAGCAAACTGAAAGTGAAGAGAGTTATGAGAACATTAGGAATAAGTGACAGACTAAGGGTACGTTTACATGACAACGATACAATTAAAACTGAGAAGTTTTTCCTTTGAGTTTTCCGCGTACAGACGACACCATGGTCAAAACGATCCCCATTTTCAAAAACTTGCACTTTAAAAACCCATTTTCAGGCACCCAAAACGGCGTTGTCATGTAAACGAACGGCCAAAACACATACAAAGTTTTACGTTCTTGGTTGAAAACGGTGTCGTGTAAACAGCCCCTTAATCTCCCTGTGTTCTCTGTCCTGTGCCAGTTGGTCATCAATTGTTGCCCTGAAAATGGTGTTCTCCTGTTATGTCCTGACCTGCCGCGTCCCGTCCCATCCAGTCCTGCCATGCTGGTCTGTTTTCCCCTACAGGGTGGTTTTTTTCCCCTCTTTTTTTGAATTAATAAAGGCCCACTTTGCTCCGCGTCTTTGAGTCCTCAATCCTCTTTCACCTCAACTCTGACACGTTCCCTCTTAATCGATTAACAAAAGTGTTCGCTTTCCTTTGTGACCATTGCAAAATCAACCAACAAACTTGCCAACTAATATTGCACTGGGAGTACATTTTGAGATTATTTTTGAAATATTTTTTAACAAATTTGTCCTCAATTTTCTATTCTATTTTATTTGATAAATATATTTATATTATATCAAACACATGTAATTATAACTTTTGGTTTACATATTCAGATTTACTTGATGGATTTTTAAAATATTTGTATACTTATTTCCTGCTTGGCCTTCTACTGTAAAAACTCATTTTAGCCAGGCATATCTGAATGAATTCAAAGGTGCAACTCCATCCTGAGAAGAGACCTATTCTTTATGCTCCATGGTGGCAGATCTAGCAAGGCTTCAGTGAAGCATTGGCTCTCAATGCATTTTAATATTTTTCCTCCCACGCTCCCATCACATCCTGGCTCTCTGGTAAGTGCTGCATATTGTATCTTACAGTTAGTCCCAGATGTCATTTATTCATCCCACCATAACCCCGAGATTATGATGGACAGATTGATGCCTTTACGCAAACGTCAGCACAGAAAGTCCAGGTAGAGCCAATGCCCCGCCAAAGACCCTCTGAGACTCATCAAAGAATGTGTGCATTCATATGCAATCATAACAGAGAGACACTAATCCTCCTGGGAATTGCATCAAATCCTTTCCAAAGCAGATATTGGCTCTTTGTAGCACTATTTACCATATTCACACATACAGAAGATTGACACATGAGATGTAGCACTGCCTCATGACAGGCCGTCACGCTCTCACGTGGTAAAATGACACATCCTGAGTGTAAACCCCAGATCACAAGCTAGTTTTCCTCTTGAAAAGGCACAAGCCCCTCCGTGCTTCCACTGCAGGGCCACTGCTTATAAATTATTGCGATGGGTTGACATACTCAGTATAGCAGGGCAGTAAAAGCTGTCACCATTGCTCTTCGCGAAGCTTAACTCAGCTGTTGAAACCCTCTGGAGGCCGGCTCCCATTCCCAGTCTGTGCCGAACAGCTCGAGATCACAAAATTCAGATGGATTACGGCGAGCAGAAGTCTATAGCGCGGTTCTCCTGTCTGGGATCAGCTCTTGCTTCTGGTCTCTGAAGAACCGCAGTCCAGAAACTTATCTCGGCTATCAGTGTCAGCAGGGCCGGGGAGATTAGTTCAATTAGATCCAGTTTAGCCAATACATGCTGAGGTCGGAAAAGGGATTAAAAAACTTGTGTGCTCCAGAGGGCAATAATACGGGATTCCCACTGTAATTTCCCTAATTCCTCTCCTGCCTACACGTTTTCACCCTTAAATCAGCTGAAATATTTAGGAGAGGTATAGATGGAGGCAAAGACGAGGCAAATCACAGCATTTCATTGGCTCTTTGTAAAGACATAGATTAAGTTTTGGAGGACAAGTCTTGAATAAATGCAGATCATAGAGTGCTGCAGGGATGAGGCATTTTTCAGGCATGATTCAAAATGAATCAAACATGCCCCTCTCAGATATCAACAGCAATATTTTGGTCAATAACACAAAATGCATTTGAATTATAATTAATATATGCATACAAAACAGTAATTAATCACTTGAAAGTTGCAAAATTTGGATTTGCCATCATACAGTCTGAGATATCGTTGTGTGTTGTTGTGGTTTGCATCTTTCTGCAGTAATACAAAAGCAACTGAAAAAAATCCTATTACTGTAGGTTTTTGTTGAGGAAACCAGGCTGATTTGACTTGTTGGCAACAGCAACAATAGGTTTCCAATCATTTTCTCAATGGAAAAATTAGCTAACCTGAGCAGAGAAACGGTATTCTTTCTGTTGATGCCACAGTGGAACAGCTATATATAATCATATAAATTGTCTCATTCAATTCGACATGAAAATATATGTAATTAGGGGTATAACGATATTCGAACCGAACCGAAAAACCGCGATACACCTCCCATGATACGAATCGCGATACTCTCATGGCGTACCGAACACGCCCGCCCCGCCTCCTGCTGTCCCGGCTCATTGGACCTCATGTCTTATGTGTACACAACGAATACAGCGTTGTTGCCTAACCACCATTAACCACATTTAATCGCAATAAGCTCAGTGTTTTGTTACTTTCGATAATAAGCAAGGTGTAATCTTTCAAATTCTGTCTATTCGATCACGAAATTCAAACATTAAATGTCGTTTTGGCGCTCTTTGATGTGGCGTGACAGATCACCGTACTAGGCTTCTCATTTAAAGCGGCAGCGCGGAGCGCAAGTAAACGCGAGCATCTCTTCCCCAGTTAAAGGAGCTGTATGTAAGAAATGTATTTCAATTAATCATAAAATGGTCCTGATATGTCACTAGACATTAAGAAATCATGTTCATTTCAAATACTTATATCACTGACAACAGTAGTCCGGCCAGGATATTGTCATTTTAAAAGTGAAGTTGCAGCCCTCAACTGATGTTGATGTTGTCATGTTGTGTTTTGGCCTGATGCCCCACCCTCCACCTATCTACCAATCACGAAGTCAGTAGTGTTTCTGCATCCGGGTTGCCAGCTCTGCTCTAGATACCACAGCTGCAGCTACAAACGTGTCAGCCTACGTTCCTGCTGGATCCTGCAGCATATCTGGCAACCTCGAGTTGGGGGAAGGGGGAGGGGATACACCGCTCTACAGTAATTTGAATGTGATTGCAGTACCAGTTTTGGCCACAATCTTACATACAGTTCCTTTAAAGAATAAACATGAATGGACACCTGAAGGTATGTTGAAAGATACAGTATTCTTACTGAAAGGCATCATAACTCGTGTAATCGCTCAGTCAGTGTTTCAACAGCGGAAATACGTCAATAAAACACTTAGTTTTTCACATAGCTTTATTTACCTCAGGCAAGTCATTCAGTGTCCACAGCTTGTTGGTTTGCTAAAGAAATGAACTCTTTCACTAAATAAATGCACTATATTAGCCTACATATTATATTTTACTTAACCTGTTAATGACATCTTGATTATTTAATGTATGTTTAAAATATCTGTCATGAAAATGACAGCAACTGTGTAAATGATTATATTTCAATAATAAATTAGAGTAAAAACATATGTTAATGTAAAAACTGCCTTATGTGCATTTACATGTTTTCATACAATTTGTTACTTGAGTGTTGATTATTATTATATCTAAAAATAAGTAGCAACTGAATTTAGGCTAAAAGTCTAGGCTCTGTTGTTAAGCTTTAATGTTGTTATAGTAATGTGCAAGTAGGGGCTCCTATATAGTTTACAGCATTAGCAGATACTTTTTTTTTTATCCTTGCGAAACGTTTACTTGTAATTTAATTAATTTAAAGACAAGGACACAATTTGTTAATTAAGCACTGTTTAAAAAAAAGCAATTTTAGCTTTCTAATCCCCCCCACCCCAAATGAACCGAACCGAGACGTCAAAACCGTGGGATGTACCGAACCGTCAGTTTTGTGTATCGTTACACCCCTAGTAAGAATGTTTTTACGAAGGATATACATAAGGAAATATAAATTTGTACTGTTCATGTTTTATGAATGTGGCCCAGTGTGATCCCAGTGAACAACAGCACAATCATGCAGAGAGAAACACCAATCAGAATAATAATTATTACCATTAAAACAACAATCTTAAACCCCACAATTGCTGACAACAAGCCAAATGTCTTTACCTTTATGACTCTCCAAAATGATGTAAACATGTTGGGGCTGAGTAGACACCCTACATTTGATCTTATGATCATTTCTCAAATGTGCGTACGTGTGATTCAGAGAACAAACATACGCACAAAAAAATCTGCATCCGCCTCTCTTACAGATGTGAAATCTATAAATTGCAAATGAGCTTGAAATTGTGCGTAGCTGAATGGTTTCAGATCTCCGTTTTGTAAACGACGCCTAATTAATATCATTAACATATAAAAGAGCTCCAGTTAACGTCCAATGCTTTACTTGAGAACGACAAGCGGCAAGAATTGCTTAGATTTCCAAACTCCTGCAGTTCTCCGACTCTCTGGCACGAGGAAAAGTGTGTACGTCTGCTCAGACCCTATAAATCACTTTCCATGTCAACGTTCTATAAATATGAAAGCTGGCGTGGATTTAGCGTACGCACACTCTAAGATCAAATCTGTCTGTATGCACGTTTTACAAATTATGCCCGTGAACTTCGGTTTCATACTTTTTAACATATTTGATTCATTTATAAAAGTATATTTTGCACTATACTTAGATGCTAGTTTACACTTATAATTAATGATAAATTCTAAATAGATGAATATCAATAAAACATGTTATTTATTCAGTCTTGGACCCTTGTTTTCTTCAACTCATACATTGCCTGGACAAAAAAAAAAGTGACTCTCAACTCTTGCATTGCCAAAAAATCTTGATCAAAAATGTATGCACCTCTTGATGGAAATAACATTTATTTCCATCAAGAGGTGCATCAATTTTTGGATTAAGTTCTTGTATTGTCAATGCAAGAGTCCAGCACTCTGTAAAGTCTCCTCCAGCACATCCCAAAGACTTTCAATGAATTGAATCTCTGGACTCAGAGGAGCCGATTCATGTGTGAAAATGATTCTTCATGCTCCTCGCAACCATTCTCTCATAATCTGAGTCTGATGAATCTTGACATTGTCATCCTGGAATATGAACATGATGTGTCTTCCTACATGGTTGTTTAAGAAAAGAAAAGCTACAAACTTCATCAATTAGGGTTAGGAGAGCTTTTGCCAAACATATAACATGCTAGAAACATAATAATCACTGCAATAACTGTCCAATCATAGACTCTTAAGCATTTGCATATTTAAATCCATACAGCCACTTTTTTTTTTTTTTTTTTCTGTGTCTCTCAAAGCCGGCTGGTTTGGTTTGAGGCTTAGAGCTCTATTGAAAGATTCTCAAAAATCCCTACGGAGAAAATGAATGGGAAAATACTTTCAGAACCCAGGCTGCTGAAAAAGTGGGTAGTTAGTGTTGCACTCTATTGATTTATAGTAGCCATTTTGGTCTTTTTCAATAAAACAGAGCAATGACAACATAAATTGTGCGTAAAGAAAACTGAATTATGCTGCCCATGGTAAATGAAAGCTAAATATATATTATGGATTAAATTTAGTGGCAGAACAGATTCATAAAAGCAGGCGAAACAAAAAAATTCTATGATGAGGTATTGTGCTATTGGAGCTAATACATTTAAATTAGCGCTAACGAGGACATTCCACTTCAGGGGCTGATTACCCTTCACAGACACACATCAAAGAGCCGCGCAGATCCATTAGAGAACAAAGAGAACGGGACAGTTGAGCTTAAATATCCGCTTAGCCATTCAGTCTACAGATCTGTCAGGTCATCCATGTGAAAAAGACACGGGTAGAGTGATGGACTTCAGGAATATTAATAAATCAGGGACAAGATTCCTGCCAAATGAACGAGTCTTCGGATGCTGGGGTTTATGGGTAGGGAAGAGACGTCAAAGCAGCCAGACCGAGCATGAAACAGAAAGGAGGAGATGCAGACTTTACCTGCTCCAAGATGACATTGATTCTGTCCACTTCACAGTCGATGAGGAAGCGCTTCTCCTGTCTCCTGTCCATTTCCTCAATGATGCGCCGAAACTCTTGCGGGTCGGTTATGCTGCCCACCGAGCGCGCTGTAACTTGCCAGTTGTTCGCCACTGCTGCCTCCATTATGGCTTGAAGAATGGAAAATCCTGGCAGGAAAACAATCATTTTTGTGTTAGCTCACACTCCAGAGCTTCATGGGTGTTGACATGCTGTCACATAAAATACATTCAGAGTGCGTATTCAATTTTACACAAATGAAGTGTTATGTATATACACAAAGAGAATTAATGTGACTTTGTCATTTTGGATTAGATCTCTAGGTTGTCCTACAGCAGTTTAAAAACGACCGTGCAAAGCGCAAAAAATATTCGCAAAAAATATCTGCAATGCAACCTGAGTTGAATATAAAACAGATAGCGTCGGTCCCGCATTATGATTGGTCGAAACAGCATTCCAGCGGTGTTCAAATACACATATAGTAACAGCTGTGAAACATCTGCATCACACATCACTGTGCAGCACTCATAATACACAAAAAAATCCAGAAATTTAAATGAACTGGTTTTAGTCAAGTCAATTTTTTTAATACATTTCTGAATCAAATGTATATATAAAAAACGTTGGATTAATTGTATTATTATTAATAGAGAGTGCAAATATAGGTAAATACACATTAGTCTAAGTGCAAATAGCAATTGATGCTATTTAAACCATGCAAAAATAGTGGCAGATACTTATAGTACATTTAAAAATATATTAAAACAGTGTTTATGATTATATTTTTTTAAATCATAAATGGATGCTGCACCTAACCCTACCCATTAGCACTATTAATTACCCGTTAGGCACTTTATTTCCACTTATAGAATATTTCATTGATTTTTATTTCAAATGAACACCTCTCCGAGCTGATGAGCAGTGGGAAAAGAGAGAAGAATGAGTTCAGGAAAAGGGTGAGTATGTGAGTAAATGTAATTAGTTACTTTATTTAAGTATCTTTTTGATCTTTTTAAATATACCAAATTGACATTGACCGGCGGGTGACTGACAGGTCTAAATTGGTTTGTATGGGATTTGCTAAAAGGATTAACTTAGTTCCTGTACACAGACCAGAACACATAATAAATAGCCATGAGCGCCAGCAAATACAGCTTAAGCATGTCATTATAAAGAAGACAAAATCCTTATTTGTAAATGAATTAGTGTGCTGTGATTAACTTTCGAAATAATATTGTTGTCACAGTTGTTGAAAAGACCAACTGTACTTCGTGGCAGTTTTTTTTTTTTCTTTTTTTTTCCCAGATATAAACATGCATTTTAAAAAATGCTGATTTTAAAAGATGATATCCAGAGTAATTCACTGCGGATTATGCAAATGCGTTCATTCATGGCCGAGATCACGTGCCGTCGCCCCTCTAAAGCCTTATCTCAGGCGCTGAACACAGGCACGAATGCAACAAAGTCAACAGTTTTTGGCAACTCCTCTATACTGCAGATTGCTTGAACTTCTCCTTGGACTTCCTCTATTCAGGCTTTGCACGGCTCACTTGCTCTGCCCGGCCCAGGTGGCGTGAAAAGCCCTGTGTCTGCTCTCCCAGCATGCAGCTGTCATCCTACCGCTCCGCACCACATTAAATGACTTTTCAGAAAAACGCTGCGCAAATGGCTGAAAAAAAAAAAGCACTTAATGACCCTCCTGCGACAGAAGAGCAAGACGCCCAAAGAAGAGACATGTCAGGCATCACAGGAGCGTTTCGGATGAATCGATCTGATGCTCGGCACGTCTCATCCCCATCTGAACAATGTGTCCAGTTCATAATATACGAGCGTTTGCACGTGTGTTTGCTCAGAGCCGGGAAGAGCTGCTTTTTCTGTGACTTGATAAAGTCTTAAAAATTAAGAATTATGGTTTGTAATGTGCATTTACATGCGCTCTCTAGCGCTCTGATGGGAGAATGAACTTGAGAAATGGGTTCACAGCGTTTCATTATTTTTTTGCCTATACGCTACGGTAGGGAATACTCAGTTCGGTTTAATTCATTTACAGTCAACATGATGTATGCCTGTGGAAGAGGCTTTAATATAAACTAATATGGTCCTACGGCAGTGTATCGTAAGACCTCTAGAAGCCATGAGAATGTCTCTGAAGATTCTGTTATCCAGGTAAAAGTAGAATGTTTTAGTACAGGGATTTTCCATACATGGACCCCAAAATAAGGAACCCCTCTAAAATATATGGCAGCATTTATAAAGGCCTATCCTGTAGATACTGTTTAAGAAAATCTTGAATCATATAATAATTGAATAAAATCTTCATTATTATTTTTTATATTGCCACTACACAAAGGCTAAAGCAAATTATTAAAGGGATACTTCACCTCTGGAAAGATGAATGTGTATTTAAATGGGCCATTTATGTAGTAGAAATGTGAAATTATTTTTGAATTTGGAGCCTTCTAGACTGAGAAAAGCCAGAAAATGTATTTTTGGCTTATGTGGATGAAAGACAACAACTCTACGAGGCCACTCCCAAGCCACGCCTACCGGTTACAGAGGACAGCTCAGCTACTAGTTGACTCGAAACTGAAAATACGCCGTTTTATCGTGAGTCTCCGTGACGAGTCTGCCCGGGATTTCGAGATCACCCAAAGTCCGGGATTTGGCTTTTGCGTTCTAGAGTCGCCATTCATTATGTTTACTGTGGCGAGCAGGGCAAGTCAATAGGGTCCATTCTTCAGAATATCTTCTTTTCTGTTCAGCAGAAGAAAGAAACTCATACAGGTTTGGAGAGTAAATGATGACAGAATTTTCAGTTTTGGTTGAAATATCATTTTTTTTCGTTACAGTTTAAAATTCTAAAGAAATATTTTCCGCTATACAAAAAAAAAAAAAAAAGTTATACCTTTTTATAACTTTTATATATCTTTTGTGGAATGGAAAGTTTCCATTGTTTTTAAAGGTTCTTCATTGAACCACAGAGTTTAGCAAAAAAAAAAAACTTGTCATCCCTTAGATGGCTGGAATATTTAAGAAAGTATCCAGGACCTTCAATAAACAAAACATCCACTTCAAACGGGCTAAAGCACTCATAAACCTGAAGAGCAAACCGAGCAACGTCGTACATGCAGCAGTGTGATGAGGACGATACACCAGCACACCAAACCACCTCTGTGAGCGCATGTCAACACACAGAAGGGCAAAGCCCTCGGGACACACACAGCAGTGCATCTGCATCTAAAGGACAAGGACCGCACGTTTCAGGACAGTGAGGTGCAGATTTTGGACAGAAAGCATATATGGTTTCAGGAAGGAGGTCACCTGTGTGAAAGTGGAACAGCCGACAGCGACACCGCTTCACAGAACGCACCCTGTCAGATTCATACCTGTGATCCTGTGACTTCACCATTAATGAGCCGTTATTTCATATCTTTATGTGACTATATACCAGTGGCGAGCGGTGACTTTTTAAACCGGGTATGCCGGTTGCGCTTTATCACAAATGTAGCTGGTGCAGATGTGTTGGATGGGGTTTGTGCTCACGTTCACTGCTTAGTTGCTTTGCCTACTCATGACACATAGCAACACCGCTAAAGTTTATATATAATATATTCATATATTTGACCTTTAATTGAGAGTAGCCCACATTTACCTGTTGATGCCTTCACAAGCACCCGTAAAAGCAGTTGTGTTTGATTTGAGTCAGGCGCGACGCACAAAAGGGACAAAATTTGCTGTATTTTTGTGATTCGCTAGTTGACACTAATATCGCAGAAACGACATGCTTCAGCTTTAAAACAGTACAGCGCATCGGCCGAGGACACGCATCTAACAAACAAGAAACATCATGGCAGGTTTCAATTTAAATGTATGCAAGAAGTGTTTTTATTGAGATAAAAATAAGCATAAAATAATCAATTTTAGAAGCCTGTTATAAATTAAATGTAAGTAAAATATATTTAGAATAAATCTAAGTAGGCCTAGCCTATAGGCTAATAAAAAATATTAAAGTATTCTTTAAAAATATGTTGAAATAATGCAAACTGATGACTTTTACAAACGCATATACTATGATTAACAGCCTCAGATAGTTACAGTCGGTCTACTTACAGTAGTTCTATCTTTAACAGTTAAAGACAACAATAACTATTCTTTATGGAGAAATGAAAATGGTTTCAGTTATCACTTTTTTCCCCACTTGATTTAGTCTATTTGGTTTTGTATCAAATACAATGTGACTTTCGTGATCGAGATCTAGCAGCAACGGCACAGTTTTCCCCTTGGGCGAGCGATCCGCGGACAGTTTTAAATCCCCCATAGGCCAGCAAACCAATGAAAACGCGGGACAGTGATGACGACACATAACAACAGAGCGTACACGGCAAAGCTGCTGTGGATCCGCTTATCTGGAACTGTCAGTGAGTGGCATTTGAAGAAAATTACCGTTGTTTGGCACATACATAAATGACGGAAAGTTCCATACGTATAATTGCCAACATTTTGTCGTGTAAGCTTTATGGTACACCTCAAACAAGGGAATTTATAGTAATTTATAGTGTTAATGTTAATAAGCAAGTCCACGAATGGCTTGGCTATGCAGAGCATTCATAGCTTATATGGATCGCACACCACTGATATATAAGTTTGGGATCTGTAAGATTTTTAATGTTTTTAAAAGAAGTCTATTCTGCTCATCAAGGCTGCATTTATTTGATTGAAAAAAAAAATTAATACAGTAAAACAGTAATATATTATGACAACCTAAAATAACTGTTTTCTATGTGAATATATAGTAAACTGTAATTTATTCTTGTGATCAAAGCTGAATTTTCAGCATCATTACTCCAGTCTTCAGTGTCACATGATCCTTCAGAAATCATTCCAATATGATGATTTTATGATCAAAAAACATTTATGATTATGATCGTTAATGTTGAAAACAGTCATGTACAGTTTTTTTCAGGAACAACATTCCAATCAACCAATCAACCAATCAGATTTGAGGGACAATATAACAGTTTATGTCAAGTTTAGGTTTAAAACCAGGGTTAGGTGCTTCTACATCAATGTTATTCACTGTTGATCATTTCAATCTGGTTTTAGGAGAAGTTATGGGTAGGGTTGGGTTTAGGGGTACGACTACATTTTCAGACAGGAATGTTGTTCCAGGATCAACAAAGTATGTTGATCCAGGAACATGTTTTACTTGGCAAAATCATGGTGACCTTCTTTCTAAATAAAACAATTTATTTAAAAAAACAAAACAACCTTGACCCTAACGTTTGAACAGTGAAGTATATAAAGAAGTCTGCTTTACAACTAGTCCATCATTTAAAATAAATAATAATGAAAAAAACCTGACTTGCCAAAAAAAAAAAAACCTGTCTTGGCCACAAGACACCTGCTCTGAACAATGTATTTCTATTCAAGTGCAATATGGCAGATCAAGTGAGATTTTTGAGAACTCTTGAAGAGTTGTTAAAACTCACTAGACTGTAAAGAGCAACAGGAGGATTTCAAGAGACGGTCACATTACAAGGGGAAGAAATTCTGCTGTCAGTCCCTGGGGAGATCTCCAAATATCAGTGCTGAAATACCATCAAATCCTCAAAGAAACAACAAAGAACCCTCGGGGAACCGCCAAGGATCCGCAGACCTCTTCTTCTATTGATAATGTCTTTGATCATGCGTCACCATCAGTGGCATTCATGGGTTTTGACTAGAAAGGTTCTGACTACAAAAATGCAGTCCTGGTTTTAAACACCACTGGTTTTTGCACAGCATTAACCGAACAGAAGCTTCAGGATTGAATAAAATAGTGTTTCGCTATAGTGATGCTTTTCGAGGCTTAATCTTAAAGGCTGATTTATGCTTCTGAGTCGGACCTACGCCAGAGCCTCTATGCTGTAGGCAACGTGTAGGTTTTCATTTATACTTCTGCGTCGTTGCATGTGAAACCTGAGGGAGGGGTTCTAGCAGACCAATCACAGCGCTTGCGTCTGCGTAGAATTGAGAGGACATTTTTGGGGAGGTGCACGTCAGGGAACGCCGAAGGATACGCGTGCTACACACAGCCTACGACGTAGCCACGACTTGAAGTTCGACGCAGAAGTATAAATTGGGCTCAACCCTATACACTGTAAGAAATAAATCCATATAAAAAGGGAAAGAACATTATCCATTAAGTTTACAGACATTTCCTTCAACCCTAAAACACAATGCAATGCGTACGGGTGAAACACCTGTGTAAAATCAAGAAAATTCCTTCATGTGAAAAGTTGCATGTTTGCTACATAAGACTATCCTGACACAGTCAAATGAAAGTCAAATCAGATGTTAGGAGCCATTCATACTGAAAACCAGATAATTGTCACACAACTGTACATCTTTTATTGTGAAAAACATGATTAATAGGAGCACTATCTCTCATTGGCTGCCTGACAGAATCTGAATGAGTACAATGGAATTCACTGAAGATTCATCAAAAGATTCCATGCCGGTCAGGATCCACATTTGTATGGAAATTAATAGATGAAATCTGACTAAACATTCTCCAAAGAATTAGTCGAGTTGTACTTTTCACTTCTTCAAAGTCAGCACGAAAGTTTCCCGCCGACATTAAAACCCAAGACGGACAAACTCTTGACAGGTCTGATAAAGCTGTGTGCACCTCTAAACAGAGACCCAGCTGAGCAGAGCGCACAGTTATCAATACACATAATGACTTATTCACTCTTTTAGCTGTTTTTGACAGTTAATTAGAGTGGCAAAGTTAATTGACTTTGAGAATGAATTGGAATGATTCTATGACTCGCCTGCTGGATTTGCATATGCATCCTGTAGTGAGTCATTCCCCCAAAAAAACCCAAAAGTCCCTGTCCTTGCCAATGATAATTTACAGCAGACGGGCCATCCACCCTTGCCAGTCGCCATCCAGGGCATTAGTGGACCAGAAGAACTGCATCTGCTCGAGCTGGACAGGCACTGATATCGTTGTGTTTTATTGATATCTCTCTGACCTCTATCTGCACCCCTATAAACTACATCCGCTTCTTTAGGTAAATAAGGCACAGCTGAGTGGGATTTCGGCAAAAGTAATACTGGCGAGAACATAAATTCTGACGACAAGACTTCCGTATTGTGATCTATCAATTTGTTGCCTGGTGAAATGTGGGTGGTGTGGGCAGTTTCTGATTGCTCTGCTAAGTGCTAATCATCGCTTTGAGTCTGGTTCATTTTAATACGCTGTAAAAACCTTGGGCATAGTGGCACTGGAGAGCAAACGGTCGTACGGCTGTCTGCTGATTCACAGGCTGAGGACTGAAACCTCTCACTCAGAGTTTGCCATTACTCGGTTTTTGAAAATGTCTTCCCCAACAGGATTGAGCCGGTTTCACGTGATTTCTCCCTGATGTTAATGAGATTAAGTGGAAAACAATCTATGAGGTCATTTCATAGGGGTCTCCTCTATAGTTTCAGAAGGCATGTCAACAATGTGTCAAACTGCCCTCAGATTTTCTGAGGTTAAATTATTTCAACGTGAACACATTTCTTATCATATACTTCCAAGACCAAATAATCTCAGCTATGTTATTTACATTCATTTCAAAGAGTATTCAATCCAGTATTTTAAATAGAATTTTATATAAACACCAAATCATTTAATTTAATTTAATTTAATTAATTTTTCAAATCTTTAATTAAATGTTTTGCTTTGGATTAAAATAATTATAATATAATTTAAAAGATTGTTGCCTTTTTAAATATACATTTATTGAAGTCTTCGATGATGAACTAATACTGTTTTACAGGGGGGGGGGGGGGGGGAAAGTACATGCATACATACAAGCATAAATAAATGTAAAAAAATAATAATAGTAACACAAAGCAGAAAAAAAAAAAAAAAAAAAAAAATTTAAATAGACAAAGATCCTGTACACTCTGTAAAGTCTCCTCCAGCACATCCCAAAGACTCTCAATGAATTTAAGCTCAGGACTTCCTATGTGAAAATGATTCGTCATGTTCCTCCCAACCATTCTTTCACAATCTGAGCCTGATGAATCTTGATATTGTCATCCTGGAATATGAACATGATGTGTCTTCCTGCATGGTTGTTTAAGAAATGAAAAGCTACACACTCCATCAGTTAGGGTTAGAGGAACTGTTGCCAAACATATAACATGCAAGAAACATAATAATCACTGCAATATTGATTCAGTCATAGACTTAAGCATTTGCCTATTTAAATCCAAACATCCCTTTTTTTTTGGCCCAGTAGTGTACATATGTGCTATTTTTTGTTCAAATCTTTAATTAAATCCTTGATAAGTGCAACACTGTGGATCAAAACGTGTTTTAGAGCATCAGTTAATGTCACTTAATGTATTGATTCATGTCATTGTAGTAACTAAAGAGTTTACAGTACTGTAGTTCACTCTTCTGTGACTGAGAAGCATTTGCATTGATTCTGATTCACAGTTTCTAATCATGTTACTGTGCAATTTAACAGTTCCGTTAAAGAAAACAGTAGATAAAAGCAATTCACAAAGTCATAATTCATTCCAGTTCACGTTTTTACTATTTCAAGAGCACATTTGACTGAAAATCCTGAATAAAGCTTAACCAAAGGCCGTGGAGATTAGCGAAGGGTTACTTGTCTCCAAATTCTCCTAAGGAGAAACATCTGAGACAAAGTTAGCTGAGAAGTCTTGTGAGCTGTGAAAGAGCAATACAAGGGACAGGATTCAAACAGAGCTCCTGTGTTTGTTTGTTATTTTGATGTTGTTTGTACTGGTCTATGCTTATTCATTCAAATCTCCCAGTAAACAGCAAGCTGTGACTCTGAAATGTCCTGATGTCTCACTGCAGGACAGACGCAGAAATCCGAGTGAGGGAATCCAGCAGTAAGTAAGCGTCCTTTCCTCTGTACTCTTAACTAGATCTTAACAAGATGAAGTTTGAAGCATTACCCATGGAGGCTTAGCTGTAATTGAATTTAGTTGTTTCTAATCTCTTCTCTGCTCTTGTGCTGCTCGCGGTGGCTAATTGAAACGCCACGGCCGGTATGGGCCGCTTGTGATGCGAGCCGTGACGGCTCTGCCACCTCCAGAGCGCCGTTTCAGAGAGGTTGCTTAGCATCCGTTCTGTGACGAGACAACTGAGAGATTTCGCTACCGGCTCTGAATGCATGATGAAGATGAAATCATTCACGGCTCCAGGCTAAAGACATGACTGAACTGATCTGCCATGCTGCAGAAAGTGCTAGATTTAACAATGCCATTTCCTGTTTGGTCAAACTTACTTAGCATAGATTCACGGTGATGTATATATGCAATTTTTAAAGGTTTTGAGAAAAAAAAAGAAGGTATTTTATGGATGTATTTCTGGGTGAAGCACTGATTAAGTCTGATTAAGATACATTTCAGTAAGTTGTACTGTATCTTTCAACATACTTTCTGATGTTCATTCTTAATTATTTTGTTATATAACTAGTAGTTAAAGTGGAAGAGATGACTCTGCTACAGTGATCTGTCACGCCGCATTTAAGAGCATCATAACATTTATTGTTTGAATTTCATGATAAAATCTGGACAGAATCTGAAAGCTAAGACATGGCATCTTATCAAAAGTAACCAAGCACAAAGCTCCTTGTGATTATTGGATGAAAGTGGTGCTAAAAAGGAA
The DNA here is from genome assembly GCF_949319135.1 of Squalius cephalus. Lineage (NCBI taxonomy): Eukaryota > Metazoa > Chordata > Actinopteri > Cypriniformes > Leuciscidae > Squalius > Squalius cephalus. The sequence continues at coordinate 6,201,273 of NC_137135.1, read as the reverse complement.
GGGAAGGTTTCTTTCAGCCAATAATGATTATTGGCCGTTACATTGGTGCATCCCTAATATATACAGTATATTACAATCATGACAACTCTCTAAATAATTTTAATGTTAATGTATTTGGCTTGGCGGACTAGATGTGCTAACAGATACTCACCGCTGTGAGCATGTAAGATATGCATACATATCAATAATACACAATAATAGACATACATCCTGCAGCAGATCTAGGCAGGAGGAGTTGGGGAGGTGGAGGGTTCAGAGGAACTCTGAAAGATGCTGCAGGATAACTTTACAGCAAACACTGAACCAGACTATTTAAATGTTGAGCAAGCAATCTCATTGGCTGCAGGATCAGAAGAGGCCAATCAGCTTGTGCCATGCGGTGATGATGTGATTGCTTGCAGACTGCATGTAAAGGACCATCAGCCGGCACCCTCTAGAGTTTCATTACTAAACTATATACAGTACTGTGCAAAAGTCTTAGGCATTTTAGCATTTTCACCAAAATATTTAGCCAGCCATCAGCCATTATCCATATCTTTTGCTGTAGTGTGTCAGTAGGAAATATCAGTTTATATTTCCAAACGTTCCTTTTGCCATTAATTGTAATAATCCAGTTATTGAGTCTGACAACAGCCGGTATGATTTGAGTCTGTGTTTACATGAAGAAACATAGACACACTAAATCTAGAAGAACTGCGGCAATGTCTTATGAAAAAACCTTCCTGCAAAGCTACCTGAAAAACTATGTGCAAGTGTACCTGGACAAAAGCCGTTTTAAACGCAAAGAGCGGTCACACCAAATATTGTTTTGATTTAGTTAATAGAAGTTTATTGATATTGATTATTTTTGATAGCATCCTCACTTTAAATGATTTTTACACGAGTGCCTAAAACTCTCACAGTACAATAGTTTTGCAGGAAGGTTTCTTCATAAGAGTTCTTCTGGATTTAGTCTGTCTACGTTTTTTCTGTTTCTTCATGTGATCACAGACGGACTCGATGATGGTGAGATCAGATCATACCGGCTGCTGTCAGACTCCAGCATACAGAAATCTCAGTGGATTATTACAATTAATGGCAACAGGAATGTTTGGAAATGTAAACTGATATTTCCTACTGACACACTTTGGCAAAAGATATAAATAACTAGCTTAAAAGCATTTTTTTTTTTTTTAGTCAAAATACGTGCCTAAGACTTTTGCACAGTACTGTTTATCCAGAATATCACTTGAAGATTTATTTAGAAACCCCCAAAACACCTACCAACCCCCTTGAATCATGGATACAAGTTTTGTACAGGCATACCATTTTCATCAGACATAATAACATGAAAATAAAAGTCTAGTTATTTATGCGATTACCATCATTAGTGTCATAGAAATGACAGACAACATGCATAATTTAACATTAATTGGTTGTGTGCTTCATAATTTGTACGTTGCTCTGGATAAAAGCATCTGCTAAATGTGCAAATGTAAATATCTGCTGCTGTCCGTGCTGCTGAATCACCACTCCAATGAACAGAATCCATCATGAAGAGAGCACTACAGATTTACCGTTGGATTTTATGCTCCACAAAATGGAAAGTTCCTGAATTTAGCCCAGCTATCTCATTGGATTTGCGAGAGAGATAGTTCTGGACACATCAAAGCGTGTTTCATTGATGTTCAGTTGCACCACAAAAACAGAAAAAGACAATGTCATTGACTTTCAGTTAGTTTACTCATACTTCATGTTTCATTAGGCAGATATTGCCTTCTCCCGAGAACACTCGCTCCCTGGGTTGTTGCTGGGAATGAGCGCACATTAATGAGCAACCGCTTCTTGGATACTTAATCTTCATAGCCCTCTGCCACAGCCAAAATAAATACCATCTTAACGTTTGATGAGTGTTTGCTTCTGCTCACCTCACGCTAAGAGCGGACGAGCGCATCTTTAATAATGCACAGCTATCAGCCCGAAATATCTCCGAAATTCCCCACCTCTCGGTGAACGTGTTGTATTGTGTAATAAAGAAGATAGATTGGAAGTGTCCTAAGTGTGCTTCGCAGAAACCGTTGAGGGGGGAGCGAGTCTTTGATGTGGCGTGTTTATTCTAATTAAAACCATCTCGAGCCAAGCACAGTTCTAATCGGCCAGACAGCCGATGCGAAAATCAAAATGCAAAGCAGCATGTCAAGCATATCTATAAAAGAGCATGCATGCAGCGAGTGTAGGGGCTCTCAGCGCTGTTTTTCATTTGCACAGCCTACAGACTGCTGGAGCCAGTGGGTGAGCACACACACACACGGTAAACACCTCCGCAAGAACACATAGCCCACACTTGTGGATGGATGCTATTCAATTATCTGTTACATCAGCCATATGACTCATACAATGATGTGAGCACACTTTTATTCTGGATAAGAAAAATATCAATAGTCAATATCTAATCCACCTTAGTGTACCGTTCGCCACCCCACACAAATCAGAAGTTTAAAAATGAACGAGACGAGGGAGTTTAAGGCCCCCCCTCGCAGCAACTGGAGCAAGATAATGCTTTTAATTTCTGATTTACATGATTCCTGGAGTGTAATGTTTCAAAAGGGTAATGGGAAAATATTCCATTAGGGAGGAACACACATGACAAAACACACAAAACCAGCCTGAGCTCAACAAAATGTTAACATCATGCTGGGTTATCATTACCATCGCACTTCAGTGAGAAAAACGTACAAATGATGGCCTTATTTCCAGTTACCCAAGGCTTTGCTGATCTAGCTTCAGCTCATATAAAAGCAGACATATAAAGTCAGTGCTAATGCAGTATACAGCATGTATGAAGTCACACAGGTGTCTTAGCAGAATCGGCACAGGCGAAGTTCATGGCATTAATTTGCTTTGAAATAAATGTCACTTGCTTTGAAACTTTGTTGTCTAATGCAGTGACATTCATACTTGTTAAGTGTGACTATCCTGTTGCTATTAATAACCAGTCAGAGTCTTATGATATGCATATGATCTGTAACTTAGGTAAATGGCATCCGTTAAGTAATACGATAAATAAACTAATTCACATATTTGCTTTTTATGCCGCAAATGAATTCTACAGTAACTAAATGTCATTGTCGAGAGAAGGGAGGGTTTCGGGATCTAAAATGCAAAACAAAACCTAATATAATATTGTTTGCCCAGTGTGTGATGTGAGCAAATGTCAACACTAATTCAACCAATGTGTTTGTTCAGTCTCATTAATTTCTGGTTCTCATGTTAATTATGCCAGATTGATGCATGTCTCCTCGTGCTGATGTCATATTAAGCAGTCGCTCCTCATAATTTCAGCCATTACCTTATAATGTTCTCGGCATGCTCACAAACATTTCACGTTTGCTTGAAACATACAGCAGTGATCTATGGAAGCTTGTTTCCGCCACAGAATAAAAAAGGTAATTGCGAGTTTTTATCTCACAATTCTGACTTTATATCTTGCAATTCTGAGAAAAAAAGTCAGAATTGCAAGATGTAAACTCGCAATTGTGAGATAAAAAGTCGCAATTACCTTTTAAGATGTTTTATTCTGTGGTAGAAACAAGCTTCCGTGTTACTGGCTGTTTAAAGCAAACAGAAGGTCATTTTGTCTTGTATAACATTTCTAATGAAATAAAAAAGCTCCCAGCAGTAATTTCATGGCTGCCAGAGCTGGTCGTGTGTAGGTGAGCGAATGGCCTTACTCTAGGTTCAGTTAGCAGTGGACATTACAAAGCAATCTGGCTCTTTATAGTTACCACTATACATCTCTAAACATGCTTCTGACAAGAGACACATGCGCTCACCTTGGAATAGCTCTGAGCAGCTTTTCCACCTGGAAAGTAGAAAATGAGCTATTTGTCCTCTGAGGCGATATAACACATCACTGCATTGAGTTGATCAGGACCGCTGTGGTGCCGCAGAGCAAAATAAAGGGCCTGTTTTTCTACAGTCCTTTTTAAAAATAAGCTTCTCTATGTCCTCAGGCCTTGTCTCAAGTGTCCTGAGCTGTCATTGTGTCACAGCTGATTAATTCCACCTCGTGCATAATTTATTCTCTGATGCAGTGAGACAGGAGAGGCTGGTGTAAAAGATCTTCTGTACAGCTGATCATTTTTGGATTGTCACATCAGTGGGCTCGACAATCAGTTACAGACTTGATCTTTAAAGGGTACCATCTGTAACTTTTTTTGTTCAAAATTAACAAAATTTCAATACGTCATCAATACTTCTTCCAAAACCTTCTTCCGTTTTTGTCTTACCCTGATTCGCTACGGTAAGTCAATTAGCCTTTATATTTTAGAACGGGTGGGATAGTTTTGACGGGAAATTGTGTACATGCGTCACTCGCCCGTGTGTGTCTCGTCATATCCGTAAATAGAGAAAAGCAGCTCTGGCTACTTGTATGGTGGGGGAGCGGCAGAGGTTAGTGGGGTGTGTGTGTGTGTGTCTGGTGAGGGAGCGGCAGAGGTTAGTGGGGTGTGTGTGTGTGTGTGTGTGTGTGGGAGTGGAAGAGTTTAGTTGAGTGTGCGTGTGTGTGTATCTGGGAGTGGCAGAGGTAAGTTGAGTGTGTGTATCTGGTGTGGGAGTTGCAGAGGTTAGTTAAATGTGTGTGTGTGTGTGTGTGTGTGTGTGTGTGTGTGTGTGTGTGTGTGTGTGTGTGTGTGTCTGGTGAGGGAGTGGCAGAGGTTAGTTGAGTGTGTGTGTGTGTTTGTGTGTGTATCTGGTGTGGGAGTGGCAGAGGTTAGTTGTGTGTGTGTGTGTGTGTGTGTGTGTGTGTGTTAGGGCTGTCAAACGATTAATCGTGATTAATCGCATCCAAAATAAAAGTTTGTTTTTACATAATATATGTGTGTGTACGGTGTATAATTATTTTCTATATATAAATACACACACATGCATGTATATATTTAAGAAATATTTGCATGTATATACTGTGTATATATATTTATATTATATATAAATATTTTATATATAAATAACACATTTTCTTAAATATATATATATATGCATGTGTGTGTATTTATATATAGAAAATAATTATACTCCATACACAGACATAAATTATGTAAACACAAACTTTTATTTTGGATGCGATTAATCGCGATTAATCGTTTGACAGCCCTAGTGTGTGTGTGTGTGTGTCTGGTGTGGGAGTGGCAGAGGTTAGTTGAGTGTGTGTGTGTGTGTGTGTGTGTGTGTGTGTGTGTGTGTGTGTGTGTGTGTGTGTGTGTGTGAGTGTGTGTGAACAGAGGAGAGTCTGCTGGAGAAAAGAGAACGAGGCCGAGCTCGTAATAAAACGATAATCGACATTTCTGAGTGAAACAATGAAAATAACACGGATTGGCACTAGATTATATATATGTATGTGTATTCCATGAGTTATGCTAGAAAGTAACACAAAGTCACACAAATCAGTGTTTTAAACTGTGTTCAGACAGACGGTAACATGGTATGTACCATTTTATTTGAATAGAGTGCCATTCTATAATATTTAATTTCTAAGAGAAAAGGGAACAGGAAGAAAACTCTTAGTTAATTCAGGGGAGTGCCAGAGCACTCTAGAGAAGCTAAAAATAGAAAGGGCAAGGGTTAAATAGGCCGTCCCTTTAAAAGCTGTTCATTGACCGTGTGAACATGATATAGCCATTTCCTCTTCCTGAGGTTGACTAATGAAATAGAGTGATGATCTAACTAAGTGTGGTCATCTAATCATCCCATTCACAGGCGCCTTGGCCCCTGTGCCGCCCATCTCTGCCAACTGTGCCAGGCGGCATTCATCCCCTGCGTTACACTGAAAGCCGCTAAACAGGCTCATTATTGTGAATTATGGTAGTTTAACGCAGAGCCAATGGCCGTCATTTAGAGCATCCTTTTGATATTCTTCAATGAGCTGCAGGGAAGGTCTCTGTGTGTCTCAACATTAAACCCATTCAACGGCTTCCTTCCATTCACAGCATTCACAAGCACGTTCATCACTCCGCATTGTGCCTTCCCATTGATTTTGTCCGACACTGGACGCACTATGAAGTGCATGAAGTGACTCAAGGGTACTGCGGCAGCATAACGCACATTAAAGGAGGCTATAAAATATGCATCTTTATATGTAGTTCATGTGGGGGTTGTCTGACCTGTCTCCACGGTAGGTCGCTAAACTTAGCACACACCAGGAATAATTCATTCAGAAACATAAGAAACTGTCAGTAAGGATGCAAATGAACAATGTTACTGTTACAACGGCTGACAATCATTTACTGCCGTGGCATCTGCTGTTAAACAGTGTGCACTATGTATAAGGTCTGTGAATGACCAATCGAGATGTGAGAACAAAAATCACTTCCAAAAATAGAGAATAGTGAATACTTACTATAGTTAACCGACTCTCCAGGGTTGTTATGAGCAACTTAATCTATTAAAAACATTTGTATTAATTGAAATAATTCTGCAATGAAATATAAATATCAGATTAAAAGTGTAAACTAAAAAAAAAAAAAAGAAATTTCACCTTGGCAACTAACTGAAATAAATTAAAGCATTAGAAGTAATATATGGAAATGTATAAAAACTAAAACTGAACTAAAACCGAAATGTTTGTAATTTTTATAATTTGTACTTTTTCAAAATGTCACAAACACCAGCTGGAGTCCACATGATCTCCACCAGAGGGCACTCCTTCCATCTGCTTTATCTCACCATGAAATACATTTCCCAGAACCCATTGCCTGGACTAATCACGTTCTGATTACTTCCACCTGTGTGTTATTATCTCATTTACTCTTGTCTTTTAAGTCCTGTGTATTCACTCTTACTTTGCGAAGTCTTGTATGTTGTTACACCGCATTTCTGAGTGTTATCCTGGTTTCCTGTGTCTTGTTTTTTTTTAATTCTCTGCCTGTATTCTGGATTACCCTTTTTGCTCGTGTTTTCTGCCCTGTTGCTTATTTGGATTGTTTAGCTGTGTGTTTGAACCTTTACTCGTTATATGAATTACAATTCTGGATTGTCCCAATAAAGCTGCATTTGGATCTTTATTCCAAGTCTAGGAGCAGTTTATAACAAAAAAACATGCATATATAATTAACAGTGTTTTTATATAGCAAACTAACAAACTATGAACATTGGTTAACTTTCCTGAGGCAAATGTAACATTATGTGACACATTGTTTATAAGCTGTTTTATTGACATCTTTCCACTAAACACTGAGCGATTACATGTTAAATGACATATGATACAGTAGATTTCGGTAAGTTGTACTGTATCTTTCAACGTACCTTTAGCATCAAATCCATGATGCAATGCTGAGATTCATGATGCAAAGTCCACTTTGAAAGGGAACATCTCAGGTTATGACTGTAACCATGGTTTCCTGAGAAGGGGAACGAGACACTGCGTCGCATTGCCATACTTCCGGCATGCCTGTATGTCTTCCTTCATTCAGACAATACAAAGTTGATGATCTTCTCTTCAGGCACCCTCTAATATACTGCCGGCGCACCTGTGACTTCACCTGCTGGTGGTAGCCAATCAAGATATACGTGTAACACACATGCTTCACACACTGGCTCACACGAAGAGTTCCAATAAAGTCAACTCCATGACGCAGTGTCTCATTCCCCTTCTTAGGGAACCATGGTTACAGTCGTAACCTGAAACATTTTCCCAGCACAGTACTCAGCCTTCTGTAAATATTAATTCTATGATCAAACGTGCCCTAATGTGGGTGGGTTACTGAGAAAAAGTTAGTTATATTCACCTGGTCATGTGATCTCAACATGTCTTTATTGAGAGAACAAACATGGAGAACAGATTGCTCATAGAAACAAACACGAAATCCACGTGTTCAGAAAACATAAGACGAGGACAATGAGAGCAACACAACTTGAGAACACACGGCCAATGAGAGCTCCCACAGACCGTGTGTCCACACAAAACACCACAACATAAAAGCCTACATGGCTGTAGAAAAACACGAACCGCACAACACAAGAACGCTGGATGAATGCGAGACGCGAGCGAACGGTGAGGGAACAACAACTTGGCCCATGCGTTCACAATGAAAGACCAAACATGGAGCATGAATGTCGGAACCCCGGCAATGAACCGAACTAGACAGAAGTGGCGGGATCTGCACACAATGCTCCACATATACGACATTTCATGTGGACGAGAGGTCGTACAACCCACGTACGCTGGAAGCCGCACACTCACACAAAGACAGGACGTACATGAGTGTCAGGGCTCGGCTACCAGACTAAGAATAAAGGCCCGTTCACACCAATGACGATAACTTTAAAGATATAGTTCTAAAAAAATGTTCTCTATATTTAAGAATAGCAGAGCTCACACCACAGCTATAATGATAACGGCACAAAGAAATGATATACTGTAGTTGGAATCACTTTGAACGATTTTATCCAGCTGATGAACGATAAAAACATCGGGGTTTTTTTCAGAATCCATCCTTCTGTAATAAACTCATTATTACTTCATTAAACTTCATTATTAGTTCATACTAATTAATGTAGTTAACTAATGCTAACTGTTTTTTGTAAAGTGTTACCGTAATCTTTATAGTTATCGTTCTTGGTGTGAACGGGCCTTTAACTCGACTAAACTGACAGAAGCCTGACAACAGTCTCCTAATACTGGAGATATAATATATATAGTAATTGTCAAGATAATAGAGTTAGTTGACATGTAGTTGCAAAGTTACTTATAGTTAGTAGCATGTCGAAACTGGACCATCGAATTAAAGTGTTACCAAAATGACTATATTTATTTATTTATTAAATATATTGAGTAGGTTTGCCACTTTAATGTAAGACAATAAATTATATTCCTGCCATCACAGGACATCTGGTCTCGGGGGAGTGCAGACAATCACCAGACGCAATAATATGTTTGAAAAATATGTGGCAAACTGTGTCCTGAAACGGACCACTGACAAACCCAACCCCCAAAGCTCTTATATATGCAATGCAGCTCAGCTCTGCCATTGTTGTTGTTTTTCTTGTGAATAAATAAAGCTCTGCCATAGTCAGGTCATTGATTACACAGACTCAGGAGTTGCACATGTATTGATTTGTGGCGTGTTGAAATCTTCACGGGTGGTTGGGTCATTTGAAGGACAAGCCAATTTGGGGCCAATTCGTCTCTAATTATAATGCGCATATGAAACAAATCATACGCTGTTATATTGCTCATGTCATTAGAGTACGAGAGTATCTAACCCCTGGTAAGAATAAAAGTGAATACAAGAATCCCACCAGTGAGACAAAAACAAAGAAATATCATCTGCTTGATGTATTTCCCCTCTGTACATCTTTTTTATATACAAAATAATGATTTGTTGTTCAACATTTGTGATGTTTTTTCTTCCCCAACTGTGAAATATGGATTTTAATTGTATGCTGCAGTGGGTGGAAAAAGCTCTCATGGTGGGAGGACTTGGCTTCTCTGTTTTATTTACCCTAATGAAAAGCTTTTAGTCAATAAAGGAAAGATATTGCTGGATTTAGTCTGACACACATCACAAACCATCTTCACTTACAAGTCCTGCCATGCAGTATTGAGTGTTGTTGTCTTGTGCCCGGTAATGGTTCATCGCACAAGGCTTCTAAGAAAAACGGTGGCCATTTAAATGCAACTTCTCTCTGCTTGACCAGCATTTACATTTAAATCATAGCGTAAAAGGGATAGTTTACCAAAAAACAAACAACAACAGCAAACCCGAAGAACATTTTGCCATCATGTACTTTTTGTTACTGTATTTCGCCTACTATATAGAAGGAAAGTATGCTATTCCGGATTCAGTCGTTGTTTCAGTATTTTCCTCAAACCGAGCTATCGTATGTGAAAGTCTTATGGAGTTTTTTTCTGATGTTCTTCAAAAATTCAACTTTTGTGTTGGAGGAAGGATGTCAGAATTCAGAGTACTCATAAAAGAGTTTGGCAAGAAGTACCCGGATGACCTACTACTTCCGGTGAGATTCTGAAGTGTTCATACGATGGACACTTTACTTTGCCTTCCCATGAGGCCACGGGAGAGGATTTATGAATGACACTGAAGCGATGCAACTAATGCTGGTAGGTCACATGATAATGACAACATTGCGAATGTAGTACGTCCAGATTACATTCATGCTACACACATTCATACTACATAACATACTTTTTTACTGCTCTCAAAGTAAGCACTTATTTAAAATAAGTACCTTCTCAAGATAGTATGCGATTTCAGATGCAGCCATCAAGTTGTTATGTTCTAGTTTGCAGCATAATGGAGTGATAACATGGCCAGCGCACTAGTCATTCTGACTCGTTTATGATATTTTATATTTTATTTTGAAAGCTCCATCGTAACTGCATAGGAGGGAGAGACATCATCTACAGCGTTTCATAGAAGAATGAATTTACATTTTTGTTTGAACTACTCCTTTAAAACAAAGCTAAACACTGTTCATTTCTGCGCAGATATACGTTCTAGAATATTTTGTATGTAAAGCTTCAAATTTATTCCCTTCCAAACAAACAGATCCCGATCCCAGCTTAGTGGATAATGTGGAGTGAATGATCTGTTTATCAAGACGTTTCACATTTGGTTGAGCGTGTATCAGTCATTTGTTTAACAGTTAATCAGTGTGGGCATGGTTTAGCACGGGCCAGTGAAATATTATTTCTCCATAGCTGCTGCAAAGGGAAAAATGATAAATTAGTTTTTTCATTGAACAAGCCTTGTATTGACAGTTGAGGCAGTGCACAGTAGTTGTGTATGTGCGCATTATGCAGATTAGTGTTTTCTTGCACATCACACACACACATTTAGTAATGGATTGCAGTCATTACACTGAAGATGTTTTCATGCCAGCTGTATTGCTCGCAAACACCACACAGCCTCATAACACAGACATTACGGGAGTTGTTTATGTGAGGGGTAGTGTAAATTCATTAAAAGTGAGAAAACAATCACATGAAATCATGACGGATGTTATATATAACCCGAATGTGGATATGCAGATCTTTCACATTTAGTTTACCAGAGGCGCAACTACCCATTTTATTGCAGACCCAAAATGCAAAAGACGTATCAAACATGTTTAAAATATTATATATCATACTACAGGTTTGGGTCGGTATGTTTTTTTAATGCTTTTGAAAGAAGTCCCCTCTGCTATTCAGCATTTTTTCCCTTCTGTTGACCCTGTGAGAACATAAGACTGCATATATCATTTTATGTGTCCATGTTCTTGGTTGAAATTATTGATGTTATTTTCAGAACTGAAAATGTAGTCATGCCCTGATTAGCCTGCATTTCACTGATTGGACTGTGTGATACGCAAGCATTGATCAGGGTGTCTCTCCCTCACTACAGTGAGTAGCAGACTGCAAAAAATGCCCTTCTTGAAACAAGCAGGATGCTCTTAAATCTAGGTAAAGTGTACTAAAATCAAGCAAATGACCCCTGCCAATGGGGTAAGCAAACCGTCTAGGTTACGGCTGTAACCTCTGGTCCCTGAGAATAGGGATCGAGACACTGTGTCGATGACGCTATGGGAAACGCCCTCCACGTGAACCGGTGTCTGAAAAACTATCACGGCAATCGAAATTGACCGGCGACAGCCTATGACGTCACTACAAGTGCGACCTGTAAGTATAAAAGGGGCGCCTAGAGAACATGTCATCCACTTATTGTCTGAAGGGACTGTTCAGAAGGCATCCCAGAGGCATGGCTAACATGGCTAACTAGTCCCAGCCTACCTATAAAAATAATAATGAAAATCCTATTTTTACATAACTTCATATCAAACATACCCCTTAACACTTTCTAAACAGGGAACCGAGGTCTAAAGTTTAACAACCTTTTAATAAAGACCTACCAAGATCATCCTTGGATCACCTCCCTCAGTTCCCTCTTCTTCCTTAAGTCACGCCTCCTCTGCGACCTTCTCCTTGGACGAGGAGGGGCGCGAGGAGCGGTGCAGAACCTCTGGCCATGTCTCCGATCCTCGAACCGGGATGGGCCAGGACCCCCTGGCTGTCTGGGCGTGGTTTCGGACCGCAGTGGAATGAATGATTTAAATGCAGCCGAGCACACATTCGCCTCTCTGAACTTTTCCACCAGGGTCAGGTGTAGTACCTCTTCTTCACCCTCATCAACCATCTCCTGCTCTTTTGGGCTAGGTGCCAGCAGAGCACTTGCTGCTTGATCAGAGGATATAAGAGATAACACATTGTCTTCCAGCAGCTCACCCTCGCGAGCTTCTGACGGGCGTGAGAAAGAAACACCTCTCTCAAACTCATCAGCGAGCTCCATCTGGGAACTCCATGATCCGAGTCTCCGAGGAACCGAACCACTGGGCCCAGATGCCTGTCCCTCTTCCCTCGAGAAGAGGGCCAGACAAGAGTGGAGTTTTCTTAGCGGAAAACTCTCACATTCTGCACAATCAGGTCTCTCAAGAGCTGATTGTGCGTGCTCTTCGCCCAAACAGTAAACGCACAAGTTGTGTGTGTCATCTGGTGTCAGATACCTGAGACACGGATCCACACACTTCTTGAAACGCTTATCACTTGCCATAATTGTTTCTTACCTTTTTCAGGTGATTGCAAATCAGACAAAACAGTCCCTGAAAATGATAAGTGGATGACATGTTCTCTAGACGCCCCTTTTGTACTTCCGGGTCGTACTAGTGACGTCATAGGCTGTCGCCGGTCAATTTTGATTTCCATGATTGGATAGCTTTTCAGACACCGGTTCACGCTGAGGGCGTTGCCCATAGCGTCATCGACACAGGGCGAGTTCCCTTTCAAAAGGGAACTGACTTGAAAAGAATTTTTGAAAATAGCATAAATATCTAGTCACTAGTAAATGCTATTGGATCTTAAAACTAGACAAAAATGCTTTTCATAGGAATTGAATAATAAATAAAGTGAAAATTGCATTAAAACTATGCAGTTTTCACTTTTTATAAGCATTAAATAATAAATTATTTTAGTGAAGATTGCATTAGCTAGAAAATGTAACCTTAATAATTCAGCTTATTTAAATTATAAAAATGCTAAAAAAAAAGATTCTTGAAATTAGAATGATATTGAATGAGTGATATTATTCTTAAAATTACTATTCTTATTACAACCATCTAATTGAACATGCACAATAACTTGCACTTTATAGCTGTCACTTGTTTCGGGTAAAAATCTACCTAATTTTGAAAATGAGTTGAATTGAACAATACTAAAGAAGTACCCTGGAAATCCAGAGTTCTCGCGAGAATTTGCTCAGCGAGTTACTCTGGCATTGAGTAATGATGCTCATTAACTATGCCCTTGTAGCCGAGCTGCACCAATCACATCGGGTTATCTGATATAGGCGGGCCAGAGGCGAGCTAAACAGAAGATGACAGCGCTGCGACGTCGAAGTCATTAGTAAACATTGCGAGATGGCTATGGATGAACACCAGTTGATTCAAATGGCTTTGGCCGCTACAATGAACGAGTTAGACTTGGCTTTTTATCTAAAAGAGGAACAGAAGACGCCGCTCAAATCCTTCCTTTGCAAGAAGGACGTTTTTGCTGTTTTGCCGACCGGATTCGGCAAGATTCTAATCTACCAGTTAGCTCAGTTGTGATTGGTCGTAGTGTTATCCAATTGCGTGCAGTGAGATTTTCAAATGCATGCTTGGTGCCGCCCCTCGAGTTGGGCGATTTTCATTAGTCGATGCCAGACCCTTAATCTTTTGAATTTGGGTCTGGATTTCCAGGCTACTAAAGAAGACCAATTTTCTAAAAATAATATGTATAGTCTAGTGTGCAATGTATTTTATAAGACTTTTTAAGATTTTTTTACTTTCTTAGATTTCAGTTTTTGCAGTGCATGCAGTTGGCGAGGTCAAGATAGTCAAGGTCCTGCTGGGATAAATGTTGTTCTGTACATAAATATGGCTGGTGGGTCTCTTCCATGCAATGTCACTTCTTTTCTAAAATTGCCAGTCACAAATGTCAAATGAAAGAAAAAATGCTTTCAAACAGTCAGAGTTGCACCCTGGGCTGCTTTTCTCTTCTGTTTCTAGAAGAGATTCACAGTTTGTGAAATGGAACTGAATTTGAATTGAATTGGCCACAGGACAGAATGACTGGAAGAGGAATTTACTGATGTCAATTGAAAGAAATTTAGCTTTGTAAGTGCAACCAGTGTTATTAAAGGGGCTGTTTACACAACACTGTTTTTAACTAACATATGAAATCTTTTTATATGCTTTGGTCGTTCATTTACACAATAAAGGCGTTTTGGGGGCCTGAAAAACGCGTTTCAAAACTATACCATTATCACCTCTGTGGAAACAACAAAACGCGAATTTGTGAAAAATGTGGGGTATTACGAGCGTATTACGTGTTCAGTCTATAGGCACGTAGTGTTTCTCTATAAAGAGACATCACCATCTACTGGCCTGGGAGCAGAATACAGCATTTATAATCGTTTTCATGGATCCATGTGAATGCGGATCGTTTTGACAATGTTGTTGTTCTGGTTTGCACATCGTTGTCATGTAAACGTGCCCTTAGTATCATTGAGATATTATTATATTTGTTTATCAATTTATCAAACTTTTTATTTTTGTTTTTTTATTTCAATTTTAGTCAAAGTTTTTATAACTTTGTAGTGTTGTTTGTCTATATATTTTTTATTGATTATTATTTCAGTTGTAGTTCTTTTAAAACATCAACTTAAAGGAATAGTTCACTTAAAAATGAAAATTCTGTAATTATTTACTCTCCCTCAAGTTGTTTCAAACCTGTATGCATTTCTTTCTTCTGCTGAATACGAACAAAGATATTTTGAAGAATGTTAGTAAACAAACAGTTGATGGACCCCGTTGACTTTCCCACTATGAAGGTCAATGGGGTCCATCAACTGTCTGGTTACCGACATTCTTCAAAATATCTTCCTTTATGTTCAGCAGAAGAAAGAAACTCATACAGGTTTGAAACATATTGGGGGTGAGTAAATGATGACACAATTTTCATTTTTAAGTGAACTATTCCTTTAAACTAAATAAAAATGAGAAATGTTGCCTTGGAAACTGGCTGAAATAAAATAAGGTTATAAGGTTTTTAGATTTTTAATTATTGAAGTTAATATGTCTTATTTCAAGTGGAAAGAGGTTGGGATGGTTTAGTTTTAGTTAATTATTTAGTCAGCCCTACATGCAACCCAATCTCATGAGAATTCCTAAGTATTGTACGGGTTGGCGATTTTATTGGAATTTGTATGACCTGACATGTACAAAGAAAAATATGATGTCTAGGCAAACATCACGAATGTCCAAAACCCTTTTAGCTAAGTTAATATCAAAACAGGCCTTGTGCATGACCCTGTGTCCAGCAGAGATGGACCTGTATCTGCACCAGATCGACAACGACAAATACAGTGATGGAAAATAGGAAGAAAGTGTATAGGAGAAAGAATTCAAGCAATACAGCGGCCATGATGAAGCCTGAGCGAGGGAGAGAGAGCCACCGAAGCCCATAAATCAAGTGGCAGTGAGTGTGCTGAATCAGGGACATGAGGTAAGGTTGATTGTGCCTGCGAGAGACAATAAACCCTGTAATCATCCGTCTCTGCTGCACAAGCCCCGCAATTATCTGCCCATACCTGACCGCCACTTCAGAAAGGGCAAAATCCATCTCACTTCTTCCCAGTGCTCCCACACACACAGCTTCTTCTCTTTTACTTGCATGCATACTGTGGATAAATGTATTCACTCCTCAACTTATGTCAAGGAGAAACTCAAAGTCTGCAGAAATAAAGAAGACTTCTACCGCCGTTTGATTTGTTTCTTTTTAAGGCCACAAACAGTATGCAGATGCTGACGTCAATGCCTGGCCAATGTATCGCAAGGCCATTGCAATGCCATTCCTGGCATAAAGTCTTCTTTATACATCTCATATCATTCCAATAGCCGACTATTTGGATATGAAGAGAGTGTCTGCTGACATGTTAAGCAACCTGACATTTTATAGGAAATTCATGAACCTACATGTAAAACAGATTAATAAATAATGAATTTCGTGCATTTAGTGTATTTCGTAGCATTTTTGCTTTCGACATCCATTTGTAAGGTGAAGAAGTCTTGATCATCAGATAAACTGCCACAAAGACATGATTCCCATCTTCCAGGATGCAACTTTGCTCAATTCTCAGCTGGTTTTCACATGCATGACATTATTTTAGGCCTCATCCTGATTTCAAGGTTAGAATTATGACCAGTGACAGAAGAAATGCAAACATGACCCCGATGTTTGCGGGTAGGGTGACCACCCGTCCCGCGTAGCGCGTGCGCGCACAGCGTTTGAAGCCCAATTCACGCGTCACGCAAATTGAGACCGTGTCACGCATAATCTATGCTTGCTCAAAAAAAGTTGGTCGCTCTATATACTCGAGCCCCAAGCAGACAAACGAACATTACTTGACATTTCAGCATGCTATTGCCACACAAACCCCTCAGTTGAACTGCTGACTAGGTTGTTGTCAACTTTTTCGTTGTTGTCATGACAGCGCACGCACGCGCATACCAGACACACTTGGAAGGAAGGAACAGTCTATGGAAGGAACTTTCAGATGCGCGCTTTCCAATTCGAAAAATTCGAGAAAGAGACTGTCTGAGAGCCAACGCCATCATCAATTAAAAAGAGAAGGTGTGAGTACAAGAAACAAGAATGGGGAAATGAATATTTGTGGCTGAAAGGTGTTGAGGGGGATACTGAGAGGGCTTTTTGTGACCTTTGCAAAACGTCCTTCTCAATCGGACATGGAGGGAGGGGAATACGAGGTCAATCGTATTTTTTTTTTAAATACTTTTTTTTAACTGTTCCTGTGGTGTTGAGCAACTACAATTCCTGTTAATCCTATAAATTTATATTATAATTTATTAATTTATTTAAAGTAAATAAATTGTAATGAAAAATAAATAAAATTAAATAGTAAATCTTAAGTGGAAGTACATCTGTCAATTCATTGAATGTTCAAAATATTATGAGTCTTTATTTAGAAAAAAAATACACATTGGTTGGCCTATTCATGAGCATACATCAAAAATTACACGTTTAGGAGAATAGGGCATTATTAATACTATGCAAGGTGGTATGTGCTAGAAATGGGTAAACCACTATCATTGAGTCTGCCAGTGGGGCACCGCCGCGCCAGGCAGTGTCCCACATTGTCCCTCAGAAACATACCCCTTGTCCCCCCTTGGGCTTATTAGCAGGTGGTCACCCTATTTGCGGGTGTTTTACTGCATCCAATCAGTGACAGAATTTGGGGAGAAAAAGCTTATAAACTTGTATTTATGTAAAGTCACAGCTTCGTTGATAGTAGAGATAGACGCTGCACAGACACGTGATTCACTCACACACACCTCTCTCGATAATTAATTCAAATAAATGTAATCTTGCAATATTACTTTATCTCTGTCTGATTCAAAAGAAAAAAAAAAATATTGATTTTTTTTTTTTAACTCGGCATCATCAAATTATGTAATGTTAGGCCCTTTTTTTTTGCAAGTCAACAGAATCAATTTTTTAAATATGCAGGGCTGTGTAATTTCTGTTCTGCCCAAAATTGGTATTATTTCACGAGTACATATTTCAGAGACATGACTCAAATAAAGCAGTGTATATACTTATATATTACTTATAGTATATACTTACTACTAAGTGCCAGATACAAAGCTAGAAAGTATCTTTCAAACCTTGCAAACAGTGATTAGTTAGACTTTCAGTTTAGGACCTTGTAAACATGACTTTGAACTGTTGCACAAGCACAACAGTAGTTTACCTGAAAGAGAAAACCATTGAACCAAGAACTGCAGAATCAAGCTGGCTTTGCTAGATGCATTATAGATGCATTTATCTGTCCTTTGCATGGGACAAATAATTGCTTTTATTGAGCTGATGGGTGCCAGGGGGCAGATTGGGGTTTGCTATTATCCTACATGAATGAACTAGAAATGGTCCTGTAGCAGTAAAACAGACAAATTCCTAGCAGATTCAAAGCTAAAAGTAGGTTTACGGAATTGAATATTTCAGTGTACAGACCCATAATATTATGTTGACTAAGATCTTGTCAAGTAGGACATGTTCACTGCCATGTGGCAGATTATTATTATTTTTTTTAAATGAGAAGGTCCACTCTCTGCCTCCCTCCTTTTTTTGTCAAATGTAAATTAAAACAATAATATTCTTCTATGTTTATAGAAAAATAATTGTGTATGTTTTATATTAACACTATTTATTAAAACAAAGTAAAAATTGTATCAAGTTTGCACACTTTTATTGTCTTTACATTGCAAGGTGTCATGATGATCGCAGGCACAAAGTTGCAGCTTTAATTTAACTAGCTAAAACTAGCTTGCATGCAGATCATCATTTCAAGTCATTTTAAGTTGATCGAAAGTGTTGATATCTGAGTGGGTGAGTTGTTTGCTTTGTAATTAGTTTGTCCATCTCCACCAGTTTGACCCATCCAGAATGATCTGTGGACCGAGTGCGCGCACGAGAAGTGGGCATTATCACATTGACAGGGTTAACTGAGATGTTCCAGAGTATCTGTATCTGGTCTTTCCCCTCACACTCACTTCACACTGCTTGAGCTCAATGAGAACATAATGTGCTCAAGGGAGGTTTGGCTGTTTCACATACTATCTGATCTCATATTGTGTAATATTCCTTCCCCCGGTATCACAGGCAAGGCTTAAGATAGTTCCATACTAAAATGCATGTTTGAGCTGGTTTAACTGAAAGCAAATTGCACTGACAGATCTTAAAATATATCAGATCCATTGTTTTGTCTCAAGATTCACCAGTAATGTGTTTTAAACTGCAAACTGTTTATTTTCTTTTTAGGAAGTGCCTTCCTTGCCTCCTCAAATAAAACATCCCTGGACGTGTTCCTGGATCAACATCTTTTGTTGGTTTTGAGATAATATTTCTGTCAAACAAACACTAAGCCTATCCTACATCCTGCCCTGACTCCAGTGTTTCCCATTAATTACCTAGACTCTGCTGGCCCGCCATAGTCGAATATGTGCTGCCACAGTTTCATTATGAACTGAAAATATTTGAAAACTTTTCATAATAACATAAAAGGTCTCTAGCGATGTTTTGGACCATTGCTTTGGCAAAGTATCTTAAAAAAAATAAATCGCAAGTGGGATATGGCTTTGCGCCCTCGTCAAATCGTAAAAGACATGCGTTTTAAGTATATAGTCTGTTTGCGCTGCATGTTTTGAAAGTGAAACGCTCACTTTGCTCACGCGATCAGCTTGTGATCCGGTGTTTTCCGCGTCTCAGAACGGTTTAGATCACAATGAGTGAATGCAGTGAACTCAATCTCTGCATGTGCTGTGAGTTTAGTGTGCTTTTGGGAACGTAATGGGCACCATTTTAATTTATTTTTCAGTGCATTTGTTTTATAATATTTGGCTATTACAGTCATATTAAATAATAATATATAATAATATAAAATTATTAGGTCCACCCCCCATAATCTCACAAAATCCTGTGGGAAACACTGTAACCCTAACAATAAACTAACAACAACAATCAAAATGACAGATTGATGAGAATACAAGCACCCTAACCTTACCCCAAATTAGTGATCCATGCCAAAAACTGAATAAACACTCTTGGCCAGCAACTCTGTGCCATACCCGTCCATGTCGCGTCAGGGTCAGGCCATTTGATGTACGTGTCCATGTGAAGTGCCAAGTGTCAACTTGACTTAAGGTTCCTGATGAAGTGCTTTAATAAACTCCGTTAATCCTCTCCTGGGGTTCCAGTAATAAGGATTACATTTCACTGCTGCCTTTGAGGGAGGGATGCTGGACGGGCACGAGGCTTAAATCTGAGCCAATAATCCGAGCGAGAAGCTATAGTGTTTTAATGCAACATAATTGCTGCATTATTTGGTTTGGCTGTATACTTGCATTTGATGCATGTGTCTGCTGTAATTAGTAATAATTTGGGATGTCAATTTAACACATCAATTTAGTTAAAATATGAATGCATTTAATCATGCCCCTTAACCTATTCATATATTCCTTAATAAGCCATTGAGCAAATCCAACACCTAAACTCGACACAAAAACCTTTAAATTTAAAGCTTTACTTGTCTGACATATTAATGTAATGTCTTCATAATTGAGGGGCTTTTTCAGCAAATACTGTTATGTGGTACTGTTATGTCAAATACTATTTACTGTTTTTGGTCAATAGCTGTGTTTTATTCACAATAAAACATGACAATGATCGCTCCACCCAACGGTTCAATGTATCACTACACAACACCCCTAGCAACCACTCTTAGCAACGTGAACATACATTCTCATTGATATTGTTCATTGAAGCTTATAGAGTAGAGTATTGTGAAAGATTGAGTAAGCGAGAGTACCTGCATTTACAGTAGATATAGCATTTCCTTCAGCTCAGTCATATATTCATAATAAAAATCTGTTTGAATGTCCGCTGCGATATCTTGAACTTTTAACAGTTAAGAGGTTTTCCTGTGCCCTGGCACGCTAGTCATTTGCCAGTTGCGTCTTGCTTCTCCGTGTTCACAAGTTTCAGTCCTTTCAATATAGAAGTCTTCTCTACTGACTGACTCGCTCATAAAGACAGTCTTTGCCGCCATCTAACGGTGAAATAATGTAATGCAAAAAACTGTTGCTTTTCACAGTCAGGGACTATGTTTTCCAGGGGAAGGAAGGCTTTTAGTGATTTTACTTCATGAAAGTTGCATTGATACATATTTTTTTGGCTTTAATATTTGTATTGTGTGGTAACCGTTATATAAAAGCAATAAGGTACTCGAGGCTAGTGCTGTATCGTGAATAAGTCACGGCTGAAGGGGTTGCAGACACTCCGCTTTGCGATACAGCACATCCTCGATTACCGTATTGCTAACTTGTATCATATTAGGGGTCTCACAATATTTCGCAATTTTGTAAACAATCCAGCAGCGTCTTTCTAAAACTCCACTTCCACTGATTCATTTTCCAAAAAAGATCAAACAAAATCAACAAAGTTAATCTAATGCTGTGACAGCCCTACATGATATTATGTATGTAAATGTGTTTTAATTAAAATGCCAGTCAATTTACATAGTGTCATTGGTTGCATGTCCTGGAGTTTGAGATATGCTAAAACTGCTCTTTGCATTGTCTTTTACTGAACTGAGAAGCTCCTTGGCAACTTACAGGAAAATGACCTTTAAATCGCAGTGAAACAAATCCAGGCGGAAGCTGCTAGGAAGGACACTTTGGGATGGGAAGGGGGAAAGACTCATTGAGCTTTTTGAGCTAGCTCAGTGTCTCATCTAATTAGAGATGCTTTTTGCTGGAAAAACCATTGTGAACTCAAGCGCAGGATGCTAGCGGGCTTTAATGGGACCCGAAATGCCAGTGTCACCGCCTCAAGCTTGTGAGACGCTTTGACTCATCGCAGATATTCCTCAGCAGAAAGCACTTGAGTTTAATTAATTGCTCAATCCGTCTGAGATGAGCGATGGGAAATGATGATTTGCTTGCGAGTAAAATGAATGGTTAAATAGGACGAATAGTGGCACAGCAGCGCGGCGTCCGCACCAAAACAACAGCACAGATGTTGTAACTAGACGAGTGCGGCAGAGAAGCCGACTGCAGTGCCATCTATACTATGATCATCGGCCAGGTGTCTTCTGGGTCAAACGGAGATTGTGACCTCTTGATGATTAGTAAACACAAACCATGGCCCAAGAACAGGTGCGCTCGGGGGAGGGAGTGATGAGGCATTGACGGTGTTGTGGCCCTGAATTTTAATTGGGTCACAAAGACATTTTAGGCTGCTATCATATTACTGCCACTTCTCATATTTTTCAGTGTACAAAATTAAAATTATGTCATTATTTACTCATCCTAATTCTATTCAAAACCTGCATGGATTCCTTACTTCGGTGTAGTGAAAAAAAAGAAAAAGAAATGTTTGGCGGGATATTCACACTACGCTGTTCTATAATAAAAGTGAATGAGAACAGATTCACTTCTAAAATGACAATTAAATCATAGTAAAGCACTATAAAGGTAGTCCATATGACTACATTCTAACACCGTGTCCTAACCAGACTAAAGATAAAAGGGATCTTTTCCATGTCTTAGGACAGTTTTGGGATTTAATTTTCAGGAATTGTCTATTTCTGCAATGCTGTGGTTGACAGCTCAGTTACTGATTGTGTTTTGTATGATAATAAAATGGTTTCATTTGGATTTGAATATCATTGTGCATGACTTTAATTATCCACAATGAAACATTTACATCAGATCTTAAAAAAAAAAAAAAAAAATTGTTTAAACTGTGATCTTTGAGTAAACAAGTGTATATCTTGACAAAAACTGTTTTGGTTACTAATTATGTGTTTTGAATAATGTTAATCTGGGTTATTTTTTGTGAATTTTGATTAAGTACCCATCCATTTTGTTGCGAGTGCGAGACAGTAGAGAGCCCGCCCACACTGATTGGCTGTGATCTGTGATTCACTGAAATCTTATCACATGGTGTCTGGTTAGGACAAGGTGTTAGTCTTCTCTTTTTTTTTTTTTTGAGTAGCTGATATTTAAGCCATTACTTACTGAAAATCTTGCTGTATCTCCTGAATATCAGTTGTACTTCCAGAATGGTGTGGCATAAATTCATTTACAATGAATATCAACTTATTTTTCTGTTCCTTGCATAAACCTATTGTATGGTTTTCAGAAATCTTCGAATATATAGGGTGCAAGTTGTATGGACTACCTTTATGGTGTTTTATGGTCACTAACTCTAGACAGTTCATTTCTATTGTACATTTTGCCGATTTAGTGGCTATTTTGCAAGAATTCGAAGAATCTCATTTGTACGTTCTGCTACAGTCTTACGCCAAAGTGATGGTTATGTTTAGGGGTGGACCTTCATGCTCACTCTTTTTTCTTTTCTAAAAATGATTCACATCATACAAATTCATACGGAACTGCACCTCGTAAAATAGTAATGTTTTCCTGTGAGTCAGTTCATTTTATGCTTTCACTGTATGGACAAGAGCAATGTTAACCTTCTTTAGAACATCTCTTTTTTGAGTTCCTTTAGGAGTGACTTGTAGGTGAGAAGGAACAGTTTTCTAATTTTGGGTGAATCATTCTTATAAATTGCTTGATGTGTTTATATGAACTGTTTGAAATCAATATCCCTGTGCAGTGTTAATGCAGACGAACTGTATTAGGAAAGTAAGGTGAGCTATTTAATAAGTATTTTAGGGGCCCCAAATTCGTCTATGCAGCTCAGAACTGGGGCACATCAGTTCTAAATTCATCATGTATCCAGAGATATCTGGACCTTTGCACTAGTACTGCAGGCGCTCTATCCAGACCCTAAGGACCCAAATGGGGCATCCATCCTCCATCATGCCCTGCTCCTTATGTGCTACAAACCCAGCAAAAACAATACAAATCAGCACTGACTAATGTAGGCCAGCCATTTTGCTTGGAGTTCCACAGGAAACTAAGAGGACTTACCTCTGTCTGTGTCATAGAGGTAGACAAACTTGTCCCACTTGTAGTGAGACAGGAGACTCAGGACGGCGCCCTTTAGAGGAGGCCGCATCTGGATGACGAACTGCACGTCTGAGTCGATGGGGTAGCTGGGAGTGACGAAGGAGGTGTGAAGAGCCCCGCAGAAGGAGGTCAGCGTGTTCATGGACTTCTTGTCGTAGAAGCCGAAGATGGCGTACACCCCTCTGGAGAACTGCGAACAAACTGGAATCAGAACAAGACAAGTTAGTTTGTTTACGACCAAGTTACAGTACAAACAACTTCATAATTCTATATCAGTCCTACAAAATGGAATCGGATGATCTTGGCATGTGAGTAATTGCAATAATAGGAAAATCTGTACAAACATGGAAATTTGTTTTGACTGCATGAATATGAGCAGAGAAATAATTGCATTATTTCCAGCAGATGAAAGTCTGACAGCGAGAACCCATCAATACACTCTTGCCCTAAACAAAACACTGTCTGATTGGCTGTTCCTTATTCTCCCAAAACACTTGAAGCAAATGAAGCATAATTATGCACATCTCTATGAACCAAGAACAATCTCATTACTGACACGGATACAAAGCGGTTTTGCGGAAAACCTCTGCTCATCTGTGTTACAATATTTAGCCAAGGGCAACAACATGGGTAGTTTTGTATGCAAGAAACAAAATTAATTTATGATCGATATATAACCCTTAAATGATATTTACAAATGTTCACTGTAACAACAGATTTAGACTTTTATAAACAAATCGTGAAATCTGTGGCTAAATTAACAATGTTATCAAGACATTTTCAAGATAGTGAAGAACCCTGGACAGGAAACCAGCATCCAAACTGGTTGACCAGCAATATTGATCTTTTCAGCATTTCTATGTTCATACTTCACTATTGGCTGATGAAAAAAGTGGTCTCCTACAAAACACTAACATCTCTGCACACTGCTTACTTAAACAATGGTATGATTGATAATGTTGTAAAAGTACCTCTAAAAAGCCTATTAAAGGGGTGTTTGATTATGATTTCACTTTTCTAACTTTAGTTAGTGTGTGATGTTGCTGTTAGAGCATAAACAACATCTGCAAAGTTACAAAGCTCAAAGTTCAAAGCTAAGGGAGATATTTGCTTTTTAATGACTACAACAAACGGCTGGTAGGGACTACACAACATTCCTCCCGGGTTAGTGACATCACCAACCCTAAAATTTACATAAACCCCGCCCTCGGAACATGATTTAAAGATTATCAAGACAGAATATGCTTATCAATGAACTGAATGACTAGAAGATAACTACACATAAGCTACATAAATTCATCAACTAACCATTCAGAAATGCCCTGTTGTATTCTACATGTTGTCACTTCTTCTTGAGTCTCTCCATCATTGTCTGAATCCGGTTTGAACATAAAAGGCTAAAAGTTTTTGAAATTTTCAGTGCACGTTTGTGTGAGTGCAAGCTTTTGAAGCTCCGCCCTCGGTGCCGGGAGCAGCAGCTCATTTGCATTTAAAGGAACAGACACAAAAATGGTGCGTTTTTGCTCACCCTCAAAAAGTGACAATTTTAACATGCTATATAAAAATATCTGTGGGGTATTTTGAGCTAAAACTTCACATACTGTACACACTCTGGGGACATCAGAGACTTATTTTACATCTTGTGAAAAGGGAATTATACCACCCCTTTAAACAATTTCTAAAGATAGCAGTTAAAGGTGTTTTAAGCAATTTCAGCCATTTTGCTGACTCCCACCAGACTGAACTTCTGAATTAGACCGCTACCATTCTTTCAACCTCTCTCTAAATCTCCGCTCTCCACAGACATGTCAGCCAACCAGAATGCACAGAGTTATTCAAGAGTGTTTCAGAATTGCTTCTCTCTCTCTCTCTCTGAATTAATTTGTTAGCCATTTGAAGAGATGTGAAAAGTTCTTATGTTCTCCTAACAATTTAGACGTGTGACTAAACTCTCTGAACAGCAGAGCTCTGATGTCTTGGTAATGGTTGAGGGGAGTAGTGCTTGATCTCAGACAAGACCCCTCACTGCTGTTCAATGGCTGTCTGACACATGCTGCACTCAAACGCTCAAGCTCCAACCTGATTGGTCCATTAGAATCAGATGGTGTAGTTGAGGGATCAGCCATCAGGAGCTAACAGGCTCAGCAGTCAAACCGAGACCACTTATTAGTCCAGCAGGTCAATCACTCTATTGGTATCAAGGATTTCATATTTACCCAAAGCCCAAACATAACATATAAACTGCCTGTCCTTGGCTTGAATAAGTTACTAAATGGACCAGATCTTATGCTGATATCAAAAGTCTAACTAGGCCAGAGTCCAAAATCCCTGTCTGGTCTATTGCTCTAGAAGATGGCATCTCAAAAGCTGGACATCCATGCAGCTGCATTACTCTGGCATATATGTGTGATAACAGGCCTGCAGCGGAGTGACAATTACCCGTTGAAGGGGCTAGGTAAGTTGCGCATCTCCTCACTGGCTCTGCTGGTTTGCAGGATTTCTTTCCTTTAGTTTACTCCTAATTTGGGCCAGTTCTGACACAGCCTTTGTCCTCAGGGATAGGAGCTGGCTGCTTCCCTTCCATCAGTTGTCCTGGACTTATTAGGACAGGCTTTGAACAAACTCAAACCAAATACATAAATTTTGTCAGATGCCTTTGCTTCCTCGTTTCAGGCCTGGCACCTTTCTCTTCCTGAATATCTCAATCTCAGTTGGTTTTAAGACTAAGGCCGTTTTTTTCCAAAGCACACAAGTAGTTTAATCTCTAAATCGCTTTGCCAAAAGCATCATTATCTAAGCAGTACATAAATTGTGCTACTTAATTAAATTAGCAGCATTGGACTCCACATTAAACCACATTACTTGCAATTTAATCCGGTTTCACAGTTAAACGGCGAAAAAAGACAAAATAACCAGTTGGACAATATGTATGTGGCTGACAATATTAATGCAACTGGATTGATGCAAGACAACTGTATGCTATATTCCAGAATTCATTCATGTGCACGCTTCATGATAGGCTTGAATTTACATAATGATGATTGACAATAATTGACAATTGATTATAACTATGAAAATGAGACCCTGAATGAACTTTCTGAGGTGGAAAAGACATTTTTATGTAATACATTTTTAATGGAGGGACATAAATCTCTTAGGTTTTATTAAAATATATCTTCATTTGACTTTTGAAGATGAACAAAAGTCTTATGGGTTTGGAACGACTTAAAGGGTGGGTGAGAATTTAAATTTTTAGGTGAACTGTCCCTTTAGGATTATCCAAAGGGAAGGGAACGCCAAAATCCAGAACTGTTCAGGATCAACTGGTTCACGGAAATTGGTGTTCCTCTTTTTAATATGTGGCTCCAGTATCGCTAGCAAAGCATCAAACTGAGCCACTGACATCCTGAAGTAATCTTTGAATCGCTCGGGATAATCCCGCAGAGGTGGAACTCTCCGAACTCTCCACGCAATCTCAGGATTGGATGGACCCAATATTTCCTCTTTCTTTTTCTCTTTTTAAGAAGAGAGAGGACAACAAACTCATCCTCACTGCTTGAAGACTCCATTTTGTATTGTTTTGCGGATTTTTCGCAACGGATTATTTAATACGCATCGGACTCAGTGTGCAAGGTTTCTGTGCGTGACGAATTTTTAGGATGACGAATACGAAAATTTTGGACTCAGTGTTCAAGGACCTTGACAGTTGATTGATTGAGGCCCTTCTTGAACATTTTGTTTTATCAACATGAAGTGCAATGTTTGTACTACTGGCCTTGCCAAATTCCTTAAAATAATTCCATGACATTAAGACGAATCTCAGTGCTTGGAGTCACTATAAACCCTGTTTTGAAGTGCGAGCATCGCCTCATTGCTTTTCATTATGCAGAGAGTCCTGGCATGTCACGTCACATCTTGATAACATGTTTACTCTGGTGGGCGCGGGGCAATGTTTTCCACGGCTCGCTCAATGGCTGAAGGATCCTTCCTCAGCCCTTCCATCTTTACCTTCTCACCCCCGAGCAACTAGCGGTCTCATTACCGGGTATTTGTCAAAACGTGCCTTCATTCTGCTAATCAGGATGCTCTCTGCACTGCAGCAGTAACAATGCATTTCCACATGCCTGGCTGCTCCGAATGACCGTGAGGCCACTGGTGTTGAAACGATAAGAGCCATTAGAAAAGGCTCCGTCCCGACGGCTGCGTTTCGGACTGAAATAATTTAACCGCAGTGTCATGCACTTGAAGCCATCTTTCACCACCATGATTGTACATGGCCCAGAGACCTAGAACACATCGCTGCAAATGTCAGAGTCGATCATCCAGCTTTCGGTATTCACTGTCCTCTTCTGTCCTTAGTCCTCTCTCTCTGTTCTCGTTCCACCGCTTCTGCTATTCCAGCCACCCCTACAAACACCTCCCCCCAAACACAATGCTCACAGGATGATAGTCCTCTGGGGGTTTGAGCAAGTAATTGTATCTGCTCTTGCGAGGAGACATGTGAAGTCCTTCAAACTGTTTCTGAAAACAAGAATCCCCGTCCTCCTAAAGAAGCGTGTAATTGTGATGTGTCTATGAAAGGCAAATACTTTCAGATTCCACATCCTCTTGCATGCACAGATATGTATTTTTGAGCCGAATTTATCGAACTGACCACAAAACAGCACTGCTGCCTCCTATAAGCAGAAAACAAAGTTTGCATCTCTGTTGCTCAAAATAAATAAATAAATCTTGAAAAAGTGAAAAAATCATCTGCGGGATGTTTTATGCTGTAAAGCTTGTAAATAATTACAATTTATGTTCTAAATACTTCATTGTTCTATTCTGACCCCCTACAACAATACAACACTGCTTAGGGCACTCATTTGGCCAGCAGCGGCCCTGCATAAAACTAATGGCCATTTCATAATGTATCCTCTGTCCTTTGGCCATTTCAGATCTGGAGCATCAGTTAGCCTTCAGATGGCATTGTGGCTGTTTATGGGTTACAAACTGGCTCACTACAACACATGAGTAGCAATTTGCACTGCATACTGTACATAGGCAGCATTCCAGCCAAAATAAAACCCCATACTTGACTGACTTATAATGTCTACATAGGGCATGAAAAACCTGAAACTCCATAGAACATAGAAACTCCTTACGGTCACTCACGCACAGGACACAAACAGTATAGTAGGGTAAGGTGGGGTAAGAAGATATTTCTTGTGTATGGAGGACCAGGACCACAAGTAATGTGGTAAGAAAGCCTCTTTGAATAATTTTATATTTTCTATGACAACTAAATTAGCAAATGTTTCTGTTTATTTCCCTTAGTAACACTTTAGCTGATGTATCATCAACCTGCACGTGCTTAACTTGGTAAAGTTAGTAAAGTAAAATAAAATGCAAATTTTTCTTGAGGAGGATATCTTCCCTCGTTTTTTTTTTTTTTTTTTTAGTTTCTCATAGGAGACTATGGAAGCTTGTTTCCGCCACAGAGTGAAACATAAAAAAGGTAATTACGACTTTTTAATCTCACAATTCTGAATTTTTATCTCAGAATTACGTGATATAAAGTCACAATTGCAGGTTATATAGTCAGAATTGCATGATATAAAGTCGCAATTGTGTGTTATAAAGTCAGAATTGTGAGATATAAACTATTCTGAGGTAAAAGTCCGTCTTTTTTTTCCTTAGAATTGGACTTTATATCTCACAATTCTGACTTTATATCTCACAATTCTGAGAAATAAAGTCAGAATTGCGAGATGTAAACTCGCAATTGTGAGATAAAAAGTCGCAATTATCTTTTAAAATGTTTCATTCTGTGGCGGAAACAAGCTTCCATAAGAGACTAATGCTTACAGCTGTATGCAACAAAGTTTAACATTAGTACATATTGCACAAAAAATATATAGCAAAACATCATGGTCTTAGAATTTGGACAAAACAATATGTAGTTTACATTTAATTGTTTTCAACAGCCTCTGCGTCAGGAGTGTGCCTAGTTGAACAATGCTATGAAGGAATGCATCTCACCAAGGTTTAGAATAGAGTCATCATGTTTTGCTCCGCTGTCCAAGGGTCATGACTCACCGCACCAATACCAACCCCCCATATACACACACACACACACATAATATACCATAACTCGCCACTAGACCCTTCAACCTCACGTGACATCAGCAGTTGGTGTAGTTCATGACTAATCAGCTGGTCAATATCATGGTTATGTCTCCTGATCTTTGTGAAAAATCACATTTAAAATTTCATAACCCAAATGCAACCATTTCAGCCTTTGTGTGCTTCAGAGAGAGACCACATTTTTACCTTATTCCAATTTGTGGTGAATTAATTACAATAACTGTTTGAGTTAGCAGTTGTTGGAGACCTTTACTAGGTCATTATGACAACTACATTGCAAATTCCATAAAAAAAGCCCATTGCATATATGAAGTATACAAAAATACAAAGTCATTTCCATAATGTTTTCTAAACTCACAAAAAAAAAAAAAAAACATTGTGGATACATGTCATTCCAAACTCAGATGACTTCCTTCCGTGAAACACTAAAAGAGATGTTTTGAAGTATACTCACACTGTTATTTTTCATTCAATGAAAGTGAATGGTTACTTGGGGCTATCAAGCTTAAAAAATGGCAAAGCATCATAAAAGTACTAAACTGCCCTTCAAAACATGACAGCTAATGCAGCTTGATGGTAACATAAATCTGAATCCAATTATTAAAGGTGAACTGCATAATTTCACCCCAAGCTTGTGGTTAACTCAGAGGTCGACATGTCAAGCCACTCAAGCAAAACAGCAATGTTTTGAAAGAATAGATCCATAATGCCACAGTGTCTACTCTCTTAAGTCAACCTACGAATGACTTACTTATAGTTGTCTCTGCACTTTAAACAAGGATAGAACAAAGTATTCTGACTTCCAAAGACTGCATGCATAACTGATATCTTTCCCTGTTAGAAAAAAAAACAGTCTCTACATAAAAGAACATAGAAATAATGATCACCTATTCCAGCAAATAATAATTGTGAACAAACTGTTAATTCACTTAAGCATTTTCTGCAATCCACCGTTGTCGCAGTATTTTGTTGTTCCTGCTAGAATATCCAACAAATCATCCATTCTCCACAGAGGAAATGTATTACAAGGGCAATGGTTGCAAAAATCTCCTTCTACTTCTTCTCCCCCTTGGGGGTTTATGACTGGGGTTGATGCATGTACAGCTTATGATATTCTGTAATTGGATTTTCAGAAAGCTGTTGACAAAGTCTCCCACAACTGCCTAATCCCCAATCAGCAGTGCAGCACTGAGCATGTTCCTATAGCTGGGTAGAGAGCAATGGAAGCATGCAGCCCAGAGATGCCATTGTAATACGGCATGAGGGGGTGCTGTGGATTTACTGTAGCATTTGACAAAACACAGCGCATTTTACAGGGCATGCAATAAAAACAGCTAATCTCAAGAAAGCACTAGGGAGAACATGCTATCATGTAACCTAACTCACATCTACTAGATAGTGTATCAGGTAATGAAGCCAGTGAAAGTCCACTGACATTGAGAACCAATTACTCTTTCCCCTAGACAGATGATAATTATCAGGAAGCTATACTAAATTTACCTTACAAAACACGTTAGTAGTATCATGGTGTCAGATGGCAATATTATGGTACTGAAGAATTATATTCACGTAGCATGGTATTTATATGGTAATCCAAGGTACTTTAAATTGTACCAAATAATTGCACATAAATCATGGTATCAGCACTGTACATTTTCAAAACTATGCTACCATTTAGCTATGTTAGCTATGCTTAGACATGCTTAATATATGTAGCTATATACCAAACAATGTGCTAATTCACTAAACAGTTATAAACAGGGCTTGACATTAACATATGTTATTAACAATTTTATATGTAATATACATATTTTTCAGTTGTAGTCTTTTAAAAAGGCATCTGAAATAATGTTGTAAAAATACTGATTTTTCGTTACATATTGATCCTGAAATATCTGAAATGCTTCTAATACTCAATTTCTCTCAGTGCTAAATTGAGTTCTTCCATGGCGAGTATTCACGTAAACACAGTCAGTTATGTTTTAAGTGAATGTAAACAGTTGAGAAAGAAAACGTACGTGTAACAGTATAATGGATCCGTGCGCCAGGATATTAAAGTGACAGCAGCCTAATATACCTGCCGCCAAATTATGAGATAATATTAAAAATATTTTTCCCCATGGTATCAATGTCAAAATTGTGTCCAGTGAAAATACTGAGTGGCTAGTAACTTTGGAAAACCAGTAGCCACAGTGACTGGTTTGCCAAAAAAGTTAATGTCAAGCCATTTTTTAAAACTGCTGTATTTAAAAATATATATATTTCACACCTTCAAAAAGAAAATTGACATTTTCAATAAGCAAGTGCTTCCTTGCTGATCAGAAGCTGTCTGAAATCAGAATGACGCACTCTTACATGCTTGTTTGTTGTAGGAAAAAAAGTTTTCTGTCACTTACACAAAAAGCAGAGACCTTGGACTCAGTGTTTCTAGCATATCATGCTAGTCGCCCCCATAGCAGGAGCTGGAGTGGGCAGCGAGCCTCGTTGAGGAGAGAGAGCTCAGGGGAAGTCGTCAAGGAGGCCATTTGCAAATCGCCTCTTCCTCTGGGTAACTTAGCTGCAGTTTCCAAGAGAGGCCATTTTCAAAGGGGAGAGACGAGAACTGTGGGTGGTATGTGTTTCAGCTGGGTTTCTTGTAAAGCAGGATGAAAAAATGGCAGCTCAGATGCACCATTCAGTCTCTCTCTTTCTGTGCTTTTCTCTTTTTCAGCCTCTCTGAATTCTTCGAGTCAGCTCACTCATATCACCCACATATCTATCCATCACGGCCTCCTCCACATCACCGATACTAACCTGCAAACCACTGACCAGCTCTTGTAATATAGCTTTCACCAAAGAGGTGTTCTCAAATGATATATAGGAATTCATGACAAGCAATGCCTGATAAAAACTCAATCCCAGCAAGAAAGGGATTTGCATTGTTTGCTTGATTACTGGCATGAATTTAAAGCAAGTCTCCCAAGGCACTCTCTTTCAGCTCTGGCGTTACTGTCCAGAATAACTAAACAGGCCACGGGTGGGAGGGGAGAGGACTCTTTAACCTTGAAGCTATCATGTAAAGTACGCTCTATGTTCCTCTCTGCCTCGCTCTCAAGCCTACTTTCGGTCTTAAAGAGTGAAGAGTCCACTTTCCTATCTCAGTTTTCAGGAGTCCTTGCTGAGGTTGTAATGCTGGAGCAAAGAGAGTCTACTTCATTACAGGCTAAGCCTCAGAATCCCTTTATTTCAGTGCTTGGCAGTATGAATATATCTCTGCATTTCTTATGCCTCGCCTGCAGGCAGCCCGCAGATGTGTCTTCTAGGAGCGGCTCAGTGATTTGAGGTAAAGTGCCCAAATACCATGAAAGAGATGGTACACACTAAAGTACTTTGCTGATGATGGGAACATACAGTATATGCCTTACGCTGACCGTTAACTAGCCCTAAATATGAGAGACAGACTCCAGCCCTAATTCCAACCAATCAGAACCAACGAGGATGTCCTACTTGTTGAAAACCACTGCAAGCAGAAATTCACACTCTTTGAAACATTTCTCCCTGCCAATCCCCTTCGCTCTCCTCCAAATCTATCTCAGTGCTATATGGGCCATTCTACAGTATTGGTGCAAACTGCTGTCCGACAACCAAAAAAACACATTTAAAAAGCATTTAAGTATTCAAATTTTAGATGTTTACTAAGATCCTTCTATTATTTATTGAATTCCACAATAATATTTCAAATTTATGTAAGCTTAATATAAAATCATAATTTATTGGGTACTTTCAATTGGGATGTAGCTGTCCCGAACCCCTAAATTTCAACTTGTGAAAATGATATTGAAATATTAATTTTTTTTTTTGTTTAAAAAACAAAAAACAAAAAAAAAAAACATTTATTGATATGCTATTTTTAAATCATCAAACTTTATGTAAAAAAATGTGTCCCGCATTTCCATGTCACTACCAAAACAATGTGTGTTTTAGTCCATTGGCTGAGACTGATTTTAAACACACCCCTACATTTTTGATCACAATGATCAGGAAATATTCCTGTGTCCCTCTCTCTCATAGCATCTCTTTCATTGTAGATGGGTACCCATCATTTTGAGGGAAATGTGTTCAAAAGTCAGAAAATCTCTTTGTAACTTTAAGGGACGTCACTACCAAACACCTTTTTTCTGCAATTAAGCAAACTTTTTTGGGTGTAATTCCATAAAATTTTGTTTTTATGTGTGTACAACTGTGCTAGGTAATCATGTGCTGGCTATCATCTTTGAACTAGGCTCAAAAGTACCTAAAATTGTCACTACCGAAACAGTTATTACCGAAACATTGTTTTGGTAGTGACAAAGGGGGGACACATTTATTTGGGGGAAATACACAACATTTTTGTACAGTTATGCAAATAATTAGTATCTTAGTATGTTATAGTATGCTAGTTAAAATTCTGTAATGTGATGTCGTCGCTTCCAAAACATTACTGTCACTACCGAAGATGTGCCGTCACGACCGAAACATGGATGTTTTGTCTAAAATAAAGTATATTGAATTATCAGCTAAGATGTTATTATAGTGTTTGGTTCAATGTATATTCAAACTAATGAATCCTTAACTTTGAAATCAGTATGATTAACTTAATGCCTTTTACAAAGAAAGATTGGGTTCAAAATACAACAAATTACATATGATTACATTGAAATATTGTAAAAATTGTAATTGTTATTGATTTACCTGTGAGAACTTTTTTTTAAATAGCAAAAAATATATTTACAAGGTAGATGTAAACAAAATATCAATAGGGAAATATAAGCCCTCTTATTCAATTATTTATTATTGTGTTTCGCTAGTGACAAATTTGGGGAGAGGAAAAATATTCCAAAACTTTCTGAAAATACAATATGATAATTAACTGCACAATTACTAGAAATGTGTACCTTGGATATTATACAATTTGCATACATACAAAAATGTGTGGAAAAAGACACCTTTTTTTCAAGACGTTTCCAACTCTGACTTTGAACCAGTTCTGTAGAATGGCCCATATATAGCACTAATAGTATGTAAATTGGGAAGTCGAAATCATCGGTGGGGTGAGGATGCAGTCGGCAGAGCTCTGAATCCTCTCATCACTGACACTGGCCTTCATTAAATGCTCGCACATCCAGCAGATCCAAGAGCCTGTGATACCAGTGGGCTGCACAGGGAGGAACGAAAGACAGTAATAGAGATAGAGGAGGCGGTGTGTTCACAAGAAGCTGCAGTCCAGCGTGAACAGCATTGGAGAGAAGGAAAGAAACACACAATGCCTATGAAAGGCCCAACTATTACCAGAGGTGCCGTCGGGTTAACGCAGAGCCAGGGTCAGGGCCACAAAAAGGGAGAACACAGGTGACGGAAGCGGTGGCTACTCGAGCGCTGAGACAGCCAGAGTTTCAGAGCCGCTGACTTGAACAGAAGAGAGAGTCTGTGCTGCTTATGTTGCGCAACCAAGTTTCCAGGTTGCCCAAGCCAGCACAAAAGCACAATGACAGGCTTAGGAGCCATTGTCCCTTTTCAAATGTCTTTAAACAGTGCTTCACTTCTGACAGATCACATTTTTCCCCTTTCTTTTGCTTTTCCAAAAAGAGGACATCTGAGGCAAACGCACCATCGGGAGGTTCAAGCATGGAATCGCTCCAGATTGTCTTTTCAGTCTGCAGCTGGACGGGATTAGGGCTCATCTCTGCCTGGGGTGAACTTTCTGATCCACATGCAAGCCTAACAAGAAAACAATCCAGCTGAGGAACTTGGGGAAAAGCAGCGAGAGCCCACACAAAGGAAGAGAGAGAGAGGGAGAGAGAGAGAGAGTTATAAATAGGAGCCATGTGTCAGGCCTTGCATTTGCAGATTGACTTGAGAGTGACTTAATATTTCATTGCTTGTCGCACAAACAGCCACGGACACATAACGGCAAGCTGAGAAGTCTTCCTATTGAATCTACCCACAGCTTTTGCTTGCTGATGCGTGAACTAGGGAGAACAACTGCTCAAATGAACCATTTCCAAAGTAACATGGAAAGAACATGGATGAGAGAGCAGAAATCATGATTGTTTAACTCACGGAATTGGTTAGGGTCAGTGCAGCACTACCACAAACTCCAACAAGCAGTAAGAAAAGGATAATGTCCAGTCAGCCGGGCATTATCGCAAAATAAAACTAGACAGGGTGATCTGGAAGTAGCGCCATCATGTAATCAAACATGTTCTTTGTTACACTCAGCTAGATAACTGCCTACAATAATGCAACACTGTTGTAAGCAGTATTATTCCACTCCATTTCTTCAAGTGACACAGGAATCAATAGAAATGTTATCAAAATTACAACACAGTTGGGTAGGGGGTTCTATAATTGTGAAAATGTCAATAAAGAGCTAGAATATTAAAATGCTGGATGTTATTGATGTTCTGCTTTCTTTTTCTTCCCGAAAGCAGACTTCAGCTAGCGAATCTTGATCAATTTGACCAGTCTATATGACACCTCAGTTAAAGATCAATGCGAAACGATGATACCCCTACACTTGGATAGCACTCCTCTGTCCAGCCCTGCTTTGAGTCAAAGTACTGCCGGCTGCATTTACCTGTGTTATTGTGCTTGCTGGTGCTTTAAACCATTTAAGCATTTTATGGTTTGCTGTATGTACTGTAACTGAGAACAGTGGGGGCACTGCATCTTAAAGCAATACTTCAGAGGATCTTAGCATAAAAGGATAAACATCAACAGCTTGTTTGAATTACAGTATATTTCTTTGCACAAACCAGAGCTATTTGGCATTGACGGTGCTCCGAAGGTAAACTAAAAGCTTGGAATGATAAAATATACATTTAGGCCCGGTTTCACAGACAAGGCTTAGATTAAGCCAGGATTAGGCCTTAGTTTAATTAGGACATTTATATAAACATGTCTTTGCACATTTTACTCTAAATTGCAATGTGGACTCATGCATTTTCTGTAAAGCTGCTTTGAAACTATGTGTATTGTGAAAAGCGCTATATAAATGAATGTGAATGTGAATGTGAACTGAATTGAACTGAATTGAATATTGAAACAAAACAACCAAGACAGCAACCCATATGCGGTCCAAATCTGGTACACATGGATTCCAGGTGTGGGCCGGAGCTGGGCCGACTCTTGCTGTCAGGGAATGGCACTGATATATTTTAAGATATGTCAGTGCAAGTTGCTTTCAGTTAAATCAGCTCAAACCTGCATTTTAGTCTGGGACTAGCTTAAGCCTTGTCTGTGAAACCGGGGGTTATGTTCTATTTGTAGTTAGCTGGTGGAAGACTGCCTTCTATGCATGGGTCATGAATTACCGTACATCATATTTCTGGCCTCTATATGTACGATCTTGGCAGGTGTTGCTGCAGACACAGGAAATGTGCTAATCTTGTCCATTTCAGCACATTATATCCTTGGAAAGCTAGTAGATTTATATGGTTACGCTAGACCAAATGTTCGCGTCCTCCCTAATGATGTCATCTTTCCTGCAGGGCAATGGTTTAAATGCTCTCAGTGGCCTTGGGATCGGTGGGATCAGTTCTCAGTCCGGGGATCTTCATTAATCTTGACAGGGTCTGGAGACGTATGTGTGTTCTCCACACTGAGGTTGCTGAAAGCTTGCCAAAATCATGTTCCATGATAAACTTGGAATGGGAACCATCTGAAAGCATGTGCTAGTTCTGCACGCTCCATTCAAATGAGACTTTTGTCATCTTTTGTGCCTTTCCTCAATACATGCTCCACAAAGCCATAGCAATGAACAATAGTGGGGTCCTGGTGCACCAGAGTAGATTATAGAAAAATATGCACACAGTTAACTGATTTCCATTATTCCCAGAGAGCAGCTGAATGCCAAGGAGTGTTAAATGTAGTTGAAGACATCACTCTGACCTTCAGAAGCACAACAGAGCTGAAACACTGCCCTAACAGCTTGCTGAGAGAGAAAAAAATACAGAACAGGCCGAAAATACATCAGAAAAAAAGATGTGCACAACAGTATAGAAATACCCAATTCTGTAATTACTGATATTATAAAGTATGGGAACGTCTCAAACAAATCGATTTAAAATGTTTTTAAACAGACTAGGAATAGGACACTGTTTTGAAGTAGTCAGACAGGGGAGAGTGGGGAATGCTTGAATGTGTCCAAACATTAAAGTTTGAAATACATAATATACCCCTGAACTGTGTGTCCCAACCGAACAACAGCAGGATAAGTTATAACATCGATTTTGTAAAATTTTGTGCATGATTTTACTTAACAATTATACTTATTACACGGCTCTGTGGAAGACTTCCATCCAGCGGGATGTTATTATACCCCAATTACAACCGGTAAAAACTGATAACGCAGGCTCATCAGGGTAACTCACAGAAGTCTGCGCTTTAAGCTTGATAGAAACAGTTTTTCTCATTGGAAGTTTTGTGTTTGGTGAGCTAATAAAATATTAAAACTCAAGTCAATATTTTGTGTCTAATTATTTACTTATGTGGCAAGTAGCCGTGTAATAAGCAGGATCACCCATCTGGCTTTATTCTGCGATAACTACCAGCTGGATGTACATGATCCCTTACTTAATGTTGTGCCAACACCCATCACTCCATTTTAACCAAAACTGTATTCAGATAGTAAACATTTAACTCAAAAGAGCAAATAAAATGTAAATTGTCATGCTGGAGTACTCAGAAATGAAAGCCAGAGGAATAAACTGCAGTTTTGAATTAACATAATAGCAAACACAAACAACACATGGAAACCAGAAAACCATGGAATAGAACTGAGTAAACCGACAAAACACACCAGAAGGACAAGACCTGACAAACACCACAAGGGCTTAAATACACACACACACTAATAAGGGTAAAATGGAGGAATAAGGGAATAACATGACAGAAATGCACACATAAAGCAATACATGTCTAGCTCTTTACATTTAGATGAGAAGGTGTGTGGGTGGAGTACAACAGGGCTAAAGGACACGTTAAGAAAACATGCGTTTCATTACTCACTAGTCACTACACTATGTATGATTGCAGAAAAAATATATATGTTTTTGATCAACAAATTCTGTGCGAAAATAAATCATAAAAGTGGTTGGTTTTGTTTAAAAATCATATAAATGTATGGTGTGGCGA
This sequence comes from Squalius cephalus, assembly GCF_949319135.1. Taxonomy (NCBI): domain Eukaryota; kingdom Metazoa; phylum Chordata; class Actinopteri; order Cypriniformes; family Leuciscidae; genus Squalius; species Squalius cephalus. The sequence continues at coordinate 6,162,375 of NC_137135.1, read as the reverse complement.
GGATGGCCTTTTACCCCACAGACACATGGGGTAAAACCAGCACGGGGCAAAAAACACACAGTATTGATACAAATATTTTAGCTTAAATAATGTTTTTAATCATGTTAATACTTGTTCAAAACAATCACACAAGTTTGTACTATTTTCTGTTTATTTTAATAAATAAAATAATTTAATAAAAAAAATATATTTTAAAAATACAAAAACAAAATTATTTTGAAAAGTAAAGATTCTGAAAGCATTGAAGGAGATCCCATAGTAACTTAATATAGATTTACAGTGGTTAGAATAAATTATATTTTATTATATGATATGATTAATATCATCATTTTAAACATGATGGTTTCATTATAAATATGGTGATTATCTCTAAGGTGGACACCCAACTTAATATGTTAAATATATTATAGTTACCAACTGAATCGAACCATGGCAACAAATGGAAAAGTCAAGACGGCTACATATTCTTCCGTTATTGAAAAACTGTTGCTTTAATTACCTTGAACAAAAAAGACCTTGTCTCAAAATATAGTCAATGATTTTAGCCATTCTTATTTGCTTTAGAAAACTTTAAAAAATTTCAGAGGAAAATAAAATCAAAGGCGCCTTTAGCCCTGTTGTACCCTACATATCAAATGAAACAAACAAATCTGCTGATTCAGATGAAACCACTTAACGTTCAGAAATATAATCAAATTTTCCTTCAAATCCATTCCATGTTTTAAAACTTGAGGAGTCACTTGAGGAGCCTTGAGCTCAAGTATGATAAAGATTTTGCCCCGTTGCTCATTTTGAAATGGTTCAACTAATGAATAGGTTGGAGACTCCCCGGTCTGCTCTGCTTTAGTTTACTCTCTCTGAACTATTCGATGAATCTTTGAAAGAACGCCGTCTCCTGTTTTCCCCATCACTGTTTGTCCTAGCCCTACCGCTGGTTTGTCACAATCACAAAGGCCATTTTTCCCTCCACAGCTGTGACGCATGAGTGATAAGCAGTCCATAATAACAAGTCATTTTCATTTGTGTGATTGTGCACACCAGGAGCGTGTCATAAGGTTCCCCATAAACCATCTGCAGCTTTGTGCTGCAGATAAACGTTTTCAAAGCATAAATGAGATTTTATGGGTGTGTGGGAATATTTACTCTTATACTTATTTCCCCCTTCTGTTTACTGGTGATGTTTTATGGTCAGCTGTGCATTCTTGTCAAATCATCATGTTGATATCATCTTCAATAACAACAAGGGCAAGATCTGTTGGTTTCTGCCTCAAAGTGATTTATGGGAAAAGAACGTCTGGAAATATGGTCCCAGGAAAACAACAGGCAGATAAGAACAGCGCTCTGTCTAATAAGAGCTCAACGCCAGACCGGCGCCATCGTTGTCAAAACGTCCCCTTGGTTTTGAAAATGGTCAAAGCGCTACTTCAGCTGGATGGATAGCATACGCAGCACCTGAAACGACTAGAGACTTGAAAGCTACAGTTTTATCAAACAACATCTGCGAGCACCAGTGATACCAGGATAAATAAGACACCGCTACTATACTCCTCAGGTTCCCTTTGATATTCCCATTAAAAATTCATTGTGTTTTATTTGCCTTCAAGTGAGCGAAGTGTTTGTTGCCCCCCGTCTTCCCCAAGCTATCTCGCAGGATCTCTCCAGAGCTCGATTCTTGCCGTGTTTTGTACTGTTCTTTGAGAAATGAAGCCTTAATTAAACTGGATTTCATAACACTGGCCTGACTCCACGGGATGATGTCATTGTCCTGGTGTAACGGCGAGGCCTGTGGGATCAAGTTTATTCGGCAAGGGCAGTCGTTCAGGACCAAGGACAGCGACAACACAACACAACAGTGCTAAAACTGTTTTGTTGGAGGGATGGGGCATGGAGTAATGCAAGCCTTGACTGCTGTGCCCTTTACTGACAAGAATCGCACGGGTCCATCCCACACCATGTGACCGACCCGCTGCCTCTTTGGGACCTCAAATCTGAACCTGCCTGCAAAGCATGGACACGGCCTTGGAAACCCCCAACAACTTCACTGACTGACCACCAGCCCCTGATGACTGCGAACTAAGACCGTCTCTATGGGACCTTTTCAGCATAATGCTCTGCATATTTCTGCATATATTTCCTGCCACATGGTGCCAGCATATTGATTCGGTTTTTTTATTTATTTATTTTTTTAAATGTGCTGACTTTTCTTTATCGCATGAGGTAAATATAATGAAAAACTAGATCTTTACCTGCCCATGCACAACTCGCCACCAGTGCTTTGCTAACTGAACCGTTTTTTTGTGTTACCAAGTAAAAGCCCCTCCATGAATGTGAGTCTACAGGATTTTTTTAAAGGCTCTATCTTTTTAAGCCTAGTCACTTATAACAGGGCTATTCATGGACTCATGGACTTACCAAACAATGGGTTATATGGACAAAGCTAGACAAGATACAATGGGAACATGAGGGGTATTTATACAACAAGACTTATGACTAACAAGAAACACCTGTGAACAATAAAGATGATCAACCAATCATAACATGGCAAGGGAAGAACAAGACATGGTCACATGAGGGCAAGGAAGTCACATGACAAGAAACCAGGAAACATGACTGAGAATTTCTAAATAAAAGACATGAAGGATAAACGTGAACCAAAACCAAAAACCACAAAAAGTGTCAAATGGTATGATATTATTATACATATAATAATTGTTTTATGCTGCTTTCTAGTTGAAATCATGAAATTAATTCATTAATTATTGTATTTACATATTTGCATTTATTATTCATTACTCGATATTCCATTAAAAAGTAATATCATTACTTATTTCTTCCTGGCAACAGTAATTCTGTTACACTACTAGTTATATTACTTTTCCATTACACCCCACAGAAGTGGTAATTGACTTTGCATGTGTGCCTTTTTGTAAATGTTAGGGTATATTTTAATTAAGTGTATGTCTTTAGACAGAATCAAAATTTATATTAATTTTCCACTGAATTATGTGATCTGGTGAACATATTAGCTTCCAGTGCTGTCTCCCTCACTGCTTCTGAAATCTAACACTCCCCTACTTATACAGTAGGCGAACAACAGAGTAGTGTGTCCGAATACATAGTATTAAAAAAACAGTATAGGCGAAAAGTCCCCGGATGACCTACTTCTGAAGTGCGCATTCAGTGGACACTTTACTAGATAGTACCTACTCAGACATGTCACTCATAATGCGTGTTCATAACCTGCCCTGTTCCTCTACACTTCCACATTCTGTTCCGTACATAACAAACCCAGAGAACGAAACATGAAGCTACATACGATCACGACAGCATATGATCTGTTTATGATTTTCATGTGATTTGGGCTATTTTTATAAGAATGAAGGATGTTTATGCTAAGCAGGTGTAGCGATTAGCTTATTGTAAAATGCTACAAACAACATATTTCTGCCTCATCACATGACCAAAATCCACAATAGATCGCAATCGGAAGTTATAACAAAACACTTAACGGTGGTTTACAGTTAGTTTTTGAGTAAAAGCATAGTATTATTCTTTTTACTAATTTTGTAATAAATGAATCTGTATACATCAACAATGCCACGATTCCCTGTATCTCTGTGTTAAATTACTTTTAATTTGATGTTCTTTTGTCTTGAAGTTTCTGGTTTCAGTTCCTGTTTCCATCGTCATCTTGTTTGTTTCCATGTCAACTATTAACCAAGGCTGCATCCGAAATCGCATACTTTCCTATTATATAGTAGGTGATAAACAGTATGTGACAAAAGAAGTAAAAAAGTACCCGGATGACCTCCTGCTTCCGGTGAGATTCTCAAGTGTTCATACGATGGACACTTTACTTTGCCTTCCCATGAGGCCACGGGAGAGGATTTGTGAACGACAGTGAAGCGACACAACTGATGCTGGTGGGTCACATGATAATGCCACCATGGCGGATGTAGTACGTCCAGATTACATTCATACTAGAACATCCTTTTTTTAGTGGTTGTGAAGTCATTACTTAAAAAAGTACCAACTCGAGAGAGTATGTGATTTGGGACGCAGCCCATCACTGTCCTTAAATTAGCCTATTGTCATCTTGTGCTTTTAAAAAGCTCTCAGTCATTGTCTGTTCAGTCTCTTGTTTTGATTCATGCTGGTGTCTCTATGTTTGGTTCCTGATGTTTATTAAATGTGATTTCATTGTTCATCTGCGTCAAGAAACTGTGGAGTGTCAAGTAGCCAGTGCATGACAAACAAATAGATGCCTTTATAGTTTGGAGGGTGGTCCCTTGCATGGAGATCTTCATAACAAGGCATCCTTGGCATTAAAAACCCCCTTTGAGAACCCTTGACTTAGAAACACCTTTCATCAGGACGGCACTTGAGGTTTCATCCATGTCTGTATTACGAATGATTCAGAAGTTCTGTGTGGAAGTATGAGGAGTCGCGATGCTTGCCCTAGAAATCATTCAATAATTAGTGGATGTAGTGCTATATTAAACAACTGATTTACTGATTTATCATTTTGTGCCTTCAGTCTTCACATACAGCTTTTTTTAAAAATGTTCTGTCTATATCCTCTTTCAAAGCACATTATTTGTCCCCTTGACCGTTCTGAGTTGAAGATTTCATCCCTCTTAAAGCATACAAATGAATTGCCAATCGCCCTGGGCCCTTGATCCATCCTGTTTTCTCTCAGCTGAATATCAAATGCACTTGTCCGCATAGCCTTCTTTCAAATCTCTTCAGGCACATCCATGGAGATGAGGACAGATGAAGGTCTTTTCTATCATCTCCTGATGGCTATGATTTGATCAGCACATGTAAGATTGAATGAAGCCTCAATACACAGGTAAGCAAGTGTGATGTGATTATTGTGGCCAGATAATAACACTGAATGGTACACTCAGTTTGCTTTGTTTGTGTATGAAGATCATGCTTATAATAAATTATAGCTCCATTTATACTTATTTATAATTTTATAAATATATGTATAAAGACTCATTAAGACATTATAAAAACAGTTATAGATACATTTATATTATTTTTATAATTACTTATAAGTCATTTAGTTTTTCAATGTGCATGCTCATAATCCATTATACACTGATTTATGAATATCAATAAGTCAGTCGTATGGTTCCATGAATGTATTTATAAAGATGCAGCCTACATTGTTATAATGTTATTATATTATGGTTACTTTTTAATGTCAAATAAGTGAATATATTGTTATTAATAGCCTTGTTGTGATCTTATAAACACGTATTGTGAGTGAACGTCTCTATGCATCATTGATGGCTTTAAGTAAAGTGAAAACATAGGATGCAATTTTCTGAAAGCAAATGTTAAGAAATCATGAAAATGTGCTCATTATACATTAGGTTTTGTACGTTAACAATTTATTTTACAGTGTCCTTGTTACATATGGTACATGTACAGTACTTACCATAGTCACAGTAAATTATGCATAATTGCAACTAACCCTCAACCAAATCCTAATCGTACCCTAACCCTATAGTAAGTACATGTTGTTAATTATTATTACTCAGTCCTTAAATGTAGAATTACACTGTAACAATGACACCTCAAAATAAAGTGTAACCTTTTTTACTTGAAAATGTAACTACTTAACAATAATTCCTGTAATGATGAAAAAACCTCTGAAATCATTAATACAAAAAGATTTTTTTAAATATTACATTCTAGCAAAACACTGCATCAATATTTTTTTAAAGTATAATTCCAAACTGCTATAAGCAATACATGCATATGGCTGAAGAGATATTGATCAAAATGATCATTTATCATTTTCAAATCAATTTTGATTTCAGATCAAATCAAATCAAAATGACCATTTATGACCTCTAATGCATAATTGATAACTAATTGGTACAGCAAATGTAATGACCAACGCAATCTACCAAGAGCAGAACAAATTAGCGTCTGGTTTAAGAAGTGTTTTTTTGGGGGGAGGGGCGGTAAATAATGATGCAAACATCAGTAAATTAACGAGTGCAAACCTTAGTAAATCACCTTGTGTGATTCATTTAAATTCTCTCCTCCAATAAAATTAGTGTCTGAAAGGGAAACTCCTACAAATGCATATAAGATCAGCCGCAGAAATAACCCTGTCCACGCCTGTTCAGCGCTAACTTTTCACTGCGTGTCTTTCCTGACGGTAGTTTTTCAACGCTAAAAGAGGGTTTGCACTGGTGTAAGCAGTAAGCAAATCTGGCCCTTAGTATCATAATACATGCCTGCCGAATCCATGATGTGGTCAATTTGAATATATCATGCTCACTTTACGACTTTAAATAGTGTAGAAAATCTGAAAAATATTCGTTGCAGAATGCTGAAGACATTTACGATTTATTATTAATTCAGTGTATATAGAGGTCTATTGCTGAATGTATATTTTGGTGGGGCTCTGCCTCACCTGCCCTTACAGACTAGTACAAATCTTACTGTGAAATCTATATTTTAAGTAGATACATAGACCAGGCAGGGTTTTCAACAAAAAAGAAGCAGAGGAGAAACTTTCTCCCCAGTAGATGAACAGAATTTGTGTATATGTTTGAGAAGCATTCTCTGTAAGAGTAGCTCTTCCTTCATAATGCTAGAACAGTTGATCCATGGTGGGACAGCAACTGTCCACTTGCCCTGAAGACATCCTCCCTCTCATTTGACAGATCTCCCCCGACTCCAGCATTGCTGGACACCACCATTCTGACGGCAGACCCAGGCAGAAGTTGCTTTTTTTGGCTTTAGATTGTGAGGGGCAGAATGACCTGACAAAACGCCTCCAGTGGACCGATGCTCTGGCTAATGAGAACAGTGCTGGGCCAAGACCATACCATGGACTGTCAAGGGCATCTGTCAGAGAAAGTCATACATGACTTCACAATTTCATGTAAAAGCGAGAGACAGCTAGAAAGAAAAAGGCAGAACAAGTCGAGTCTTTCATCTTTCAACCTGTCATTACATATGCTCTTTGCAGCTGAGAGTTTGATCGTCGTACAAGCTGTGCTGTCCTGCCGACTGACAGTGAAGGAACATCTTGCCACTCATGAGAGATTAAGAGTTTGTCAAACATTCTTAAAAATCACACCTTTCACGCCACAAATAATGTGTGTTCCTGTAGCGCTACTGGCAGAGCATGGCACACGCAATATTTAGCTTCATATCACTTGAAAGAAACAACAGAGCTATACCGCACAAAGTTTAGCTCAGATTCGCCCCCGCAGGTAGAGACTGTAACTACACCATCTGGCTCCAAAAAGCAGATTTTGTCTTGTTCCAGTGTTGTCCTCGCTTGGAGTTATTGCAGAATGAGGAGGGAAAATGGCCGTCATTCCACTAACACACTCTGTTCCGGACCGGCTTTCAGTGTGTGTGTTACTTGGTAACACAAAGCTTTATGCTTTGGATTCTTTTGGAACTATTTTTGTTAAATGGTAGCATTCCAGTTTGATTATCTTGGTTCGACCAAAAAAGAAAATGATACGCTTCGGTAACACTTTACAATAAGGTTTTGTTAGTTAACATTAGTTAAATACATTAGTTAACATGAACTAAGAATTAACAATAATTCCACAGCATTTATTAATCTTAGTTATTGTTAGTCTCAACATTTACTAATACATTATTAAAATCAAATCTTGTATTTGTTAACATTAGTTAATGTATTGTGAACTAACATGAACAAACAACGAACAGCTGGAGTTTTATTAACTAACATTAACAAAGAATAATAAATACTGTAACAAAGTATTGCTCATTGTTAGTTCATGTTAGTTAATACATTAACTAATGTTAACGAATGAAACCTTATTGTAAAGTGTTACCCTTAGTTCTGGTTCGCATAGTGTTCACACTGTCATTATTAACACCAGACCTAAAGATAAAAAATAAATAAAAAATGCTTATATGATGTACTTTTGCAGCAGAACTTACAGAACATCCAAATGCTGTGTGCTGGGCTAAATACGCTCGTTGTTTGCGTGTACATATGATGGTATTTTTTAGAGAACTCAAGAAAGGCTTGTAAAATGTCTACACCTTTATTGCCATTGGTGGTTCCATGAAGAACCTTTAACATCCATTGAACATTTCTATTGTACAAAGTTAATTCGATTATATATATATATATATATATAAAACTAATCCCTGAAAGGTTCTTTGATGAACCCAAATTAGTTCTTCAATGCCATCACTGTGAAAACCACCAAGTATGCTTGAGAATTCTGTCCTTTTATCCGTGGTCCGTTGCATTTACATTTACATTTATTCATTTAGCTGACGCTTTTATCCAAAGCGACTTACAATTGCTATATATATATATGTCAGAGGTCGCACGCCTCTGGAGCAACTAGGGGTTAAGTGTCTTGCTCAGGGACACATTGGTGTCTCACAGTGGATTCGAACCCGGGTCTCTCACACCAAAGGCATGTGTCTTATCCATTGCGCCACCGTTTTTGTTTAATTTGTTTTAATCGAACAAAGCCAGCCAATCCTGCTGAAAACTGCTGGTAGGTACATGAGGTAAGTTCAGATGCTGGTTGCTGGTTTTCAAGGTCCCCAGCACTGGAATCAGGAGCGCTGGAGAGCTTTGATTGAGAACAGCGTGACTTTGCTGGTCCACCAGCTAGACCAGCATGAACCAGCATACTGTTTTTTTTTTTGTGCATTTTCAGGAAGGAAGGGTGAACACTCCCTTAAACTTTGAGAAGCTAATGTGAATAAAATAAAACCAAGCTTTGTTGTAGTTTTTTTTTTCTTCTTTTTTTTTTCGAAAAGTAAAACAGCAGACTGCAAAGCGACGTGGCCAAATAACCCATCTGCTAGCAGGGTGTGTACGAAACTGGTGGGTCCCATAAAAAAGGGGCTAGGCACATGTAAAATCTTGGCAGAGGAGATGCACACCATTAGCCTAATGACAGAATGAAAGATGGGCAACTTTGTGCAGACAGAGAGACGAGATTAAAGGGCCTAGGAATGCAAATTCTTTCTTCAACAAAAATCAAGAAAAGTAAGCTCATGAAGAGAACAAAAACCTGCTTTGGTCTCACTGTTCTATCGTGCTGCGAGGAGGAAGACATACTCAGCTTTAATTCAGCTGTGGCCATCAGAAAAGAAACGCTGAACCCACGGTCTTTTCATGTTGCTTCTCTGGCTTTGAACTGCTCGTCTAAATGTACCTGCGACTTCAAGCCTTGAATGGCATAATGGGAAAACAGAAGTAATTAGGGAGCTACCACCATCCCCTCCCCTTTCACCCCAACCATACTTCAAAGTAGCACATCTGTCATAGTCCTGGACAAGAAAATGTATTGAACATTCAAAGTCCTGCCTGGAGGATTAGCATGCTCAAATATTGTTTAGCTAGTGTCACTAATTAATTTAACAGAGTGGCTTCAAAATCACTTTATTGTGCAATGTTGTAAGTCACAGTAATGCAGGGAAGAAGGAATACACTTCTAAAGACTGATGTTCTGAAATTAATTGAAGTGTGAAATGTATGTGCATCACCAAAACAGAACTGCTAAATTCATTTTCAAACACTTCCTCATTCTGCCATTGGTCGGTCAAAAAAACTCATGCCATTGGATGCACTACAGAGTCACAGGCTGCATCCAAAATCGCATACTTCCCTATTATATAGTAGACGAACAGTATGAGACAAAAGAAGTATGTCCAAATTCACGGTAGTTATGGCATTTTGATTTGATGCTGACTTTAAGAAAAAATGTTTTAGCATCAAAAACAAGAGACTCGCCGACAGCAGCGTGACACAAACAAACACGAGGGCTATCACGCCATGCCGTAGTTACCGTTATTTCGAGATGACATCATGTGATGTTCTACTCAGAACTGCTCACGTTCTTCGACTGGGAATTATGCATTTCTATGGCAACACTATCAATGCCAATATGAATCTGCAGAGTTGAAATCTCGTAACTACAGGCATAATGACGTGAAGTGAATGCACCTTAAATATGAATGGTCTGAGCAGTCGACACGACAGATCTTGTGAATAGAGGTCGATCCTTGACGCACATGGCCGGCCACAGGCGTCGCAAGCAAGCTGGCTGGATGTTGTTATAGATGTTGTTAAGGCATTGTGCTTTCTGCGTCTTCGTTTGTCTACTGCAGTAGGGATGCGGCTAAACTCAAAGGAGTGTATGGCAGTATGGCACTGTGCTCGCCATGATGTCCTGTCTGCATCTCTTCAAGGTCATTTGGGTCCATGTTGCATAGTTTCAAACTGGCTTCGAGGCCGTCCTTGTAGCGTTTTAGTTGCCCTCCATGAGAGCGCATACCGCTCTGGAGCTGGCCATAAAAAACCTGCTTCGGCAGGCGTGAATCTGCCATGCGTACAACATTTTACGTACAGCGATTCTGCGCAGCAAGCAGGAAGGCCTCAATACCTGTGATGCCACAGGTCTGAAGTACCTCAGTATTTGGGTCTTTATCCTGCCAATTGACATGTGCAATACGACGGAGACAGCACATATGGAACTGATCAAGTTTGGTAATCTGATAAATGGTCCAGGACTCAGATCCATACAACAGCACTGTGAGGATGACTGCCTTAAATACTGCCACTTTTGTGTCCAGCCGAATGCCGTGCTCATCCCATATTCTCTTGGACAGTCGACCGATGGCAAAACTAGCTTTTGCGATGCGGGGGCACTGATGTCGGAGTCCGCTGTCGTATCAGCTGCGAGAATGCTAGCAGAATTTGTCAACGGCCGTCAGCACTGTCTAACCTGCAGTCATTTCCGGTGGATTGGAGTTTAACTTGTTCACCGCTTGAAGCATGACTTCTGTCTTCTTTAGACTGACAGTGAGCCCAAACCTAGAAGCTGCAGTTCGAAAACAATCGAATAGTGGCTGAGCTTCGGTAAGGGTGTGCGCCATCAGTGCGCAATCATCTGCACACAGATCACGCAGAATTGCTGAATGTACGAGCCCGAAGACACAGCCATCACAGAACTGGATTGGAATGCCCATGTTGCAGTCCTTAAAAGCCACGGACAGCATCATGGAAAAAAGCACCTTAAATACACAAAGGCTGCATCCGAAAGCACATCATTTCCTACTATATAGTAGGCGAAAAAAACGGTACTCATAAAACAGTACCAAAACTGACGCCGGAAGGTCATGTGATCATGACAACAAGGCGGTTGTTGTACGTTCAGATTACATTCATACTACACACACACTCATACTATAGAACAACTTTTAGCACTCATGAAGTAATTACTTGTTCAAAATAAGTACCCACAGTACTCAAGAGAGTATGTGATTTCGGACGCAGTCAATAACTAATGCCTAACAAGATACACCCGAGGGTAATCAAGATGATAAACCGATGACAAGACAGAACGGAGAATCACCTGACAAGACAAACCAATGAAAACATAACACATGAAACAAAGGAACATGAACATTAACCAATAAACAGGAACCAAAACCCAAACAGACATGACAGAGAAATGCCATTGTTTTTCCCTGAAAAATACCACAAGTTTAGCTAGGCTAATTGACTAAACAAAACTCAAATGGACTTTGACTCAGTCAAACGTACCGGAGGCTATTAGCTCTGTCTTATCACAAGCAGTGCCGGCCCAGACATGATAAGCAAAACATTTTTGCCAAATAGAAAATGCACATCTCATAAAATTCCAATCTCAGTGATCCTGTGCTTATTTACTCAGAGAAGAACAAGGCATAACAAGGCACAGCAATTTGAAATCAGTTTGGCTGTATTGATCCCATCACAGAATGGCAATTTTATAAGCAGTGGTAGGACAACTTGATTCATATTCCAATCAAGAGAATGGATTCCACCTAATGATATAGCTACATGTCTAATTTCAAGCTAAAAGAGTTTTCTGAGGTAGTGCAGCTGTTAACAATGCCCCGCTACACAACGAGAAATCGAAATCTCAGTGAAATAGCATTCAGAGTTAGTTTTACATTCTCAGAGAAGTTCTTTTTGGAGGGTAAAGATCTCTCTTTATCTGACATGTAAACACATTTTAAAGCGATTTCTACTAAACACAATCAGAGAAAACCACAGTTAAAACCCGTAAGCGCTGCACAAAAACTACGAGGTACAAAAGCAAAACCGTGTCCCAAACGCAAATTAGCAACTGGGAGGAAAATTCATGCGTCTTGGCAGATACATCCACCATGAGTAGCACAAAACAAAGCAAAACACTCCAAATTTTTCCATAGCTCCGCTGCAAAACTGAGGCTTGCTTAAGACTCAAATTGGCAGCAAACAAACAAAGGATTAGATTCACCGTGGCAAAACAAACACAAACTAGTGACTGGCCAAAACACAAGATAAAATCTTCTAAGACAAAATGTAAATATTTGCAATTGCAACAGATGTGGTCTATTAAGTGCAATATGTTAAAATCTCAAATATGCTGCATTCTGCAAATATAAAGACGTTCCGCTCTCCCGGAAATAATGTATGCTGTCTGGGAAGATTCATATCTCATTACCGGGAGGAGTGACAGAATGCGGAATGTACTCGGGTACTGAATTAATGCAAACAAAACATGCTTAAATGTGCTGTTTGCTTTGCC